>NC_137460.1:101579459-102329459 GCF_964235325.1 Thermobia domestica
CTCCTCCTGATAGTGAAAATGGTGGTAACAATCGAAATGTCGTAAGGAATGCTATTGTTAGGCCTAATTTTGAACGGGTAGAAACCAGCCGAAAGAAAAGTGGTAAGAAAATTGCAAAACAAAATAAAACTAACAAGGAGAAAGCAGACTTTGGTAAATGAGCTTCGGGGTCATTTTTTGCGAAGTGCTAGTGCATATTTAAAGTGTTAATATTACAAACTGGGAGAGCGCAACAGCCAAAAATAACGGAGAAAAAGCGTCTTGAAGTTTCCGACTGGCCGCATATATCGTGCGACGCATGAAGTTATCAAGTGACGGCGTGTCAGATTGAGGAATATCTACGACTCACGTGCGAAGGGTGCCGGGTTCGGTTTCCGCCCCAGTCAACTTTACTTTTTTTTTTTTTGCTTCAACCAATAAAGTAGCCATTTGTAGCTACAAGTAAACTATTAATTCTCCATTATGTTTATAATGAATAAAACAATAGATATGTTGAAATCAGTTGTAAAATCCTTCAATGTTCCATGTTAACTATCAACAAAATGTAATCTATTCCGTAAATATATTGGTATCACGAGTTACATTATGGTTGCCGCAGTCATTGTGTAAAAAATGTCCTTCACGCTTCGTGTTTACATCTGTTGACAGTGTGCGAATTATAACTGAAATGAGGGGGTCAATCTCCTTTGGTTATAGCTACCAAAGGGGATGGAAGTGCCGTCAAGTGACATCGGGAAGAAACACATTGGTTAAATGCTCAGACTAAGCTGCTTTCAATGTAATCCTGACACTAAATGCAGTCATTTTCATGAGGGACAATACAACTCTGTGCCTGCTGCACAGAGAAAAATCCGTTCTCCGGACAGCGGTAACAAATATGCGGTATCCGCTTGCTTACTATAGAAATCAGTACGGAGCATACGTTATCCGCATGCTACATAGGCACTGCCCTTAGATGTTACATCATGCCGTTGCAGGATGTCTGACATTTAACAGTTTTCCGTATATAACATGCATATATTTCTGTTACCTTCGTCAGCTATATGTTATATACGTCCATTTGTATGTGAGATCCTGACCGCCGGCATTGTTTCATATGGAAAGTACATATAGATGGAACACTTACACAGAAAGTATTATAAAACAGACGTTTTCAGTTATACGTCTGCTGTACGTTAAGTCCAAAAACTACATGAATTACGCATGTAACCTTTTTAAGTACGCCACCTACAATTTTTTTATCAGTGTGTTTCAACCATAAAGTGTATTCTTTTATGTAACAGCAATTATGAACTGCTACAACTTGTTTTTAGATCTTCGTACTCTTACTCTAACCTAACGATGTTCAGAAGTTTCATTATAGTTACATGTTAAAAGTTCCGTATTTTTACTTAACTACGTAACCCAGTATCAAATAAATCTCAACAAACTTGTGTTATCAAGATGTGTAATTCGCCAGTGACAACGAAAACGATGCCAATTTTTTTTTTTGGGGGGGGGGATATCGACAGAATTTACACAGCAAACTCTTTTGTTATGTTGAAATTATGTACTCCAGAAACACCATCAGACATTACGAGGCCTTAAAATGTCTATTAACATCTCCGAATAAAGTCGAGTTTTTTACAGAATAGAGGCAGAACTCATAATTGTGTTTCCCTCAAAAGCAAATAGAGCTACTGTGGATATTAAAGACATTGTTGCGGGATTGGAACAGCTTTTCTTGGAAAATAGAACATTCCGGATTACGTTTACTGTAATTTTAGCTGTGTGCGCAAATCTATATTAAGCATTCAAATCAAAATATTACATTGTCTTACATTTTACCAGTGAATAAAACTTAAATATACCGTCACTGAGTATGTTTTGTAACCTCCGTGGATATTAATGTAACCACCGTGTTTGTCAAAATAATAAATTACCATTTTTTTAAAAAATATATTTTCTTGACCTCATCCACTGCAATGTTTGTATTTGTTTAGCCCTTAGGTGTGTAAAAAACAAATTATACATTATTTCTCCGATTTTTAATTTTAAGATTTTTCTAATGCCAAAATTCCCCTTAATTTCAGAATCACCCATATATATATATGGGAGAGAGAGAGAGAGAGAGAGAGAGAGAGAAAGAGAGAGAGAGAGACTGAAAGAAAGTATGGGTGCCATTTTATATCAAAATCACCACCAAATTTGTTTTAGTATTAACCTAAATAGCTAACCTCGAATCGAAATCCTCTTTACTACAGAAAAACTTTCTAGTTCCTGTAATAACATTTCTGTCAAATAAAAAGAAGCTAAATGTATCAACAACTTAATATAGCACGCCTATGGACGCAGGAGGCTCATTGCCGTGTTTACAAAAGCTCTCCATTGATTTCTGTCCTTAGAAAACTGAACCAGTTTCTACTTTATATTTCAACCTCTGCAAGAACCATTTTAATATTGTCCTCCCATCTGCGCCTCGAAGTTCCTAACGGTCATTTTTCTATTTGGATTTCCAGTTACAACTTCGAAAGCGTTTCTAATTTCTTCCATTCTGGCTACATAACCTGACCATTTGAGCCTCCTAGACTTGATGACCCTAATAATGTTTGGTAAACGGTATAAATTATATAGTTCCTCCTTATGAAGTTTCCGCCTTTCCCCATTCCCGTTCCTTTTGAAGTTCGAATATTGGTTTAAGAATCTTGTTTTCAAATACTTTCAGTCTGCGATTTTCCCTCAGAGTCAGTGATCATGTTTTGCAACCATACAGCACAACAGGCATGATTATCGTCTTATATTTTGACCTACAAATTCCTCAACAGAATTAGCGACAGCAAAAGATTTTTAATTGAATAATAGAACGAAATCCCTGCTTTCAGTTGACATCAATTTTTTTAGTGATTATGGTTTTGGTCTGTTAATAATGATCCTAGATATTTGAAAGTATCCACTTTGTCGAAAGAAAATTATATTTGTTATTTTATCGCATCCATAAAATGCAGTATTACGATCCCGACAAACTTACATTTATTTAGTTTTCTCTTCATTTACCTTTAAGCCTATATCCCTGCAAGCGTTAATTTAAGATTTCTGCATTCCTTTCTATTATTCTATCATTACCTATTAAATTTACATCATCAGAATACGCCATAACCTGGCAAATACAATTCAGCTCTAGGACCTGATTGCTGTCTTTGATTTTCCTTATCGTGTTCTCCAGAACAAAGTTAAATAATAATGACGACAACGCATCTCCTTGTTTCAGGTCATTCTCAACGTGAAAGCTCGTGAACAAGAATTTCTCTACTCAAACCTTACTTCGGGATTCATTTAAAGATATCTTAATTAATCTACCTCTTTCGGTATTGCAAATTCTGTAAACATGTTGTACAATGTTTCCCTCCTACCAGTCTAAAGTCAATAATTGATGTACCAGGATGTTGTATTCTCTCATTTCTTTTCAAGTATTAGTCGAATGGTAAATATCTGGTCGATAGTTGATCGATTTTACCTAAATCCGTTCTGATAATCTCCAATAATTTCATCTGCAGATGGAGTCAATCTTGCTAATACAATGTTTAAGAGGATTTATTGGATGTTGGCAGAAGAGAAATACTTCGATAATTATTAAATCTGTTTTGTTGCTTTTCTTCTGAACTGGAACAATGATTCATTCTTTTCACTCTTGTGGTAATTCCTCCTTGTTCCAGATAATGAGAATGAGTTTGTGTATCTTGCTCTACAATTTTTCCCCTCCAGCTAAAATTAAGTCAACCAGAATTTCGTCTACACCCGGAGATGTGTGTTTAATTTTTTTTAAATAGCGATTACTATTTCTATCTGGTTAGGTTCTGGAATATACAGTTAGGCTGCATGCATTTCACTTTCTCCACACGCATTAGGTTTTGGCTATGTGTTAAGCAAATCGTCAAAGAAATCTTTCCATCTATTTAAGATGCTATCTGTATCAGTGAGAGCAGTTCCTTTAGGTTTCTTTAATATATAAGCACGAAGTTGATAGCCTTTCTTAAGTTCGTTGATGCATTTATACATATCCAGAATGTTTTTGTTTTCACTATTATCTTCAAGTTAATTAATTTTAACTTTCAAAACTCGCGTTTGTTTGTTTTAAAAGTTTTAGAAGTTTTCTTCCAGATGACAATGAAATTTTATGTAGTTATTTCGTTCGGATTTTGTAGCCAAAGCAGTTTCTTCTGTTTTCTCTTCTCTGCTACTTTAGTACATTTCTGGTTGAACCATGGTTTGTTCCTACGTATTTCTGCGTGCTCCAATATTTCTTTTGCTGAAATTTTAATGTTATCTCTAATTTCAACCAAGTATCTTGAACACCAGTGCATCCGAACCTTCTAAAACCGAGAATCTATTCGACACTTCAATCTGGCTCCCCTCTCACCTGACCCTCCTTTATTTTAAAAAGAATTAAATCGCTCCGATTTCAGATATTGAATATTTCCTTTATTCAACGATAGTCTCTCTCTTACTATCACAATCAACTCCTCTGAACGACCGAACTTCAGTTGTGGTAGACTGTTCTTTTCTTTCTACTAAAACATGATCAGTTTGAGTATGTGTTTTTCCATCTGATGAAGTCCAAGTATATTCATGAATGTTGCGATGTTGGAATTTTGTAATCTGCACGATAAGGTTACTGGATATTGCACAGTTCACGAGTCTAACGCCGTTGTCACAACCTTCCTTATGCAAACATTTATTCCCTACAATCGGTTTGAAAATACCCTCTGATCCTACCTTCGCCTTGAAACCGTCTAACAGAATTTTCATAGGTGTATGGTATTGCAGGAGATGATCAAATACCCGTTCTATTCTTTTGTAAAAACTGTATTTTTTTAATCGCCATCCTTATTTTCTGTTGGGGCATGTGCATTTAAAACAATAATATTACATCACCGACCCTTAAGAGAAGTAAAAGAAAATCTATAATTAACAAATTCAACCTATGTAATTGCTGATATTACGTATTCGTTTGTGAACGTAAAGCCCTGTTTCTAGTTGGTATTTTTTAATTTGTTCCCCGTAAAAGAACGTAAAATTTCCCGACTTGACTCCTCCATTTCCTTCTCATCTAACTTCCTGATATCCCACTAGGTCCCACCTCCATTTCTAAACTGATTTTTTATAAATTTTAACGCGCCTGCCCTATAAAGACTTCTTATATTTCATGTTCCAAATCTCATGTCGACTTTTTTACAGGATGAGGTTGTTAGCCTCACACTAAATACTCAAGCTGGATTATCGCCCCTTGTCTGTCCGCGACTGCTTACTCAGTATATTCGCAGCTAACCTCTATATCCCACAGGCCTTCTCCTCGATCCATAACCTGAGGACGCGCCGTGCCGTGGTGACAGGAAGACCACATTTTACGGAAATTAATACAGATATATTTCAGAAATATGTACAATAGGTACTGATTATCCGAACACTGCTTTAAAACCCACAGGAACAATCAATATGCTCAGATATATGCATGCATATTAAGACTGTGAAAGCTTCGATGCCGTAAAAATAGTAAATTAGAGACTAGTGTCAGTGTAGTATTACATAAATGCATCGTACGTTTGACTATCCGAACTATTCTTGATGTATCACATTGTTTCCTTTTATAGCTATATAACTTTATAATATTTTTGTAAGTGATTATACTCTTTACCTGTTCTCCGCCAATAGCAACTGTATGAATTTATAATACAAAACTGAAATACAGAAGAATAAAAAAAAATGTGACATTTCGCAGGGCATCTTATGTAAAGGCGCCTTGTATTCTTCACAGGTTCTGTACTACCAGTCAGTATTTGAATTTATTAAACAAAGCTGGTATACAGGATAACCAAAACCACTCATCTATAATGTGATGTTTCTTAGGGCGCCTTATGTAAAGGGCGCACTGTACTCCCATGCGCAAAAAAAATTGCGCGTATACTGTAACTGAAGATTTTTCGTATTTATTCCATTTTCCTTACGTTTATAGGTAAAATTCAGTTACTAGTATGTGGAGATAATAGAAAGCAATCCATCTAAGGAGATATTTCCAAAAAATATAATAAAATAATAAAAATATAAGCAAAAAACAAAATTATGCTCGGTTTTGTGTATACTGGCAACGATGATTTCTAGGGATTTTTTCAGTAGCAGAGCATGATTGCGGAGGGAATTCAGTAGGGGAGTCGAGGAGTTGGATCAAGGATCAAGGATAGTGGACTAAAATGTTGCATTTATTGGTTTAAACCTAGTGTGTAGATTGCCTGCGAAATATAAATTAGCTTCTGTAACTAAGATGTAGTACGAAAATATAGAATTAAACAGAAAAACTCTTATCTTAAGGTTCGAAGCGATACGGACCATGGTTATGAAGATTATGTCTTTTAAAAAAAAAGAGCCAACACCACGTAACCTCAGTGGTTAGGTGGATAGAGTGGCGGACTTGTAATTATTTCGTTATTTTGACACCAGATCGAATCCCATCCCATCCCATCCCATTTTTTTTTTTTTTACAAAACATTATAATTTTCATGTTAATAAGAACCGAAGCAATATAATAAGGACAACTTACTGATATTTTGCTGTAATGACGTATTTATCCAGGATTAGAGAACTATTGTTTTCTGTTCATGCTGTTGTATAGCTTCTCTCATCCTGTTTTCTTGGGGAAAGAACAATTTTGTCTCCAACAAAGTGTGAAGGATATATACGGACAGAAAAAGACATCTTAGTACCAAAAGTGATTTATCGTGATGAAATGGACTAGTTTGCCATTATTATTAAAAAAAGAAAAAATATTGAAGTTGGCTTTTCTTTAGGTTTTACCTAAAAAAAATCTTTTTTCTTTATAAGACTATACTTTATGAGGCAAGGTGTGTGATCATACCCACAAATTTAGCTAGGGAGTGAAAGATAATTGTTTATACAAACATTTTACAGGTTTAGGTGCGTGAAACACCAATACACCATGGTCTCGCTTATCCGACCATCCTTTGTTCCACATACCGTATGATCCGATATATCATTGCAAATAGCACCAATCGGCAAGAAGAACTGCAAGTTGTGGTCTTAATCTATTTTTCATGCTCTGGAGTCTATCGCCTAGCGCGCCCTCTACACCTTGACTCATACGTCTATCATTCAGTGCAGACACGTATCCAGGTTTTCTATTCGGAGTGGGCCCAACACGTATGATTCTAATTACGTAGAATTACGTCCTCGTAAGCACGTAATTCTAATGTTTTAAAAATATCAATAATAATAATAATAATAATAATAATAATAATAATAATAATAATAATAATAATAATAATAATAATAATAATAATAATAATGCAACAGTTCTGTACTCCTCTTAAACTTTTTCCTACTTTTCATTTATAAACCGCATTTACTTTACATTTACTTTGTAAACTGCATTATAGCACAAACAAAATGAAACATATTTTCGAGAAAAATGTAACTAAAGAAAACTGTCTGCTACGTATATCGCATAACAAAAAAAGCAAGAAGACATTGAGTGTATCGTTCTAATATATTAAAGTTAAAAACAGAACGGAAAAGAAATGTTAATCCTATTTAAAACTGTTCTTTAATTCCACCTGGTATAATGGCATTATGGTATGTTCTTAGAATTATAACAAGACAACAGCACATTGCCCAAAGTTTGGACACTGACTACTAGTAAACTGATATAAAAGAACCTAAAAAGGGTAAAACAAAAAAAAGTTTATTAAAAAGTGCTTGAGTTTCGGAGAGTGACAGCCCTCAGGCTCTCACGCTGGATACGTCCGTGATTCAGTGCAGTGCAGTTATTTGTTATAAAACATTATTATTAGATGCGTAATATGTAAAATTATATCATAAGTTTTACTTTTAATAGGTCTTTTCTTAACACATCCATATTATCCAGCGTTCTGACTGCCTGTTTATGTCGGATAAGCGAAACTCTACTGTATTTCCAAAGCTAGCATATACATGAACTAGAATTGTATCATCCTAGAACAGACAATAGTGTGAAATGCTTATATTAAAAGGCTGGAATAAAAAAAAAAAAGCGTAAGTACTGTTTTGGTAGCGTGAGAACAAATTAAAAACAATTGAATATATTTCCTAGGTATCAGATTATCATCTTATTGTGTCGATGTGTATTCTTTTTTAAACATTGTTTTAAGTCATATCATTCGCAATATTCCTAAGGAAATCGAAAGAAAAACTCCTATGTGCCTCTATGGCAAAGCGGCTTAAGTGCATGGTCCGAAACCGATTCCCACGTTAAGGTATAGATAAAGTTCCCGTACTTCAAAAATGCAAATCCGGGACGCTACTAAATTACGAGAATCTTTGAAATACTTAAAATTGAAAGAAGTGTTGAATACTAATTTACTTTCCTCCATTAGATAGAGTTATTCAAGTATTACGTTATCACATTTTTATTCATTTCACTAGACCTTCCAAGGACGCCAATTTCTCTGTAAATTTGGGGGGGCATTCAAATGCAGAAGATATATATATATATATATATATATATATATATGAGGATTTTAAGACAAATTACACTCAAATTATGCCAAATATTGTATATTCATAAATACAAAGGTGGCCTACATGAGCTTTGGGCGGGCCCGGCCCCCCAGGATCGGCGCCCTTGCCTTCTTCCTACACTGAGAAAAAAAAATGTAGGTGGCATACTTAAAAACGTAGGTTACATTCGTAATTCCTGTAGTTTCTGGACTTAACGTACAACCGTATATAACATCCTGCAGCAAACGTATAGCTGAAAAAGTATGTATTATACGTACTGTCTGCACAAGTGCAATGACGTCATTCGTGTGACGTTATCTGCAGTAACAAGTATATACGGAGGTAATATCTAGCTTTGTGACGTCAGGGTCGTATGTAGCATGTGGGTTAATAATGACGACATACACTGACTATCAGGACGGAGCATGATTTCAAGAAGTATGCAATATACGTTCTGTACGTATGTTTCTTGCGTTCAACCCCGAGACAGCATCTATATTGTACTTGTGCCCCATACGTACGACTAGATACAGTATACGTATTGTACGTATGTATTATACAGATTTTCCTTATGTCGCACACAGCTTGTCCAGATACAGCATACAGAATATCCGTATGCACCATACAGAGTGCATATATGTAGCTTACAGACTGTCTGCATGCAGCATATAGATTATACGTATGTCGCGTACAGGTTGGCCATATGTAATGTATAGATTGGATGTATATAGCTAATAGGTTGTCCATATGAAATATACAGATTTTACCTGTATCGAATACGTATTGCCTTCTTGTAATGTATGGATCGGACATATGCAGGATCTAGAGTGTACGTATAGTGCACCATTATTAAAGTGCTGCAACATACTGCAAAGTGCATGATACATTCTTACTGTAATGTTGTCAAATATTGTTTTACTCTGTATGAAAACAAAAATAGCTTAAAATATGGTTGATCTCCTTTGTGCCAATAATAATAAAATTAACAATACTACACTTTTCAAATCTTAGTTTGGAGCAGTGAAACTGTCCAAAGAAATGTATTTACCTGCAGGGTGTCCTATAAGTTTGGGCTTCCTGCTAATTCGTTGGAAAGCTACTGCAAAGTCAAGTGTTGAAAAGTGACACAAGCGTTAATTTTAAAATTATGGGCACAAAGCAGGGGCGGATCCAGGACGGACTTCTGGGGGGGGGGCGGTCGGCGGTAATACTGCTACTTTTAAGAGCTCCAAACTTGTTATGGATGGGTTTATTTATATATAAAATAAGAAAGTTTCCTCTTGTGGGGGGGGGGCGATCGCCCCGATCGCCCCCCACTGGATCCGCCCCTGGCACAAAGGAGGTTAACCATATATTAAACTATTTTCGTTTCCATACAGAGTAAATCAATATGTGATATATTACTGTAAGAATTTATCATATGGTTTGCAGTTAGTTAGTTGCAGCACCTCAATAATAATGCAAAATGCACAGCCTTATACAATCCTATATTCAAACTCAAACAAGATTTACGTACAATCATTTATTAAGCTGTTATCATCCATTGCTTGTACGATATAAAGATTATTTTACCTCATTCTTTTCCTTAATAGTATCTTCTACTAAAGTGCAGTTGTTACCACAAGAGGCCTGAATAGAATTTTCCAGAAATAACTTCTCTGTACATTTTAATTAACAGGGTTTTTTTTTTTTTTTTTTTTTTTTTTTTTTAAAATGTTGCAATAATTAAAAGTGTGGTGTCAGCCGGAAACGCATTCGCTTACAATATTATTCCTAGTCAGTACTCGCCATTAAAAATGAAACACCAAGAAGGAGACTGGGTAGATGCGCCAAAGTTCCCAGGCCGATACCTAATAGTAAGTGCAGAATACTCTTAAACGTTCGCTGTATTCGTTGTGTGACAACGTGGTGACAGCGGAGGCGTTGTGCAGCCATCGACTAAACATATTTATTCTTCCCTGCTATAGACATTCTGCAAATTTGGACTTTCCTGGATGCATCCTTCTTAGTGCAACATTTTAAGGAAAGAGCAATTTAACAGTCTCATACATTGCTTAAAGAAAGAGCAATGATTCTCAGAATTACTCGGAAGATATATATACACAATAATTTAAAACGGTTATTTCAAACTTTGCAATTCAAAGCACGAAAAGAACTATAGATAAAGGAACACTGATTTTAGCCAAATAGTAATTAGTAAACTCAATCACACTCAGTACCATTAGTTGCTTGGTGTTATCCGTAAGTCAGAGATCACGGTATCTCATTTCGTGTAGATTTTTGCATTTGCTTAACGCTAAAAATGTATTTTATCGCTAATTGAACCCAGTACCATATATATACCGACAGGACGTACCTTAGTCACAAGGTGACATGAGTGAAACACTAAACTATTCGATTGACACCTGCGGCCTTGTCAACACTAGAGAAAGTTACAAAGTGATTAAGTAAATACGGAACATAGTTCATACAAAGTATAGCGATGTATGAAGTCTCCGTTTCATACGACTTGGATAAAGGATACATCTGAAATAGCAACAAAGAAATATATAATGATTTCTCTGGATAATTTGGATTAGTCCAGAATTCGAACACACACACGCTGGTAAGTCCAACATTTTTTTTTTTTTTAACTTCTTTCTTCGGATTCCCAATAAAGTTGACTACTGAAAAGCTGAGTTATAGATTCTGTATTAAAACAACACCTTCGCTAGACATGTTCAGTATACACATTGTCTTACATACAGAACAATACATTAGTTATTAATGCATGTCTGAAATAATAGTGCTTCGTATAGAATTTTACTTCATCCAATCGCAATAGCACAAAGATAAAAAATATTGCTAGGGATAATGTTCTTATTACAGAGAAAAAGAATTAAAATGACTTAACATTAACAATCATTTTCTTTAAACAGAGATAATATTTTATTATAATTTATGGAAGAAAGAAATAATTTGTAGTACAGTATCTTTACTAGGGTTATATATTCGTACAAAATAATGTAAGTACAACTGAGTCTGTCTTCAGAAAGGGCGTACTTTTAGCCACAACCTACACTGCTTCTTTTGACTGTCTTTCAAACAGAATCCTGGTTTGATGCACGAAATACCTGCAACAAAAATCAGAAAATATTTAAAATGTTATATTCAGTGTGCTTAATTTGGTTGTACTTAACAATACAAAGTATCTTAACATTTTTGAGATTAAATGGACAAAATCTGTTCGGTCAGGTATGGACTTTTGGGTTGCACGTAGAAAAACTATGAAGTGTTTATTGATGCTGAACAACAACTCAAAATGTATTACCATTCAAAAGTAAGTGGGTACCTCAATGGTGTTCGGGCTACCATGGGGTACCTAATGTCTGTATTTTTTAGATATATGAAAATATATGTCTCTAAAATGTAAGGAACTGACATCTGTTTACCGAAAACCTCAACTCGGTAAGCCTTATGGATATCGAGATATGGGAAAATAAAGAGCGACACTACAGAACTGTGGAGTTTGCGTACTAGATGGTGCAGTTTCGGAAACGTAATTACGAGGGCTTACAACAACCTCAAAAGTAGTTTCAATTAAATACATTACACACACGCCCTGATGGGGGTTTTCGGGTACCATGATATTCCCAGAACTCTCATTTCTAAATATTCTAAAATATGTCTTAATAACGTTTTAAAGAACGTTAGAGGTGTGTGTTTACCGAAACCGCAAGTCGGTACGCCTAACAGTTACCGAAATATGGTGAAATAAAAAGCGACACCATAGGTACGTGGAGCTTGCATATTAGACAGTACAATTTAGAAAATTAATTAAAATATGACTATCAAGATATTGTCAAATAAAGGGAGGATCCATATAGTTATGGGGTTTTCGTGTTAGGTGGTAAAATTTCCGAAACCGGTCATGTAAAGTTAATAAGCATCAGTAGCAATTTCATCTTAAAATAATTAGGTATTTCCATGGAGTTTAAGAACATCATGGGGTCTACCAAGATTAAATTTTAAAAGTTTTGTAAAATATATTTTGACATTTGTAAAGAGTATTAGAAATATGTATTTACCTAAAAGTTCCAGCTAGTACATCTAGCAGCTAGAGAGACACCATACAATAAAAGCGTATTAGATCTTGAAATTTCAGAAAACAATTATTGATCCTAACAAAAGTTAAATAAGATGGTACTTATATGGGTTAAATGAGAACCTCAGACTCGTCAGTACAATTTCGATCGAAAGATTAATTCAGCTCTAAATTTTCTTTGGACAATTCCAAGCGTTCATCGGGCTCTGAAATAAAGTGAACATTTTTTGTCAATATCTAATATAGCAAGCGAGATATGAGGAATTATGTATTTTATGACGTCGTAAAAATAGAGACCCACATGGATTTGTACTTTTGAGTATTTGCTGTAAGAAGAAGAAATTTCAGAAAACAACCGTATATACCTTAATAGACAATTAAATGGGCGGGGGCACAGTGGCTTAGTGGTAGAGTGCTTACCTCTG
This sequence comes from Thermobia domestica, assembly GCF_964235325.1. Classification (NCBI taxonomy): domain Eukaryota; kingdom Metazoa; phylum Arthropoda; class Insecta; order Zygentoma; family Lepismatidae; genus Thermobia; species Thermobia domestica. The sequence continues at coordinate 101,592,492 of NC_137460.1, forward strand.
GTGTATTGGGTTCTTGGTTCGATCCACGGCCAAGTCAGTTTGTAGTGGACATCGTATTCGTGGGTTTTCTCGGGGTACTCTCCTCCCACCTTTGCATTCCATCAATTCTGTCAACAACATGCACTTGCTTTAATCATAATCTCCCTGAGACTAAAATGCATAATCGTGGGTCGCTACACTGAAATATTTCCTTTTATTTAATTTTAAAATTAAATAGGGAGTTAAGTATGATCGTATTTCTATGGGTTAAGTGAATACTCCAATAGTTTCTGCAAAAAAAAAAAAAAAAAAGATTAGTTAAATACCCTACCACTAAGCTACTGTGTCCCCGCCCACTGAATTGTCTATTAAGGTATATACAGTAGTTTTCTGAATTTTTTTCTTTTAGGAAAGACCCAAAAGTACAAATCCATAAAGATCTCTATTTTCACGTCATAAAATATATAATTCCTTATATCTTATTTACTATCTTAGATATTGACAGCGAATTTTCATTCTTTTGCACAGCTCGATGAACCCTTGGAATTGCCTGAAGAAAACCTAGGACTGAACTAATCTTTCGATCGAAATTGTACTGAGGTACTGATTTAACCCATAGAAGTACCATCTTATTTAATTTTGTTGCGACCAATAATTGTTTCCGAAATTTCAAGCTTTTATTTCACAGTGTTTCTCCAGATGTTAGATGTACTAGCTGGAAGTTTTGGGTAAATACATATTTCAAATACTGTTTACAAATGTCAGATTATATTTTCAAAAGCTTTTAAAATTTAATTTTGGTAGACTCCATGATGTTCTAACACCCCATGAAGATATCTAATTACTTTAAGATGAAATTGCTACTGGTGTTTATTAACTTTCCATGACCGATTTCGGAAATTTTAGCATCTAACACGAAAACCCCTTAACTGTGTTGGTCCTCCCTTTATTTGACAACATCTTGATAGCCGTTAGTCATATTTTAATTCAATTTCCGAATTGTAGCGTCAAGTATGCAAGCCCCACATACCTATAGTTTATTCCCCCCCCCTAAAAAAAATCAGTTCTTTACATTTTAGAGACATGTATTTCCATATATCTAAAATGCAGAAATTAGGTACCGCATTGGAACCCCATTGGAGTACTCACTTACTTTTGCATAGCAAGGTAAAAACGCCAGTGGTTCTCACTTTAAGTTTGAAAACATACTATTTTGTCTCTTCTCTGAGCATCGTGAATCTGTCGGAGCTGTACCATAGTTGGAAAGACTCACTGATCCTTCCTATAGTGACCATGTAGTCAGAATTCAAAAAGGAGTAGCCCTTGAAGGAAAAACAATATTTTAAAATCCTTGCACCAGTAGTCGTCACCTTAAAATCAAAATGTTCCAGTAGTAGTCAGGATTTTCTACCAGTGTTCATCACTCAAATAACTTGACAATTTATTCAAAAACGCACTGTGTATCAGTTTAGGGTTGAGAATACAATATAAAGTAGTAAGCTTAATAACTTTGCATCACTTTTAGCACTCAAGAAAGAAAATAAAAACGTTTTTACATACTTTTTAAAGCAATTTCAGAAAGAAAAATGTTAACTGAATACAAAAGTTAACTGTATATCACTTCCACGTTAAGAGTACAATATTAAATACTATGTTTAATAACTATACGTCACTTTAAACTCTCGAGAATGAACATAAACAATTGTACATACATTTTAAAAACAATCTGAGAAACAAAATAAGTTAACTGAATTCAAAATTTAATTATACATCACCTTAAGCTTAAGAATACACTATAAAATGCTGAGATTAATAAAAAATGAAATCTTTAAGTTTAACGTCCCACGGTTATGCCGGTTAGGATAAGGAGACGGTGATAATGAGAAATGAGTGAAATGGTGGAATGAACAAAGTGGGAGGAAACGGGAGAACCCCGAGAAAACCCACGAGCAAGGTGTTTGTCCACCACAAAGTCCACACGGCGCGAGTTGGGATCGAACCAGGGACCCCAAGCACCGGAGGTGAACGCTCTACCACTGAGCCACCGCCCCCCCTGAGATTAATAACAATGCATTACTGAAGAATGAAAACAAAAATGTTTTAGCTACCTATATTGTATTTACATGTTATTTCTCATTAACATTTTTTTTTTTTTTTTGATAACTCATGATCAAGTCTAGGGATGCGCAAGAGAAAAGATTTGAGGTTGTCTCCTCTCGAAAAGGTGCCGCGAAAGTTGTCTCGTCTCGAAAACTGGATCCGTTTCTATTGGAAAAGCTCTATCTTGTCTCGAATTTCGTAACAAAAATTGTCTCGTCTTGTCTCGTGCGCATCCCTAATCAGGTCCATAGCCAAAAACTTCATTTCGGAGGGTGCTCGATAGGGCTTTGGGATATCCGAATTTAGATATAGATAATCGATGTCGACAAACTATCGAAACTTGTTCGAAATATCGAAAAATACAGCAATATCGAAATATAAACAATATCAAAACTCGAAAATATAGAAATATGAAAGAGATCAAAAATATGGATATATCGAACAAAAATGGATATATGATCTTGGAATACGATTTGGTGGAATAATGAGGGAGAAAAATAATCATTGATTAAATATTAAATTGAAAAGAAATAAGAGCCTGACGCTCAAATACTTATCTATCCGGCACCCATCTTGATCCCCATAAAATATCATGAAGTGCTTCATTGATTCTAAACCCAATAATAGTAATTTAACAATAAACACAATATATAATTTACTACGCACCTTGAAATGTAGAAATTAATGATTGTAATCCCCAGCTTTCCAATAGACCTTTGATTTCTCCAAATGAAGATTCGGATATCTTGTTTCTTCTCAAGCAATAATGGGTTACAATAATCAGTTGCAGTCCAAAGCCAAGTCACTAAGTTAAGCATAAAAATAAAAGAATTCATTAGTTAGATGCATACAAAATCCTACGCATGTAAATCCGAATCTACTTGTATTAAATTGTAAATTTAAACAAACTAAATTATACTACAGTTATAGTGACATCAAACATACATTAAATAAGGTATACAAGGTGTCTCAAAAGTCCCCTGACATAGGGTAACTCTGTTATTATCAGAGTTACAACAGAATGTAGGAGGGAAAAGCATATCCAATTATGATGTTTTCAATCTAAAGTGAAGGAATTTTTAAAATCGGATGACCCGTTTGCGCTGTACACTCTCTATGCGCCCAATGTGAAATGAAAATGCAACGTTGCCATTTACCTGGACCCACAACAGAAGTGAGTGAAGTTACTGTCTTTTACGCTAACATGTCGATGGCCAGCCCCCGTTTCAAACAGTAACTTCATTCACTTATGTCGTGGGTCCAGGTAAATGACAACGTTGCATTTTCATTTAAAATTGGGTGCATAAAGAGTATACAGCACATTCATCTTGTCCGATTTTTTAAAAAAGTGTTCACTTTAGATTGAAAACGTCATATTTCGAGATGTTTTTCCTCTTACATTTTGTCGTAACTCTGATAATAACAGAGTTACCCTATGTCAGGGAACGTTTGAGACATCCTGTATACATCATAAGAGGTTCCTTTCTTAATTCTACACGGATGTGGTTTCATTGAATGTGAGGTGGGTGATACACATTAGGCCTTTTGGGAGTACGTCACACGGACGACCGTAATTTTGTGTTCAAAATTTTTATGAATTGATGGGATATGTGATACATATGGCCACGGACTAGAATTTTCTCAGTATGTCAAATATGCAATCAGATTTCATGCAGCTTAATTTGGTGAAAAGCTATTGCCAATTGAACGTTACATTTACCTCTTTCTTGCAGATGTTGAACCATGCCGTTAGCACGTGAGGAATGGATCGAAATAATCAAACTGTGGGGCGGGAGGAGTATATGTGCAGTGGTTGCCGATTGCAGTCATCCACAATGTGACTCTGTGTCACATGTTTCAGTGTCACAGTAATTAACTAAATTTGAGAAGACGGGGACATTCGTGAACATACATCGTAGCGGTTCAATCTCGCGGAACCTTTTTCCTTCCCCATTTTGAACGGGTACATGAAAATGCCATTTTCTCCATGTTTGCCTGCGCCGATTTTGAAAATTCCTTCACTAATCGATTTCTCTCGTCGTGTACAAGAATGAATTAAAATCTCGCGGTCGTCTTTTCTTCCCCATTTTGAACCGGTACATGAAAATGCGATTTTCTGCATGTTTACCTGCGCCGATTTTGAAAATTCTTTCAGTAATTTATTTCTGTTTTCGAGTACTATAAGAATCAGTTAAAATCTCGCGGGCCCTTTTTTCTTCCCCAAGCCAATATTTTTGTATATTTTGAATGTATTCAAGTATGGAACAAAAGTATTATATAATTCCCTTAGTAGGTTTCTCAACTTCATATTTTTCAACTTAAATTTTATTTATTTTAATTATTTATTTTCTTGTGACTCAATATTTAATTGCAATCGTTCATTGGGGAGAAGGGTGGCCATTCTCAAATATATAAATATAGTATTCTTAAAATTTATGTGTTCTCGTACTATTAGTTTCTTCCACTAGACCTGGAAATTGAAAAATTAATACCTGGAAAACCTGGAAAATTCAGGGAAATTGAGTTCCATATTTATATATGAACACTGCTATTTACAATTTTTTTTTCGAATAGGGAGAACTGTACAAAAGGGTGTTTTGGGAATGGTATAACAATAGGTTTCTGGGAGTGTTGTTCGAAATGAAATCTTTAAGTTTTACGTCCCACTATTATGCTGGCTAGGCTAAAGATAACGGGGTGTTGTTCGCAGTGTTGAATTCAGACATTTACACCCGGGGGGAATGTCAACTGCTCGGGGGAGGGTTATTTTTCTGTATTTTTTTCAAGAAAGCAGCATATTTAACAATTCCATTCACATACACATCTTACCTAATATTGAGACTAATTGCTGATAAATATTCAATGAGATTATAATTTTAAGAAAACAATCGTTTGATTTCATCTAAAACATTAAATAAAGACTGGCAAAAATAGTTTACACTAAACTTTAACTGCTATTTACAGTAACTATTTTTATTATTTCCTATATTCAGTAATTACTGTTTGTTACTAATGTAAAAATTTTTAAAAAGATTTAAATTAACTGAAATATTTTTTCTCCTAAAACAAACATACTTAGGAATATCTTAATAAAAAGTTATCATTCTTTCTCACACTTCTGATTCTAAATCAAACATATTAGCCTTGGTTTCTTCACTGCATATACATCAATAGTTTAGTTGACGAAATCTTCAGTAGGATTAGTGCCGTGTCGTGGAAAATCAGCGCTTGGCGCGAGAGTATACGACGGCATCCCCGTATATATGAGTGAGGTCGACAGACCAGCCGCCAAAGGTGGGAAAATTTTAAAAAGTAAACCCTGCTTTTCCTTGATTTTGAGCACTTTTCATTACTTTTTTCCTTTCATTTTATATATGTCCACATGTATTTCATTCCTCTGTTTTTCTTTCCTTCTTTTTTCTTTTTCCCTCCCGAATTTTTCACCCCTTACTTCGGCGCCCGGGGCCGTCGCCCCGCTTGCCCCTCCCCCATGGAACGGCACTGAGCAGGATCTTGGCCACCTTCAATAGCAATCTTTCACTTATATACTATTATCATATTGATAAATTCTATATAAGTCTCTAATCAAGGAGGGATAACTGTTCCTCCCTGATCCCTCTAAATGACGCCCACTGAATCTCACCCTTTAACTGAATTATTTTTAATTAAAGAAAGATGTGTTTACTTTAACAATCGTAAAACACATTTACGTCTGTTACTTCCGATGCGAGAAATGGGATTTAGGCGCCCTATTTCAAATAATGTAGGAACTGTATATTTTCAAGAACTGAAGTCTGCTGACATGAGAGATTATATGGAATGATCGAAAGATCTTCCCTATCTTTCCTTTCGTATCTCAACCTGTGCTAGTGCTACCTACTAATATATAATATAGGGCGAGAGTATAGTACCTACTAAAATACAAACCTTTCTTCAACAGTTAACAATTTCATGTTCTGCCAAACTCAGTCATAGCGTTAAGAAATACAAGTTTTATTCACTATTTGGTATTCTATCTTAGATGTTACATGTTAACATTTATATAGAATGGGTCTGCGTCATTTATATGTATATTGAGAGATCGGATTTCGTCTGCACGTACACGGACAGAAAAGCAAATAATTGGGTGAAGTAATTTCTACATTTTGTGACTGAAATTTTGGGAGTTTCTCCGGGGGGAATGAATTTTCTTCGGGGGGGAGATTCCCCCCGGGCTACCCCCTGAATTCAACCCTGGTTGTTCGGTGGGGGTCAATGTTGCCAATTTTGGGTAAAGTCGCTAAATAAGGGGAATTCGACCTCAACGATAGCGTAGGTTGACCATAAAATTTTCAGTTAAAAACGGGACAGGTTCTTGCAACACTAGACTTTTAGATCTACCTTTGTTCTTATCAGTGCCTTGATATCAGATTTCCTCCTCTCTCTCTTTGTTACAGAACGGGTACTTATGAAAAAGGAAAGACACGTTGAAATTTGTTCAACACACAACCAACTGCTAAAACCTCTGCTGCCTTTCGAGCAGTACTGCGAACTATAGAGTATGTTTAATATAGGGAATTTCAGTTCAATTTTTGCCTCTTTGTTATTATTAATTATTAATACTTTTAAAAGGAGTAAAGATACTGGGTTTGTTATTTACTTCTTTCATTTACATAGAACGGGACGAATACTACTTTTTCCATCTACTGACGGGACGGCCGGGACACGCCACTAAAACGGGACTGTCCCGGTCAAAACGGGACGTATGGTCGCCCTACGATAGCGACAAAAAATATTTTTTTCCGATTGGAGACTTTTTTGGGTGATTTTTAAATGACGATTTACCTACTTACACATTTAGCGACTTTCTGCTCCAAACAAAATGTTCATCTGTAGAGAAGCATTATTAGTTCAAAACAGTTTTTACGTTCTTTTTTTCTGTTTGTTTGTTTTAATCAGCGCAACTGATGAAGAGTTTGGAAATACAGCATACTCACTGCCCCACAATCCTGCATTGTTATGTTACCCTTGCCCTCTAACGAAGAACAACTACAAACTTGATGTCCTTTAGTTCGCAGAGTTTCCGTTGAGAAACACACGTAATACATCATTACCGATAGCAACAAGATTAGCTATAGATTGCGTGAATAAAGGCGAAGAAGATGTTTGTTATATTTGTCCTTTGGGGTCTTTTAATTATTCTGCACTTTTTCTTTTACAAAAAAATGATCCCTGAATTAAAGGATTGGTTGCGCCCTATTTACAAAGATGTGAGTAGAACCAGCGACGCAAATCTGTCTTCAACATTGGGAGGGGGGGGGGGGTAAGACCGTTACCATACTTTTTTTGACGATGTCCAAAATACTTATGAAGTTGAAAAACAATGTTGTGGAGGATCAGAGTTGTCTTCAGCGTTGGGAGGCTGCAGATTTGAGGCTTATTCTGGGGGACATCTATTTTATCTCACGTTCCTTTGTAGCAATCGGACAAAAATAATCAAATTTCTCCCAAAAAACACATTTCAAATCGGATTATTGGGGAGAAGTCCCCCTCAGTTCCAAGATTGGAGGGGACATGTATCCGTCATCCCCCCCCCCCCCCACGGATTTGCGCCAGTGAGTAGAACATATTGTTTAGTTTACATCTACAACTTTAAAACAATGCTTATAGACAATGAATTTCTCTATTATTTTTTATAGCGACTTTTCACCCAAAATTGGAGTCGTCATATCCCGTTTCGCAAACTTATTGCCAACATTTTGGAAACTGGTTGCGAAGAGAGCTACAACGGATGAGTCGAGTTATTTCGTCGCTTCCGCTGTGAACCTAAGTACAAGATTCCAAAGAGATTAAGAAAAAATGAAATGAAACCTTTGAGTTTTACGTCCCACAGTTATGCCGGTTAGGCTAAAGGAGACGCTGATGATAAGCAATGAATGAAAGGTGGAATGAAGAAAGTGGAAGGAAACGGGAGAACCCCGAGGAAACCCACGCACAAGGTGTTTGTCCATCACAAAGTTCATTTGACGGGGGCTGGGATCGAACCCGGGACCCCAAGTACCGGAGGTGAACGCTCTACCACTGAGCCACCGCAGCTCTTAAGAGATTAAGAGTCACAAACATAGTCACTTTCAATTTTGTAATATATATAGGTCTATATATTGCATCACTGACTAATAACTAAAATCCTTGGATTGTATATATAAAAGTCGCCCCCTGCCCGTAAAAAGCTTCATTCGAACTCGGAATCGAACAATTGCATCTGTAAAACAGTGCTGATTTGATTTTAACGTTCCTTTCAGCAGCAAGGCTGTATGAGACGTGGACCTACAGATTAACGTGGAATCCGAACCACATAAGCTCCGGCCGGGAATCGAAAAAATGAAATGAAATCTTTGAGTTTTATGTCCTACGGTTATGATGGTTAGGCTAATGGAGACGGTGATGAGTAATGAATTAAATAGTGGAATGAAGAAAGTGGGAGGAAACGGGAGAACCCCGAGAAAACCCACGCACACGGTGTTTGTCCACCACAAGGTTCACTTGGCGGGGCTGGGATCGAACCCGGGACCCCAAGCACCAGAGGTGAACCTTCTACCACTGAGCCACCGCGGCCCCCGGCCGGGAATCGAACCCGGGTGTCCCACGCCAAAGGCGTGTTCACTAACCACTTAGCCACGAGGGAGCTCATCTATAAGGCAGTGTAAGCAAACAAAAAAAACGCACACTGGATGTTTGCGCAACTGAGGATCAAAACATTCTCAATGGAGTATGAGAAATAGTTAACGCCAATCAAAGTGTGCTTTTGCTTATTTATTACTTCGTTAATACTTAATTCCTTCTAGAAATAGTGAAACTATACTATGAAGAAACACTAATAAACTAATAACAATTACGTTGTATTTCTTACCACACCACGACCATTTTTACCACCCATAGAATTTGAACCTAGTACTATACTGCATTAGTCACGCCGTAACGAAAGATGAACATCTGGCACTCGTAGCTGTTGAAGCTACCTGTATATCACGCGGCCTGCGTTGGTACTCCTCAACATAAATACCTCACAGCCCAAAGCCAGGAAACATCACAGACAGAAGACAGGGGCACAAGCAGTGCCTGACACTTCACGAACTCTAAACCCGCCAAGACTCAACTCAACATGACCTTCAATTACGTTCTAGAAACCAAACCAATGCTAAGGCACAAACTTACCAACTTCCTATATGAAAACACAAGAAAAAAAATCTAACTTTTTTGGTTCCAAAGTGATGACATAACAATAATACTAAAAAGGTTTTAATTTTCAGTAACCCAAACATTAATTAACTAGGGAACATAACAAAGCAAAAATAAATAAAAATAAAAATAAATTAAATTAAAAAATAAAAATCTGACAAGTAAACTCTCCCTGACTACTTTTTTTTTTTTAATTTCAGTGAGGCTGTAAAATATGTTAGTATCTTCGTAAAATATATATATTTCAATGTAAACAAGTTCTTTAAACAAAAGAAAGCTTTGTAGTAGAGCGCTTACCTCTGACGCGTTAGGTCCCTGGTTCGATTCCTGCTCCCGACAAATAGCCTTTTGGTGAACACTGTAGGTGTGGTTATTCTTAAGACTTTCCAGTTTCCTTACATTTTCTTGATTCCACCATTATCATGTATCTCATTGTCACCTTCTCTCTTACATTGATGTACAATCATGGGGCGTTAAACTAAAAGCAAAAAAAAAAAAAAAAAAAAAAAAAAAAAAATGCAAATATCCTAGTAAAAATGAGTTTTCTAGACTACACAAGTGGCCCCGCGTAGGGTAGTCGCTAGCGCTCTCGCCTTCGGTGCGAACGGTTCCGGGTTCGATCCCGGGGGAGAACTCGGTCGAAAAAGTATCAAAAGATTTTAAGTCCAGCCATCCTGAATGAGGTTTTCTTGGGTTTTCCTCATTCACAGCAGGCAAATGCCGGAGTGGTACCTAACATATAGGTCCCAGGCCGTTTTCTTCCTTCCCCAATCCTTTCTTCCCTTCCTTTCCCCGGATAGTGTACTCGCCGAGGAAAGTCATCCCTCATATGGGGTAACAAGGCCATTGATGCCGAAAGCCCAGAAATCTAAATCCTAAATCTTCACTACACAAGGAAATTTCCGCGCTGAAAACGGTTTATTAGCAATTATGTTAAGCAGTCCTGTAGTAAATCTGCACCAAGTAATAAATCGTCACATATAAAATGGAATGAATAAACACATAACATTCATTTTGCTACCTTGAAACATAATATGTTTCAAAACATTAATATTCAAAGTTTTTTCAAAATTCAGATTCACCCATTCCATTCTCCTCAATCATTTACGAGTTACAATAGTAAGAATTGTAGTCATAAACTACATTACTTACTTAGTACTATATTAAAGCAAGTTGCACTAAAAGAATATATAATTAATGGGAATATTTAACTAAAGTAATAGTTAACTATTGTACTTACCCAGGCTTCCCAGGTTTCCTTCCTCTCTTCTGTTCCGTTTGTAAACAACCTCGTTTCGCAAGCAAAAGACGGTAGTTCAATGACGTCAGCCATGGCGAAAGAAAGAGTGTCTATAGGCGGTCTGGATCTTACACACAGATGGACGTATATAACGTATAGCTGAAGTATTTAACATACGTATACGTATGTAAAATACAGAAGATTGTTAGATATCAGACATCCTGCAGAGACATGATGTAATATCTAAGCGGGTAAAAGGCAGTACCTATGTAGTATATGGATAAAGTACGCTCCGTACAGATTTCCTTAGTAAACATAACGAATCCTTGTATTTGTACAATATACCGCTGTCCGGATAATGGATTTTTCTCAGTGTAGTTAAGAAAACGTATGCAGATGATTTACTCCCTCCCCCTGGTAAGCAAAATTGTTGTTTTTTTCCTCAAGATCTGTTGTGTTTCGTGAAATAACAGCAGGAATTCCCTGATTACTTAACCATCTAAATGAATGTTTTCACTTAGAGCCATCCCGTCGATTCGCGTTGCCTAGGACTAAAATAAATTAAGGGTCAATAATGAAGATGAGATTTCCATATCAAACATGAAGAGACATGTGGATCGAAGATCTTTCTTTGTTCCAACTTTGATTTTTTTTCAAATCCATGATGGGAAATTATATTATGAGTACAATTTTCGAAATTAATAGTATACAATCGTAAAAATATCTTACAAAACGATGGTTTATTGTAAAATACTTTGACTCAAAGAATGAATTACAAGTAATAAACTTGTTACTTTTCCTGAAGAGTCTAAGTCTTGAATGAGACGGAAACTCTCGAGCGTAGTGCTTGGAACGATTGCCTCACTTGTTCTACCTTCCCGTTGCGCAGCCTTGATTCGACATGATCCTAAACGTATTATTCAGAAGTCGAAGTCGGAAGATGTTTCCCATTTTTCCAAAACACTCTTGGTCGATTACAATCTGCCTCACTCGTGAGGGGGAAATCCCATGCCGTAAGCGTCGGTGGACCACCGATAGGCAACTAGTGACATGTCCCCAAAAATTGGCGGTCCCGCAGCCAAAAATTGGTAACACTTCCGTTTTGAAAATTATACCACCACCGGCAGAGAAGCGACGGGACGCCAACGAACCACAAAATTATTCCCCTAAAATACGTTAAATCGCCTATATGCGTAATTTCTTTGCATCAAGGTGTATAAAAAATAATTTTTTTAAAAAAATAAAACAGAAGTGCCGTGAGCTATGCGTGAACCATCAACCTTAGGGTTACTAGTTGCGTAATCTTCCGAACTCGCCACGGAAGCGACTATGAAGACACAGCTTGTAGAGTGATAAATCGTTGAAGTCTTTTTAATATTTCTAATCAGAGTGCTCCTTTAATCGTGTATATTTGAAGATAACTGTTTGGAATCAGATCAAATGCACTCGTCATGTAATTTTATAAGAAAATGGCAAGCGTCTATTTACTTTTTTCATAGTTCTCCCATATTCACTTGCTAGTGATCGGCGACAGTTGCCAACTAAATTCATACAATTATACGCACCCATCTCAAGATTTTTCACTTCATGATGTAAAGGCAGGAGTTACTCTTGACCCCCGGAGTTCAAGTATTCTCCTTATAATAACAATTCGTCAGCGAAAAATAATATATAATAATAACCGCATGCACATGACTGGTGATAGTTCATGTTGACCCCTTTTCGATTCTCCGTGACAAATCAAACGAGCGCGGACCAAAATGAAGTCCTCGTTCTTCCGTGGTGGTAACTTCAATACCCTCGATTTTTTTTTTTTAAATGCTCAGATCTGCCTCTTTAGTTTTGGCATCTGAAGACTTTAACCGAAACGGGCTATCATCATCGCATTTTTTTTTCTTAGCCTTTTTCAACATCCTTTATTTGCAATAATTGGAAAGAAGACAGGGAACAAGGAAAACGGTGGGAAGGACGAGACCACAACACTCAACATCCAACAACAATGAATAACAAATAAAGCAAAACAAAATTTTAAAAACAAAAAGAAAAACGAAAAGAAAAACAAAAGGACTTGAGCTATCTAATCAATATTAACTAACTAAACAAGAATTAAATTACTATCTAATTCCTACCTAATTTTATTATCGTATTACGTAACAAATTTGATTGCTATCTAGCTACTACCTAAATTGTCATATATAGTAAGTTGACAATTGTTTAATATTTCCAAAACATACATTTTCTATTTTCGTCTTATTGATTTTAAGAGTTTATTAAATAACACGAAAAATTCCTGTTATCACACTCTGATAACTTCGGTGTCTGCTTACTGCTGACTGCTGATACTCTTCCTAATCTTGGTTTCTCACCTAAATGATTTTCACCTGTATGTGCGTTCCTCTCCTGTGTCACGGTTTCCCCTGTGTGGTTAATAATCACTAAATACACATCACTTCACTAAACACTACACTACACATCACTTCACTAACACACCACTTTTCTATAATGCATTTAAGTGTCATATCGATAAAGTTGGTTCACTGATTTTTTAAAAATTTTGATTATGGCTGTATTTGTTGATGTAGCTGTATTATTCATTGATCTCGGTTCATCCTACACATCAGAAACGGACCGTGAGTATCGACATGAGGCCCAGGACACACTCGGAGCACTTAGTGCGGGCCCTGGTCAGTTGTATCCCGCCGCCGCGTACCCACGGACCGAAAGTCGCACGCATCGTAACCGAATCGCGAAGCGGCTTCGAGATGATGCTCTATTTCCGAGTCTTCATGTCAAAATTGGGATATTTTTATATGATTGTTTCTATTACATATTAGTGTATATTTATTCCCACGGCTCTAGATTTAACACTCATTCCGTCACCATCGCATCACACATACGCTCCCAGAGCATCCGGAGTTCCTTACCAGTCAAAGACCGAGAATGCTCTAGGCACTCACACACCATCACTCAACCTCCTTCCTGGGGGCGCGGAGATCCAGCGCTTCCAGAAGTTTCCTTCGGTCCAGGAGGGAGGAATCCTCACTCATTCTGTTTTCCATATTTTATGTTCATTTAGTTTGTATTTTCTCTGTAAAATGTTTTCTGCATAGTTCTGAGTATTCCTCTGCTACATGTGCCAGGATTCTATAATCCTCTTCATCTTCCAAGATAGCTTTTATATCTTTCTGTGTAATTTGGTCACGAATTCGCAAGTACTCCTACAGAAACGGGCACCACAGAACACTGTGTTCAGGTGTCCCTTGTTCTCCACATTCACAGCTATCATGTTCTTTTTTGTTGATTCTATAAAGATGGGTTGGAAAGGGACCATGTCCTGTTAGGAAATGAATTAGTCCTTTGTTGGGATTGAAGTAATCCCATTTGAGTCGCGTTCCAACGTGTGGAATAAACGTGAATAATCTTCTTGATGTTTTGTCTACTTGCCAGTCCTGTATTCATTTTTGTTGAATTTGTCTTTCTATTTCATCGAGTTTTTGTGCTTTGGTCCCTAAAAGTTCTTTCGTCTTATTTAAATTTCCTTTTTTATACCAATATGTTGCCGCTCTCTGGATTACTGTTAAATACATTGGTTTGAAACCCATCAAAATACACAACGCGCTGTGCGGTATCGTGCTGAAGGCACCAATGAGCCGAATTAAAAGGTTTCTTTGTGGGCGATTTATTTTTGCTTTTAAGGAGTTATTCTCTAATAATCAATGTGCCCATACGCTGGAAGCATAGTTCTTCGAGGCACTTAGGATTACCTTCTGATAAGTCTTAATTAATTTTCTCGGTAGCCTATAATTTGTTTGAGCCAATGAAATGAGTTTATTAGTTACTTTATGACCCTTTTGAGTAAAATAATTAATATGCTCTCCAAAAGTCAGTTTATCGTCTATCATAATCCCTAAATATTTAAATACTGATACCCTTTTGATCTTACTGTTGTCTATTTTAATTATTGGTCCTCTTAATAATTTACTTCCAAAAATCATGTATTTCGTTTTCCTCTCAGAGATTTTTAGCTTAGACTTTCCACACCAATCAAGTAATTCGTTTATAATTCATGCTGATTTTCTTTCCAATTCTATTCTAGAGTTTGCTGAGATTATTACAGCCAAATCATCAGCAAAAGCAATTACTCGTTCAGTTTTCTCTAATTGGTTTAGTCTTTCTAAACACGGCTGGTATTCCAAATCCCACATCAATGGTCCTAAGATCGATCCTTGCGGACATCCCTTTTGTGCAGTAACTTTGATATTTCCCAGGTTTTCATGGATGATGATCTGTCTATTCAAGAAGTAATCCCTAACTATATTACTAAATATTGTGATAAATTTAGCTCTTTTAATCTTTCAATGAGAGATGGTGTCCATAAGTTATCAAACGCTCCCTCTATATCAAAAAACAGGGCCAGTGCATATTTTCTTTCCATGCTACTTTCCTTAACTTGATACACAAATGCATTTAAGGCATCTTCCGTAGATTTGCTCTTTCTGAAACCATATTGTAAACTATCATCTTCGATATTTCTATGCTTTCGTCGAATTCTATTTGCTATTATCCTTTCTAATAATTTTGAGATGTTTCTCAAAAGGCAGATTGGACGGTAAGAACTCACTTCTGTTAAATATTTATCCTGACTTTTTAACAAAATCAGCAATTTCGATTCTTTCCACAATGAGGGAAATATCTGCTTCTTAAGTAGGGTGTTGAACAATTTTGTTAGATATGGAGTCCAAATATCCTTTTTATTTTTGTAGATCTCATTTACTATACCATCCAATCCTGGAGCTTTTTTAGTTTTTAGTTTCTTAATTATTGTTTCAACTTCCTCGTTGTCCGTTAGTTCGATATCTTCCTCTGCTGTCAATGCGATGGGTTGCAAATATTTTCTTCCCGATACCCCCGATTCTAGATATCTGCTTTGACTCGACGAAACCCTGCCACTAGTGGCACACTAGCGGCAATCCTTCGACGCGTCGCTATATCGACGATCGCCATTTACCGGCAAGTGGGCCACTAGGAGTTGGCGACGTTTACGGCATGTGGAAGCTAATAAACAAACAAAAAAATAAATCGCCTTATAAAAAAAGTTTTCCGAAAATTTACATCTAGCAAAATCATTTGTTGGTATTCCAGAACTGTGAATTCACCTTTATTCATAATTTATTTCTATCGTAGTTTTGATATGAGAATGATATGTCTGAAACTGTAACACAGGTCATTAATACTTTTTTTTTTTTGCTTTACTCAGATTTAACAGTTTTACTTAACAGTCAGTCAACTTGGATATGTGATATCAGAGTTTTAGAGATTTCCTTAAATTTTTCATTTCTAAAACAGTTTGCAACTAACACCATTAACGTATCTCTTTCGATATTTCCATATGTAATGGCTTGGTCACTCCCAGTATATTTCAAACAATAAACTATTTACGGTGTCTTACTCCATTAATCCGAACTACATTTTATATCCAACAACTCTGTGCATTTTCTCTTAAATCTGCAAACTTTCTATTAGGTTAAAACTCAGTATTTTCTATTTTCTTCCTTTCTTGCTAAAACGAAAGTGTTCTTTAGGCAACCTGAAATGATGACTCTATACTACATTATGTTGCATAGGGCATTTTATGTAGCATATCATTTGAAAGTTGGACACTTTCTTCGTATATTGAAAGCAACAGGGATTAAGTCCTTCTACACTTACATGAGAAGTAAACACATTCTTTTTAATTCGTGGAATTGTGCCAATGCACTAAGTCCAGAGAGTTTTTAATTTAAGCTAATTAATAATAATAATAATAATAATAATAATAATAATAATAATAATAATAATAATAATAATAATAGTTATTATTATTATTATTATTATTATTATTATTATTATTATTTTATAGACAGGTTTTTCTGAATATTAAGTAATATTTCTCAAAAAGCTGGTATTTTTAAACAAATGTGTTCGATATCAAGTTTTCATAAAGTAGTCACTCTCTAATATAAATAATTTCAGAGGGGCCGCGGTAGCTCAGTGATAAAGCGTTCACCTTTGGTGCATGGGATCCTTGGTTCGACCCCATCTCGCACCAAGTGAATTTTGTGGTGGAGAAACACCATGTGCATGGGTTTTCTCGGGGTTCTTCCGTTTTCTCCCACTTTTTTCATTCCACCATTGCATTCATTTCTCATCACCGTGTCCTTTAGCCTAGCCGGTATAACCGTGGGTCGTAAAACTTAAAGATTTGACTTCAAATAATTCCAACCCAAACAGTTGCAGGAAGTATGTCATTTCGAATAAAACAAACTACTCTATAAAATTTTGAGTATTATTATCTTTTATATATACAATTCTAGCGGACCTTATTTCTAAATCGAAGGGTAAGAAGATTAAATTCACTCTCTTATTATTATAAATTCATTTCAATTGAAGCAGTTAAAATAGTTGGGAAAAATTAGAAAGCCATACCCTATATTCCAGTGTGCCACAACCGGATAACGGGGCACACTGGCGTGCCCAGCAAAATGAACAGTGTGACGCAAGCTTTTACCTATTATTTACAAGAATATTTGTCGAGTTTATTTTATTTATTATTATGAACGATTCTTCCACGGATCAGCTGTCTGTATACAGTTAAACAAACAAGTATCACATTGAGGGAATGAATGTAATTATTTACTTTAATAGTAATAGAAATGTATATTTTCTTGTATTTTCTACCGGGAATAACTGCATCCGGTCTAGAAAGCTGCAACTAACAACAAAGGAACACGATGTGCCAAACACACACCACCTACGCACTTCAATACACCAACAAAAGGTGCAGACTATTCATGAGTTAAAGTCTCTCACCCAATGTATGCTCCTAACATGTCTCTCAGCGATTACAACATTTTTTGGTATCTCAATCACTTCCTAGTAGGATAGCTTTACCTAGAGACCACTGATTAACCTGGTAGAAAAAAATATTGGATGTTTCACTTTTTTACCTTTGGAGTTGACAGTCATCGTTTGGATATCTCACACGCAAATATCTAATATTAACAACGTTTCTTCTATAATTTCGTAATATTGTATTATTTCTTTGTATTATTCATTAGCTTGGTTAAGCTTGTTTAAACACTTTTCTCTTTGCACCTATTTATTACCTATACCTTAACGTTGTATAAAAATACACTAACTCTCACCGGGAATCAAATCTAGAACCAATGCACTTGAACCATTTGACGACAATAAGGCACACTTAAATAGAAGTTTCGATTTTGTTAGGAAAATTGTGATTAGGTTTAACATTTAAAAAAATATTTAAGAATGAAAATGAAATGAAATCTTTGAGTTTTATGTCCCACGGTTATGCCGATTAGGCTAAAGGAAACGGTGATAATGAGAGATGAGGGAAATGGTGGAATGAAGAAAGTGGGAGAACCCCGAGAAAACCCACGAGCACGGTGTTTGTCCACCACAAAGTTCACTTGGCGGAGGCTGGGATCGAACCCGGGACCCCAAGCACCAGAGGTGAACACTCTACCACTTTTTTTTAAACTTCGTGACTATTTTTTTCTATTTTAACCACTTCTCAGGACTACTGGACACGACAGGGACACGAACACAGAAACATCGAGGACAGTTAAAATTCCACCCTTGCTCTTCAGAGGGACTCGAACCCACAATGGGCTTCACCTTACGATCATCAGCCTAACGCCTCAGACCGTTCGGCTACACCCACCGGCTACCACTGAGCCACCGCGCCCCCCATATTTAAGAGTGGGTACGGGTGAAACGCACTGATTTTTCTCGCTCAAATTTCTTAAACTGACTCGTGTTAGGCTGCAGCTATTACTGAAACATTTATTTGGGAAATGCGAATAAAATAATGTGTTTTGGAAAACTTTGTTCAAAGCAACTTATGTCCAAAAGTAAAGTACCCATTGGTCATATTTCTGTTAGAAATAACATATGCCACATATTAGAATTATTATGGAAATAATTGTATGTGAACTATGAGCAAAAGCGTCTGAGTACTTTCTGCGAAATCGTCAAAAAAGTCATCCCGAAGAATAAAATATCCCTTGTGTATCTTTTCAGGACAAACGAGTTATGCTATTTATGAAATACGAACAAAATTGCCAGAGTCATTCTCGACAAAATCGTAGGGTAATCGTAGGGTAATTACTTGCTCTGAAAAGTAATATACCACTTCTAGCTTTTTAGGATGATGGAATTATACCATATCGTTAGGTTATTTATGTAACATTTATTTATGAAATATGAACAAAATTGCGTCAGGCGTTAATGGGAAAATCGTCGAAGAAGAGTAAACTACTCCTTCTGAATGTTTACAGGACGAACGAGTTGTGTCATATTGTTAGGTTATTAATGATACAATTATTTATGAAATGTGATTGAGAAAATTGTTCGAAAAAACGCATCCCATACAGTAAATTACACCTTATGTTTTTTTTTTCAGAGCAATGATTCATATTATACTTGTAAAAAAATAAGCAAAATCTTTACAGCTGTTTTTGAAACAATTTAATTGTTTTAAATTTTCATTCATCAGTAAACTACTCTTATTTTTAGGTGTCGGAGGATATAGAATTCGAAACGATAAAGTGTTATAAAAAATTCGTCTAGAATTCGGTCCAGATACGTCGAACAGTATGGCTTCTATTTGAATGCATGTAAAAGCGTGACGAACCGACAAACGAACAGATGGACAGACATCAAAATAACTTTTTCGATATGTGGGGACGTGAAACTGGAAGTCATTGAAATCTCGAATTCGATTTTCATCACTATTACTACAATTTCCTCTTTCGTCGCTTGAACGTGAAAAAGAATAGGAATACAACGACACGTAAGGTGATAATTTGTAATTCCCAAAATTTAATGAGTTACGTTTAATGTGTTGCCATGCTAGAAAAAAAAGCTTATGCCTGTTTGTTATATCATTTTAATATCAGTTTTTCACGCTACTATATAATGTAGAAATATGGTATGATTATCGTTCATATTCATGCTATCTTTTGGAAATATTCGTGTTCCGCATACATAGATCTGTATAATTTAGTTACGTTCAACGAAAGCATTCTTGCACTTGTGGATATGAAAAAAAAAAGAGATAGAGAAAGTCAATACTCTAAAAAGCAAAAAACACAAGCACACACACACATAAACGATAATTAAACATCAGGTCGATGTAACAAGGGGTAAGACTGGATAGGCTGTCAAGGTCGCATATGTTCTTTTTCCTGTTCCAGACACACAAACCCGAAGTGAGTTGTCTGCTGTTCAAGAACGGGAAGTAACATACAAGACTATAAACTGAAAACAATAACTGTTTCGAATAGTACACGTATTCAAATACAGAATAAATACGTCGATTAAAGGATACTATCAATAAATTATTTCCTTATTATATTGTTTCGGTTCTTATTAACATCAAAATTATACACTTCCTATAATGTTTTGTAAAAAAAAAAAAAAAAAAGGATGGGATGGGATTCGATGTGGTGTCAAAATAATGAAATAACTACAAGTCCGCCACTCTATCCACCTAACCACTGAGGTTACGTGGTATTTGCTCTTTTTTTTTTTAAATACATAATCTTCATAACCATGGTCCGTATCGCTTCGAACCTTAAGATAAGAGTTTTTCTGTTTAATTCTATATTTTCGTACGACATCTTAGTTACAGAAGCTAATTTATATTTCGCAGGCAATCTACACACTAGGTTTTAACCAATAAATGCAACATTTTAGTCCACTATCCTTGATCCTTGATCCAACTCCTCGACTCCCCTACTGAATTCCCTCCGCAATCATGCTCTGCTACTGAAAAAATCCCTAGAAATCATCGTTGCCAGTATACACAAAACCGAGCATAATTTTGTTTTTTGCTTATATTTTTATTATTTTATTATATTTTTTGGAAATATCTCCTTAGATGGATTGCTTTCTATTATCTCCACATACTAGTAACTGAATTTTACCTATAAACGTAAGGAAAATGGAATAAATACGAAAAATCTTCAGTTACAGTATACGCGCAATTTTTTTTGCGCATGGGAGTACCTTTCACTGGTTCTTCGCCAACAGTAACTGTATGTATTTATTGTACAGAACTGTGCTATACAGAAGAGTAAATAGAATCGTTCATCTTTGATGTGGTCTCGGAAGGGCGCCCAATGTAAAGGGCGCACTGCAGCTTTCACGGGTTCTTTACCAATAAAACTGTAAGAATTTATTACTAAAAACTTTTACCTTTATTTATACTGTGATATTTCGGAGGGCGCACCGGGTTCCATTAGTTAAAAGCTGTGTCAGGAAAACACAGAAACAAAATTAGTAATTTAATCTATTAAAAACCATTTACTATCGTATTAATAGCTACATCCAACATTTCTCTAAAGACAATTCTAAAACTACCAATGTAGAGCATGAAACAACAGAACATTATAAACGGAATTTCACACTTTTATACAAAGTGGCTAAAAAATTTCAAAGTAGAAATCCAGTAGGAGGGAAGCTTTAAGAATTACCATAAGAAAAAGGGTGAAAATGACAGCACCGATCACCGTGTCCACGTCTTGGGCTATCAGCCTTCAAAACTCAATTCGTCCCTCTCAAAACAAAAGAGTGTATCTCATTTTCTTAAATTTAAAATTTAAATCTTTTCCCATGATTTATTCTATCATCTTCTTTCAAAATTTAGTTTGATTTTCTTCGTTCAGGTATGTAACTTACGAGATCAAACTAAATTTTGAAAGAATACGAAAGAATCACTAATTACAAAAGTTTTAAATGTGTCTCACGGAAAAGTTTCGGAAATGAGATACGTCTCGAGAGGGACGAATTATACGCAATGCAAGGGAATATTTGGAGACAGAATTGAAAATCCCTGCCTAGGACTTATAATTGGTACTGGGATCATTCACCTAGGAATGCGTAAATGAATCTACAAAATAATAAAATAAAAGACTAGAATGAGGTAAAAAGTTAAAGTGGTAAAAAGAGAAAGGATAAACTCAGAGTTGTCATTTGGGGAGAGCAGGGAGGGGCGATTCCCTTTGAGTTTCAGAAAAACGTATACTTTAATCATATGTATACTAATATATTAACAAAAAATGAAATTCTTTTATACATTAAATGAAAAATCACGCCTCCTCTAGGAAGACCTGAAATGACGTTGCAATCAGCTTAATGGAAGATACCAATTGTGATAAATTCTGGATTGTCCTTTATGTTTTCTGGATAGCCTCTTAATGTGACATATTTAGCTATGGTTAGACCACGAATTGCTTATGCATTTTGGACGTAGTCCTCGCAGAATGAAATAATCTCCATGGTATAATATTTATTGATAACAGCAAAGGATGATATATAGCGCTACGGTCGGCCAGTCATCTGGAAAAATTGCGTTCTCTTTCACACCCTACGTGGGTTTGATTTTTTTTTAAGACCATGATAAACTTAGACAAAGCCCTATTTGGCGTCCTGACCGCGGACGATTTCTTCCCTTGCTGGTTCCTCGGTCCTCATTACATGTATATTCTTTTGTCTTCAAAGTCGAAACCCTCTTTAGCCTTGGTGTCTGTTGGTTTTGTTCTATCGTAAAGGTGATTCACCTCGATCATACACCTTTAAGGTCTGTGCACTCGGAACAACGGGAAGCAAGAGAAATCGTATGGCTTGAATTGTGAAAGCTCTAAGAAAACATCCAAAATTTATCGATGTTTACCTATAGTTTTATGAAAAACATCGGCATCAGTGCTGTATTGCGGAACCAATTTTAAAATCGAAAAGAAAAGTACGAAAATAACTGCATTCGTTTAATTTTGGTTGGATCACATTAAGTTACGTTACGTTACGTTACATTAGGCGTGCAGTATTACCGTACTATATCAGTATGTGTAGTAGTAGTAGTAATAGTAGGAAAGGGGTTAGAAGTCTTGCAGGGGTTGGTTTGATTCTGTTCTCGACATAAAATGGACACATTAAAGACTTGCCCAAATTTTTCTGTACATTTTACAATCTATGGACCCGTATAGCAAAACAAGTGTTTATCTCCGCGAAATAGTCCATCCGCCTCCACATACAGTGCCGCTTACATCAAAAACAACCAACAAACACAATCACTTTCTTAATTTTTACTATTCCCCTTACCTGACATTCACCCATTCTTCCTCACAAACTTAAATAAATTCAATTGACCCAGTAAATTTCCTAAAATTGGTCCGGCGAAACAGCAGTTAATACAAAACATATACACATGTGGTTCCATTCGGATAAAGAGTAATTCTTTAGTAAGGGGGAGGGGACACTAACGCAAACAGAAAACAACATGCCCTGCCGGGCTCTAACTGCCTTCAGTTGCTAACGCTGGCTTGGCAATACTGTCTCAATTAAATGTTATTAACTTAACCTAACCGAATGTGAATAGATTATTGAAAAAAAAGTCTTAAAAACATGGCTCCCCAAATCTAAACAATAGCCGAATAAAGTTTGTTTCAATTATAAAATATATTAAATTTTGTTAATTCGGCAGTTGTTTGCGAAAAAAATATAGATCGAAATATTGTTAATTTTGATGGGAGTATAGATAATATTAATGTAAGTTTCTTTTGGTAGTATGCATTACCGATTAAATATTTCGCATTCTAAATTCTTGCTTTGCATTACTGTTTCAGATGCACTTTTTTGTATCGAATAAATTCTAGATAATAAGAAAGTACATCAGACGCTAGACGTTTTGAAATGTCTACTTTATAAGATTTTGTGATGTACTGAAATAGTAGGGAAGATGTATTATGTACCACTGTGTTCAAAAATAGAACATTTTTAAAAGTAGGTTTGTACATATATATATGTGAATTTAAAACAATTTTTTTTCACAGTCTTTATGATCAGGACTGAATTTAACATATATGAAACTTGCACGTATTAAAAAGGAATAAAAGTTCGTAAAGAGACGTTAAAAATACTATATTACAGTACATATCTGATTTCATAATTGTAAAGTATACCGTAAAGCAAATGAAAGCAGAAGAAACGAGAAGTACTAGATCATGTTTTAACCTATTATTTCCATTGTTTGGATAAACATATATTATCGTACAGACCGACTGCAAAACGGAGTTTATCCGTATCAGAGGCGGTACTTCATGAACTCACGTCAGTAAATATTCAAATTGTATATCTACACTCTACGGGAAGAATTAATTATGTTCTGATTCTTCTATGATGTTTTTAGCAGTTTATATGAAGTTGTCTTCCCTTAGTGTATAGGGATAAAATTTCATTTTATCAATGTAGCATCACTCAGGGTCCGCCACTAATTCATATAAACCAGTCAGGAAATTCCTCTTTGCAAAAGAATGTCTTATCGCTATTAAAAGTAAAGACTACATTTACTTAACGTATACCAGGATTACGCTTAATTTCAAAGTAGCGTTCATGAGACTTGGTTCATATATTTTATCATATACATTTTGTTCTAAATGATAATTATTCAAGTTTCCGCAAAATAAAACAAAACCACTATCGCAAAACCTAAATTTTGAGTGTTTATAAAATAGGAAGAAAATATTTGCACAGGGAGATCGCAAGAGTTTGGTCTCCAAAGCACTGGGATACAGCGAAACTGTTCTACTGCTGTTTGCAGTGTTGTGATTGTTATTTCCCTACTATGAAACAAGACTGCGTACACCACGCTGAACCCCTCAGCCTTGGCTTGGCAGCCGTTTGTAATGGAGCTGTCGCTTGATAGTACCACCAAGTGCAAAACTCGTGCAGTAATTCGGTTTTTAAATACAAAAGTCAGTGTAGCCCTTGAAATTCATCGTCACCATTGACAGAAGTGGAAGGTGAGACGTGAATGTATGTTAAAAATGCCGGCAAGTGTTATAGGAAGTCATTAGCTAAACTTACTAAAAGCTTCAGAGTGAAGAAAAAGAAAGGAGATCTGCGACAGTTTGGATGGAAAATTATTACCCAACCTATAATCCGGACTTGACTCCTAGTGACTAACATGTGTTTGCTACGATAAGAAAAACATATGGCCTGAACGTGCTTCACCAATATCAACGAGGTCAAGGGTGAGGTCCAATACTTCTCCAAACGAATAGCAGCGAGGTGGTGTGACAAGCACATACAAAAGCTCCCAGACCGTCTACAAAATATATAGACCATCGAAAGTAATACATAAATGTACAAGCTTTAAAATAATGTACACATTATTGAAAATAAACTTTTTTGTGTACTTCTAAAATAAAGTGTTCTTTTGACATCACCCTCGTTTTGAATATTCATACGAAACAAATGAAGCTCTTCCTCCGTGCCAATGTTTATCAAAGTGGCATGAGTTGTGCAAATTAAGTGCCTAAATATTATTCTTGTTATTGATCTTTCTACCAGAACAACCTTCTCTCACTTCACTCATATTTTAAGCAGGACTTTATTTAAAATTATTTTCGACAATGTAACCAAGTCCAAACACTGCATCAGATGGCCTATCACTTGGGAAGCGAAGATCTCTATAACGCATTACTTCACACGTTGGTATAGTGCATCAAGATCTGCTACCATTCCAAGATGAATCCAAAAGAGAGGAGTTCGGTGTATTCTCTCTTTATCTTTGTGTTTGTGTGTGTGTCGCTGTTTCTTCGATGGCAAATAAGTTGGAAACCAAACGCTTGCAACAGGATAATTTGCACGTCTCTACAGCAGGTCAACGTGTTTCACCGTGTTAAGTTTATTAATACTGGACTGGCTTGATGCATGCATTTTTATTTCTTTGAAATCGTAAAACCAACTTTGATAGCCTATACCTGGGAAACTAAAATTCTGTACAACTTAACATTTCATATGCTTTTGGAATATGTATTAACATAAGAAACTAATAACAAGGTATGTTTTCCTTCGCACATTCATGTCAGTTTCTAAACAGGAGGATAGCAAAGTAGGCCTACACAAAATTTAAGTAAGCTGTCCCTCCACTCGAAATAATATAAAATAACGTTGGAAATATTTAATACAGTCTATACCTTTTTGTCTTATTTTGGTGTCAGGAATCACCTCCCAAACGTTTGCGGTATCGTTTTGTAACATCCTGTGTATCGTTGGAAAGGTCACACCGAGAACAGCTCACATGTGAAATATCTCGCATGAATTGGCCCTGTAAGGGGCGTGGCGACCATTGAAAATCAGAAGAAGGCACTCTCTGAAACACGAGAAAACGTATGCAAAAAAGGAAGCTAAGATGTAATTTTCATACGTGATGTATACCTATATATATACCTATTCTGATTGTAACACTTGTTGTCTCAGTCGTCTTGTAAGGATTTGAAACTTGGACTACAGTCGTTGGTGCATATGAAATGTAGGTTAGGCGTAGAATTTTACGAATACTTTCGACGTCAAGAAGAACTAATACCTTTATCACTGAAACATTGAAGGTTTCTGGAAATCTCTTATCTCCAGTCAGCCGGAGAAGTTCCAAATGCTTCGGATATACGGCGCAATGACATGGAGGTAATATAATAAGAAAAAACGTGGAAGATAATATTGAGAGCAGAAGAAGGCGAGTATGGATAGGACAAATAAAACATACAACTGATTTGGAAAGTTGAAGATTGTACAAAATGGCAGCAGTACATTGGACGAGTGACTGGCAAAATCAATGGACACATGATACTCAGAAATGAACAAAACGAGTGATGGAGATAAATAAGTAATAGACTCACGTTATACAATAGGTGGGTCGACGAAAATCGCATATGTCGCAGTACAAATTTGTATATAAATACAAGGAACATTCCGAAAGCTTTTAGATATTTTTGACAGTTTTATTAAAATTCGTGTTAAACATTTATCATACTATTCAAATGAATATCGTTTATTTTAATCCATAGGCCTGATTTACAATGTGAACTAGACATACTAGGAATTCTTATAGTGATCCATATTATAACGTTTGCATATGCATTATAGGTTTAAACATATAATTTCCCGTTAATAAGAATATTACAATAACAATATGGACATTATTTCTTCCTTATGAGCACTTCTAAGAATACATAGATTATCTGTAGCCATCATATTTGTTCCAAAATAAACATCGGACAGCTTGACAACAATATATTTCGGGTCTTTAACGATTTTGAGCAACAAAGTAAAATCTGTAGATAATGTTGCTACCACTCCCAAATTTAACGGTATTAGCCATGACTTCCAAGAATTTATATTTATCCAAACTAGATTCAAAACATTCTTCATGAACATAGTCAAAGTGGTTGTCAGCCTCCTAGGATGTATCTACTTCCGTCTTATTGTGTGTTATAGAAGAAAAATCTCGTCCAGTTCTTTACCAGGAGGTAATGTGCCTAATTTTTGACTTTATCCAAACTTCGTGCTCGCTTAACTTTCGTAGATAAAGTTACATTTTGAAAACATCATACTGTTTTGTTTCGGGCTCATAGTTGTAATTTCATTTTTCATCACCTGTGAAGTAGGGATACTACTGTGCGTACGGGAGTAGAGAAATTACGAATACTGTTTTCTGAAGCTAAAGCTAGGAAATTAATGTATGTTAAATAGTGTTCACCAGTCTTAAAAGAAAACAATAATTCACACTTTAAATAAATTTAACATGTGATCAAAATCTTACAAAGTCCAGTGCATAGTGAGAGTTAATAACAACAATTTCTTAAAGAATAATTTCTTTTGTGTGTGCTTGGTAAATCGAAAGCTAGTATAGCAAACAAATTTCACTGAAATGATACGTGAAAGATAGCCTTTTGCATTACAAGTTCAAACTTACACAAGAAAAAAATATTGCAAGAATGAGAAAGAAATACCTCAGGAGTTTTGAGGAAAGGGCAGGTATGCTTTGAACTTTTATGCAAGTACAAAATGAGATTTCAGAATTTCATCTCACATAATATTTGAAAGATGAAAACGCCACCACAGACTTCTTTTCTCTTCCATGATATTTCTGTTTTATATTCGTAAAATTTTAAAAGAAAAGAACAAGGAAAAACTATTCTCACAGTCTCTCAGGATTACAAACAAAATAGACAAAAGTATACAGGAAAAAGTAGAGGATGTTTGAGAAAAATGAGAAAATGTAGAAGAAAAATAGTTGGACGAAGGAAAAATGATGAAAAACAAACTGAGAGCACATGATCTACAATGTAATCACCTTCATACATTTTTTAATATTCTCATGACGACATGCTTTGAAACGTAAATAATATTAAAATAAAAATATTAATCAAAGAGATGGTCTGCTAGACTGCTATTCCCTGCTCTATTTTACATGATTATGATTTATGGGATAAATGAGGTTTATACACAGTCACCAGATACATATATACAAGTCTCAAAGATATATATAGGGGAAACCGGGGTATTCACGAACAGCTAAGCTTCGATTATAAATAACTCTTTTGTTTTTAGAGATAAAATTAAGATTTCTTGTGTATAGAAAGCTTGGAGTTTTTCCTCTTTACAAAAGTTCAGAGGAACGTCAAAAATTTACATTTTCCAACAAATCAGTGAGATGTTTTTAAAATGTACCTATGTTCGGGATTACCCGAATGGTCGGGATAATCCCGAACATGTTTACTTTAAACTTTCTTTACGAAAGAAGCGAAATGCATTAAATTATTTTAAAATTATACTGTAATTTAGTATTTAAATCTTCAATAAAAATTAAAATTACAAACACAACTTAAGTTAATGAGAAACAAGACCAGATCTCATCATCTTTGAAACTATTACAAATGAAATCTATAGGTAATAGGTTAAACAAAATGTACTCTTGAAACAAATTCAGAAATAACGGTGCATTACGTAAAATATTAATTAAAATGAAAATAATATTTCTAATTGCAGAGATCACAGATATACAGATGAATGTTTTGCTCCCAAGAACAGTATTCATTATTGGTACAGTGTTCAAATGCGGTTAATAGGCTGAACAAAATTGACTAACACTTAATTGACGTTATTAGGCTAAATAAATTTGTAAAATACTCTGTGAATCATACAGAGAAATGATGAAGGATCATATATCTAAAGTAAGGTTAATGACCATAGAATAATGAAGTAGGCTACTAATGGCTTAAAATAAAAAAAATAATGCAAAATATTCTAATTAATAAAGCTAATAACGCTTATTACCAAGCTAATAAAAGCAATTCCAAATACCCATGTTTCAAAATCCTGCGGTACTTCCGCAACAATTTTTATAGGGGTAGTTGGTGAATACCTTAAATTATATGCCCGTAGCCAAACTCCCTGTTTAAAAATCGTTGCGTAACTATCTTAAGATTCTGAAACATTGATTTGTGGATAAGTCAAATACTAGTTCCTAAGTGAAATCTTGACGCGACTACGGTAGGTCCCATAGTTTTAGAGCTGTGAACATTTAAAGTTCATGTTTTAATGTTTCAGCAGCCTGTAACTCCAAAAGGAAGCATTTGTGCACCCAGGTTGCCTTATCTTGGTGTCAGGAATCACCTCCCAAACGTTGTCGGTGTTGTTTTATTATATATTATTATACATATTACAAGAGCTGCATTCTCTCCTTGTAACAAGAAAGGAACGTGCCAAAAGTACCAGACTTTTTTAATTGACATTTTAACATAAGCATATTGCTATTGGAAGAAATAATTAAAACAATGAATGCAAAATTACACTCTGTTTTCTAATTAGAACTGGTCGAACTGTTATCCAAGGACAGAATAGCAAACGTGTGTATACTTTCTTCTTAGGCATATTCTATACTTGATAAATATTGTTGAAGAATAAATCAGTGCTCATTCTGCTCATAGAACATACTCGTATTTTAAGTTTACAACATTCCTTTTGTAAGTACAAATATGTCTACCTATTTTACTTGCTGTCAAAAAAAAATATATTCTAATCGTATAACATTTCTCCGAGTATGGATTTATTCTTCACCGATATTGGTTAAACTTCTAGCTAATGACAAGATGTTTACCGGCATACCCTCGCACTCAACAAATTGATTCATTGAAATTAACAATTATATATTTCGGTGCTTTCTCCATCCATGGCAATGTTAACGTATAAGGGATTACGCATCTCAGCGATCACACTGCCCGGGAAATTGGATAAAGAACAAAAGAAACTAACTGGGGCCATTATGTTACGTACCATTTGCCTGATATGAATAAGGAAAATCCCGGAAAAACTCACAGGATAGCTGACCTGATGAAAATGTTATACCTTGTCCAAATATCCCCTGATTGTCCTCACCTGGAATCGAACAGAGGACCACTCTCTCGAAAGCTAAGAGTGTCAACGACAAGGGGCACGATTGATGTTTTGAAATTTAGTGACTCTTTTCACTACCTAGGCTATACAAGACTTCGATCTACAATTTAGGGATTAAATCCAAGTTATATTAATGAGGTACATTTTACAACGGGAATCTAACCCAGTACTCCTTGTACCCACAACACACGCACTAGCCACTAAATCAGCAGTATAAGATCATTATGCAGATGTCTGAATACATATGTATTTGATTTGTCACATAAGATAAAATTTGTCAGAGGGTGTATCCATTTCATTTAACTTATATATTACACATAAGCAAAATACTTCACGTTCGGGTTCTCAGTTCAGAATGCATAGGTTTATTGAGCATTACGTCGGGAATATATATTTACAATTGTTTACATTGGTTCATACGGGCTTTACCTATATAATAAAATTGATTACATTTGCTACTATGAATATCATACGGTTATTAGTTGCTTATAAAATCATATGTACAGAAGGAAAGTTATTATATGGGGAATAAAATAATATAATTTCAAATCGTCTTGACGTGCATAATTTACATAATATAAAAATTCTGACATTTACATTAAAGTATGATATATACATATATTTTTCACAATAATTGAAGAAAGGCAAAATGTTTTAGTGGTATCTGTGTACTAAAGTGAAGAGGCGAAAGATTGTTTTCTTCTTATTATTATTTATCTCATTTTGTAATTGTAGCTATTTGTTTTATAAATCTTAATTGAGTCATATCCAGGAAATAGCGGCATGCAAGTATGGGTGAGATATGACAAATGTACCTCAGTGACATTCCAAATGATATATTTTTCTTTCTACCAGTAAGGTAATTGCCTCTAAGAAGATCACTAACCACTTGGAACTTGGTAACGTAATTTGAATAAACCCATTTTAATTGAGAAAAGGAACAGAGTTCGAAACACATACAGTAGAATCTCGCTAACTTACAACAATCACTTTTCTTCTTTAATTCCTAATTAATATATGCTGGTTAAGAAAATATGAAATTATATGTTTGTGTATTAATAGCTAAACGGTAACAATTTCTAATACTGATTATACGGTGTAAACAGTATAGGTACATTTAAGTTACTTTATTATTATAATTACGGTACATATTTAGGTGAATGTACCCATGCTTTACAGTTTTGTTCAAATATTTGTTAAAGTATTCTTTTATTTATTTATTTTATTTTATTTATTTATTTTTCAATTTTTGGCCTTTTCCGTTTGTGACTAATTCTTGAGACTGTCTAACACATATAGTGACAGGTTTTGCACCTTTTCTGGAAATTTCAGTCTACCTCATTAATCTTCTCAATAACAAAGTGGGGAAAGAGTTACTTTGTCGCATGTTGGATATTCTCACACCAAGAACTGATCTTCGACTTATCTCCATTCGCATTCAACTCACGGTGTAAGAACCAGTTAAACACAAACCTCCACAGAAAACGACAGAACTTTCTTGGTTACCTTTAACTATGTAAAACATTCAATTGGAATTACAAATTGGACACTATCGAAAAAATCGTAATCAGATTAATAATAAATGGATAAATTCTGTACAAAAGAAAAACCTGCAGTTGGAACTAGACTATATAAGTGGGTGTCATTTTGATGTTGTATTTGATAGTTATAATGGTGGACCTATCGTAAAGGATATTACAGAACACTGGACATGAACAAGAAACCATGAGTACTCGTAATTGTTGAGGATGACATTCATGTTCGTTTAACGCAACAGGAATTTCTTTTTAATCCAAAGAACAAATCCGAATTGATATCACTTCTGACGAAATATCTGGAGAAATTTGGTTGTACCGTACATCAATCACCTGGAGATGCAGACACATTAGTTGTGTCAGTCGCAACAAATCTTGCAAAATCTGTCTCGTTAGTAATATTGGGAAATGATTCAGATATTTTGGTTCTAATGGTAACATTCGCAATAGCTAAGACTTACATGTTTATTCCTGACTTGAAGCCACCACATAATATATACAGCAGTACCAAACTTTAGAGAGCATTGGAAAGTATGAAGAATTGCGTTTTATTTTTGCATGTCTTCATTGGTTATGATACAACTTCTGTGTAACACAGTAAAGAGAAGACAGATGCTTAAAAATACCGGAAAAATGAAGAACTGCGTCGAGAAATGTATGTTTTCAACAACCCATATCCAAGCAATGCATTAGTGATACTTTGAACTTAGCAGTACTACCTCCAACAACAGCTGCTGGAAATTAGCATAGTCTCCTTGTGTTCTATCAAGTTCAGAAATAGAAAAATCAAGAGATGACTCCAACTGAATGCAGTTGAAGAATTTGTGGTGATTAACTTCTTCCTATTAGAGCACTTGAACAACCTGCTCCAAAAGATTGTTAAAGTTTATAGCATGCAACTGCCAGACGAACTGGGGAAACAATTGTGGGTGCAAAAGAAGAGGGCTAGATTGTATATCATTTTGTGGACAGTGTAGTGAATATGGACTTGTTAGTAGCACTACTTTAATAGAAAATGCAGATGAAGGAAGGAATGATGAAGCTGTCATCAAAACCAACTTGTTTGAGAAGAAAATTAACGAAACCTGTGGACATTCAGCAGCAAAATGCCATCGAAAAAGTAAGTCTCAAAGTACATTGGTATATATAGAACTTTTGTTTAAGTTCATTTATCATCGCAAGGCTTTTGACGGTGCCATATACAGTGATCAGCAGATGAATTAGAGACTGCAAGACAGTTGCAGAAACCACCCTGGAGAGACTACACTAGTGCATGTGAAAGAAACACATCTCAAAGGAACTGTTGCCGTTTATTTGCTCTTGGTATCCATGTCAGTGCAGTGTGTGATGAGCAAGACAAAGGACCTGAGTGCACTAAACAGTGGTCAAATCGTAGGAGCCAAAAGACTGGGTGGCTCGATTTGGGAAGTGTCTGCGGGACTCGGATATTCAAAAGCAACAGTGTCAAGAGTGTATTGTGGGTACCTGGCTTACGACAAAACCGCACCCACAAGGGCAAATTACCCGTGTCAACGACAGGGTAGACGCCAAATAGTTTGCATCGTAATAGCCGATAGACGGTCCACAGTGCATCAAATCGCGGATCGACTCAATGCAAGACAACAACGCTGTGTCAGCAGCCACACAATTCGCAACCACCAGCACACAATTGGGTACAGAAACCATCCGCCCAGGCGACTATTTCTTCTAACAGCATCAAACAGGAAACAACATCTATCATGAGCAAAGGAACACTACCACTGGACAGCGAAAATGTGGAAAAAGTTTGCTGAAGAGATGAATCACGTTTCATATTCGTACATGCAGATGGGCCGGCAAGGTTGCATCGCTAACCGCACGAAACAATGACGGTAGGGTATCCATCGTGACGGTAGGGAACTCCGCAGGCCGATGGTGGTAGTATTCTCAACTCTGGCATGTTTTTGTGCTCTGAAATGGGTACCCTACACTATGAAAAATATCGGGAAGGTATTTCATCTTCGGGGAAAGATTTTGCATAGAGAAGTCTAGGTTTCTGGACAAATCAACAGAACGTTACTCCATTTTAACGAAAATAAGTCACTTTCAGTAAGAAATCAGGAAGGATTCGGTGTGTTCAGAAATATATAGAATCCTTTCGTCATCGGAAACAAGTTTTCTTTATTTTAAAGGAATTTTCTCATACATTTCCCATAATTTGATGTTACTTTTCGTTTATTTTACGGTAAACTAGCTTTACCTGGCTACTCGCAAACTTTTTACTGATGCATCATGGGAAATAAATGAAAAACATTTTTAGTTTAAAGATGATTTAAGGTCCGATGAAAAAAAATAAAGTTGAAAGTAAGTAGAAAAGTGTATTAAATTTTTTATTATTTTCATTATTTAATATAATGTAATTTACGGTTCACTCGAGCAGACGGTCCTACCGAAAAGAAAATTTATAGGTAAAATACGATGTAAAACCCTTTTCGTAAACGAAGAGTGTGAATATAAGTAATTTCGGAATTACGCGTGCAGACGATTCTACCAAATTTTCACATATTTCTTACATTTCCAGGTTACGGTACAGGTTAGTATTTCTTTTAATAGAGCATGCATTGAATGAGAAGCTTCATTACTACTTTCAGAATGACTTCAGCAGGTCTCAGTGTCAATACAGTGTACATATATGGCATTCAAACTATGGCATATATTTTGGAGTTGGGGGGCCAGAATATTTTGCTTAAATTTTGTATTTTCTTGGTATAATTTCAGTATTTGTTTATGGATAGGTAGGTTAGTTTGGGTTAGTTTAGGATATTTCGGGCATTACTCGAGCAGACTGTTGTATCAAATTTTCACACATTTATTGCATTTTTGCAGAACATGCACTAAATGAGGAGCTAGTGCATAAACCAGCAACCAACTTGTAGGTGGCCACTAAAAAGCACGAATGCTATCTAACCCAGTCAAGGCAGGAGAGTAACAGGGGGGCCGAGCGGAGCGAGGGGGTGCGTCCTTAGGGAGAAGGCACGTCAGTGACGGGGGGCATACGCATAAACGAGGATGGTAGAAAAATACATAAAATATCCGCAATAATTTTTACATGGTGATTTTAAATGATTTTGGCCCAGTTCCAAAAATTATCTCAAAACTATAATAGGGTTTACTCGAGCAGACAGTCGTGCCAAAAATAATATTTATAGGTAACATACTATGTAAAACCCTTTTCGTGAGAGTGTGAATATAAGTAATTTCGGCATTACTCGTGCAGACGATCCTACCAAATTTTCATATATTTCTTACACTTCCAGGTTAGTGTACAGGGTAGTATTTCTTTTAACAGAGCATGCACTAAATTAGAGGCTTTATTACTACTTTCACAATGACTTCAGCCAGTCTCAGTGTCAATACAGTGTACACATATGGAATATTTTTAGAACTGGGGGCCAGGTTATTTTGCTTAAATTTTGTACTTTCATGCTATAGTTTCTGTATTTTTTTTTTTTTTTTTGTGGTTTAGGTAGTTTAGGTTAGTTTGGGTTACTTTAGGATATTTGGGGCATTACTCGAAAGACGGTTCTACCAAATTTTCACACATTTATTGCATTTTTGCAGAACATGCAGTAAATGAGGAGCTACTGCATAAACCACAAATCAACTTGTAGGTGGCCACTAAAAAGCACGAATGCTATCTAACCCAGTCATGGCAGGAGGGCAGCAAGGGGTTCCGAGCGGAGCGAGGAGGTGAGCCCGTAGACTTTCTTCCTATATTTTCTGTACTTTTTATGGTTTAGGTAGGTTAGGTTACTTTGGGTTAGTTTTGTTCAGGTTAGGTTAGGATATTTGGGGCAGTACTCGAGCAGACGGTCCTAGCAATTTTTCACACATTGTATTTTTTAGAACATGCACTAAATGACGAGCTAGTGCATAAACCACGAACTAACTTGTAGGTGGCCACTAAAAAGCACGAATGCTATCTAACCGAGTCAAAGCACG
The DNA here is from genome assembly GCF_964235325.1 of Thermobia domestica. NCBI lineage: Eukaryota > Metazoa > Arthropoda > Insecta > Zygentoma > Lepismatidae > Thermobia > Thermobia domestica. The sequence continues at coordinate 101,627,844 of NC_137460.1, forward strand.
AACGCAGCAGGGGGTCTAGAGCGACAGCGGGAGGTGTGTCCGTAGGGACCAGGCGCGTCAGCGACGGGGGTATACGCATAAACGAGGATAATGAAAAAGCACACCTACACATGCTATACTTTCACTATCACTCAAATTTCATTCCAGTGTGTTGTGCACTGACAGTAATTAGTTATATTCAAAATCTAATTTTTTCACGAAATATGTTTCACATCGTATTTTCCTCCGTTTTGAATTTTAACTTCGTTTCCACACTTTGGACAGTTATACTCGCTTGCACCAACTGATAATTATGATCGGATAGGATAAACCGTTGATTATTTCTTATCTTTGAGTAAGAATCTTACATCGTTGCACCAACAGTTTGTGAGAAAGAATTAACTTATCCACAAATAGTCAAACGTTTTATAAAACTATGAGGTTTACAACATGCCATGCAATATCATACATTTGCTTGGCTAAAACAGTGCAGTAACAACTGAAAATAAAAAATTTAAAAAAAACTGATACGCATAGAATGTAGCATTTCGGACTAGATATTGGAAGAAAGCGGGCTAAGTTAACTCTTCGGGAAGGCAAATGTGTTTTAATGCTTCTGGACAGACATATCTTTAAGAAAAAAGATATCAAATACTGAAAAGAAGCTATATCTGATATTTCAAAATATATATAGGAGCGCTTTTCGGGGCAGCTGGGATAAGCGGAGTGGCGTTGGAGATCCGCCGGTAGGAGTTCTGTAGTTCAAATCTTACATTAAGCCTCTCTGCTGAAAGGGATGATAAACTCCAAACCTAACCAAATATGGATATCTAGGGCCCAAATATTAAAGGAAAAAAAGCTGTGCTCTAACAGATCACACTTCTTTATTCACCTGTTAAGCGACATGTTCAAGTAAAGGTAGATAGTCCATTTTTCTTAAATAATGTTTGGCTATAAAATACGCTAAGCTTCACAGAAATAGTGTTTTTTCTTAAATTCAACGTTCGGTTTATGCGCTCAAGTATAGGGTATGATAGGAAGAGTAGAGACTATTAGGGTAGAGTAGTGTAGATTAAGTTAAATTACGTTAGCTCAATGCTTTGCCGTTATTTTCAAATGTAGATTAGGGTAGTGTATGTTAGGTTAGGTTAGCTCAATGTTTAACCATTATTTTCACAAGTAGGGTAGAAAAATGAAATGAAATAGTTCGGTTTTAGACTAACAGAGACGATGATTGAAAGAAGTGAATGATGATGGTGAATTTGTGGAATTAGAATGTGGGAGGAAAGGTGTATCCTGAGAAAAACACAGACACGATAATGTCTAAAACAAATTTACGTGGCCAGCAATCGAACCACGGACCCCACGCCCCAGAGAAATGTAGGATAAAGTAGGTAAGGTTAGGATATATTAGCTCAGCGTATTGGCACGTCTTACCATGATACTTTATTTACCTGCTACGTCAGCAAGAAATCCCCTCCTTCGCTACTCTGTTCGGATAACTTTTGAAAACACAAGATTTAACATAGATTTACATTTGCATCGCCGTGGCAGTTCTGCCCAAAACAATAACAACGGTTGAAGTTTACATTTGCGTTAGCAACTGGTTATGCTTTATTCCAGAAAATACCGTAGCATTGGTGTACGTAAATACGACTCTTTTAATTATGCAAAGTTTATGTTAGTAAATCACTGTCGTGTTTACATAATGGTAGCAATTGGCGATGCGGTACAGATTTATTTACGGATCCAAGCACAAATTTCTTCCATATATAGACCCTAAGCCTATTTCTTTTTCAGGTAGTTTTGTATGTTAAATAATCGTTCTTGAGGTGTTCCTTAGAATTTAAGTATTAACAGTAATGAAAATACTCTAAAGATACATTTGAATACTAAGGAGGTATTTTTAGATATCAGAGAAGTTCCTTAAAAGCTGATGCCTCATTGAAATGAAACATGACAGAACGGAAGTGAAAAATCTACATGCTGTTTTGGAAGATAAACACCTCACCATTATCAGACGAAGGTAGTCCTACCACAACATGAAAGTTATACTACTTCTCATGTAGTCTTGACAGCCGAATATCGACAACAAGAGTGAAGGTTGTGTGCTGGTATTCATTCCCACTGGTCTAACGGTAGCGCGTGCACGTTTTGTGTACGTAATCCCGGGTTCGTTTCCCGGTGGGAGAGCCTTTGGAATTTTAAGTGTCCTGGATATATTTGTGTTCGTGTTCCTGTCTGCTTTGGTAAGGGTTAAAAAAATTACGAATAAATTCTTGTGCTCAGGAAAATGAGGAATGATCAGTTGATTTTTAAAAAAAATCTGGAATGTGGATCGACTGATGCCGTATTTGGAAAGTCAGTGCAAAGGTCACGGGTTAGATTTCTCGTGTACTCACGTAATTCTTACTATTCAAATTTATGTTTTACTAAATTTGTAAAAATAATTGCATTCGTTCTCTCTAGAAGTATGGGAACACGTTGAGCAAGGAAAACTTTATTTAATGGTTCGCACATGACGAATATGGTATTTAGAACCTATCAGAAATATTCCAATTCAAATTAGTTCTTAAAATATGACTGAATACATATGGGTTCATACAATATATCTGCACGAAAAAGAAACTGAGAAAGACTTTAGTGTACATACATAATTCTTAAATCTAATATGTTCATCTTTAAGGATGGGACGTACAATCACCATTGGTGACTAGTCTTTATAGTTGTTGCACTCTCCTACGTCATATGGATATTTTAAAAAGATATAGGCCTTTTAGAATGAAGGTAATATATATACCTTGCTTGATTGATGGAAAATATATGCTATGGTTTTGGTCTTAAAGTTTTACAACGAAACTTCTTCTTTTTAAGAATATAAGGCCACATTAAAAAGAACAGTGATTTTGGAACAAATAAATTATTTAAGTTCTATCCTCTACTTTTCACTTTCCTGCGATATTTGACCCGTTTTGGCTCACCATGTTTCCTTACGGAGTAATGCCTAATTTTACATTTTATGCAGCACGGAGTCCTTCTGAATTTTGTTATTCATCAAAGATGCAAGAAGCACGTATGGCCGGCAACTTCTATTTTTTTAATTAGCATAAAAGTTTCAATGTTGTTCTAAGGGAGCCATATAAGTTTGATTTGCAGAATCGAAGACAATCAAAATTAAAAAAAAGAGAAGAAGAAAGGAAAAAGATGATATACATTGTATTAGCATCTTTGATGGATCATATAATTCAGAAGGTCTCCATGCCGTATAAAATTTAAACTCATGCATCACTCCGTAAGGAAAATATTTTTGAAGATGTTTCCGAAAGAAATCGAAAAGGTTTTACTATCAAACCTTTCCTGAAAAATGCGGGCAGCTCCGGAGGCAGAGACATTTCCGAACAATTTCGGAAACTGCAATTTTCCAAATCACTAAGAAACACAATAATAGCCGAAGACTCTCGGGAAGATGTTCGGAAACTTTCCCGACCCAAGCCAAAAAAACTTTTCCGATCGTTTTCGGCAACCTACAGGTTTCTTAGCGAGTCGGAAAAATACATTTTCCGAAATTCCTCGGAAACGTCTCTGCCTCCAGAACTGCCCGCATTTTTCCGGAAACCTTGAAAAAAAATTTTTAGAGTGTACCACGTGTAACGCAGTACCTCACAGGTAAATGCTACCCCGATCTTCTGAACGACCATGTCATGTTTTTACTCGGCTTATGAAATTCCCAACAACTTTTATTCGAGCACTTTTTTCATATTTCTACTCTGTTAAGTTGTATGAGGCAACGAAAGGAATAAGTCCCCTAATACAGATCACAATTTTTCATTTTATCCTAAAGTTATTGAAAAATGGTTAGTCGGAGAAAAGTGATAATAACTTCCTATATTGCCTACAATATTAGAATTATAATAAAGAAAGACCGATCCTTCTACGTTAATTGGTTTAGAAGTTATGTGGTATAATCTAAGTGCATGTGAGAAGTCTAAGGTGGCGGTCTATTTGTTCAAAATGGCGGAAAACCTGCAACTAAAGTTTTTGGGATTTTTTGCAGGGTAATAAAAGCGGTACGTAGAAAATATTCCAACATGTCTCATCTTTTCATTTTAAATATCTACCTCAAACGCTAATTTCAGTGGACTACATTATTATAATAATTAGTACAAAATATCTTGTTCTTGGGATTTCTTTCGGGACTATTTTTTATTTGTGTTATCTTAATCTATTGCTCCATTATATTATGTAATTTGTAATAATACCATCCAAAAGTAATACTGACTACAGAAGATTTTGGCTGTGGAATTTCAGTACACGGAAAAGTAACTCTATAGTAAGGATGAAAACACGTAATCCACGTCTTATACAATCGAAGATGTATCTTTATGAACGACGAAGGGATTACGTGATTCCGAGATAGTGAAGGATTTTTTTCTGGACCACCCTCTACAATAATACGAGGGCAGGGTGAAAAGTTCTCGGCCTGACCCAGAGATGGCACTCCAATCAGAAATATTTAATTGTTCTTGCCTGGGGCGCGTTTCAGCCGTTCGTATAACAAGTGTCAACTTGTTCTCTCAAGTAGTTTGTATGCAGGCATTGTTGCAGTTAGACGTGTGTGTTAGTTGTGAAAATGGATAGGCTTGAATATCGTGCGTTAAACAAATTTTTCGTTTTGGATAGATTAACTCCTACGGAAATTCATCCGTAGTTGAAAAAAGTTTACGGGGACTCCGCTTCTTCCATGTCAACCGTTAGAAAGCTGTATTTAAACGTGGTCGCACATCCCTCGATGATCCACATGAAGGAAGGCCGAAAACCGCAACCACACCGGAAACAATCGGTAAATTTAATGATATAGTGTTGGACGACATTCGAGTGAAGGTGAGTGAAATAGCTGGGGAACGGCTGCGAAACATCTTGTACAAAGAACTATGGATGCGAAAGCCCTTCGTAAGATGGATGCCGCATTTGCTGATTGCCGACCAAAAGCAAATGCCAAAACGATTTTCTCAGCAATCTTTGCACCGATTCAAACGGGATCTGACTAATTTTGTGCGGCAATTTGTGACACTGGATGAGACATGGCTTCACCACTACACCCCAGAAATGAAACAGCAGTCCAAGCAGTAGGTGGAAGCCGGTGGTGCAGCGCCGAAGAAAGCGAAGACGAACGTATCGGCCGGAAAGGTCATAGCCAGTAGCCAGTGTGTTTTGGGATGCGAAAGGGATCGTGTTAATTGATTACCTTGCAAAAGGGAGAATCATTACAGGCGAATATTAGTCCGAGCTTCTTGACCAGCTGGATGCCAAACTTCGCGATAAGAGGCCTGGCTTGAAGAAGAAGAAAATCATCTTTTACCAGGACAACGTACCTGTGCACAAGAGTGCGTTGGCGATCGGAACACTGCGGGATTTGGGGTACGATTTGCTCGGCCAGCCCCATATTCACCTGATTTGGCACCATTGGACTTCTATCTGTTCCCAAACTTAAAGAAATGTCTTTCTCGGAAGCGCTAGACATCGAATGAAGAAGTTGAGAGGGTCGTGGATGACTATTTTCACAACCTTCCAGACTCTCACTTCCAGGAAGGAATACTGATGTTGGAGAAACGCTGGACCAACTGTATTAAAGTTAAGGGAGATTACGTCGAAACATAAAATCATTTTTGAACTGAAATTTACAGTCTTTCATTGTCAGGCCGAGAACTCTTCACCCCGTACTCGTAATTAATCAGAACGGAAACTTTAGTGAAGTAAACTAAAATTATTCCATGATCCTGAATTAATACCGAAATTAGTGTTATTTGACCGGAAACCAAATGAAATCCCACCAAATATAAGTGTAACATAATATGAACAACACATACATACATATATGTTTACACATATATGATAGATATACACAGTACATATATACTGCTTGAAAAAATAGCGTTTGAACCATGGCTCAATTTCCAATAGTAATGACGCAGTAAATTTTTAAAATATGTATGTATAAAAATGGGTCACCTTCATACTTTCAAAAAAGTTTTTGCCCTTAGTTTCCAAGATACAAGATTGAAATTTTGCAATCGCATTGTGTACCTAACTACGTAATTTTAAAAAAATCAGATCCCTACTTTAGACCCGGGCCAGAGTTTTTCCGATATTCCCGTTTTTTCTGATATTCCCGTTTCTGGTGTACGGACAAGCGAGTGGTACCGTTGGAAAGGATGCTTTCTGAAAAAAAAAATAAACGAGATGAACCATACGATAAATAGTAAGTAAGCAGTAGCTGTTTGAGTGAAAGTGGAAATACCTCAAAAGGGTTAATAATGTGAGTTACCATACAAATTGTCGATAAATATACCTAAATTTTGTACCCTATATACCAGCATGAGGCCTCTTCTATTTATATGTAACGATGGGCATTCTATTTATGTGTAACGGTTGGAGCTTCTATTTATGTGTAACATACATCATGTTTGTTACGTTCATTTAAACGTCACATTGTGCTTAATTTATAAGTTACATGAGACCTTCCATTTCTATGTACCAATATTACATTCATTTTATATGTAAAAATATCGCGATTTTTTAACGCTTATTTAAGCGTCACAGTTTTTAGAGTGTATGTCTATCATATAAACTTTCGTCGCCTAATACATGAAGATAACTTGCGATGAAGTGGGGAAAAGGCCCATATAACGCATGCGTCACAAAGAGGACAAAATAAAACATTAAAAAAACTGACCGTGAAAAATTCCTTTATTTTTTTTTTCGTTTAAGAGGACATCAAAAATTCCTGTCACGCAGAAATATGTGTGGTTCCTGGATCAACTCCAGAGAAGAAAAAGTAGTACGTGTGTGTATATGAGTGTATGTATGTGTGATAGAGAGAGAAAATTTCTGTGAGTGTGCGTATGGTAGGGACATATACAAGATACGGGAATGGGGAATGGAATTTTAGAGAAAGGACCGCGATTCACATTCCGGAAATGTTGAACGTGAGTGCGGTAGAGAGAAAGAGGTTATACGGAAAAGACAGAACTTAACTTCCTACCTTGCAAGCCTTTAAGAAAAAAAAATGGAGGAGGAGAAGAAGAGATTCCGTTAAGAATAGAAACGACGTGCAAAAAGAAAAAAATGTAGTAAAAAAGAAAGAAAAATAATACAAAAATGAAACTGTGAAAGTACCTGCTCTTTTCAGGCACACTGAGAAACCAACTTCTTCAAGAGAAAAGTCAGAAGAAACCAGTTCCAACATCCATCATCGTTGTTGAAACATGTAGGAAAAATTCTGAACACGTCAATCCACCAATTACGTTGAGATGAAATATGATCTTAAACTCTCTCTCTCTATCTCTTTCTTTCTTTCTTTCTCTCTTACTGTCTCTCTACGTTATAGCAACTAAGTAATATAAATGTCTGTTTGTCTTCTTTTCTTCTTACTGTAATAGTGTTGTCAACTACTACAAATTAAATTTTACTTAATGAATCTTGTTATAAATGATGAGATAACAAGGGGCGGAGACTGCTGGAAGAAATTTTGGTTGATGGTGAGACTGCCGAATGATGTACACAGTAGCGTTAGATTTATCTTCTGTACTTACACACAAATGGATATCGAAACATATATATATATATTACATACGGATATACAGTATATAGAAAATTACTGTCTTTAATCTCTTAACAGCATATAGAATATACTTTATTGATCAGTTAACTAACCAACTACGCCGTCATAGTAAAATTTATATCATTATGATTGGTCGTGTGGAATAGCACTCTATTTGCTCTTAAGCGGACAAATCAAATGTCATAGTCACATCTCGATAGAGTCTTGAAAACATCAATTATTTACCAATAACTGCAACTATGAAGAAAATCCGTTGTTTAAACTAACTTCAGTTTGCTACTTTGCATATTCATATGCTGACAAGAGACACCTAGAGTCGTAATATATTCAGAAGTAATAAAATGTCATAGTGTTGAACACTGTCACTGTGTTACAAGAAAAAAACTTTTGTCCTATTTCTGGACAAAAATGTTGTCTATTTTATAGAATTTTTGTAACCGTATACTCAAAGGTCCTCAGTTCGTATATTTATATAAACAAGGCTACTGATAAATCAAAATCCATTTTACACACTGTATCAAGATATTACCTTTTTATTGTAATACGAAACAAGTTAATCATTTACACTCCTTAAATATTATACATATATATATCAACGAGATGGATTCTTAGTTATGCATGATTTATTTTGCGTTGCTTTGACAACTAACTCACATCGCCGAATACTATTACAACAAAATATAATCGCATAACAAAAGAAAAGAAATTACATCTATTTCTCTTTTTATATTCTTCCTTTCTTGATCAGGTTGTGCATAATTTAAAAGTACATTTTGCCCACAAATATAAATAAAGATGTTGCAATACAAGTATCGTTGTATGTGGCGCCTGAACAATAGGATCTTTTTTTTTCTAAAAATAAAAAGAGAAGTTCTGGACCGTTAACTATTACATACTAGTTACTTAAGTTCCTGAATGACCCTCGTATTACAATTCATATGGTCATATATATCATATTAATTTTTATATTTTATCTTAATTCTCTTAATTAATTTCATTTCAAATATTTATACACTTCAACGTCGATAAGAGAAGGTACATTCAGATAACGGCATAGAAGTTGTTTAAAATTATTTTCTTTTGGGGCCATTGATACGTGTTATATGTTGAAGGTTAACAAAATCTATATCATTTTATCGGGCCAAACTAAGAAGATTGTGAAAAGGATATCATTATGACATTGATGCAATTGCTCTTTTAAACAAGAAATGATCAAATATATGATATATTCCAACAAAATACAAATTTAAATTGAAATATTGACAATATTCAAAAGAAAACACGATAATTAATACCATAACAAAAACTAGTACTTATCAAGATCATAAATGTACGAATTGCTTCATATCTTTTCATTATTTTATTTTCGTAGAATTCAAATGAAATGCAGATAACAAGCGAAAGCATAAAGTTATTTACAGTGAAATAAAACAAAAATCAATTGAATACGGGTTTCTCGGACACCGTAACTTTACCTTAAGTTACACGACCAACGAATTCATTTAAGTTGCACTGAAAGTCATAAACCGGAATACAGTCTTGCGCGTTATTCATCTCTACAGTTCTTTGTTTCTTACTTTGAGAATTTGTTCCATCTATGGACTTTCTATGAAATCCAATTAGAGGGGAATTAGATCGAATGATTACATGCTTCTCAAGTGTAGTACGATTACTATTACTATTGCCACTAGGATTAGGTTCGGTTACGCAATTAATATTACGGTTACTACAAAGATTAGATTCGGTTACATTACCGGTAAAATTAGGTTCAGTTCTCATTCATTTACTGGTGGCGAAATGTCGTGTTTTCTAATAGATCTGTACCTATTTCTTACACAATATTCACGGTAATTTGTCCTACCACAGTTTCGGTTAAGGATAGTTTGGTTCAGGTTAGCACTGTATTGCACCATTGATGAATTTTCAAAATTTTGCAATGCCATATCTAGATGATTCAAATCAACGCATTGCATAACATTCGGTAAAAGCACCATTGGATTGTTCACTATTATCATTTTGGTCTTTTTCGTTGAATGGACAATTCAACAGCTCCAACTCAATTAACCAATCACTACAATCAGTGCTGGGAACACACGTTCTCTTTCTCAATTTCATGGGTACTGGAACCAACTTTCTTCTTGCTACATGAACCAATGACGCGTACATATTATTAAACGGTTCTATTACAATTACTTCATCTTCAGGATTAATATCATGTTGAATATATCGTGAATGCAAGCAACCAATAGCATTCAATATACCAAGATGACCATAACTTTTCTCACATTGATGCATGCCAAAATCGTCAGTGCACACATCATCAGTGAGACAATCAAAAACATTAAAATGAAGAGAGAAGTTGGGATAATCTGATCCAACCAATACCGCATTATGTTTTTGCGAAAACATTAAATTTTACCAATGCAAACTCAGGATCTGCATTTTCTGTTGTTTCTATGGAAGGTTCAGGTTCATTTGGAGCATTCATGTTAACCTGTGATGACGCATTTTCTGTTGTTTCTATGGAAGGTTCAGGTTCATTTGGAGCATTCATGTTAACCTGTGATGACGCATTTTCTGTTGTTTCTATGGAAGGTTCAGGTTCATTTGGAGCATTCATGTTAACCTGTGATGACGCATTTTCTGTTGTTTCTATGGAAGGTTCAGGTTCATTTGGAGCATTCATGTTAACCTGTGATGACGCATTTTCTGTTGTTTCTATGGAAGGGTCAGGTTCATTTGGAGCATTCACGTTAACCTGTGATGACGCATTTTCTGTTGTTTATATGGAAGGTTCAGGTTCATTTGTAGTTTTCACGTTACCTGTGATGACGCATTTTCTGTTGTTTTTATGGAAGGTTCAGGTTCATTTGGAGCATTCATGTTAACCTGTGATTACGCATTTTCTGTTGTTTCTATGGAAGGTTCAGGTTCATTTGGAGCATTCACGTTAACCTGTGATGACATTTCTTTAACATGTGATGTCATTTCTTCAGTGAAACTACGTATTAGTTGTTTCATTTGTTCCATTTGTTGATCCATTCGGACACAAATATCTTGCCTCAGTGTTCCAAACTGCTGTTTAATTAGAGCAGCTAGGTCAGAGAAGCTTATCTCCCTATTACCATTTGATTCAATTGCATTTTTAATATCAAGACGATTCATTTTGATATTTCTGAAAATTTTTCTGCCACTCCTCAATAAAGTATACTCCGTTTTGATGTTTTTAGCGAAATAACTACGTAGCTTTAAAATAAATCTGCAATCCTGGAGTTTATTATCTAGGAGATTGTTTACTTAACTTCGCACAAATCTCCTAAAATCCTTTGAGGCGGTAAACAACAATTTATATCTAATGAGCACAGTTCATATATTTATATAACTCAAAGGCTACTGATAAATAAAAACCCATTTTACACACTGTATCAAGATATTACCTTTATATTGTAGTACGAAAAAAGTGAATCATTTACACTCTTTAAATATTATACATCTAGATGTCACGAGATGGATCCTTAGTTATGCATTATTTATTTTCCCTTGCTATAACAACTAAAGTCACATGGTCAAATCACTATCTTAGCAAAATATCATCGCATAACGACCAGGAAAGAAATTACATCTATTTCTCTTTTCATATTCCTTTTCTGCCTTTCTTGAGCGCTTATGCATAATTTAAAAGTACATTTTGCCCACAAATACAAATAAAGATATAATAAAGATGTTGAAATACAAGTATTGTTGTACTTTCAAAGTTGAACTCAAAAATGTGTTTAGTTTTCTTGCGTCAGGAATATTTTAAGAGTAATCCTTATCATAGGTATTCTGTCATATTGGTAGGTAACTTACCACCTTGAGAAGTTTCTATGCACTACGGTCATCACCCAACATTTTCCTGTTCACGTTAGAAGTTTCTATTTTAATACCGTCCATGGACTGGAACCTCTTTCGCCATCTCCCTCTTTTTTTTTCTGCCGCGATACTTTGTAGCCCGTCATTCATGACATAGTTACTTCTCAGCTAATTTTCCAACCAGTTCCTGTTGCTCTGTCTAATCATTACATCTAAAATTGTTCTTTCTTTCGCACTATTTCTAAGATCCAGCTTATCCCTTTCATTCTTCTTTACATTTGCATTTCGAAAGACTGTATTTTCATCGCTTTTGCGTAAAGTACCAGTACATGTTTCTGGCTCACAGAGTTGAATACTCCAGATGGAATATCTTATGGACATATTTTTAACTAATTATCCAAGGACTCACAAAATAGATTTTTCTAGATTAAGGATCGTTCAACTGCACGTTAAAATACACGACTAATGTATTCATTTCTGACAATTGGTAGATTGAACCATGTTTTCAACATGTTTCATCAAATAAAAAACAATACCGCTTTCTGTCATAAGCAAGTTAGTGTTTCCTCATAGTTACAATTTGAGAAAAAAATGTCATTGTCTATCCGTAGGCTACACACCTTTTTTTGTTTGTTTCAGGAAATGTTTGCTCTACATACTCATGAGTAATATTTTGTGAATAGATGAGGTAGCATCATCTTGTTTCGAACATGGAGTAATACTTTCTTTGTTTTATTCTTCAGTTTGCCCTCTAGTTTTCGATTCTAGCTGCTGGACGTTACTAAAGATACTGCTATGTCACATTGACTTGATACCTAGTCTTGCGTTGCAAACACTGCTATAGGCTGAAGGAATTCCACTCGCTTTCTCTCGGTTAGCAACAGCTGAACCCTTATTGGTTCAACGCGTGGGTGTGTCAGGGTGTGAGCTTTAGTTCGCATTTTTGCAATGGCTCAAGCCATTTTGGCAGTACAATAGTTCCTCTCATTCCTCTCGTTGAAGCTCTACCTTTCTGGGCATAGCGAATTGTATTCAGGACTTACGCGCTCGAAAGGGACTTATTTAAGACACATTCTCAATGAGACGCTTATAAAATTGTGGTATCTCGATGAAGTATTCGGGTGTCTTCTCCGGCATTCAAGTGATTATTGAGTAACGTCTGTTGAATGAATCGGGTCACACGAGTAGTTAGCTGTTGAACTTTCCTGTTTTCGTTGCTTTTCATTTTCCAAAGTGTGTTCCTGCCTGCAACAAACTGTGCATTACTAAAGATATGTCGACCAATAGTCAACTGGCTTTAAAACCAGCAATCGCGATTTCCATTTTTGCAACTCGCTGATAGGCTTCACAAATAAGAGCAGATATGTGGCACTGGCATAGATGAGGCATATTATTTATGTTATTTGATAACTTCTGACTTTAGTGTAGTTGAAATGGATTAAACACTATAAGTTCAAGAAGTTGTTTACAACGTATTGTATTGCTTGGAAGTTTAAGTATTAGGATACTGTGCTGTATTATCTCGCCAACTTTATGCCTCCTAAATTTTTAGATGTGAGTACTGTAAATCTAGAAGAAAGGAGAACCTTTACATAAATTGAGGTTATTTACGTATGAAATGAAGTAGTTCAAATATATGATAAAGAACACGTCGATTGATATATCCTAATTCTGATACTTGCACTAAATTTTCTAAAGGAGCACCATGGGTGACTGAAAAATCAATTATTTTCTTCTAAACAATAACCATCGGTGATACACAGAATCTATCACTGGTTTGTGTAACAAAAAACAGCAGTCTCAATTGTCTCTCTCTCCACTGGAAATGGCACCAATCTGACCCTTTTCTTTCCCGGATAAAAACATCGGAGCTTTCTATTGTAATATTTAAACCTCTGCCTCATTCCTCTAACTTCCTTGTTAAACATTGAAAATCGTTAAGATTGTCATCCAAATTTGTCTCAAGAATACCGCAAAAGTGCTATATCAACAGTACACTATCTTTTGTTGAATTCTTTTTCTTTCCGAACATGTACTCGTTACCTGTTGTCCAAGAAAAGATTTGGGTTCCATTATGAATGGTTTGTTTAAGTGAAAGTTAACTTCGAGAAGCTGGTATGATATTTTCATTATATATATTAATGTAAGTCCAAACAAAGAAGCTTGAAACTAAAAATATTATGTGCATTACTCATTGATGCAGCATCAATTCGTAAAGCGATACACTCGGCCAACTTTACCGTGGAAATAACCCTGAAAACAGCTTTTGTAAAAATCAAATTTACTGTGACATGCATTTAAGCCAATATTTCCTGCCTTGTAATTGTATAAGGTGAATATGAGACGGGAATGAACGCGGTAGAAACTTCATAAGGAGGAATTTCATAGTTTACATCATTTATGTGACATTGCTAGTGTGCATTAAGACTAGGAAGCTCAGGTTGGCAGGTTGCGTTACCATAATGAAAGACGATAACGAGGACCTTCAAAATTTTAACTGAACACAAAATCACAAAATGTCCTTGGCGCAGTTGGGAAGACACTGCTAAGATAGAAATCGCTAACCCTTCCATATTTTCTTCATGAAAATACGGGACACCTTTGGTGTCTCCCCCCCCCCAACACCATCCAAACTGCAGCTCTGGTTATGAACAGCAGTATGATAAGCGAAAGATTCCTCAGCTGCAGCTACTTTTCTCTCTTCGTTCTCTCCAATTAATTGTACGGAGTTAAGATATTTACAATACAAGTGCAAACGAATTGCCTTAAAAAGTCAAGATAACGTCTCATTATAATAACTTACGGGAAGTCAACATGCAAATAATCCTGTTTTATTTAAATCCGTTCTACTTTCAATATTTTTCGTGCGTTTACAAATATTTAATTTCAACAAAATTACGTTTGTGAGTTTACCCTGATGAAAACTTAGTTTATTTTTATCTATGCGTCGTGTGTGATTGTTAGGGCCGGATTTGTACATTTCTAAGCCCTATAGCAAAGCACAATTCTGTCCCTCTAGTCCCTCAACCAAATTACTTATAATTTATGTTATCTAATGTCTTGCTCAGCCGGACTGGCTACTAGTTTTCCCCGGGTGCTGACGTAGGCCTACTGTATTGGTCTCGAATTCTCAATCCCCCAACCACCACTACCACAATTCACCACTGTTTTCCCACAATAATAGCACACTAGATCTTAGATAAAGCACGCATTTCTATAGTAGCCACACCGCACATTATACCATAAAAATTGTAATATAGGAACAGGGTATATCTTATGTAACAAAATTTATGAGAACAACGCAGACAGTAGTCATTACCATATTTTTCACCTCGTCTTGGGACGGCTGAGATTTGTAATTTGTTGATAAAGAACTAGAGACAAATTAGTTTAAAGTCAGCACTGGCGGTTTCGATATTCATGAACAAGGGATACGATTAGCTGCAAAACAGCGCCCCTGCACGTAGCTCGAAATATTTTTCGGAGTTAATATACCCTCCGGAACAATTACAACCAAATATTCTCATAGACATCAATATCAGTAAGCACTTGTTCTACAAGAAAATGGCAAAATCAAGGTTTTAATTAACTCTCAAAGATAAAGAAGTATGAATAAAATATTAAACGTTTTTTCTAAAGAAATATGTACACACAGCTTATACTTCATCAAGTTCACACAGGGATGCAGAACAAGCACAAAATGTTACTAGCCTGAGAAAACCTAATAGCCCATATCCCACAATAGAAATCATTTACTTACGTTCGGTATGATAGTAAATACTCGCCCGTATTGATGAAGAACTCACCCCGGGCGAGTGGTTATTTGCATAGCTGCGCTCACAGTTCTAAAGTAAAAGAATACGAGTAGAAAAACGAGTTGTGAGAGAGGGTTGTCGGGTTCACTCTAAGTATGGATAGAGAATAATATGATATTTTATCTTTGTGTGTAAGCATCTAGATATACTGAGAAAAAAATGTAGGTGGCGTACTTAAAAAGTTAGGTTAGATGCAAGGCCGCCGCTTTCTCTGTAACTTTGGGGGGGGGGGGCGGCATTCATAAACAATGTATATAACACTACATATAACAATGAAAAATACATACTCATAAAAATAAAAAGTATGTGGCTCACATGAGCTTTGGGGGACCGGGGCCGCCCCCAGGATTGGTGTCCTTGATTACATGCGTAATTCCTTTAGTTTTTGGACTTAACGTATAGCTGAAAACGTATGTTTTATAATACTTTCCGTATAAGTGTTCCATCCATACGTACTTTCTGTATGAAACAATATAGGCGGTCAGGATTTCACATACAAATGGACGTATATAACATATAGCTGAGGAATGTAACATAAGTATATGCACGTGATATACGGAAACTGTTAGATGTCAGACATCCTGCAACGGCATGATGTAGCATCTAAGGGCAGTGCCTATGTCGCACACGGATAACGTATGCTCCATACTGATTTCTGTAGTAAGCAAGAGGATACCGTATATTTGTACAATATACCGCTGTCCGGAGAACGGATTTTTCTCAGTGTATACGAGGAGTGTCCAACGATTATTGTCCCTGATATAGGGGGAATTTTATTTTCCCATGACTTCACGCATTCCCGAAAAGGCACTTCGTGCCCTATGTTCTGAAGTTGTAAAAAAGAATATGGCGTTTGGTCAACAAACCATTGTTTCACAGTAAGTGCGATAGACATATAATTTCAAAAATTCTTCCTGAAAATGGAAATTACTGGGAGGAAGATCGATGAAGTTCAAATTCTGCAGTCTAAATCGGTGCCATTGAGTTGTGACATCTGTGGGCTCATCTAGCAAATATTTTTTCAACCCTAAATTTCCATGCAAAGTTCCTTCTATTGAGCAGACTATATACCCATCATGTCACTTATATTGTGGACTGTTATTCTCCTATTTATTACCAGAGCATGTACAATATAAATGATTTTTTTTACACACTGTTATTGTGGAACTCGCACCACTTGCATGTCCACAAACTTACCTGCCACAGTAGATGCAATTGGATTTTTTAAGAGTTCATAGAAAAAAAGGCAGAGAAATATATGCTGTATTTATTGATCTAAAAAAAGCGTTTCCACACTATGAATTTCAAATTGTTGTGAATTCTAAAGAGTTGGAATGGAAAGATCAAAGACTCATAAGAAACTTATACATGAACCAACAAGTAAATGTTCGAGTACGGGTGGAAATGAAAGAGCAGACTGCAATTGGAAGGGGAGTATCACAGGGATGTGTCTCTCGCCAACTTTATTTATTATCTATCTAGAAGAGATGGTCTAAAAGAGCCTGAATAATCAATACGGAATGTTGGTAGAAGGTCAAATATTATGTATATGGTTCGCAGATGATATGGCACTTGGGTCGGAATCTAAAAAGAAAATCAATAAAATGTTAGAAAACTTGAGTAAGGGCTTTGAAGAATTCGGGATAAAATAAATGTGAGAAGACAAAAGCTATAGTGATTTGAACGAAGTGGTCAGTGTCAAATATAGAAATAGGTGGAGGTGAAAATAGAATAGGTCACTAATTTTGGATACCTGCGTAGTATTAGTGCAAACACGAAATAAAACCAAGAACAGGAAAGGTAACAGAAGCCTTCAAAATGAAATAATGCTTCATGTGGCGTATTGTACTATAAAGGACAGAAACGTGGACATTACACAAAAATGATGAAAAACGACTGGAAACTCAAAATATAGTCTATGTGTGGAGAAAAATGAAGAGAATTTGTTGGGTCGAGCGGAAAACGAGGAAAGGATGTTAGAAATGGTGGAAGAGAAAAGAACAATTTCAGCGTATTATTAAGAAGAGGAAGGGAAATTGATTGAGACATTGGCTAAGAAGGAACTCTATCGTGAAGGACGTGATAGAGGATATGGTGGCAGAAAAGAGAGGGAGGGGCGAAGGAAACTACAATTGATCGACGATATCAAAACAGAAGATTCGTATGTGAAGAGAAAGAGGTTAGCGGAAGACAGTGGAGTATAGAAGCTTCTCAGTTGCAGTAAATGACCTGTCAATAATAGCAGAATATCTGTGATGAGTTTTTAATCAGTTGGTACTAGAGGGCACTCTAACACCAACCATATCAGAGTGCACCTTTATCGTCAGGTGTTTGCTTAGAGTACGCACTTCTGTTTTCTCCAATTTCACAATCTGGACGCTGCTCCTATCTGCAGAATACAGATAATACATCCAGCATCAATAATATTGCCCTTTCCTTTGACACACACTTCTAAAGGAATATAGCAGAAATACAAGTATAATATGTTTGTTCAACTGCTTGTAGTTTTATGAATAATACTTTATTATTAATTAATACAGGGGATGAATGTTTATTTGTAGCAGGTCATGATATCTAGGCTAAACTGCCGTAGGTGCTGGCTCCGGGTAAAATCAAAATGAGCCGCGTTTCAACGTTGTATTACTACTTGTTCTTTCTTTACTGATTACCATTTACTTTGGGTATATTTTGGTTTGTGCTCCAATCTTGCACATATACGATCTGTGTTAATTACTTCACAAAATATAGCTGAGCGAGCGAAGTTGATTAGAAGCCCCGCAGAACTTGTTTTCTACCTTTATCACAGTTCTGACAAAAACAAGGTAGTCTGTTCTGGACCCATGAAAGGAGTTGCGGGAGATTCTAAATGCCATCCTACACTTTTATCTTCTTCTCATGCTGACATTTCGTGTGATTCCCTTAATTTTTCGCAAATTTTGTATTTCAGGACCGCCGTCTGCGGAATATACCAGATATCTAAAAGAAGCCCGAAAATTAATTAAGTGATTGAGCTTATTGCTACAGTTGCAGGAAGCTGTGTGTTGTTAAGGTAGTTTCACATTAACAGTTCCGAACAAATATAAGAAGTTAAGCAACTAAACAAAATCTCCCAGGTAAATTAAACTGCATTAATTACCCAGAGTAGTTCATGGTTTGCAGAAGCAGCGATTGCAATATCAAAGTTATGTATCCTCGTCGCCATAAGTGCCTTTACATCGCAGTGACGGGTATGTGACCGCGCAGTACTCCAAGGAAGGGATGGTTGTATAAGAATTTGTGATTAATTTTGAAGAGTTTTTATTTTGACTAGGGAATTAACATAGGTGAAGGGAGTAAAGACACAGATTTGAAGCATCAGTTCACTGTTATTGAAGCATCAGTGCACGAAAAGATTCGTATTCTCAGTTTTTCTATTTATTGTTTTATATGTTAAGTTAAACACCACAATATGTATCACTGATATCGCAGATCGTATTATTTTTTTAAAATCGTGTTTGTAACCTATTGTCAAAACATTCATCTCCAGACATGATGTAGAGAGAAGAGAAAGAGATACGACATCTGTAATATATGTATATGTGATTCACTAAGTAACTGTAGAAATTAGTTAAAGGTCACATAAGAGAGCGAAAAGGAGGTCTAGAAGTCTGAACTTTTTAGAAACGTCCTAGATAGGTGAAAATATAGTTAAAAATTGCAAAGGGTATCATGTAATTTACCTCTCTTTTCTTATATTCTAGTATACTTTTTCTTTCACATCCAAAGATCCCTATTCAGATTTACGAGATAAAGGTGAAGAGAGAAACATTTCCATTTCAAGAATTATATAAGGAAAAAAAATCTTTTGACTTAGACTAGATTCGAACTCGCAACCCTTGAATCCATGGCTCAGCGCTCTACCGACTGAGCTAACAACTTCTGTTGGAAAAGCCTGATTTCTACAACTACTGGTTGCTGAATGATGTGTATTAACCAAGTTTGCCGAGATAATTGCTTCATATAGCTATTGCAATAATAATAATAATAATAATAATAATAATAATAATAATAATAATAATAATAATAATAATAATAATAATAATAATAAAGCAGAAGAAGAAGATCAGAATTTAAAAAGTCGCATATGTTAAAAGTTTGACGTGCAGAGTAAGTCCTAATATGAGATTTTATTAATTATATATAATAAATGTAAGCGTGGTTTATTCGTGCGTGCTATTCAAACTGCGTAATTCACTACCTAGTCCCATAAGGGTTGTACAGTATGGTACAGTAGCCTTGCGTCCTCCAACCGTGAAGAATGTTTCGGTTTGAACCTATGCGTGTCCTAAGAGGAAGGAGGAGATTGAAAGAAAGAAAAGTGGTTTAGAAATTATGCAAACGTAGAATATCTCACGAGGTGAGGTGATATAGAGTTCAGCGTGTCTTTCAGCTACTACTCTATACAAGACGTGCATCTACGACTTAACGTGGAACCCGAACCACACGACTCCTGACGGGAATCGAAACCCGTATCACCTCTAGTTCTATTATGGGAGACACAGGAACATATAAAAATAATCGAAAATGAACGATATTAACGTTAAATCCAAAGCTTTCGACGTCCTAAAAATTCGTAATTGAAAGATATGAGTGTCTATTCAATAGTTTTCGGGGACGCTGAAGTGAATAATGACACTCCAGATACCAAGAAAGCCCAAGGCTTTATTCTTCGTTAGCGGCAAGTTTATTCAGTTGCTCCTGCTGGAAATGGATTCGTACTATTTCATTCCGATTCAAATACGTATTCTACTGGGAAAACTAATCTCAAATATATCTAATGGTTATATTTAATGGAAATAGACATATGCATTTTTGAATATTGTATATGAATTGCTAATTCATACTTTATCTAATAGAAAATGGTGCATCCAGGATATATTCTGAAGTAATAGGGAGAACTTTTGGAGGTATATTTTATTAATCTACTGTCGAATTTAGTGTGCAATAATTTCACACAATTTACTTCGGAACTATCGAGACGAGACTGAGATAGCTATTTGTCGATTGAAAGGGGACTAATACTGTAAGTAGTCTCGTATTGTCTCGTTTTGATATCAGTCTTACTTCGGGGCTTGTTCTCTAGTAACTGGTTGCGTAGTGCACCTACATAAGACGTCGTATATTTAAATGTTTGAGAACTTACCCCACCTTCAGTTGACGGATCGTTCTATCTAAAACTACCAGACCGTTTATGTAATATTTCGTTTAAGTACAGGTCCTATCCTTATGTCAATTATTTTCTTGCAACAGAGAATGAAAAATGTAACAGTTATAATCAGGGTGCGAATTACCGGGGGGGATGATGGGGATTTTCCCCCTCAATTACATTTTGTTCCCCCCCAAAGAAGTCAGCTGAAGTATCTCCACCAGGGATGCTCGCTTTCCCCCTCAAACTATGCTTAGTATAACTCCAAATTTCACTGATTTTTGTTATTTCTTGTAAATTTAATCTTCTAGCTGTATTTCGAAATGATCGATGTAAACTGTTCAGTTTTGGTCATTTCTACTTACCACCTAATTACCCCCTATTTTCAACGTTGTTTAGTAGAACTATATTATTATGACTACGGTTGTTACTTGCAAGTGTACCTTCGTACCCTTCAGTTCGACATCGTTTGTGAATTTGAATGTACTAATTGCGTATAACAAAGCCACATATAGATTTATAAATGTTATTAGCGGTTGGCCAAGAAGAAGTAAACAAATAGCTTCTTCTACCATACTTGGCGAAGTTCGGATATGTCATATTCATCCTCTATATTTGTATCGATTATCATCTTATTTTAATTTTTGTTATAACATGTTATTTCATTTTCCAGTGTACTCTTTGTTAGCACATGGTCTTCATTCCCTAGTAGGTTGGTGTATGCAACTCAAAAGTTGCATTTAATTTGTGATAATTAGCATAGTAATCACTGCTTTTACAGTTTACGGAAATGAACTTTTGAAACTGTACTCAAAATCTGAGATATAGGTATTATCTCGTAAGTATATGTTAACGTATACGCTGGGGGATACGCTCCTAGTGACCAGACATGTTAATGAAGGTGATTTTTAGGTGAATAAGCGAATAATTCAAGATTTGTTTCAGCATTTGTTAATACGACTGGTTCTCCGTGTCATTGTCCGTGTCTGTATAAGCATTTAAACTGAAGCGTTTTTTTTTTTTTAAGTTAACCCTTCATTTTTCCATCTTTTCGCTGTACAGTTTGCTGTCCAAGCAACTAATGTTGTCTGAAAAACTTCAGTGTAATGTTTTACTTTATTTGAATAACGTAGCCCATAGTGAATCAACTCATCTTCAACCTAACAGTAAAGTAATTTTTAAGTGTTGACTTCCTGTGCCCATCACGGAATCGATATTTGGAGAAAAAAAGTCGTGATGAGCACAGCTTTAGCGGGAAGTAGAAGCACAAGCTCGAAATTTGAATTGAGAGATTTTAAACATTTGGCCTTCGATTTGACCTTGATGTGAGAAATCGGGACCAGCAACAATCCATTTCTTATTTGATAGGCTAATATCTAGATTTTCTTTAAAAAAAAATAAATGTCCGGTTTAACTAATAATTTTAGTGGTTTTCACAAGACTGAAGTAGGTTTCTTTCCGCAACCTGTAGGTATTAATGCAAAGTGGAAGCTTTCAATATGAGTGGAAAAATTAACATATGCTTGTGATCATCGCTCGAGGCGAATTATTAACTAAATAAACCTTAGAGAGCTACGGGAACAAGAGTGAGTACAACATTAAAACACGTTCAGAAAGGTTTAGTGGGGTGTGTGTATGTCAGACAATATATATGTGCATAGTTATTGTCGGTAGATTTATTAAATTAATAAATCTCTTATTTATTACAGATGTCACACACACACACACACACACACATATATATATATATATATATATATATATATATATATGGGGGTAAGGCATTTATTGTCTCATTTTGAAATTTGAACCTTCAGACTATGTCCTTTGGCCTAATTTTATCCCCCCCCCCCCAATATAGATTATCTAATTCGTACACTGGTTATAATGTTGATCGCGCATAATCCTGTATAGATAAAAGGCACTTTATAGAGTGTCGGACTCCGTGGAGTAAATACAGTAGTTACTGCCTTGGTAAGTTCATCACTGAACGCGTTTCTGTCCTACTCGTGCAATGACGTCACCTTTGACACTCGCTCGGGACAGAACCACACGAGAAGTAACGCTGTTGTTTGCTTACTCGCTTGCTGTTGTGTATTCTCTTTGGAACCTGATGTGAAATTGCTGTTTTCTCCTTACTTTCAGCTGTCTTTTGGTATTTCTAATTTAGATGTCTATTATATTAGTGGAATTTTATTCCGTCATGGAAATATATTTTATTTCTTTTTAAATGTAAATAAAAAGAAAAGTCTATTTGGACAACTTTCCCCACAACTCTAGAGTTATTGTCTGTGGTGCGCTTTTCTTTCCTTTTCCTTAAGGGCCCCGGTGGCTCAGTGGTAGAGCGTTCACCTCTGGTGCTTGGAGTTCCGGGTTCGATCCCAGCCACCTTCAAGTGAACTTTGTGGTGGACAAACACCGTGTGCGTGGGTTTCCTCGGGGTTCTCCCACTTCATTCATTACTCATCATACCAACCCCCTTTAGCATAACCGTCGGACGTAAAACTCAAAGATTTCATTTTTCTTTTTTTTTCCTTAAGTTGTATCCCCAGTTGGCCTAATCCAGTTGCGTTTGTCAATCAGAATTTCTTTCCAGAACTTTTAATTTTCTCACTTCATCACTTTCTTCATTTGCTTGTAAAATGTTCTTTCGGAGGAAGAACTTTTCAGTTGCTTGTTTAGTTAATTTATACTTATGTATGTTCTAAATGGAATAAAATATTAAAACCTCCGGTTCACACTTGCTAACAAATTCATTTTTTTATGATGCCTGTTAATTTTCTAATGATGTTCTTTCCTTGGCTCACTTTTCGGCTCGGCTCGGTGGTTACTGAGCCGTGATCCGATCCGCTCAAGCCGTTGACAACACCGGTACTGTTGTAAATAATTCATCATGTAGTGCCGAGTTTCTCAAGTATATATATCTTCAATTAATGTAGATGTTACTGTTCCCTGCTGTGTATAAGGTTCTTCAATGGCTTCAATATTTTTACGTAGAATGCTTTTCCATTATATACCCTCTTATCTCTACTTAAATCTTAGAGAATCCGGATGGTCATTGCTTGAACTCATTAGTTTTCTAGGTATCAGGACATTTGCGATAAAACCAGAACACCAGTTTTTCTGGGATATTTGCGGTACTGTTCAAAACTTTCCCTTAAACAGTAGGACATTTGCGATACACACCGTGGAACGTGCGCCGAAATCATCCGTTTCAGCCCCGTTAATCTAAATTAGAATGAATACATTAATAAAGAGGTTGGGTATGCAGATGCAACAGCCTAATATATGTGATTCATTCTGTTTGGCTGATTTTAGTAGGTCATGAATATATAAGAGGAGATCACGCGGGCTGCTTAATGGAAACTATCACAATAATCGAAACATCTAAGAAACCATGCGTTTCTCATCAGGGTTTTCAGTACAGACAATATTGAAATTTCAAGAACGGGAACATATCTTGAAGGAAACAAATATTGTCCCTTGGATCTTCGTCCTTTTACCAGCAAGAGATAGTAAGAGATATCAGAGTTTTTCAGTTTGGTGAAGGTTAATATTATGATTGGAATCCGAAATTAAGCAAATTACGTTTCGAGCAAAAAGCAATAACATCTCGAAGAACACTGTTCCAGGAAACGCACATTACTTGGTGTAAGTTCCATTTTAATCAGTGCTTGTGGAGGAAGGTTCAGGAATTAGGACTCAACTATAAATCAGTTCCAGAGGTGAGGCTCCGCCTCAGAATTTCTTTTGCCCTACCATTTCTCCCTGTAGATGATATTGCTATTGGGTGGCTTTCCATTATCGAAGATGCATCACATCACGAAAGACTTTAGGTTTTTAGATTATCTTGCAGAACAGTGATTAAGAAATAATGCCGGTTAAATAATACTGGTATTGACATATTCATGTGAAACTACTCGAATCAAGAGCACAGAACGAATAATGCTGTTGAAGGTGGAATTACAGAATCAAATCATTAATAAGTAAATGAACTCCTAAGTGTGTTGTTTAGAAGTATCTAAAAAATGAGGCTGTGTACAGCAGCTAGCTGTATCAAAGATGACCTTTAAACATTGAAGGGAAACGTAGACAACAAGCGTACATAGAATTGGACGGAAGAATAGAAAAAGCATTAACTGATTATGTATCCTCAAAAGATGTCAAGAAATTCTTGAGGAAAATGGTACACATTCAAAAGTTGGAGTAATTATTGTTTCTTCCAGAATAGAGACTACGTTGTTTATTGTTTTTATTATTGTGATTGTAAGTTGTCCCAATCTATCCATCATAATTATCTGTAGTTCTTGGAAAAGTGTTAATGAAAGCTATGAAAGAAAACAAAAATATAAACATTTCTAGAAGTTTCCTTTAAATATTATGGACAGGCATTTGACCAATGAGAGATAAGAATTTGTTTACATTTTCCAGTTTTGGCCAATCACAAACAAGCATTTGTTTACATCTTTCGGATGTGTCTACCATGTATCCTAGTAAATGTTTTTCATTTCACTTTTCTGTATAATTGATCCTTATATTTGAGTTTACATGTTCTTAGTGTTCTGAGAAAAGTTTGTATGTATGTATGTGAGTTAATAATGGTTTCATATTCTGAAAGAAGATTTTTAGTCTGCTTTTAGTATGCAAAAACCCGAGTCCCCTAAAACAGTCATGTTATTTTCCCCTAAAACAAAGTGCTAGCTACACCAATGTTATAAAATTTGGTCGTTGTGTAGCAGTTGATACTGCGTGCTTATCCTGTAACTGAACACTCGAAAATATTTTCTCTTAGCAAAGAGAATAAGAAGTTATTTCAAATAGTACCGCAAATGTCCCAATACCACAAAAGTCAATACTCGAAGTACCGCAATTGTTGCAGTATCACAAATGCCGATACCGCAAGTGATTCCCTTTCAATTTTCTAAACAATCTTCATTTAATTCCTTTCTCAAAAGCAATTTTCCTGCACAATTCTGTACTTTGATTTTTCTACAAAACGAAAGGAACAAATAGCAGCTGAAATACAAACGGATGAGGACGAATTTTACTTCTTTCTGTTCCTTGTTTGATCTACATAAATAATTTTAGAAAGAATAGGATTATTTTTTTTAACGATACATGTAACATTAGGGTGGTCCAAAATCAAATGCAAAAATTCAACTTGTTCAAAATAATAGTCCACAAGGCTTATTTTTTCCTCTAGCCATAACCTATTTACTTGCTTAATTTCAGCACTGTTGCTTAATATTTACAGGTCGCTCCATTTTAAATCTTTTTGTTTATGTAGTATTACCAATGAACTAACGCTAGAAGTTTTCTGAGGTATACGCTGGACCGTTCTCAAAAATATAGCGTATACCCTTCTCCGTATATACTCGTTCATTCGTAAATTTAAGGTAAATATATGCTGCACTAGAAAAATATTAGGTTCCTAATGGGTATTATATTCATGTATACTATATTATAGGCGTCAAGACTACAATGTAATTTAACACAGTTGCTGTGCTAATAGCCGGATAGCCGGATAAGTTCGTAGCTTTCATTGTGATCATTAGATGGTGTCATCATGTTATGGAGGTAGTCCTCTCTAGTGTCTTAAAAAATAAAATGAAATTTTTGAGTTTTACGTCCCACGGTTATGCCGGCTAGGCTAAAGGAGATGGTGATGTTGAGAAATGAATGAAATGGTGAAATGAAGAAAGTAGGAGGAAACGGGAGAACCCCGAGGAAATCAACGCACACGGCGTTTGTCCACCACAAAGTTCACTTGGCGGGAGCAGAATTTGAACCCGGGACCCCATGCACCAGAGGTGAACGCTCTACTACTGACACACCACGGCCCCTCTCTAGTATCTTCAAATGTTTGTTTAGTCCGGCAGAAGGTCTATCAACTTCATCGTTCAAACAATTTCATAAACAGTGGTCATCAGTAAATCAGGATGATTTACAAAGATAACTGACGACCTATTTGAGAGTCCAGTGATGCACAGATGCTATGCACGAAATCCATTGAAGCACAAACATATCAGATGTTAAAATATTTACCAAGTGCTCCTTAAGCCAAGAAGCCTAGAGATGATTATAAGGAACTTTTGCGTTTATTTCTCATATTTCTTGGTGGATGCAACGACAATCAGTCATTTCGAGCTCGAGACCCAAAACATCACGCTAGATGGATGGGGAAAGGCATTTAAGCATTGAATTTTTTTTAAGTCTCAATTTAGGATGACTGCGCGAAAGTAAATTATCACATGTTTAGCGCTGTTTGTCAGCCTTGTTTATGTGAAAAAGTGGAATGAAGCTCCCCTTGTCAACCAAATCCCTCTCAATGACTAACTTTATGTCAGTTTTGAAAACTTACTCAGAGGACTGCATTTCTAGTAGTGCATGTGCAGCATTTTCAAGATATCTCTAGTTTTTGTCTGCACTTTTATCAGAATTAGCTTTTTTTTTATGAGAGATTATCAGAAGAAACAAAGGAAAAGATGGTCCAAAGCCTGCAGCGGCCAGCATAACCAAACATTCCACTACGACTTAAGTTGACAAAGAAACCCGAAGATCTTAATTTGGAGGATCTAGTAACAGCAAGAACACTCAATATTTGATGTCCTAATGAAAAAAGGCAAAGAGAAGTCTCAATCTTTCCTCAAACAAACACTACAACGCTGGCGAGATAATGCTTTTTTTTTTTTCAAGAATTTTGTGAATTATCAAAATAAATGGCTGTGGTGAATAATGTAGCTGAAAGAGGTATCAGTCTCATCCAAAAGTATAATGAAGCCTTGACAAAAGACTAGGAACAGAAACAGTTTATTCTTCGATTGGTCGAAAACCATCTTAAAAATGTTTCCACTCCACTGAAGAAAGCGTTTTTTAAATTGAGGAATAGTGACATTTTTCTAAAAGTTTTGGCAACAAATCAGGGGTAAAACTGAGGGGGAATGGGGGGACGCCGTTAGCCTCACTTCAAAAAATATACATGGCATCTTCTACTTCCTAAAATATTACAAATGGCAAAAATAGGCACGCGGGACAGCGTGACCGAATGCGTCCCCATGCCTTTTCAGATCCACTTTTAATCCTACAATAACTAAAACAAGGCAAAAATGAAGCGACCTGTAAATATGACTTAATTGTACTGAAATTTCGTTGGTTATTTGTATACATCACAAGGAATAAAATAAACCTTGTGGACAATCGCCTACTGTTCGTTTTATATTTTGGCCCACCCTAATGTGACATATTAAAATTCTATGAAAATATTCTAATAAATTATCTTCTATCTTTCTGATAAAGAAAATAAAGTTGATACCAGATATAAATAACGAAAAAACATATGAATTTAAATGTAAAATTTGAGTCCAAAATACCCACTTATAAACAACTGCTGAATTTTAGAAAATAAACACATGTAAATTGAAGTTATGTGATTAACTTGGAGCTTCAAAAACCAACACCCAGAAATGCTAATTTTTTAATTGCATAACTTGCTTTCGGCTAGGTGGGGAGTCCGCCTCCAGACGCTTGCATTTGCTCTTTCTCCGGCCTCTCACTTCTCATATCCCTAAGATCTCTGATCTTAAGTGGTTTCGAGATATGGCATATCTTATTCTAACAATTTCAACCCCCAACTTTGTCTTCCTGCTGTTTTTCTTCTAACCGTAATATCAAAAAACTGAAATACATCTTTAATCAAGATGTTTCTACTCTTAAGGGGTTTTGGAATATGGCCATTCTATTTTACCAATTACAATTTAAACCTTTTTTTTTCTAAGGAAAAATGAAAAAACGCAGAAACATGTCTTTAATTGTTTTACTTGCAAAACCTAAACACCAATTTTCATTCCCGGTGGGAGCTCATGTATTTCGAATTCCGCGTTAATCAGTAGGTTCACGTTTCATATAGCTTCGCTGCTGAATGGGACGTTAAACTCAAAATCAACTCAACCAATTTTCATGTCAATAACCTTAACGATTTTCGAGTTATGACGATCCAATTATAACAATTGTAACTTTACCCTATTTTCCTCCTTCCTAGGGCAAATATCATAAAAGCGCTTACATACATATCTAATTATTTTAAATGAGAAGTCCATATACCAAATTTCATGTCGTTAACACTCAAAGATTCCAAGGTATGGGCATTTTAAGATAATTGCCACTCCTCTTTCTCCCTTTTCCCTTCACATTTCCAAATATTCTTCTTTTAGTGGGACCTTACATTACAAATCATATGCCCTTTCTAAACTTCAAGTTTCTAGCTTAAGCGGTTTGGCCTAGCGTTGATCAATCAGCCAGCCAGAACTAGTTATTTTATATAGAAAGATACATAATAAGCAAATTAATGACAAAAATATTATTACAGAAGCAGTATAGCAAAGAACTCATATACTGTGTTAAAATATGTAGATATTCATTAATTTGGTAAAATTCATAAAACTAAGGGCACAAGCTTAGCGTACGCGCGTTTGGCGTGGGAGACCCAGGTTTGATTCCCGGTGGGAGCTCATGTGATTCGGATTCCACGTTAATCAGTAGATCTACGTCTCATATAGCCTCGCTGCTGAACGGGACGTTAAACTCAAAATCAGCTCAGCTCTGCTAAGGGCATAAGCAGCGTGGATCTACGGCTTTTTGGGTCCAACCACAGATGACAAAATTACACCCCTATTGCTTTACAATTGCTGTATATCTCCCTGCTTTGGAAATGAACGGAACTTAACATTCTCTTCACCAACTTTTCTATTTCGTGTGTTCATTTTAAAGCCGTACACAGCGCATGAGGGCATTGCTAAAGTTTTCAAAGTCAATGTAAGAAATACAGATGAGTTCTATTTACACAACGTGTACAGTACAAAATATACAATAATATTCCACATAGAAAATATCATACACAACAGTGTGTAAGAAATTCATCAACTGTTTAAAAACCAAAGAAAACGTACTTCAACACAAATGCAATTAAAACCTGACTCTGAGAGCGCGACAATATTATCTTGTTCGAAGGGTCAGTGATTTTTTGTCGAACAGGCTGAGCGTGGGCTTATCTTGTCTTATGTTTCGCAACATTGCTCTTGGTCAAGTGGCCTATTGCTTGTGCCTTTAGGTATTTGCCCTAAAGCTATACAGCGAGTTGTGTGCGTTCTGTTACTCCTTCCCTGCCCCTGGCTGTTTGCGAAAACATCATTTGCTTTTCATGCATTGGGATAAGGGGCAAGACACCTTGGAAGGGAGTAACATATAAAATGATCGAAAACGACAACCGATGTTCATTTAGAGTTCATAGTTTCGAGGTCGCTGAGATGGTTAGGCGTAAAGCTATCAGCTATTTTATGTTAGTGATTTCTTCATATACGTCTACCAAGTTAACGAATCAGTGGTAGAGCGTTCACCTCTGGTGCTTGGGGTCACGGGTTTGATCCCAGCCCCCGCCAAGTGAACTTTGTGGTGGACAAACACCGTATGCGTGGGTTTTCTCGGGGTTCTCCCGTTTCCTCCCACTTTCTTCATTCCACCATTTCATTCATTACTCGACCAACGATATAAAACCAAGTGAGCATTTTATAGTAAAAGAAAGCTACAAAACGTGAAAGAAGATAAGAGGCAACCGAAGGCTCTAAAAAGTTTCTTTCGAGTTGAGTTGATTTTAGTTTAGCGTCCCTTTCAGCAGCGAGGCTATATGAGACGTGGACCTACTGATTAACGTGGAATCCGAACCACATGAACTCCCGCCGGGAATCGAAAAAGTTTCTTTCGAGTGCTGGACAAAATCATACAAATATTGAGGTGGGGAGTTGTCAATATCAGTCACTGTTAACGAAAGAATTTGCAGGTCGACATTCTTTTGACTCTGTAAATTTATTTTACCTGATTACAGTAATTTAATTGTTGAATTAAAATGGAACGATACGGTCATTTCGGTTACGGGTCTGAATTAAATTTCATGTATTTCAAAATTTGTTTGAATACAATTAGTTTTCCCGTGGCATATAAGTATATAACTTGAAAGGATAAAATCGAAAGCGACGAAAGGTCATTTGGATGACAAGTATTATTTTCAGTACTCTCACTTTCAATCACAGCAGCGTATACAGATGCTCGTTTTATTATGACAGATAACAATAATTATTATCGTACGCGCCTTTGGCGTGGGAGACCCGGGTTCGATTCCCGGCGGGAGCTCATGTGGTTCGGATTCCACGTTAATCAGTAGGTCCACGTCTCATATAGCCTCGCTGCTGAACGGGACGCTAAACTAAAACCCACTCCACTCCCCAATAATTATTAATCCATTTTCTGCTAATAAATTTAGATGGAGCTATATTTTAAATTAGTAATAATTCTAATGCAAAGTAGAGTTTTGATTATTAGTTACTTGTGTTCAGGGATGTACCGACATAGGTGCTACGGATGTGCACGAGACGAGTCGAGACAGGATTTTCCAGACTAAATTCGAGTCGAGACACGGCTCTTCCAATAGAGAAATATACATTTTTCGAGTCGAGCCATCACTTTTACAGCACATTTTCGAGACGAGACAGCCACAAATCTTGTATCGTGCGCATCCCTAATAGGTGCAGTTTTCCATTCAGAAAAAATCTTCCGGGGGGCACACTTAGTATTCAGAGGGCCACTGCTGGTACTCTTTTATTTATTATTATATTATAGACGTATTATTTTGATCTCCTCCCGGGGGGAGTGGCCCCCTAAAATATGTGTGGACGAAACACTGAACAGGTAGTCTGAGAGTGGATCTCCCAATTAGCACAATTTCAGGGGGCAAATACACAAAATTAATTGCATTTTGTAGGGTATTCCGAAAAACTCATCGGACCCCAAAGAAAAATCTTGGGAGCATCATTGCTTGTGTTTACATAGTGTTACTGCCTGATTTCGAACGTCTATGTTGGAAAGAAACATGAAAGAATTGAATTGTTCTATAGGCATAAAGGGCCCTGAAAAGAATTTTTGCGGAGAAACCTGATTTTAAAGTTCTGCCACTGATCGGGGACAAATTACATATAAATTAAGACACACACTTTTGTCATTTGTTGTGTATTGAACTAGTTTAACTAAAATTAATAAAGAATTATTTGAAATCAAGTATATCTCAAGAACGATTAAATGGACTAGCTTTGATGGCCATTGAAAATGACATTCTGAATGAAATTGATATGGATGCAATAATAAGAGATTGTGCCAAATTGAAAGCCAGAAAAGTGTCTTTATAACATGAACTTTACAGTAACAAAGAAAACGAGAAATTAAGCTAATTACCATATTTGTATCACTAGAAAACACTATTTAAATATACTTTTAATGAAGTGTAAGCTGACTTCTTTGGGAGGGAACAAAATGTAATTGAGGGGGAATATCCCCCTCATCCCCCCCGGTAATTCGCACCCTGATTATAACTGTTACATTTTTCATTCTCTGTTGCAAGAAAATAATTGACATAAGGATAGGACCTGTACTTAAACGAAAAATTACATAAACGGTCTGGTAGTTTTAGATAGAACGATCCGTCAACTGGAGGTGGGGTAAGTTCTCAAACATTTAAATATACGACGTCTTATGTAGGTGCACTACGCAACCAGTTACTAGAGAACAAGCCCCGAAGTAAGACTGATATCAAAACGAGACAATACGAGACTACTTACAGTATTAGTCCCCTTTCAATCGACAAATAGCTATCTCAGTCTCGTCTCGATAGTTCCGAAGTAAATTGTGTGAAATTATTGCACACTAAATTCGACAGTAGATTAATAAAATATACCTCCAAAAGTTCTCCCTATTACTTCAGAATATATCCTGGATGCACCATTTTCTATTAGATAAAGTATGAATTAGCAATTCATATACAATATTCAAAAATGCATATGTCTATTTCCATTAAATATAACCATTAGATATATTTGAGATTAGTTTTCCCAGTAGAATACGTATTTGAATCGGAATGAAATAGTACGAATCCATTTCCAGCAGGAGCAACTGAATAAACTTGCCGCTAACGAAGAATAAAGCCTTAGGCTTTCTTGGTATCTGGAGTGTCATTATTCACTTCAGCGACCCCGAAAACTATTGAATAGACACTCATATCTTTCAATTACGAATTTTTAGGACGTCGAAAGCTTTGGATTTAACGTTAATATCGTTCATTTTCGATTATTTTTATATGTTCCTGTGTCTCCCATAATAGAACTAGAGGTGATACGGGTTTCGATTCCCGTCAGGAGTCGTGTGGTTCGGGTTCCACGTTAAGTCGTAGATGCACGTCTTGTATAGAGTAGTAGCTGAAAGACACGCTGAACTCTATATCACCTCACCTCGTGAGATATTCTACGTTTGCATAATTTCTAAACCACTTTTCTTTCTTTCAATCTCCTCCTTCCTCTTAGGACACGCATGGGTTCAAACCGAAACATTCTTCACGGTTGGAGGACGCAAGGCTACTGTACCATACTGTACAACCCTTATGGGACTAGGTAGTGAATTACGCAGTTTGAATAGCACGCACGAATAAACCACGCTTACATTTATTATATATAATTAATAAAATCTCATATTAGGACTTACTCTGCACGTCAAACTTTTAACATATGCGACTTTTTAAATTCTGATCTTCTTCTTCTGCTTTATTATTATTATTATTATTATTATTATTATTATTATTATTATTATTATTATTATTATTATTATTATTATTATTATTATTGCAATAGCTATATGAAGCAATTATCTCGGCAAACTTGGTTAATACACATCATTCAGCAACCAGTAGTTGTAGAAATCAGGCTTTTCCAACAGAAGTTGTTAGCTCAGTCGGTAGAGCGCTGAGCCATGGATTCAAGGGTTGCGAGTTCGAATCTAGTCTAAGTCAAAAGATTTTTTTCCTTATATAATTCTTGAAATGGAAATATTTCTCTCTTCACCTTTATCTCGTAAATCTGAATAGGGATCTTTGGATGTGAAAGAAAAAGTATACTAGAATATAAGAAAAGAGAGGTAAATTACATGATACCCTTTGCAATTTTTAACTATATTTTCACCTATCTAGGACGTTTCTAAAAAGTTCAGACTTCTAGACCTCCTTTTCGCTCTCTTATGTGACCTTTAACTAATTTCTACAGTTACTTAGTGAATCACATATACATATATTACAGATGTCGTATCTCTTTCTCTTCTCTCTACATCATGTCTGGAGATGAATGTTTTGACAATAGGTTACAAACACGATTTTAAAAAATAATACGATCTGCGATATCAGTGATACATATTGTGGTGTTTAACTTAACATATAAAACAATAAATAGAAAAACTGAGAATACGAATCTTTTCGTGCACTGATGCTTCAATAACAGTGAACTGATGCTTCAAATCTGTGTCTTTACTCCCTTCACCTATGTTAATTCCCTAGTCAAAATAAAAACTCTTCAAAATTAATCACAAATTCTTATACAACCATCCCTTCCTTGGAGTACTGCGCGGTCACATACCCGTCACTGCGATGTAAAGGCACTTATGGCGACGAGGATACATAACAGCGAATGTTCCCTAATCCCAGTGATGTTGAGTATTATGCAAACAGTATTTAAGAAATATTAATAGAAAATTTCCTTCGAGCTCAATTTCAACATTTATTGTTCTAAGTACTACATTCACATTAATTTTATATATATATTATCTTTTGAAAATAAAAAATGAACTATCACCGTCAATGTGAGTTTTATACGTTATTTATATACGAAATATCTATATAAATGTTCTACTCTCATACTTCGCATACCTCACAAGACGTACTGCGACCATTCGGCTTCGCTAGATGTATCTGTTTCGTAATTCAAAGAGTATTCCTTTACGTTGAATCGAAAATTGTGAAGCAACACCGAAAATTGTGAGGTAGACCGAAATCATGATTGTTAACCAGTTAAAGCAGTGGTCGAGAGGGTCCTACTAGAGAGTCAGGAGTTCTCATGCTCTGCAGGCATGGTTTCCGAACAAGTTCACCTAAGATTCATGCTCATTTTTACACAGATTCCTGGGATAATTTCACATGAACTACCTGATCCTACGGTAAGACCACAGACCAGCAAAATACAACCCAATCCAGAAACCCAGGCAGGCTCTAGGAGACATGTTACTCGCGACTCTGCCTACCTCTATCGTTCACTGGCTACCGCCGTTCGCTTAGAGGTATAGCGCATACGTCAAGAAACTCTCGTATTTTATCTCCAACAGTACGTGTTAAGTCACCATTTGAGTTTGATGCTAGCCCCTTGTACTGTAGAGCTTCTTCCTTGTACTCAGATCAGAAACCTGGGAATTGCACTTTTCTCCAGTCACCGTTCAGTTCTCTTGGAAGCACTAAGCTGTCATTACCCTCCCAGAAGGATCGTCCAAGCAATACGGGATTGCGTATCTTTAACGTGTTTAGGTTCCATATACACGTTGTAGCTAAGCTACCTTCTGATGCCTGTAAGCCACCGTTGAAAGGGACCAGCACATCTTCAAACATCAGAGCTGTTCAAAGAATACAGTTCTATGTCAATTTATACTAGGGGTACACTACATTACCAGAATCCAATGACTAATGTAAACTGTCTCCCTTTAAAGTTAATGGACATCTGGAAGTGACGGCTTCCCTGGTAGGGTCGTGAATACTGTATTCATTAAGGTATTAGAAGAATTTGGGACGAAGCATTATCAGTACCTCACTTGCTATTGAAGTACACATGTGCGTGAAGATACAATTATTATATCCCGAACATAAGAGCACGGACGAAACACTATTTGAGGGCTATACTTACATCGTTCTTCCTGCAAGGCGTGGATCAATTCCCGTCGAAACAGCACTACACCCCTTTCATATGCTCGAATACCATGTAGTATTATTACCGGCACCCAAGGGCACGACCAAGCTCCCCATTTTGAAGGATAGCGGAAACTTACAAAATCCCCATAACATGAAGTTTGACCTCTCTCTGTTAGAAAAGACCAGAATTTGCGCCAACAATCATTGACAAAGCTACCTTGTTTGCAAACCCTAAGGTTACGTCGCTGCCCTAACATATTTTTTTTTACATTACAACCAAGGCTATCTTCCAAAAACAAAAATAGTATTATCCTGGAAAGAACAAACTCAAAATATAATGAGGTTGCCTTGGGCACTATTTTGTTATATTGGCAATAATAACTTAATTTTTATCAGCTCCGGGGGAGCAAAAATCCCTGAAATTATCCATGGAAAAAACACTGCTAACACCAGACTCATGTTTATTCTTTGTTAGTTTGTGTTTTGTGAATCAACCAGTGGGTAAAAGTGTTTCTGAAAAGGTAGGGGAACAGTAGGTAGACGCATGACGTCACGCTGCCCCCTACCTATCTTTGTAAATTGTATTATTTTAGGAACTGGGGAGACGTAGTACATATTTTTTGGAGATGAGGGACGGCGTCCCCCGGGTTCCCCCGCACTTTTAACCCTGGATTCAACCTACTTTTCCTAGCTGCCGCAGCTCAATCATCCTACCAACTAAAACAAAAGTTGACAAGAGGAAATATTCATAACTATTACAGAAAGCAATTTGTGGTTACGAAAACTAGCGGTTGAGACTCCTGAAATGAATATTTAGTGACGGACGAATACTATTTTGCGGTCTTTGTTGTTAAAAGAAAATATTCATTTGCACAACTATGCAACCTGTAGCACCAACCACTGCTGTTAAATACCAACATTTTATAAAATTTTTAGTTTCCATTTTTTGAAATATTTTTTTAAGATTTTTTTTTTTTTTTTTTTGCGAGAAAGCTATAGCTAGTAAATTACTAGTGTTATTTCTGAATCTCCGCTAAGCCACTAGAGAAGAGTCACATGCAATGAGAAAATCAGGATAAATGAAATATGTTCATTGGACGTCACCCACCCCTAAACCGTTCGATACAGTTTGTCGTTCAATTCTTATGTAGTAGTGAGCTTGAAGACATACAGACTAGAATATAATCGAAGCAACCGTAAAGTATAAACTTTGTTCATTCGATTTCTCAAAGTTCTGATAAGGGATATTCAGGATACTCGGGCGACAGTTTAGAAGTCGTAATCCACGAATTTTACAAACCACAAGATTCAAGTATTTATCTAGATCGTCTCCTGCCACAACACTTCACACTTCGCCCTCCTCCTGTTCGTGGTAAGTCTTTCGTTAATTTACATAGCATTTTCTTATGAAGAATCTCAGTAATCCTTACTCATTTGACGATGAACTGTGATGTAGTATGTCCTTTCTGAGAAATCAAATTTCATCGCATAGTTTACACTTAATGGGCGCTTAGATTACGACCCGCTCGGATGAGTAATATTCACGAAGGTGTCTTTTCGCGAGCTACACTTGCCAGCTGTTTCAAGTTGGTCATAAAATTTATATCATGGGGGTCAAGGTGGAACAAAACGAGCCCTCCGGGGCTTCTAACCCGTTCTTACTACTACTTAGGTGCCCAAACGTTACTAAATAACGTTTTTAAGTATTATTTTCATCTTATGTTAATGAAGTAAGTGTTATAAAAATTAAAATAAACTTTAAAACTTTCCTTGGGCCGGTTTTAATCCATTGCAAAAACGATTTTCTTTACTAGCCCGTAACGCTAGCACGCCCGGTCATCAGGACCGACAGCAGCAAGACTTCCCGGAGTATTATTCTCCCGAGCTAGTCCTCTTCGACTGTGCTCCATATGTTTCAAGAAGTAAATTCAAGAAATACTCAACAACAACTGAAAGACAGAGTGTGTCTAGCTCTGAAGGGGGTAGGTGACGCCCAATCAACAACTTCGTTTTATCCCTGTCCCGTCATCCAACTTAGTTCTCCTGTGGTGTCTTTACGGAGGTCGCAAAAACAGTGCCATCTTACATCTAAGAGCTTAATATAAACAGATATACGAAAATACACTGTAACCCATGATGGGGAATACCTATACTATAGTTCTTTACTTACAATATGATTTTTACGTTCGCAAAAATGGATCATTATCCAGCCAAGTTTGCTTTTCCAATTCACTTGAGCCTTCAGACGTAGCTGCTTTCACTTACCTGTAACAGAAAAAGAAATTACGATGAACGGGTTGTAAATAACAGTTTGGAAAAAAAAATAATACTGAGGAAGAATTAAATACATTTTAACATATTAAAAATTTAACATATTAGAGTACTTCATTAATGAGAACGTATTCTGTTTAAGTAGAGTTTCCACAGGTTCCGTTTTATCCAGGACAGTCCAAGTTTGAATCCTCTTGTCTCGGTGTTGCACTAGTTTACATTTCCCCCGGTCTTCATATTCTTTTCATCGCTTTTATGAGTGCCGTATTCCAAAACACTACATTTAATATTGTGTATCTTTATGTTAATGGGTGTATATGCAATTTTAAATAACAGTAAGCCTCAATATTGCTATAGGGCATTACGTCATGGCGTATAGTTCATATATACTATTTGGGTTTAAGATGTGTGTTTCTTTTCTACTCATTATTTAAGGGGGTGGTGAAGCGGATTTCTCCCCTGAATCACATTTTGAACATCCCGAAGGAATTAGTGAAACATGCCTGCCGAGAATAACAGTTTTCGTCCCAAACCATATTTGTGATAAGCAAATTTGAGAATGTTTCCAAATTAAATTTGATTTAACCTTCCACAGATTAAAATTGAGTGTATTTCAGACAATTCCCAGATAGCAAAAATGACTTGCAACAAACTTGCAGCAGATTTGCAATTCAAGTCTGGCAAACTTGCAGCTGACTTTTGATGCAAGTCTGCAAGTTTAATGCAAACTTCCTAGTTGACGCTCTTTGAACTTGGAGCACGCCTGCAGTGCAAGTGTATCGTAAGTTTGCAAAGCAAGTTTCTGCAAGGTGTTTACTTGCACAACAAGCCTACTGTAAGTTTCCACTTGCACTGCAAGTCGGCAGCAAGTTAGTGCAGCTTTGACGCAAGTCTCTGCAAGGATACCACTTGTACTGCAAGTCTACAGCAAGTTTCTAGTAAGTCTTCAGCACATCTACAGCAGATCATCAGCAAGTGAGTGTGGTAAGTCTTCTGCAGGCATATATTTGCATTGCATTGCATGCCTTTTACAAACCGAACATTTACTGTATACGAACAATCACACAGTATATTTTTCTCAACAACTTTGTCAAACAATACACGTTTAAAATATAAATTATCTCTACATACTGGATACTTACGTAATTATCTTAATTATCCACTTGTTTTAATGCTTCACACACATCGCACCTACTACAAATGGCGGCCTGGCGGGGAGATTTCTAAGATTAGACTTTTGTGCCACCTGCTGGTAGAAACTAGAACCGACACACTTGCTACAAAGTTGCAGCAATCCTCCAAGGCAAGTAAAATCTAGCAAGTGAAAATCAAATTACAACATTTGCGGGTAACTTTCAAAACGCCTGCAGCAAGTGTACAGTGCAAGGAAAGTCTAGCAAGTTAAAATCTAATATAATGAAAGACTTGCTGCAAACCAATATGCTATTAGGGTTACCAGTATTCGGAAATGAAAAATGTAAAATAGTATATTTTGGCTTCTTCTAATTTTAAATGCAGAACTACCACAATATACATATTCTTTTCCCTTGTTTCCTCGCCCAGTTTAACTATTTTATTATGTATTACTGTAAGTATCACTAGCAATCGTATCCTCATATACGTGAGTACATTGTTGGGTATGAATTTGAATCTCCGGAATCCCCTTCGGTTACTCTTTCTTATGAGGAGATTTTTATTACTTGCAATACATGGTGGCGAGGTGAGCGAGATATCCTGGAAGAGTCCTGGATAAGGGAATTTGAAATTTCTAGAAAAGTTACGGAATTCTCAGAATTTCTGCTACTAGTCAGGGAGATTTCAAGCTTCCGAAAGCATAGTGCCGAGGTGTAACAGCGTGGACATTTTTTATCATAATTTTTCATCGCATCCTTGCAGTATCAAACATGTTATTTCAAAAACAATTTTCTACTGCTCTTTTGACCTGTCATTTGGAACAGACACTAGTTGACGGAATAATAAAAACAAAAGTCTTTGTGGAAAGAAAGTTCTGTTAACATTTGATTCAACAGAGAAAGGAGCGCAGATATTGTAAAATACTTTTCAAGACATTATTGAGTATGTACTGTTTATAATAGTGAATATGTACATTTTATAATAGTTGAGGTCATAATGAAAGGAAAATTGTTATATTTGAATAAACAGAGGAAGGACGTAAATAATTTATAATTTTTTCAATACTTTTTTTATTATTTTACTCGAGATTTCTTCATAGTTTGTTATTAAAATAAATAGCAACATATCCTCATTTTATTGTCCTAACAAACCAATATATGTTGATAGTAAAGTAGTTTAGATTGATCGAGCTCCTGGGCCTTCCGAATTTCATGTCACGCACCCCCCTCCCCCGTTACGAAAACCTTGCTAAACGAACCGATATATGTTCCAGTAAAAAAGTTTAGACTGATCGAGCCGCAGGTGTGATGACCATAGTATTTTATTTTACGGACCCCCCCCTTCAAGAAATCCTGGCTACGTGCCTGCAACATCCCACAATAGAAATCATTTACTTACCTTCGGTGTGATATTAAATACTCACCCGCATCGATGAACAATTCGCCCCGGGCGAGTGGTTATTTGCATAACTGTGTTCACCAGGGCCGCCGCGTGGGTGGGGCGACCGGGGCAATTGCGCCGGGACAACAAATCAACAAAATTCAAGGAATTCATATTATATTAGTAAATGATTTTTAAAAACAATGTTATTTGAGATATTTTAATAATGATCAGGCCAGCGCGAAGTAAAATTTATTTATTTCATAAGGACAACTAAACAGGCTTAATGCCCAGTTATAGTATCGTGTACGTAATTATCTAACATACACTTATACATACACAAATATACGACAGAGTATGCAGAAATTATTGCCTGACAATTGTTTTGAACTCATTTTCGGAAATACTAAATACATTTACTACATGAAATTTAATTATTTCGTTGTATAAAGCACACATTCTCCACAGAGGGAACTTATGTAGTATGTTAGTTCTTGCTTTTCTAAAATGTCCCAGTGTTTTTTGTTCTAGTCTTGCCTGTTGGGATACGTTAATAATACTTCTGAAACTAATTCTGGACAATCAATTTTACTATTTAATAATTTATGCAAGAACAAAGAATCAAAAACCCATCTCCTTTTCTCTAACGTTTAAAAACTAAAATGCGGTACTAAATCTTCATAGGGGACATACTTTGGGTAGAAACCGTTTTTTTTATATGCAAGCATTATAAAAAAAATTAAACTGTATATTTTCTATTGCATCAGAGTATTTAGTGACATTTCGTGTCCAAACAGTACAACAGTATTCTAATTTTGATGTTATTTATATATAGGAACATATAACCTTATAAATGTATATAAATGCTGCCCTATCCCACAAATTAAAACCAGGTTTCTATATGCACTACCCGTTATTGCATCAACGTGTTGATCAAAGGTTAATTTGCTAAAAAAAAATAAGAAGAAGAAAAGAAAGAAGAAAAGGAAAAGAAAAAATCTGAGATCTTTGATAGTATTTGGAAGAAAGTGGCACTCACTTTATAGGCAAAGTTAATTGGATTTTCTTTCCTCGTGCAAGACAGAGTTTACATTTGGACACATTCAGGACTAATTTATTCTTATCACACCACATTTGAACTCTGTAGATCCTGTTGAAGTTTCACGCAGTCATCAATTGAACTTACTTTGGAATATAATTTGAGACCATCGGTAAAAAAGAACAACTTGAGAAGTTTTAATACACAGAGAAATATCATTAATAACAAGAAGAAACAACAGAGGATCTAGATGAGATCTTTGAGAGATACAGATAGAGTATTGAAGTTGAAAATTACCGGTAATGTAAAAACATCCTCTAGGGTTATTCAACTGGAACTCTCTCCAGCTCTCTGTAAGAAGAGGTGCTTTTTTTAATCTTTAAATATTTGTATCGTTATTTATACATTCTATACTATTACTATATTCATGTATGAAGTTCAAAATAAACAAGAAGAGCACTTGATTTCAATAATTCAAAACGATGTTTTCGTTAACTTTTATGTTTTAACACCAGAAAAAACATCCACTTTAAAAAAAATGATATAATACCAACTTATTTTGTCTTACATTATGATCTTACATTTTATATTTAAATCTAGGAGTACAGAATAAACTCTAGTTGTTTTTCGTAATACAAGGGGAGGGCTGGGAATTCTCGCCCCGAATGCTTACAACCCACGCGACGGACTTAGTGCTCGCAGTTATAAAGTAAGAGAATACGAGTAGAAATCCAGGTTATGAGAGAGGGTTGTCGGGTTCACTCTAAGGATGGATAGAGAATAATATGATATTTTATCTTGTTTATGTATAAGCATCTAGATATACAAGGAGTGACCAACGATTATTGTCCCTGATATAGAGGGAATTTTATTTTCTCATGACGTCACACATTCCAAAAAATGCACTTCGTGCCCTACGTTTCGAAGTTATAAAAAGTATATGACGTTTGGTCAGCAAACCATTGTTTCACAGTAAGT
Organism: Thermobia domestica; assembly: GCF_964235325.1. NCBI lineage: Eukaryota > Metazoa > Arthropoda > Insecta > Zygentoma > Lepismatidae > Thermobia > Thermobia domestica. The sequence continues at coordinate 101,669,910 of NC_137460.1, forward strand.
GCGACAGACATATAATTTCCAAAATTCTTCCTGAAAATAGAAATTACTTGGAGCAAGATCTATGAAGTTCAAATTCTGCAGTCTAAATCGGTGCCATTAAGTTGTGACATCTGTGGGCTCTAACAGAAAACATTTTCTTAACCCTAAATTTGGTTTGGGTACAAAACCTCGCGGCGACAACCTCGCGGACCAAAACCTCGCCTGGCCAAAACCTCGCCTGGCCAAAACCTCGCCGCCCAAAACCTCGCGGGACAAAATCTCGCCTGGCCAAAACCTCGCGGGCCAAAATCTCGCCGGGCCAAAACCTCGCCTTGCCAAAACCTCGCGCCCCAAAATATCGCCATACCCAAAATTTCGCCTGACCAAAATGTAAATGTTCCAACAGATGATAAGGATGTCGGTATACAAGACGCTGTTTCAGAAGAAGTATCACGGGTATTTGACCAAGTCCCGCGATACCATATGCAAATTCTATTTCATTATTAGAGGATTTCAATGTGAAGGTAAGGCGAGATGGTTATAGGGAAAGAAAGTCTGCATAAGGAAAGTAATAACAACTAACGGGGTTAGTTTCGTGAACTTTGGAACATCCAAGAACTTAAAATTTTAACAAAAATCTAATAATATTTATGAAAGTATGAAATAATATATGAGTTTTTGCGACGTCCTTTGATTATGTCCTGTAGATTAAAGGAGACGTAGATGGCCAGGATAAAGGAAATGATCGAATAAAGAAAGTGGGAGGAAACGGGAATAACCCGAGAAAGCCCACGCACACGATGTTTTGTATCTTCTTCTTCTTTTTCTTCTTCTTCTTCTTATTATTATTATTGTTATTATTATTATTATTATTATTATTATTATTGTTATTATTATTATTATTATTATTATTATTATTATTATTATTATTATTATTATTATTATTTTGATTATTATTATTATTTGTAATGTGGAATTACATATTAAGAAAATCATAGAGTAAATTTTAAAGAAAAGTTTCATTCGCAGCGAGGTTTTGGCCACGCGATGTTTTGGGTGGCGAGGTTTTGGCCCGGCGAGATTTTGTCCCGCGAGGTTTTGGACGGCGAGGTTTTGGCCACGCGAGGTTTTGGCCCGGCGAGATTTTGTCCCGCGAGGTTTTGGGCGGCGAGGTTTTGGCCACGCGAGGTCTTGGGCGGCGAGGTTTTGGCAACGCGAGGTTTTGGCCCGGCGAGGTTTTGTCCCGCGAGGTTTTGGCCGGCGAGATTTTGGGCGGCGATGTTTCGGCCGCGAGATTTTGTCCGTATCCCCCTAAATTTATATGCAAGGTTCTTCCCCTTTAACAGATGTACACTATGTGATCAAAAGTATCCGGATACCTGGCTGAAAATGACTTAAAAGTTCGTGGCGCCCTCCATCGGTACTGCTGGAATTCAATATGGTGTTGGCCCACCCTTAGCCTTGATGACAGCTTCCACTCTTACAGGCATACTTTCAATCAGGTGCTTGAAGGTTTCTTGGGGAATGGCAGCCCATTGTTCGGGAGTGCTGAACTGAGGAGAGGTATCGATGTAGGTCAGTGAGGCCTGGCACAAAGTCGGCGTTCCCGGACATTCCAAAGGTGTTCTATAGGATTCAAATCAGGACTCTGTGCAGGCCAGTCCATTACAGGGATGTTATGGTCGTGTAACTACTCCGCCACAGGCCGTGCAGTATGAAAAGGTGCTCGATCGTGTTGAAAGATCCAATTGTAATCTCCGAATTGCTCGTCAACAGTGGGAAGCAAGAAGGTGCTTAAATGATCAATGTAGGCCTGCGCTGTGAGAGTGCTACGCAACACAACAAGGGATGCAAGCCCCCTCCAAGAAAAACACGACCACACCATAACACCACCATCTCCGAATTTTACTGTTGGCACTACACACGCTGACAGATGACGTGCACCGGTCATTCGCCATACCCACACCCTGCCATCGGATCGCTACTTATAGGAAGAATCACATTCCGAGAGGTTAATCGCGGGTTTTTCAGGCAAATTAAGTAAAGTTAATTTAGTTGTTGTTGCTACTTATATTGATTTAATGAATTTCTTGTATGTTACGGTTATTAGTTAATCCGCATATCTGTGTGCCCTGGGGAGAAGGGCGTCATTGCTTCATTTGGAAATATTGTATTTTCAAACCTCAGTCTGGTATATGTTGTAAGAAGGTGACCTGAGGAACAATTCCTCCTGGAGCTTCACATTTGTCATCGAAGTATGTTTTCGATCGTGCAGAACGTGATGTACTCATAATTTTGTAATACAACCTTAACCCGCCAAGAGTATCTTCTGAGATCATCACTGCCTCGTGTCTTCTTGGGCCTTATTTCATCCCCCCTCTCAATTCAAGAACCTAACTCACCATTACTGATAAATTCAATAGCATTAAAGTATGTAAAAATGGATCTTATGTTGATTAGGCATTTCTTGCCAATCGAAGGAGTGAAAATAAACAAACCACACAAAATATCCCAATTTCGAATATGAACATCCCAAGACAATGTAATGGTTTGGAAGAACAGGAATATGGTAACCCAATGTTTAAGTAACTTTAAGTACTGCTACATTAAGAATGCACTTTTTGATCAGTAGCTTTTCATAAATTCCCGTTCTTGTAATAGAACACAAGAGTGAAGATATCTCTTGTAACTTAATACTCACTAAAACAGCTTATTCTACATGTAACTTTAGAAAATAAGTTATTCGTAATTTTTTAAGTAACTTAAGTAAAGGTAGTCTTATAGAACCATTGCATCTGTCTACAGGTATGTAGCAGAAAGGAAAAGGATTATTTTTATACAAATTAAGTGTTCTATTTTAAAACTATATTAACCTTGAAAGTGGTAGATATTCCTTTTTTGTTTTCCAATTGGTTCATATACTACCAAAACGGAAAGATATGACATGTTTTTATGGAAGTTGATTCGGTGGCCAAAGAATAGCTTCTATGGTGTTGTCCCTTAACTCTCTATTGAAAGTGACAGGGTAAATTTAGCAATCTCTTGTTTCCAGACACAGTAAAAAGTAGGATTCTGATATGGATACAACCTTTCCCCTACCTTTCTTTTACCGCTATTCAAAAATAATAGCATTAAAGTGGTATTATTTAAACACTTATGATTTCAATACTGATACATATAAAGGAAGAAATGTAACATATAAGGATTTTTTTATGGATTCAACTTTGAAGGATAAAGTAACATCTCTTCTCTTATGCTTCTGTTGAAACCATAAATTCTTGACCTGCCATTTTCAGCTACAATTTTCAGTCGCTTAAGATCAGAGCAAATCAGTAGCAACTTTCTAATCATAATTGGTATTTCTTTAAAATCTAAAAATCAGCTAGTGAACTACATGGTTATGTAATGTACATTTATTTTTAAAACTCTCATTATTTACTACTTGTTAAAACATTAACCCCCGTAGTTTCTGTTCCTGTATGATATTTATATTGTCTCTGGGCAACCGTATATACCGTCATTTCTCTTCACCTATCTGCCATTTATTAAAGCGTATCGCATTCTGTTGCTAGTGTAGTGCGTTGAAGTTTAGCATGTATTTTTCAGAACGTAGCTATATCGAAAGCTAATGATGGAATAAAATTACCCAGATGCGCACAATCCTCTTCCATCAACTAGAATCCGAGACTACATTTATATAATAATAATAAAAAAAAAAAAACCGGAGGTAGCCACTGAAACGGTAGGGGGGGCGAATCACATTTTGTTTTATTAATTGCCAGTTCGATTCCTCATATATTTAAATAGAAATATAGCCACCCTCGCTGGTCAAGTGGCTAATGCTCTGGTTAGATTCCACCTTAAAATGTAGTTCTACGTCTCATATAGCCTTCTTGCTGACAGAGACCCCTAAATACGCATCAACCCACGTAAACAAGAATACCAAATAATTTGAGTGTAATAAAGCTTAGCCAGGTCCGTATCCAGTGGGGTCTAGGGGGGCAGGGTCCCCCCTAAATTTTGGCTGCCCTTAAAATTTTCACGGTAGGCTGGCAAATGATGTATAATTTGGTGATGAACTTTAATATGATTGAATTGGCCCCCCTAACTTCAACCGCCCCCCTACATTTTTGGGCTGGGTACAGGCCTGAGCTTAGCCAAAGTCTAAATCAATGTAGGGGTCTTGAATTTGAATTTATCAAGCTCAATCCCACACATCACGCAGGAAGGACAGTCGGTGACAAATTTGAAAGATAGAGGTGGCAAACTCTGGTTTAGAAAACAAGCAAAATGAGCTATGAAGTAGCCGATGGCTTTTATAAATTTACCGATTTCAATATCACTGGTTAGTTGGCGGTTAGAGTCCGAAGCCAGAACACTATGAAACAGGAGATTAAGAAAATTTTCAGAGAGTTAACCTGAGTTTACCTTACATTTATAATTTCTTAGTCTATAAATGCTACTATTATGACAAGTATTTTCGGACATGAGTTACGTACAAGCAAACCATTTGATATTATATTGGACAATTTGAGCTATTTAATTCCAATTTTAACAGCTGAAAATTAAAATTAGAGTAAAAGTAATTTTATCTAATAAGTATAACGGATTCCAGCCTATAAAGCCGTCTTGAACTTCCACAAAAATAAAAAATAAATAAAAGATTAGATTGCAGTAACAAAAGCAGCAAAATAAATAAAATGCTATTTCTATCAAACCCTTATATTTAAAAAAAAACAAAGAAATATTTTCCTCTTTCAGAAAGTAAACAGTCGATGTAGGAATGGTGAATAGCAAAGAAACACTTTGTAAGGATCTCTCGAAAAAACTGTAAGCTAAGAAATAATAAAATTTTAAATTTGGTTCTCCCACAACCTCAAATCCAGCCCCACAACCAATCGGAATTTTTTATTGTAAAGAAAGACACTTATAATTTTCTACTGTTTTTGAAATATTTGTTTATTTAAAAAATGAACAGACAAATGAAAGTGTCATTTCACGCTGAAAATGATTGCAGGAAAGCTGAGTACTTTTTCAAAGCACTAGGTAAGCGTCTGACTTCAGGGCTTCTTGGCAGGTATAGATTTAGTATTTAAAATTATGATGATTCATTTTTACTTTTCTCCGAATAATACATAATTCATTTTTGAAAGCCTTAAATAACCAGAGTTGCTACGCACTGTTGAAATATTAGCGGGATTTATAAAAGATGCTCCACAAATGGGACCAATCTAATATAATTTAATATAAATAAAATAAAGAGTTTGTTTCTCTGTCTGTCTGTGTGCGGACTGGGGACCAGACGAGTGGACCGAGAGTTACCAAAATTTGGTCACCGTTACCTTGTCCCAGGGTCCAGATCAAGACGAAGCATCTTTTTCAAATTTCGAACCAGAAGGTCTTGGGGTGCGAGGCGTTTATCGGGACCGGCCTGGGGACCAGACAAGTTGACCGATAGTTACCAAATTTCGGTCACGGATACCTTGGTTCAGGATCAGGTTAAGGTTCAGGATATAGCGCTTTTTTTTCCAAAATTCAAACCAAGGGGGTTTCAAGGGACGTTTTCCTTAACATGTAACAAATAGTAGAAATGACCGATATTAGTGTCAAATTCATAGTTTTCGGAGTCGCTGAGCTCAATGGTGAAACTCAAGATCGCATTTACTTTCACATTTAGACCCCATGAGCTGAGGAACGGAGGCCATAATAACGGGGGTCACTGAGGTATGTAAAGATAATCCACAATGATGATATTAGTGTTAAATCAATAGTTTTCGGGGTCGCTGAGATCAATGGTGATACTTTCATTAGCAATGACTTTCAAATTCAGCCACGATTGTATGCGGGTAGTGGTCACCGAGGGGGGAGGGATTCCGAAGCATGTAAAAATAATCTAAAATTACAGATATTAATGTCAAATCCATAGTTTTCCAGGTCGCGGAGCTCAATGGTGAAACTCAAGATAGTGTTCACTTTCACATTTTGCCCCCATCAGCTAAGGAACGGGAGCCAAAATAAAGGGTGTCACCGAGACATGTAAAACTAATCCACAATGACCGATATTAGGGTTAGATTCATTGTTTTCGCGGTCGCTGAGATCAATAGTGATACTCTCACAGGCGTTGACTTCCTAATACAGCCCCCATCGGCTGCGGGCGAGAGGCGTTGTTTCTTGAAAATTGGAACCAGGTGGTCTTAGGGGGTTTAACGGGATATGCAAAAGTAATCGAAAATGACAAATATTTGGGTCGAATTCATATTTATCGGGGTCACTCAGATATATAGTGACACCTCCGATAGTGTTTACGTTCAAATCCAGTCCTTATCGGTCATCCCAATGAATACATATCTACGTTGTTGGATATATATTCACACAAAATAGGTCCAATTTTAGAAATGTTCCTTAATTGTTCTTTCGTTGTTCAGTTTCTTTACATTGATATTTTATCTGATCCGTGCTAAGAATGGGCATAACAGCTTGTTTATAAATATTTTTAGATCTATGTGCGCTGTACATAGGTATATGCTTCCGCGTGATTAGCGGACAATATTTTTTCTCTTGTCTTTGACTATATCCCATTCACTTTAGCTTTCGTTATTCAATGTGAGTGAGTACCTCACACGATTTCATGGTCTTATGGTAAATAGCTCTGGAGATCTGGTAAAAAACATTCGTTGAGTTCACCATGTTGGAAAATCCAATCTAATCTAGGGCCATGAATTCAAAGACAACATTTACAGAAAATTTCAAGATTCTACATTTGACAGTTTTGGAGATCTGGCAAACTGAAAAAAAAAACCGCCGTACTTTCCCTAAGGGTTATATTTCACATAATCCAGCCTCATCTATAGCCTAAGGTACAAGGAAAATATTCAAGATTTCAAAGTTCTACGCTCAATAGGTTTGGAAATTTGTTGATGAAGGAATGATTTTCTAATTAATTCACCTAATTCCGATCCATATATCACTAGTAAAAACCAGGGGCAGATCCAGGACGGACTTTTGGGGGGAACGGTGGGTTGTAATACTGCTACTTAGAGCTACTTTTAAGAGCTCCAAACTCTGGAATGGGTTTCGTTTACATATAAAATAAGAAAAAGTTTCCTCTTTGGGGGGGGGAGCAATCGCCCCGATCGGCTCCTGGATTCGCCCCTGGTAAAATTCATGTTAGCTATTTTAGGCTAAGTGGGAATTCCCATTTGGCGTAATTCTCATTTCGATTAACGTTCTTATCAAGTGAAAAACTTCATATACAGAGAACTTTTGATAATGTTTCCAAACCCTACACTAATTTCACAAGTCGCGTGAATCAACTCAACATGAAGAGAGTATATTGAAAATATCATATTTGATAGAAATAATTTAGTTCTACTGGTGTTTAACAGATGTTACCTATAATTATAGTTGTCTATTGTTAAAAGCCGAAACTATACGGCTTGTGTTAATAAGAAAGTAAATCATTCTGAAAGTGTTATGAAGGACATAAAGATATAATTGTACTGGGTGTAAATGAAATGGTTTCTGAGTCTCATGTATATAAACACTGCTAGGAAGATTATGATCAAATGCATATTTAATAGCATGAAGAACAAAACAGATGAACATGCAGGTAGTGTATCCTTATTTTCTACTACAAATGATTACATTACGTATAGCTCTACATGAATATGTTATATACTAATAATCGCTGCATCATCTATATTATAAAAGAGAACGTACAAATCCTTTGTTCCCTCATCACGCTAATACGGCTGAACCAATTTCTTTTATTTTTGGGGGGTTATTAGGATTTGGACCCTAGATGGTTTTTATCATATCACTTTAATTTTTAATTACCAGTGTCTTGAGATAATTGACCATTCAAGTGTCTATAACGTACAAATCCTTTGTTAGTTCATCATAGGTAAAAATAAACGTATTTATATGCAACCCGCATGACCGTGTCACTCGGCGGGTTAACATAAATGACAGGCGCTATAATGTTAACATTTACTGCAATTTGAAAGCGAAAAAGTAAAAATTATCTAAGTAACAAAGTTTATTGCGTTCCGGGGTGACCGCAGCGAAGCGGGGTGAACGCTGCTAGTATTTTATAATTACGAAACGGAAAACATGTAAATTGAACGTATCTATGACACAGAAATAGCAATCATGATTTATAAATTGCTAGAGTTCACAACTTACAGATTCTTACATCAATATAACTAATTCTTATAACCCGTATTTAGTTTATCTGTCACATCCATTTAATCTAGTGCGTTGTTGTAAATTTTGTTTTTATACGAATATACGGTAACGATTTTAAACAAAAACAAGGAGGACGTTCTGGTACAAACAGGATCAAAAGAAGATCTGTCAGATACTCCAACTTTCGAAAGGTTGAAAACAAGTCTTATACAGGTTTAGAAATAAAAGTTTTAGAAGGATGTCACAGACTATAGATAAAGTGATTTTATAAAGAAAGTGGACTGAAACCATTGACGCAAGGAAACTTCTATTCATAAATGGTGGAGAAGTTTCAGTCGAATTCCTGCTAAGTTTTACATTTTTGCGTTTGAGAGATGATTCCTGACACACGTATGAAGCAAAAAGTATAGACCAACGTGGGTGCACAAATGCTTCCTTTAGGATTTATAGGCTGCCGAAAACATGAAATAATGAACTTTAAACATGAAATAGTGAACTGAAATTATGGAAACTATCATGTGCCCTATCCAAAAATCCTCGTTTCAGAATCCTAAAGTACTTACGCAATAATTTTTATAGAGGTAGTTTGGATATGGGCATGTAATTTGAAACACTCACCAACTACCTCTATAAAAATCGATACGAAAGTACTGGAGGGTTGTGAAAAACGGATATTTAGATAGAGTACATATTAGTTTCTAAGTGAAGTCTTGACTCGACTACGGTGAATCCCATAATTTTGGAGCTATGGACCTTTAAAGTTCAGTTTTTCACGTTTTCGGCAACCTATGACTCCAAAAGGAAATATTTGTACACCCAGGTTGGTCTATTCTTGTGTATTATTTTGGCGTCAGGAATAACCTTCCAAATGTTGTCGGTGTTATTTTACAACACATTGTATGCGTAGTATAGTTTACACGAAAGACTGACGGAGCGTATTATAACTTTAAGAATACCTCATTTATTATATTTCTACCGTACACGTAGTAGCTGCTGTCATCTCGCAGCAGTTAATAACAACCGACCATTCAAATTGGTTGGTTGAGTTTCGCAGCACCCAGTACAATATCCGTCTTTTCATGTAAATATTATTTTTATCTTTTACATTTTCTTTAATTTTCTTGACAATAATACTTGTGTATATATTCTCAGTTCAGGACTAGAGGGAGAAAGGTGGCAGAGACGCAGCACAACCAAATCCGGGAAGCATAGGGAAAAATCTCCACTAAATTGTTCTTCACTGTAAAAAATTTCGCCTTAAATTTACTGACGATTACCGTCAACTCTCGCTGCCATCCGATTACCCTAAATTTTACGGACCACCGTTTTTTCATAAAAACGGCAGACCGTATATTTAAAAGCAAAATAATATTGACCGTGTTTAGAAACAAATTTGGTACCGTATATTTTACGGTAATTTACCGTAAAATTTAGGGATCGCGTTTTTTAAAAAAAAGCACAGGTGTGTTATTACCGTACAAGATTTACGGTAATTATCATACCGATTCCCTATCTAGAAGTCATTGCCGGTCCAGCATGTCCTCTTGCTAGATCTAGTAAGAATTCTTGCTGGGCAATATATATTGACCCAATTTTCATCGAATTGCTGGAAACTATCAGTACACACACTAGCTAGCAATAATTTTTGCTGAATTGATGCAACTAGAGTGCACACTGGTCCACTGGTGTTAAAGACTACTTAACTAAAGAAAACACAAAAGTGAAAGAAAGAAGTGTTGCACCTACGACGTGCGTAATATTCTTAAGAATAAAAGTTGAAATTAATTCTTAGTTTGTAATATCGAACCCTTGTTCTGATATCATCTTGAACATACAAACCTTTTTTTTTAAAAAAAATTACCAATTTTGTCATGTATTGTACAGAACACCAGAAGAAGGGTTAGATATTACAAACAAACAAACAAAAAATTTTTTTCTTGAATTTTATAGCTAAGTTTTCGCACGCTTTGGAGATGTAGTTGGAACAGTCATTTTAAGATATTTATAAATTGATATTCTGTTGCAGTGTTAAGACTAGCTTTATTGCATGTATTTTCGCTATGAGTACCAGTAGACTAATAGACCTCAACTATTGTAATCAGCGATTCATTAGATTAGTAGCATTATTACGGTTTCAGATAACCAAGCAGGGACCTTACAACATAGTTGAGAATGACCAGAAGTACGACAAAACAAGTGTAAAACCATATGACTTCTCACAAAACTGCCTACAGTATCCAGTATCTGCTATCCCAAATTAATAAATACGTGTTAGCACAATTATGTAACAGTGGCATCAATGCTAAAAAAAAAATCACCAAACTTCCAGAGTATCGAACTTTTGCATATTTATTAACCGCTCAAATGTATTAACAAGACACCAGAACAGATTATAGGTACTGAGAAAAAAATTAAAGATAAAAAGAACATTTACAGAAATATTTTTCAAATCTAACAATTCATTTATTCAGAAAAAATAGTGACAGCATGGGCGCCCAATGAAAATTTTCTAAGGGACTCATCTCCCTGGTTACTATATAGGCCTACCCTATTATATTTGGTATCTTTTATTTGCATTTAGAAATTTAATACGTTTTCATTAGCTAGGGGAACGATCCCCTGCCCCTCCTTCGGGCACACATGAGTGACAGTATACTTTTATTTCTGTAACATGAAAAATTCCAGTTGATGCAACACAATTTACGTAATGCTGTACTAAGTACGGTAAACTACGAAGCACTTTTTCTATTTTTTTTAATTTGTATTTCAACATTGTAGTCTAATTCTAGCTTCACCATCACTCGTAGTTGGTTACATTATCATAAGAACTTTAGTTTATACATCCAGCAGCTTCTTGATTTCGAATCGTTGCCCTTTGGAGCGATCTGCTTGCCACGATAAGTTTTGTTTGTTTGGAACAAAGCTCAAATATTAACATGGTGCTTTCCCATACATTGCCTTGTTTAATGTTAAATTTCCAGGATATCTTCAACACTAGTACTGTATATCACACCAGAAAACCACACACTAAACAAAGAAACAAACAAAACAAACAAAAGAAAGAAACAAAACGAAACAAAGCACAACACATCCGAACCTACGCGCCATCAATCCTCGCTTCGACCATGTGCCTTTTCTCTCCAATGCGCATGTCCGACACAAGTATCTGACAGGAAAACGGTCTCCTACCATTATTTTAGAAAAAACGGTAAACCGTATATTTTTTATGGTAGGAGGCACTTATTTTCACGGTTATTGCTTCCCCTATTCTCTAATGTATCATTATGGTTACTATAGAGAAAAATAATTCTTAGCAATCTAATTTCTTCATGTGTACCGTGACTCTTTTATAGCCTCCCAGACTTTAGTGGCTATCTGGGGGACTCAGCATGTCGTATTTCCAGGGGGGTCTGTACCAATAACAAGACAAGTTTGTAACTTTAATGTAATTTAATGTAACTTTTACGCACATTGTCTAAAACGCAAATTTATGCAGAACGTAGACACTACCTGAAATATATTTCTGGGTGTAGTTCTGTATTCTAGAAACAGTGGTGTAGCCACGGATGGGTGTGTGGGATTTTAATCCTTCTTGAAATGAGAAGATTTATCGGGAAAAGAAATACCAGAACCCGTGTCGCCACGTTTGGCCTAATCCTCGTTTTGCCTAACCAATTATCTGACACTTTTATGACAGATAAATGATAAGATTTGTGGTCGCCATTTTAGGTGAAAAAAGGAAAAATGAAATGAAATCTTTAAGTTTTACGTCCCACGGTTATGCCGGTTAGGCTAAAGGAGACGGTGATGATGAGAGATGAGTGAAATGGTGGAATGAAGAAAGTGGGAGGAAACGGGAGAACCCCGAGAAAACCCACGAGCACGGTAGGTGAAAAAAGGATCCTCGTTACGCCTAAAATGGCGGACAATAAGAAAAATCATGGAAATTCAACTAGAGGGAAATTATATAAGAGAAAATTCCCTAGTATATAAAGAATTAAGAAATGCAAAATATGTAGATTAATCCTAGAATTACCTAAACTCCTTTATGTATTTACTAGGACCATGGAAATATACGAATATATATGAGTAGGCGAATAGCAAAACCCGTTAAATTCACATTTTAAAATTTGTGACAAATCGAGAAAAAACTGTTTAAACACGTCATAATTGTAAAATTACATTAGAAACTAAAGAACATTAAAAAATTAAGAATAATGTGAGTGTTGGTCTGTCGAAAGCTGTATAATCACACTAGTCTATGAATTGCGTTATTGAAAAAATAGTTTGGATTTAACATGTTTTGCGTATGTAAATCGAAATAACAGCTTTTGCATCTGGACGAGCGGCCATTTTTGTTGAGGTTCAAGATACAAAACCTATCAAAAAGAAAGGAGTCAGAGTCAGAAACCAGTATTATGCCTACTAAAATATTGAGGGTGATGTATTATCAACTATACATTGCACAAGATAGGCACAAATGAATATGGATACATAAATGCTACATTAATTTTGTTCTAAATTGAAAACAATGGATCCAAATGTGCAAAAAATTGAATTGTGTAACCTCCTCTCCATCATCATCTACTAAATGGAAATCCATATCGTCGTAGTCCTCTGGTGCATCACCATTTTCTCGGTTTTCTATTTCTCAAAAACCTCTTTGTAAAACGTGAGGTTTGAGCTGTTTTCAATCGTCAAACCCTTCGTAACTACAAGCGGAGTTAATTATACCTATCCGTATACATTTCTAAACTGAATGACTATATTTTGGAAGAGTTTGTAACCTTTTATGGACTAACATAAGGTGAATATTAATTTGCCAATTATCCCAATATATGAATTTGAAATATAGCAAAACAAAATGTACAAATGTTGAGTTTGAGCAAAACAGTGGCAGAAAGAGAATCAGAAATGGTAAATAAATGGCAAAATTTTTTAACATGTTGTACCAGAAGCATGTTATAATTTTGAATGATAATTGACACGAGACATTTTAAGAAAGAGGTTCCGCTGAAGCTGAAAAGACCGTTTAGAGAAGAACCTAATCCAACAATGTTCCGTTCAAAGTAAAGAGTTACCATGAAATACAAAACAGACGACTTTTAACCATAGATAGTCCACTCAGCTTGCCTTTTTGGCTACATTTCGTTTCCAGTTTTTCATGTGTCTTGTACGTTTTCTAGAGTATCGTTTTCTTTCGATTTTGCGTGCATTTGTCTAGTAATTATTAAAGAAAAGCAAATCAGCACAGAAAAGTTTCACGAACAGTTAGGTTAAGACGTATAGTGTCTCCATTTTCAGTCCAGGGTGCGCGGTGGCTCAGTAGTAGAGCGTTCACCTTGTGCCGTGTCGTCTTCGGAATGAGGCCGACTGTGGAATGAGGCCGACGAGTATGGACACGACACAAGAGGAATTTAATCCAAAGAAGGATAAAACAATGTAAAATAGATTGAGTTAATCAATAGTCATTGTAAGAGTCACTATGGGTTGTTTTAAATTCATTGGTATTGTCATATTATGTTTTCTTTTTTATAAAAAAGAAAAAGTAAAAAATATTGGAAGGAAGGAAGAAAAAATATTGAAACTGTTAAAAGTTTAAGTAAAGAGAGTTGGTAAGACTGTTAGAGGAAAGTTTGCAGTCGCGAATTGTGGGCGTGGTCTATAAAAACCGAATCTACAAGCTAAAGTGGGTCCCGTGCCTACTTTACTTGTGTTCGTATTTATTTAACCGGAAGGTTACCCTTCTGTTTCGTAGTGGTATTGCCGGATGATTACTCTGTTCGTATTGTATAGATGGAAGAGTGTCAAAAACGGAGTATTGGTATATCGAGAGGATTGTGCAGTCAATGAAGTTTTGTTTCGTTTCGGCAGGGTTTCTCTTTTGAGAATTGTTTCATCGTTGTTATTCCTGTTTGTGTGATGAGTGTATTATCGTCGACTGTCGATGAAATCACATTGGTGTTATGTCAGTTAAATAACGAAGTGATCAGTGGAAAAAGGAATGATTTATTCCTCGTCTATTCAATTATCGCAAGCAAACTTAGTGGCAAGTCAAACGGGCTCTTTTAGTTTCCTCGTTTTGTGGCCGCTAAGTAATGAAAGTGAATAGGAGAGTGAAAGTTTTCTTTCATGGTGATTTATTTGCTTGTGAATTAGTAGCACAGAGAGTTATTTGCTTTGTAAGTTTATTCTTTCTTTTTCTGTTACTTCTGTGCAGAGGAATAGTGAGTTTTAAAGGGCAGTGCTTGTGGGGCCTATTGTGCCGAGTGAAAGCCCGCTTAGATCACATTATTAGTAATTCCTATCGGGTACTAGCTGGTGTAGTTAGCTTAAATACCAGAAATAATTCTTTCTTGCTTTACTTTTTCGTTTGGAAACTAAGGCATAGAAAGATTATTGTAAGGAATTACTTTACATTCGAAAACTGAAATTTTTTTCCACCAATCTGATTTCAATCAAATAACAGAAAGCTCAGACTGAAGCCTGACTACCGAAAGAGAGCGAGCGTTACACATAGAAGGTAATCCATACTATAAACAAGTCAAGGTGAGTGTAATTTTTGACTTATTACAAGTAGTATCTGTGACTTGTCTTATTCTGTGTATTGTGAGGTTGTCAGAATTGAAATCCACTTCAGGTTGTATTGCTAAGGCAATTCCATCATTTTTTCACCCTTACGAAAATTTCTAGATTTTTATGCAATTTTTCATTTCTTCGGAGTTAAGTAGTACGGGGGACAAAAGTGACCACATTTTTGAAAAACCTTAAGAATTCCAATATTTCCAGTTTAATTTGGGTTCTTTTACAGTATATAGTTAATATTCATTCTATAAGAAGAGTTCTGAGTATTTTTGCCGTTAGAAAACTGAATGCGAATATTTTTCCTCTAACATTCTCATTCCACTTTATAGAAAAGAGTAATGAAAGATATTAAAAGGGTATTGATTATGAATAGTGTGAAATGTTGAATAATATATGTTTAAGTTAAGAATTGAGATTCAACATTTTTATTCCACTTTTTCTAAAAATCGAGACTGAGAGTTCTTATAATAAATGCATTGTTTCTTACAACATAAAGTGACATTATAAAGACTTTTTTGCTTGAAAGTGAATATTTCAGTAATTAAAATCTTTATTAGAATTCGTAAAGAAAGAGAAATTTAGATGCGCGCTTGTAATTTGTTAGTTTTGATTATCTTTATGAATTCAGATAATAAGTAAAGCTTAAAGAATTATTATTGAGAATCTTTGATACTTAGAGGAAATCAACGTAATTTACTACATTTGTAATATTTTACCTAATAGAAGATTCTGTTAAGGATTATTATTTATATTATTACTATTTTGAATTCAAGTTTATTAAAGAAACTTTTTGCCTATAGTATCACTCAGGTATTTTGATAGTATATTTTTTTAATATAAATTTTTTGGTTGTATTTTTTTTCAATAGTATATTTACACTATTCTAACGCAATAATGCAAATATTCAACCCAATATTGTTAATAAAATTGTTATTGAAAATTGAATTTTTGGTTGTCGTCATTTATTTATTATTTATTAATTTATTTCCTATTTATTTTGGATTTAATGTTGTTTGGAAATATTGGAATGATAATTCACTTTCACACTGACTGGATATACGATGGAGAACTAAATCTTCCGGTTCAAAGTCCCATCGACTAGGCGTTAATCGGATTGCATTCAGTCTGACGATTATTGTTATTATTATTATTATTATTATTATTATTATTATTATTATTATTATTAGTTTAAATGATAATAGTTGTCGGACTGGAAGCTATCTGTGTATGTTAGGTGGAAGGGGCGTTACAACCTCCGGTGCTTGGGGTCCCTGGTTCGAACCCAGCTCGCGCCATGTGGACTTTGTGGTGGACAAGCACCGTGCTCGTGGGCTTTCTCGGGGTTCTCCCACTTTCTTCATTCCACCATTTCATTCATTTCTCATCATCACCGTCTCCTTTAGCCCAACCGGCATAACCGTGGGACGTAAAACTAAATATTTCATTTTCTTTTTTTCAATTGTCAGTTCAAAAATAAAAAAATAATGAAAGCACACACTTCAAAATCTGCCAAATAAAATTTTGAATGATTTACGAAGAGTTGCAATAAATATTCAGGTTACTAGACTAATACAGTACGAAACCTCAAATTGTTTGAAATATGGAATTAACCGGGTTTGATTCTGCTTCTCTCATGAGGTTATTTGCAGGTTTGGGATTTAACAGTTTATGAAACTAAATATGGAAGAGGGATTTAACTGGTTTTGCATCTGTTGCCATGATAGATTTAACAAGCTTTGGTAATTGGCACATATTTCAATCTCAATTTTCAACTAGTTAAAATGGCTTTTTCTACTGAATACTATTTGGAAATAATAGCTTTCCAACTAAGGTTTCCAGAGCAACCACTATCTCATTAAAAAAAAAAGTGAATTTAACGGGTTTTGACATTGGCCTACTCATATATCGTACATATATCGACACGTTCTCTAACGATACAAACGATTTATGGTATGGATTTCAAATCTTAAGAATGGATTTCATCTCAGCTTGATTCTTCTATTAAAGTAAGAACTAGTACAACTTTCGGTTTCAATATTGATTCCTAAATATTAAAAACCGTAAGAGATAATGAGAAATCGTTTTCGATGAGAATTCAGTTTTCGATAAATAGGTTGCATGTCTCACATTATCACTCTATTCCTGCCGTAAGTTATAGATATATTTCGGGTTTCAATATTGAATCTGCATAATTTGGAAATCTACAATAATTTAACAATGAAAAAACAAACTCACACGTAACAGAACAAGGTATAAATGTTTTCATAACTTTGCTTACAGCACCGAACACCAGTAAACATTAGCCAAGACACCCAACTGAATAAGGAGTTCAGCCGGATAGTTAGTAGACAACGTTCGCTTCATCGTATGGACTTCAGAAGCCAATAACTCACGAGGTTATTACTTGTCATTATATGTCACTACGGTTAATGTTTTACACTGGCAACAGAATGCCGTGACTGGACCATAAAAACGAGTAGCATGGTGCGATGTAGGGTTGGCAAAAACTGTTTTTTTTTTAAAAAAAACAAAACAACAATAAACCCGTTTTTTCTGTTTAAACCCGCTATTTTTTTAGTTTAAACCAGGTCTTTTGTTTAAATAATTTGCTGTATGTATTTATATCATAAATGAAAAAAAATGAAATCTTTGGGTTTTACGTCCCACGGTTATGGCGGTTAGGCTAAAGGAGACGGTGATGATGAGTGATGAATGAAATGGTGGAATGAAGAAAGTGGGAGGAAATAATTCCTAGCCCTCTAATTTCTTTATGTGTACCGTGACTCTTTTATAGCCTCCCAGGCTTTTGTAGCTGTCTGGAGGACTCAGCATGTCGTATTTCCTGGGGGTCGGTACCCATAACAAGACCAGTTTGTAACTTTAATGTAATTTGATGTAAGTTTTACGTGCATTGTCTAAAACGCAAATTTATGCAGAACGTAGACACTACCTAAAATATATGTCTGGGTGTAGTTCTGTATTCTAGAAACAGTGGTGTAGCCACGGATGGGTTTGTGGGATTTTAATCCTTCTTGAAATGAGAAGATTTATCGGGAAAAGATATACCAGAACGACCGTTGGTTCTTGCTCCCCCGAAACGCAATTCTAGTTATTTCTGGGTAGAACATCAGGTAATAATTGCGTATATGAACACGAAAAACAATATAATAATGAATTGGTAACTAATACATGATGATGAATGGTACACTGAAGAGTTGTGAGTTCCTATCTTCTATTTGTGATTCTTGTTTCGTTAAAGATAGTATATCATGTCGTTTATTTAAAGCAAAATGAAAGCACTCTCTGTTTTTCAATTATATATTGCATTCGGACAAATTGAACAGCAAATTAAATGTGAATGAGGCGGTATATGGAAAAAGGGCATATACGCAAAAATACCATTTCGAGAAAATCGCTATCAAAGTTTTCATTGTTGAATACATAAATGCATGGTGCTTATTTCACTGGGTACCTATGATAGAAATAAACTTTGGAATTTAATGTATGGAATTATAGACATTTATACTTGCTGTGTTGAAAAAATATTTCAGAATGATGTAATCTAAAAAATACCTTATATGCCCTTTTTCCATAGATACAAATGTAATAACCAAATTACTTACATTATACAATGTTTATTACCAAATTTGCATACAATAAACATGGCATCAAATTGCAAATGCTTCCAGAAGGTGAAGTCTAACGATCAAATATTTTTTACAGCTACTCTTTGTCTTCGTCCTTCAGAAATCTGTATAGAGCTCTTACATCTTTGATTTTTAGGCGGTTGAGCTCTGGATACGGCATGCTTTCAAGGTCAAGATGTATACGGTCTCGCGATGCCCTCTGATTCCAAAAAATGAATGGCTTATACAGAGGGAGGTAATTTTTCGAACAAAGCAGAGAGCCAGATTGGTTCACCTTTATCATGACATATTTCATAATCGTAAATGTGTGGCGGTTGGAGACAGGTTTGGATAGGAACAAATGGCTTAATCCGTTCTCCCATTCTTTCAATAGATCTCTATCCATTAGAACTTGAAACGGACTGGGGTTGCGTCTGCAGCAGACCATCGCAGTAAGATATGGTTTCGCTGTTCCTATGACTTCCTTCTTGCTGATGTGCTTCCTAGTAAGTCCAAAACTGCGATCGTATTGTGAAAACGAGTGTCCACGTACTGGAAATACTTGTATTATTTCAAGATCATTGGTCTTGGCAAACCACGCTAAGAATTTGAGAATGGTGAGGTTCCGATTTTGACCTCCTGCTGCATCACAAAACAATACAATCGTCTTGACATTTGAGTATTCTTGAAGTTTCTTCACTAAACAGTCATACAAAAAAGAAGCCACTGAATTAGCGTTCTTCTTACCATCAGTTTCCATGAAACAATTACAGTACGATGTATCATCAATGAAAACATGCAGATTGAAACAAAGAGCCACAGTAGTCGTTTGTAAAACTGTGTGTTTACGTTTCGGCGTGGAACAGGAAAATTTTGAGCATAATCAAATTCCATCACTAAATAAGACACATCCTGTTTTGCCTTCTGCACATAATGATTTCTTATTTCTTTTCGTCTTGCTGCCTTGCGTTTATGAAGTGCATATGATAATGCACATTCAGCACCGGGATTGTCTTTCAACGTCAGTTCACATGCAGCACAGTAATCATAAGTGTCGGTTTTGGGTCTAACAAAGGCATATGAAAATTCAGTGGAAAAGTAGCAGAAATATGTTTTGTAATTCATACGCAGATTAGTGCCAGATTTCTCTTTGTAATACTCGCGGAAAAGCTCATAAAGTTTCTTTATCGATAGATTAGGATTCTCAAAGTATTTTAGATTAGTCTTATGCGAGCAATAATGAAGCAGTCACTGGCTATAGTATTTCAATGTTCTGCC
Organism: Thermobia domestica; assembly: GCF_964235325.1. Classification (NCBI taxonomy): domain Eukaryota; kingdom Metazoa; phylum Arthropoda; class Insecta; order Zygentoma; family Lepismatidae; genus Thermobia; species Thermobia domestica. The sequence continues at coordinate 101,689,566 of NC_137460.1, forward strand.
ATTAGGTCCAACACATTGTTTTGCACTTTGTGAGGCCTATTCGCGTGAGACCCCCTTACTTCCCTGAAGTCTGCATTTGCCAGTAGTTTACTTTGCACAACACGCAGCCGCTTCACGGACACTAGTAACAATTTTAGTATGAACTGCTGACATACCGGCATTTTTCTTCCGTTAACACACAACGAATACGACCAAGTGTGCAAACGTTCCTTCTTGGGATTCACAGTCCTCTTTCCAGACAACATTTTGCTTCGTTCCATACAGTTTGCTAAAAATGAGTCCTGGCATGATTTCTCCTGTTGATTGTAAAATCCTGCAAATATTTCGTTTTGTGTGTCCACAGAAAACTGTTCCCAACATGATTTAAGACAACAGTTAGAACAGTACCTGAAATTTTTTCTGCTGATACGTTTCCCTCCAGCATTGACATACTCTTCGCCTCGAAGATGCTTACGCTTAATATCTTCTTTCTTCTTCTTTTCTTCGCTGAATATATATTTTCTTACCCTTCTTTTTGCTTTCCGCAATACTAGAATAATTGCTGTTACTGGCGTTCATGTTTAGGTTTAGGATATATTCACCGCGAAACACAATGGACTGCAGTACGAACCTATTACCGTCAAAATACAGCTCTGTACACGACACAAAAACAGGAGTACCAACCTCAGTTTTTTAAATATCTTGATGAAAATTTCATCACATATTCTTGAAAGACTGGAGAATTCGATTAAATGATCTCCGGAAAAAGAGCATATAGCAATATGTGCCCTTTTTCCATATACCGCCTAATAAATAATTTCTTCTCTTATAATAGCTTTCTACATTTAAAACACAAATTTTGTAGTTTAGATTGTTTTATATGACGCATACAGTGTGGCGCGCGTTTCAGCGTGTGACTGAAAAATTCGCATCAGTTGAAGGTAAAAAGAGGTGATGAAAATTCTAAATAGTGGCGGATTAAAAAAGAAAGAAATGAAATCCACGTCCCATGATTATGCAGGTTAAGCTAAAAGAAACAGTGATAATGAGAAATGAAGCAAATGATGGAATGAAGGAAGTGGGAGGAAATGGGAGAACCCCGAGGATAAAAACATGAGCACGGTGTTTGTCCACCACAAGGTTCACACGGCTGGGATCGAACTAGGGACCCCAAGCATCAGAGGTGAACACTCTACCACTGAGCCACCTCCCTTCCCCCAGTGACGGATTTAGTCCGGAACCAAGGAATATATGGCCCCCAGTTTGTGAGTGACAAAAATAGTCTTCTACTAATAGAGGCTCACAGGACACCTCTAAAATAATATTAATAATGCTACCGTACCTGTAAATGTCTACAACTTGTTAATTCCTAATTTCTATTTAAACTCATGATATACCTAACATATTCTGGGATCTTGCTGCCAATCCAGTTTGTCCCTTCTGGATCCGCCACTGCCCTCGCGTTGATGATGTTTTCAAAGTCCCTGCACATAATTATGCACGTTTACTTTTACTGACTTCTTAATAAATAGAAATGAAAAAGAATGTCAAAACTGCGTTCGTTACCTCGTGTTTTATAATGCTTAATAATTTCCTTTTTATTTCCATTTTCTATACATTTAAGAATTATAAGCAAATGTTATAATTACTTTGAGCCCAGTATAAACTCGGTTTATTGGGTAACTTGGTTCATACTAGTGTGCTGTTTCAGTTGTTTTTTTCTTTTTTCAATTATACTTTATTATAGTATTGTGTAAATTATCTCTAAAATTTAACAAGAATGAGGATAGTCAATGACCTAAATTACATATAACTTTCTTAATTTGTTCTTCAGCCATTTAAGTAATTATGTAGTTCTGACAAATGTGTTTGTAATGAAAATTGTTGCTTTTTATGGTGTTGAACAACCGAAATGGTATTTAACGAATTCCTTGCATGCAATACTTATCTATTTAATTATTTATTTATGTTCTTGATCGCAGGTAGTGCTCTCAACGGGTCGGGTCGGGTCGAGTTGAAGACCGACCCGACCCGACTCGACCCGACTGACCCGAACCATGATCCGACGTCATTGACCTGACCCGACAACTCGACCCGAGCTGACCCGGTAGGCCCGACCCGACCCGAGTAGCCTGACCCGACAATCCGACCCGAGCTGACCCGACCCGACCCGTAACCCGATCCGAGTCGGGTCGGGTCGGGTCGGCTCAACCCGATCCGTTTGAGAGCACTATGGTCACGACACTGCGTGGACGCCAAAATTCATTCACATTGGGAATTAAACCCGGACCACGTGTACCGAAGTCTTACACGTTCAGGGGCGCTGGAACCTGGGGGCAAGGGGGCAGTTGCCCATCCTAAAATTTTCAAAGGGGCCAAGATACCCTTTTTGCCCCCTCACTTTCAGACTGTAAAAACATCACACAACACTGATTATATGAACTAAATTTTGATTTTTATAGTAATGTGAAAAAAATTATCTATTCCAGATTCATCTTTCTCTTTGAAACAAGAGACCGGGCGCTTTTTCTGTCCCCATGTTAGACAGAAAGAGTTAGGAAAAAGAATTGAAAATTCTCTTTATTCCCATTGGTGTACATTCTCAAAACTGTAAATTCTCTTAAAATTTTTGTTTAAGTAATAGTAAGTCTGCAATATGAAACGAGTCGTCGAGCGAGATTTTAAAGTTTGAAAAATACAACAGTTTAAATGAGTAACAGGACATTTAGGAACTAAATACATTTTCCATAAAGTTAAATTAATGTTCTTACAAACAATATGCAGAGTGCAGTAAGATTTATAGTGAGGATGAAAAATGTAAAGGTAGGATTAATAATTTAGTGCATACGAAAAATGCGAACTCTATTGTCCTTCCGTTCGTTTAATCCTTTCACTACCATTTTTTTCGGAGTGAAAAACATTAATATATGGCTATTTTAAGTTGTTTTCAAACGTATAAATATATAACTAACTAACTAACTCTATGGCCTATGGAACCCGGAGGTTCAATACCGCGTTCACAAAAGCTCTCCACTGACTTCTATCCTTAGCTAATTGCATCCAGTTTCTACTTTGTATTCCAATCTCTGAGAGATCCATCTTAATATTGTTCTCCCATTTGCGCCTAGGTCTTCCTAATGGTAGTTTTCCGATGGGTCTTCCAGTCAAGACTTTGAAAGCGCTTCTACTTTCTTCCATTCTAGCTACATGACCCGCCCACCTAAGCCTCCTAGACTTGACGACCCTAACAATGTTGGGTAAACCGTATAAATTATGTAGTTCCTCGTTATGAAGTTTCCGCCATTCCCCATTCCCGTTCCTCTTAGGTCCGAATATTCGTCTCAGGATCTTGTTCTCAAATACTTTCAGTCTATATTCTTCCCTCACAGTAAGTGACCATGTTTCGCAGCCATACAGAACAACAGGCATGATTATCGTTTTGTATATTTTAAGCTTCAAATTCTTCGACAGAATTCGCGACGACAAGAGATTTTGAACCGAATAGTATAAATATATATAAAAAACATTTTCCACCGTTTCGTTTTTCGATGTGGGAAGGGTGGGACATTATGTATCCCTCTGATATTTTTACGTGGGACCTTTGAGTCCCAGTGGTATTGACATGAATGATCATCTTGTATTTTCAATTATGAAATGTATATTGTCAGAAAAACAATTGGGTCGTATTTATGATTACAAATATGTTACATTTCGGAATCCTTTTCCAAATTACAGTACATGCGACCACTGCTTTATCACTAGTACATTGTTCCTCACTTTCATCTGTTCCATTATCACTTTCATTGTTCACGTTCACTTCCACTACTGTCTATTGGATAATATTAATAAGAATTCTGTGAACCATTAGCGGGTTTCTCTTTACCAGGGGAACATCGATTCATAGCAATAAAATGTGGTAAATTACAGGAGTTCTCTGAGAATGTATCGTGGAACACATATATCCCAGTGGTAGTGAAAGGGTTCAGATATGAGTGCAGAAACAGAACCTCTATTTCAGCTCTCCTTTCAGACCAAGTTTGTAAACAAGAATAAGAAAGACAGTCACTGCTTATAATAACTAGTAGTGTGAGATATTTAGCTCGCAGTGGTCAAGCAATCAGTGGACATTTGCATAGTACGGGTAATTTGATGTCACTCATGGATGAAAGAAAAATGGATGTGCCTGTTCTCAACCAATGGATTAATCGACAGGATAACTGGCTTAGTGCTGATTGAAAGAATTTTAAAGATTATGGGACATGCAATATAGAGGGACTTGATAGCAGAAGTTAAAGAGTCTCCATTTTATGCAATCATAGCCGACTCCACGACTGATATTTCAAAGAAAGAACTGTTGTATCTGTGTGCGCTGTATTGACTCTGATTCATGAAACACAACAAAATATTTATGGAAATGATCACCCCACATGGCACAAAATCGGAAACAGAATTCACGATCCAAGATATTCTAACGAAACCTAACCTGAATGGAGAAAATATACGCGTACAGTGTCATGATAGTGCAGCTATCATGTCAGGACGAGTGAGTTGTGTGCAGAAGATAACTTCGACTCAACATCCGAAAGCTGTATACATTCATTGCAGTAATCATGCGTTAGATCTTCCATTGCAAGAAGAAGCACGAAAATGCGAAACTTTGTGTGACGTGCGGGCCATAGTGAAAGACGTTTGAAACATCAACCTGGATTCTGCAAAACGATAGACAATATACGGACGCCGACATTGTTCTTGGACCCTGTAAAACTATCAACAAAAGTAATCCTAAACATTTATTGCCTGTTTGTCCTACTCGCTGGTGTGTTAGGCGAAAATCTCTGATCAGATTTCAATCTACTACAAACGAATTCAAATCACGTTCGAAAAGAATCATCAGTAATACAAGTGGTCCAAACGATGATCAAAAAGTAATTCTAAAAGGACATTTGAAAAGAATGAACAAATTCGGAATGATATTTTTTCTTATAGTCAGTTTACGTGCTTTTGTACCTTGCGGACAACTGGCGAAAGTGCTTCAAAATTCTGAAGCTTCTGCTTCTGGAGCTAAAAGAGCAGCAACACTCTGAGAAACCTATACGAACGGACAGTGCATTTGAAAATATCTATAAGGAAGCAAAGGAAAATGCAGACATACTACACTTAAAATTGCTCACTTCATCAAGATCAAAGAGAACACCAATTAGGTTGGAGGAGACTGATAATCCTTCTATAGCAGCTACCCTAGAACCTGTATCAGATCTTCGAAAAATGTACTTCGAAATCATTGACTCTTTGTTGAATGAAGTGCAGTGTCGTTTCAATCAGCCACATCAATCAGATGGACCTCTCTCAAGAGAATATTTGAAGCAGGAATTGGGAGTTCACTTGTCATATTTTAACCTGGATAGATTAAGAGCTCAGCTCAGGCTGCTTCCACCCACTTTGATGACGACTGAGTCGCTGATGACCATCAGAATATTAAAAAGCTATTAGTGCTGAAACCCCAACTGTTCGCAGTCTTCTCGACCAAGTTGTTCGTCTAGTGACTTTCGTTCTCACTATGCCAGCTTCTTGAGCATTTGCGAAAGATCATTAAGCTATTTGCGTACAGGGGCGTCATTTAGGGGAGGCAGGGAGGGGTATTTGCCCCCTTAGTGAGATTTATATAGATTTTATCAATAGAATAGTAGTAAGTCAATGAAAAAAAGAAATTTTACATATATCAAGGGGTCTTGCACCCCCCCCCCCACCAAGCCAAATCTGAAATGATGCTACTGTTTGCGTAGCCTAAAGACATATTTGAGGATGTCCATGACGCAGGAAAGATTGGCTCATCTGCTGTTGTTGCATATGTGTAGCGACCAGATTTAAACACCATTGCAAGAGAATTCATATCAAAGACAAGCGAAAGAAAAGATACTATTGGTCAATTTTGAAAAGAAATAAATGTAGAATTACGTAAGTGAAAATATTACGCGTATTATAACCAATTATTTAAATTACAAAATAGCACTTAAATTCAATATAAACTTGAATTATTTCCTATTAATTGTGTCGTACTTTATTAGTGTGAAGTGAAGTGAATATAATGAGATTAGGAAGAGAGGTGAATGTAATAACAAACTGGATATACTGAAGTAAGTGTAGTAAAAATTACAAATAACTCTGGATAATTAGTGTAATTGAATTTTCTATATACATTTTATGAATTCCTTAATGAAAATTCAATTTTTCCATTTCTGGTACGAAGTCAAGTAGGTAGAAAAAAATATTTTTTCTTATTTTTTACTTAATTATGTAGCCTGTTTTATAATGTACACGTTACTTTCTACTACAAAGTGCTACAAAGTTTGTAGTTCTAAATAGCAATTTCTAATATTACAGTGTACTGCAACACCAGAACTGGATTTTTAAAAATATAATTTTAATTTCCTCATTTCCAAGTGATTTAAGTAGCTTTAAGATTCCTTAATAGTGTCCGTGTGACCATGTCCAATGCAGTTAAAAATATGTACCAGTACATAAAATAGTAAAATTTGTACTTACAAACAGTTATTGTGAGCAGTACAAATTTTACAATTTTATATGTTTTAATTTTGATTTCAGTGGTTGAAAATTTCTGCACCAGACCAAAATCCAGCACAAAACTGACACGGGATTAATTAATCTAAAGATGTAAACAAAGATGCCTCTAATAGATGGAAATTTCACTCTCACGAAACTGTTTACAGCTTCATTAAATTATTATTATTATTATTATTATTATTATTATTATTATTATTATTATTATTAACCAATCAAATCAAATTATTGTTACATTACAAACATATATTCGTATTATCTTACCTATGTTACATTCCCCTGTATATTTTCTAGACAGCAGTTTGCCCTCCCCAGCTGAAAAATACTTTCGACGCCACTGTACACATTAAGCACTAGCTAGATCAAACGGGGGATTTGTATATGTATCTTAATGAATATTTGGCACTTTTGAGGTTTGGTTATTTCTTTTTATAACTGATACTAATGTCCGACGTGGGAGAAATTTTTTTTCTTGCTTTAGTTGTATGTGACGAAATGTTTCTTCAAGGTCAGTGTTCTCACCTGCTCGGACGGCAGGGGGCTTCTCGGAAGGCAGTAGCAAGAGTCTCTTGGCGGAGACAAAAGGAATCGTTTAACTACAATGATAAGGGTTGAGGAAACAGGAGAACACCTGTGATTTTTTCCAACCCTTCAACTTTCATTCCAAAATAGTTCTTATGATTCCGGGACCCGCGCCACTTTGATTTTTCTTTTTCGGTAATTAAAACGTATTTTACAGTATATATAGTTGCACGAAAGGAGTTACATAATATGAATTTTATAATTTAAAATTTAAAAATACAGTATGATATTTAATTATAAAGTACTAATTTTATTTCATCACTTTCAGCCTAACGTATGAAATTCAAACAATTCGCTCCCTGGGTCTTGGTCATCAATACTGCGTCTTATTCTTTGTCTTGCAGTCAAGTTTTGGTCCTGCATTTCGTAGTCTTGGTGGTCCTTCATGCTATACAAGAGCCAAGAATGCTCGCCTCATCGGTACAAGTGAAGACCAAGTGTGATTTTGATTATGGTCTTTCATACTATAAGGAAAGCAAGAAAATACACTAATCGCTACTTGGTGATCACCAAGACAAGGCCAAGAGCAAGATTACTATGCAATTCGTCTTGCATATCCAATCTTTATCTTGTTCTTGTATCGATGTCCTTAGGCTTGATGAAATAAATTGAAATATTCAGTTTAAGGTCCCTCGATTCTGCACCGAGGCTAAGGGATATGGTGACCATGAGAAATGAATGAAATGGTGGAATGAAGAAAGTGGCAGAAAACAGGAGAACCCCGAGAAAACCCACTACACGCCGTTTCTCCACCACAAAGCCTACTTAGCACAAGCTGGGATCGAACCATGGACACCATGCACCAGAGATGAATTCCCTACCACTGAGCCACCGCATCCCTGCTTAGGCTTGGTCGTGCATATCCAATCTTTCTTTTGGCCTTGCTTAAACAACTTCTAGTTTTGTTCTAAATCCAGACTCCATATTGGCGTAGATATTAATATTACAGTCGATTGGTAAAATCAATCTTCCACATTTAAAAATTAAAGTACACACTATTTTGGAACATACGATAACTCAGTTGACCAAAGTGAACTAACCCAACTGACCCGACTCGACAACCCGACCCGACTGACCCGACCCGATCTGACTCGACTGACCCGACCCGATAACCCGACCCGAGTGACCCGATTGACCCGACCCGAATTACCCGACCCGACTGACCCTACCCGGCAACCCGACCCGAGAAGCCTGACCCGACAACCCGACCCGAGCTAACCCGACCCGAGTTGACCTGACCCGACCCGTTTGAGAGCACTAATCGCAGGTTTTTGGAACATACGATAACCTCAAGATAAAACGGTTCCTTATTAATTATTGAGCCATTAAAGCATCTCTATTTATCTGTTTTCACACTTTGTTTGAAAATCATAAACGAAAAGAGTACATTTACTTTTAACACACTTTTTCTTTAAGATGTCTACCTCGTTAAACTGATTGAATCTATTTATTTTCGGTTGTCCTGACAACGACATCCAAATTGGTATTATTTAAAAACATTTGAATATCTTTTTTTTATATTGACATTATAACTAACTTATTTCTTTTTCTTTCTTTTCTTCTAACAGTAGAATCAGCCTAGTACATATGAAAAATGCCTTACGACACAAAATTACAAGAAAATATAGATTTACAAGTAAAAATATACAGTGTACTGTTGCATATTATGGCGCTCGACGGACTTTTCTTTTTATTTATTTATTCAATAAAAAGATAAAAGAACTCTGAACCGTTAACCTTAGGTACTTCTTATGTGCCCATCGCACATACAAAATATATCATATAATACACATGCATTTTCTTATTTTTACATTAAAAACACTATTATTAATTATATTTTGATCATAATCGTTGATTACAACGCACATAAAAAGTACGGTCACTTAATTTAATTCCGTTATGAGCCATAAAAAGGTTAATTGTTAACAAATTTAAATCATTGACTTTGGGCCGATAACTAAAGATGTTGATATACATGTATTCTAGGCAAATTAAAACTGTATCCGTAATAACATTTAATTTCGAAGTTCTTTGAAAGACGTATAACTTTTGATTTTCATTACTCGTACTTCTTTACATGACATCAATTTTTCATAATGGTCATTACTTTCATACGTTTACATTAAAAATATCCTCTTTTATCCTTTAACATTTATATTATTAGCATAAAATTCGAATATAACAAGAACATAAAAGCAAAAATTGTTTAAACACAAATTCATTATAGAAAACATAAATTATTAACTTCAATATATATTCTCGCATTACAAAGATGCTTTCAAATATACTCCATAACATGGAACACGAATAGTGCGATTGATATTGCGTTCTGGAATCATGAAAACGCAAAAATAGTATGAAAAACGAATATCAAATAAAATACATAACATTGAGACATATGTTGCCATATTAAGAATCAATTTGATATATCCTTTCCGACGCCCCTACATTAGGTTAAGTTACATGACCAATGAATTCGTTTAAGTTACATTGAAAGTCATAAACCGGAATACAGTCTTGCGCGTTATTTACATCTACAGTTCTTTGTTTCCTTTTCTTTATACAAGTAAGTAGTCGGAAACCAGAAATATTAAATCAGAAATAAATATGTAATTATAACGTCAAAAGAAAAACTATTGTCCAAGAACTATTATATATAAAACAATTCTTCTCAGAGTATAAACACCTCATCCAGTTCCTTGCCAGGTGGTAAAGTGCCATGGACCGACGAGACGTTACCACGTTGGACAGAAACGGATATGCGCTGTATTAAATAAGATGTGGAGCGAACTTCGCCGGAAACACAAGAAATGCGTCTTCCTACCTCCCTAATGAATTCAAGACTTCTTGCACCCCAAGCACCACTTGTTTCAATAGCGATTGGAGTGAAAACAAACTTTTCGAGAAGGTTGTTGTGTTTTCTTTGCTTTTCAGCTTCTCTGCGATTGGCAACAACTCCAGTGTTCATTACTGACAGAGAGAGACTTGAATGAGCGTATGTATCAGCGCATGTGAAGTCCCACAATAAACATTTACCTCTCATCCATGGAATCAGTGTCATCCCATCCGGTCGCTTTCCATCCGAACGACAGCAACCAGAAGGTTCCCGTATTGAAAGAAATCCAGCAGTGTTGAGGGCTCGTAGTATTATATCATTTACCGAGGAATGTCGGGCTAATCAACCAGCGCTCTTCATGCATGAAAGGCCATGCAGGCCACGTTGGTTAACCTCATCCCCACAAGATGGACAGCAATGAGGCTCACAAACTGCTAAGCCTGAACGTAAGGCTGCAGCAATTCGAAAGCTTTCATTTGACAAATGAAGGCCTAAAGGCGGAGAAGGTATCGCCATTAACCATGCACCCGCTTCGGGAGACGAGGCAGCAAGAAGCCTGGCTTTATCTTCCGGAACAACTACAAATTGTAACAAATGATTATGTAATTGCCATGCAATTGGTGTATACCAAGATGATTGATAACACTTTTTGTTAATCTCCGGAAGGTTTGTATCTGCTAAGTTTGCCCACTTATTAGAGCCTTCTTGAACTGAACCATCTGGGTCCAAACAATAACCCTGTGGAAGGAGAGCTTCGATTAAACGCAGAGATCTTTGTTTCCTATTTTGAAAAATTTTGCCATCTGTGAAATTTCTATGAAATCCAATTCGAATGAAACTAGATCTAATGATTACAAACTTCATAAACGTAGTACAATTACTATTACTGTTGCTCTAGGATTAGGTTTGATTACACGATTACTATTACTGTTGCTGCTAGAATTAGTTTTGGTTATCTTACCGGTAAAATTTGGTTCAGTTCTCATCCGTTTGATTGATAATGAAATGTCGTGTCTTCTAATATAGCTGTACCTATTTCTTCCACAATATTCACGGTACTTTGTCCTACCACAGTTTCTGTTCCATGGAGTCTTCCTCTGGTCATCTGCTGTGTCGCTGTCCTGCTTCTTGGAAATAACTTCATCGCTGTCAGGCGGATAATTTTCATCTGACTTGCTTCCCTTTCTATCAAACCATTTTAGACTCGCAATGTTATCGGAAGTAAGTTGTTTGCTTACATTCGCTTCAAGGACTTGCAAAAGAGGAACAGAATCAAAGCACTGTAAGTTATTGTTGGTCTGTGCACTGCAACGGGATGGAAGACAAATTCTGGAGTCATGCTGATTCTCTTGGGAACAACCATCGTTCTCTGCATTCTCGTTGTTTTGACCCATTACACTCAGCTTCATATGCTCATTAACTGTAATTTCAATTTCTATTTCTTCATCATAGCGTTCAAATTTGGCTACAATTTGCTGATTCATCTGATGTAACTGCTGTTGTATGCCATCATTGCGTTGCTGCAATTGCTCTAATCTTTCGTCAAAATGTTGAGCTTGTTGATTCACCTTTTGGTCCAGTTTTTCAAATCGTTGATTCATTTCCTGAGCTTGATCCTTAATTTGTCGTGATATATCCTCACTTCGTCGATCTTGATCCCTAATTTGTTGGAATATTTCTCTTAAGATTTCTAACATGCTGTCTGAAGCATTCATTACAATAGGAATAGTTTGATTGTCAATCGTTCCACTATCTGTAGCACTCATGATATTTCTATATAATGTGGCAGAGCCCATATTTTATGGTCATTTTTAATAAAAATTAACTTTATAAAATATACTTAAAAATGACCATAAAATATGGGCTCTGCCACAATATTATCTTGCCACTTCTCAAAATAGTACGATTAATATCAGGCTCAATGTTGATCGGTTTTACTGTACTTCTAAACGATACAACCCACTCTCGACGTTTCGGCACCAATATAAAACGATATTCACTTAAATTTATTGAGCCATTAAAACGTCTCCATTTATCTGTTTTCACACTTTGTTTAATAACCAGAAACGAGAAGAGTACGTTTACTTTTAACACACTTTTTCTTCAAGATGTCTACCTCGTTAAACTGATTGAATCTATTTATGTTCGGTTGTCCTGACAACGACATCCAAAATGATATTATTTAAAAACATTTGAATATCTTTTTTATATATTGACATTATAACTAACTTATTTCTTTTTCTTTCTTTTCTTCTAACAGTAGAATCAGCCTAGTACATATTAAAAATGCCTTACGACCCAAAATTACAGGCAAATAATGATTTACAAGTAAAAATATACAATGTACTGTTGTAAAGATACTGTACAACAAGACAATTCTTATGGATGGTACATTCGAATGTGTACCTAAATTGTTTGCACAGTTGTACACCCCGTACGGAAGTAGCTTACAGCGTTCATTTCCACTGTTGTACTGCCTGTTGCTTTCTAAATCCGAGGACACCTACTTAAGATTGTTTTCCCACATTGAAGAATTTTCAAAGACAAATTATGTCACATGCAGCGTTGAGAATATTATTGTTGATTTTTAAAGACACTGATCAACGCTATTATCCAGTGTTTCTCTTCTATGATGGATGTTTTTCTCACCACTCTAAGTATATTTAGAGAAAGGTCCAAGATCTGGGTTTATTTTCAGCATAGGGGTTCGACAGTGAATCCGACTTGCAGGAGCCCTTCTTCTTATTCGCTTAGAAAGAGTTTGTGAGCCTTTCTTATATTTACAAGAAAGTGTTCCTGAAGTGCCAAAACAACAAGACTTCCATGAGTGCATCGCGGAAACTTAAATTGATGATGCAGATGCACCATTGCCGCAAGTAATCTTTTATATTATTATTATTATTATTATTATTATTATTATTATTATTATTATTATTATTACAGGAATGCATACTACCAGATCTGGTCTTAGGTTATGCAGCGTCATTAATATAATTGTCCAATATTTGCAATGTTTACTTTTTTCATAAACATTCAGGTTTGTCAATATATAGTTTAAATCTTAAATGAGTGTCCATTTTAATGAGTGTTTTCTTTTTATTTTTAAATAGTTAATGATATTGAAGAAGCATGTTATGTATTTCAGAGCTCATATATGAAGAACCAGCGTTACATTTTAGAACTTGCTATGTTTATCTTAACCTCCTGGTTACTTCAAAGTGTTAGTACACTGTATTTTTAGAAACCTGTACTAGAGAACTTTGAAACTATTTCAAAAGCGTTGAACAGAGGACGACGAACAATTTAGAGGGATGGCGCCATACATGGAGCAAACCTTTCACAAGGCACCATCCGAATATTTCCTCTTCCCTTCAACAAAAGAAGATAGAAGAGGCCGAAAACGAGAGAACCATGCAGCTGTTGTAGGTGAGAACTCATGGCTGTCGCCAGAATAGGAAATGGAGGGGACTCATTGATAAAATCAATATGTTGAGAGATGAGTTACCAAACCAAGAGGTGAATTTGTTTCGGTACATTGATGCGGTGTCATACTGTGCCGATATGGGTGATTATTGTGCATTTTGTAGGTGTAAGTACGGAATATTGTCACTTCTTTAAAATGTAGGTGTGAGATTTATAACTTAAATAAACGAGTACATGGAATACTAATTTTTCAGCTGATATTCTTGTTCACTGACAACGTAAAACTTCAGTTATAATTGAATCACTCAAAATTAACGTTATGTATAGCGTTAAGCGGAGAGTTAGGATATATTATATCCAGAGGGTAATGATATCGTATTATACTATAATATTGCTGTAGTACTTAGAAACATTGTCAATAATCCTTTGTAGATGAAGCTTTCCACTTGATAAGATCGTTAGGCGAAATTGGAATTAGGTAAATGGAAATTCCCACATCGTGTAAAATGGCGGACAAGATTTTTTTATCTGCGATTGACAGTTGATAAAGTGTTAGATGAAGTGGGATGAAGCGGAAGGAATCAGTGAGTAATTCAGTATATTTACTCTTTTATATGTTTGTTAGATTATAATATATAAGATAATGATTTACTTCAATTTCTAACAGTTTCAAGTAAAAGTTAATAAACACAAGTTTTCCGAAGAAAGATAAATTATGTGTGACAAAAATACAAACAGGTTGTGAATGTACGCGAAAAATATAAAATTACAGCCAATGACAGACCAGTATATTACGATATTCTGATAAGCGACATTGGCAGCTGCATTTTCTGTGTTATTCAAAATACATAGTACACACAATATATTGATAATAGTATAGTATCTTTCTAGGTCTCAGAAACAAAAGTTTGAAGTAAATAGGCATATTCAGTCGTGAATATTCGCTATCTTTCATAACACTCTGGCTTCTCCTAACAATATACATGTTCGGCTACTTACAACCCCAACAAACGTTTTTAATGTTTCCCTCCCTCCAGTTTATGGACGTCTCGTACATCTTCCATCTTGATGAAAAGATTGATCGATATTTGTAACTGTTAAATATCCGTTACAATTTGTGTTCTGTTATTACAATCGTACCGAATGCACTACAGATTACTTCCTGTTTGCCCAGCATCTGTCTTTAGTTTGAACTCAGAAAGCTCACAGGCGTGTAAGTAAAACATTTGACTTCCTCTTCCTGACTCACATCTCTGATTTTACTGTCCAGCAAGAGGAGGCTACAAGTGAAAACGCACGCTAGCACGGTACCTACGTATTTTTTTCTCTTTGAAGTGACAGATGGCAATGCCACTTCGTGAAATTAACAACTATTTTGGATACCTCAGGTAATAGAAATGAAAGCGAACAAATATCCTTAGCCTAATAAAAAACCGTGTGAGGATTACATTGATAAATTCGCGGTGACTACGTAAAAGTATAGGTAATTTAACTTCTTTAATGTTCTTTCTTTTAAGTGGACATATGCCAATCTGAGACACAGCGTGCTCATAAGTGATAATAATAAAAATATACTTTAAGAAGGATTAAAAGAGGCGAATTCCTGTCAAACCTTAACAGGCATATTATTGTTATGTGATGTTATTTAACGGAAAGTTTGAAAAGTTTTGTACAGGAGGAGAGATGTCCATTGTATGCCTACGGTGCTATGGTTGACAAATATGGGACTAGCTATTTGGTTAATATTAGTGGGCCATATGATATTGTAATATTAGTACTCACATGTAAAGGTTCTCTCCCAAGAATAGGCGATCCGGAAACTGCGCATATATTTAGATAGAGGAGGGCCACGAAGGAATACTGGTGAAATATGCCGGGCCGACAGCAAAGGATAAATCTAATATGGCCGCCCGAAGGTCATGCCAATCGACTTTTGCAAGCAACATCTCATCCACTTTCCATGGGCAGATTGACTTAATTTTGCAGATTGATATATGTATGAACACTACACATCTATTGGTTTGAAATTTCTCGGACGTTGACGTATTGAACCTAATATGGCCGATCAAAATGTCAATGTGTCAACGACTCGTGTCTGGAAAAAGAATTGTACTATGGAAGTACAGTATCACTAGACGTGTACGAAAAGCATTAAACGGTTCAAAATATCGCCATCTGAAAACCAATATGACCGAACAAAGTCCTGAACTAAACAGCTCATACTACAAAAACGAAATTTAATGTAAAGGTCCATTACCAATAGTAGCTAGGGAAAATAATACAAATGGATCACAAATTTCTACATTGTGTATCCAATATAGCCACGAAATACGCATATAAAATATACACTGTAAACAATTCAGGTTGTTTCACATGAAAATCACCTACAATTCACTGGAACAGATTTTGCAGATGAAATGCCAGTAAGTTAAAAATGTTGCCAGTGCCTGTGTTATCTGTTTGAAGTGTTACACGCAAACATATACTGTTCATTTGGGAAGGTCTAGGACACACTAGCCACAGACGTCCATTGTGTGAATACGTGTCTTAAAGTTTGCAAACCATATCATATATAACAAAAATCGCCTTTGCCAATAGTAGCACCGTGGCTACACAGGTAACATCGGTTTACGATCCAAGGGTCCTATGTTCGAACCCGGTGCAAAACAAAACATATTTTTCGTAACTCACATAATTATTAATTATCTATACATTGTTACTGCAAACTAAACATGTATTGGTCTATTTATCATTCATGAAATGTTTCTGTTGAAAGTCATGCAATTATGCCGATGAAATTACAGCATACGTTTTGTAAAATTATGGCGTCAGAGTGCCATATATTTTACCACAAGTTGACGGTATAACTTGTAGGGTGTATAAAAATAAATGTTAGGTCAAATGGTGTAGATACAGGAAACAAAGTAGAAACTGTTTGTACGGAAGTACGGAAGTATGATGCTCTACGGAAGTACGTATTAGGTGTTACATGTACTCTCGCAACAATCGGGAATATATGCTCGTAGAAGAAATCTAAAATTCGCATATATATAAAAGGTTATAACAATTGTAAGAATTATAAATGTAATTATTTTAGTCGAGAGAAAATCTTATTCGCACGTTATAGCAGAGCTTGTACGGTATGAAATGTTTATATATAGACACACGAAATATGACAAAAGTCCCAGAAGACAATAATTCCAAAGTTTTATGTTGGTTGTAATGAAATCAAGGGACATGAAGTCAATAAAAAGGAATGTTTATGTGCAGTCAATATGGAGACCAGATAAGGAGGAATGGTCTATGCAAACACCCTGCTCGCAGTGAGCACACTTTACAAATGCAAGTGTTTCACATATATAGTATTTCTCGCTTAAAATGGAGCCGAAGCAGAAGTCATGTGGTGCAATCCATGCTTCAGGCTCCTTTTTCAAATATCCAGCCTTGTAAAAAGCAAAACGAATCATGTTTCTGAAAATTGGTGCAGAAAATTGGTATAAGGTAAATGACTGAAGCCTTAAAAATTTTTCACGGTGTCAGACGTGTTACTCTGAGTCTGAAAGCACTGAATCAGTTATGTACCTCACGAATGACTTGTACTGTTGGAACAAATTGTCATTCAGAGGCTGGATTAAATCAGTACACCCACCAGAAATGAGATGTTTTTTCAGCGTAATCGATTCTGGAACAGTCTGACTCGTAGGGCTGTCATCATTATTTACTGACTAAAAATCAAGTAAGATCAGAATCTTTGAAATATTTCGAAAAATACTAGGTCAGAAACATTCTTTATAGAATCTTACCAGGTCTGCTTTGTTCATATTTGCCGACTTTCCGGCGAAGTATTTGATGTTCGGTGGGTCATCTAGTTTCGAAGTAGGGACGGATCCGGAGGGCTCGGATACCAATACATACATAGGTCGCATTATCTCTCCAGCCATTGAGATTGCAGGAAAGATATACGAGTGCGAAGTGGCGCTAATTGAGCCAACAGAAGCACAGATTTTACTTGTTCCACAACGACCAAGATTTCCTCCTCAAATCGGCTTTGGTCTGCATTTAACACATTTACTGGTTCTACTTTTTCATTCGATATAAGCTCTCGAATTGACGTTACGAAATCATCGACCGCCTTTGCAAGGTCTGCCTCTTTTGATCTCCAATTTTTGCTGACTAGATGGGTTATAACACGACTGACGATCCCTTTACGACGCTTGAATCGGAGAAGTCAGGATTTCGATGCCTTAAAGTTTAAACAATATTATGTGGATCAATTATTGCTTTCGTTTGCAAGGCCCACAAACGCAGTATACGTTCAGGTATTATGTCACATTTCTCCACCATTTCTTCAAATTTCTGCAGTACAACCTTGTTTATCGTTTGCATCGTTGGTTTTCGTTCCTTACGAACATTTTCATACTCATACAGCGTGTTTATATTTTTGATCAATTTGAATTCATGCATAATAGTCGCTCCTTTTCTCCTCATGTCGAGTATCCTGCCACGTGAATCGGTAGTCCAGTAAGGTCCCCTTTTCTTATACTGATCACCCAGAACAGTTTGTTGTCTTTTTTATGCAGGGAGTCCAATCAGATCCAGATGAAGAATTTTCTGATGGTTGTGAAGCCTGTAAAGATGACGTAAATTCCACATCATCGTCATCGTCATTTCCGAAATCCATTTTATCATCACTGCCTGCACAATCAGCCATAATCCCGTTGCATGTATCTCATTAACAACATCCATGTTTTGACAAAAACGACACAATTTGGTTGAAGAATATCATCTCTCTTTTGTTCATTTCCTGTTCAGTAGAACCATACTTTTTTACAAGGGCGGAAACCACGACCTTTCGATCCATTTGTCTAACTGTTTGAAAACAAGGTAAGTCACAAGACAACAAAAGAGAATATCCTGCCCCAATTTGAATCGGTATTGTGAAAGCAAGGGAAAGTCATTAAAAGCAATATTAGATGAATTGCTCGGCACGTGTTGTTCCTATGGTTACCAATACGACCCTCCCTACCCTCAAAACTATCTACTACAAAAGTACGAAGTAAAAAAGCACTCGTGATAGTAAATGCAAAATATGAGTAGATATTTATTTCTTCAAATACTGTTAGTGAATGTTCTTCTTATACGTAATTTACTGTATCCAATTTGCAACAAATTACATGTGGCATATTCTTCTTAAGCAACTCTCTTTCGTAACGACACTTTGGTTTCGGTTAACTTAATTGGCAACACCAGAAACCCAACAATTATATTTACCCGATGATGGTCAATTGAATAGTGGCAGCACATTAGTGCAAGCACTGCGCGGAACTCTGCCAAGTGCACATGCCAGGAGGTGAGGGAGCCACTCACACAGAATATCGACATCTAACCTTAGGGGTCTTGTCCTCCGGACCTTTTTCCGAACTTACTGGCTGCATACCACATAAACATGTTATATTCCGTATATGGATTGAATCAGTATCAGAGCGCCTGCTGGCAAAGACCTATCCGAAATGTCCTCCCTTATTATTAGCTTCGTTTTTGAGGCTCTTTCATATCGCGAAAATAAACAATCACTAATCGTATGTTTTTTCTGTAATATCTTGAAAATGGATATAGATAATTAAAAAGTGTTAGTACGATGTCTATACAACGTTATACTGCATGTGATATGGTTATCACAAGTAAATTACTTGCTTTTGTTTTGAAGTTATTTGTAACACTGAAAATAAATTCAATTATACAAATAACTTCAAAACAGAAACTAGTAATTCACTCATGAAAACCTCATAACATGCAGAGTAATACTCTCTAGACATCCTACAAACACTTTTTCATTATCTTTACCCATTTCGAAGATATTACAGAAAAACCGTAAAACTAGTGATTTCATTTCGTGGTATGAAACAGCCTTAACTCCTCGCGCTATGGTCTTTCCGACGGCCCCAAATTATTGATTCGATCAACGTAGCCATTGCAGATGTTCGGGAATAAAGTTTTAATACGATTTTCAATTGACACAATGTTAGCTTTAGACCTTTCTAGCTCCTATACGCTTTGATGTCTGCTGCTATTTGGTTTTCGAATTTTACTTCTTTTTCTAAACCTTATCGTAGTTACCTGGGGTCGGCTTTTCGGATTGCTGCTCCAACTATTTCAATTCTGTGCCATATCCACCGTGACAGCACTCTGCCGCATATCTTCCTTTACACAATCTTGCCACGTCTTTTCCGAGCATATGTTCCCGATTATTGTGAGAGTACAAGTAACAATACGTACTTCTGTAGAGCATCATAGACCTCAAACAGTTTCTACTTTGTTTCCTGTATCTACACCATTTCACCTAACACTTATTTTTATATACTCTACAAGTTATACCGTCAAATTTTGGTGAAATATATGACACTCTGACGCCACAATTTCACCAAAACATATGCCGTAATTTCATCGTCATAATTGCATGACTTTTAACAGAAATATTCCATGAATGATAAATGGAGCAATACATATTTAGTTTGCTGTAATTATGTATAGAATAATTAATAATTATGTGAGTAACGAAAAATATGTTTTTGATTTGCGCCGAGTTCAAATATAGGACTCTTGGATCGTAAACCACTATGTTACCTGTGTAGCCACGGTGCTACTAAGGGAAAGGCGATTTTTGTTATATATGATATGGTTTGCAAATTTTAAGACGCGTATTCTAGGACGTCTGTGGCTGGTGTGTTCTAGACCTTCCCAAATGAACAGTATATGTTTGCGTGTAACACTTCAAACAGATAACACAGGCACTGGCAACATTTTTAACTTACTGGCATTTCACCTGCAAAATCTGTTCCAGTGAATTGTAGGAGATTTTAATGCGGAATCACCTGAACGTTGCAGTGTATACTTTATATGAGTATTTCGCAGCTGGATACACGATGTAGAAATCGTGATCCATTTGTATTATTTTCCCTAGCCACTATTGGTAATGGACCTTTACACCAAATTTCGTTTTTGTAATACGAACTGTTTGCTTCAGGACTTTGTTTGATAATATTGGTTTTCAGATGGCGATCTTTTGAACCGTTCATTGCTTTTCGTACACGTCTAGTGATACTGTACTTCCATAGTACAATTCTTTTTCCAGACACAAGTCGTTGACACATTGACATTTTAATCGTCTATATTAGGTTCAATACGTCAATGTCCGCGAAATTTCAAACCAATAAATGTGTAGTGTTCATACATATATCAATCTGCAAAACATTAAGTCAATCTGCCCATGGGAAGTAGATGAGAGGTTGCTTGCAAAAGTCGATTAGCATCACCTTTGGGCGGCCATATTGGATTTATCCTTTGCTGTCGGCCAGGCATATTTCACCAGTATTCCTTCGTGGCCCTCCTCTATCTAAATGTATGCGCAGTTTCCGGATCCCCTATTCTTGGGAGAGAACCTTTACTTGTCAATGCGTAACTTTACACGGTAAGTCTCGAAGAAAGTAAATTAACCTAACCTCATTTTTAATCCCTTTTCACAATATATAGATAGGTCTATTATCTCGGCCGATTTCGTTAATAAAGTCATTGGTTAATATTTCACGCGTAACGGTGACTTTAATTGTGCTTATCCATATCCCATACACAGAAGCGGCGTTAGGCATAGGCGAAGTAGGCAACCGCCTAGGGCCCCGCGGTTTAAGGGGCCCCGCATCGACACTTGTAATTAAAAAATACCCTTATTCTTAATTTTAAAGGAAGATGTGTTAAAGCTATCTTTAAGATTACGCTCTCATTTTAGTGAAAAATAAGTTAGGAAAAGTGTATCCTAATTTAGAGGTGGCTTTGCGGGTTATTCTAACTATGCTTCTGTCGGTAGCATCAGCAGAAAGAAGAAACTGATTTTTGCGTTTGAAACGGATTAAAACATACTTGCGGTCGTCAATGAGTCAGGACAGACTTTCTTCGTTAGCTATATTATCTATGAAAAACGGCATATCCAGCAGTATTGATACGACAGAAGCGATCCAGGTATTTAGCAGCAGAAAATTTCGTGAAGTTCCCATTTCGATAAGTTTAGCAATTTTTAAAAATCCTTTATGAATCTAATTTGAAGAATCTCTCTGTAGAGAGAATCAAAGGTGTTCTCACAACTTTTTTAGAAACATATTGTCGTTATAATTCAAAGTATACTCAAAAACTGACGAAGAAATTCTCCACAATAGAAAAGTCAAACAAGAAAAATCGAACGATTATGGTAACGAGCTCTATGAGGTGAAGCTAACAACCAAATGATGATGCTTGAATGAATGGAAACTGATCTAATTTTGTTGAAATTACGATGTAAATATTTCTTCGTAATTACTGTGTGTATTTATTTTTTCTCTGGATTAGTCTCTGTAATATTATTTACTTTTGAATATATAAGTGGAAAAACACATCTCCGTACATCTTAACCCGAAAGTGCATATTCGAAAGTGATTTTGCCATCTTATTAAAATGATATTTAAAAAATCTTACTTTTTTTAAAAAACAAAAGTTATCACATGCAAGTGAATGGTATATTTTGGAAAACAACAAGAAATGAAAGAGTTGTTAGGAAAAACTGGTTTGTATAAATCTTATTCGTATAAAAGGACTAGGAAGATCTTGGCTAAAAACGTTTCCCTAGAACAGTAGGAAGAGAGACAACGAGATGGATGATTAAATAGAATAAAGGTAAGTTTCTACTTAAGTGTATTTGTATGTGTAAACAGATGTTAGTGGCTTTATTTAAATATTGCGTGTTATTATTAAGAATATGTTGGGTTTCGCCTAGAACTATTACAACCAGAGCAGATCCTTCCGAAACCAAAAGTTGTGGGTACGCAACTGTTGTTAAAGACATGTTCTCCATCGCCTGGAACTTATGTCACCAGTACAATTTTCACCTGGAACTTATGCAACGAAGGACGGAGTAGGGTGGGGACACTTGGGGCTCTTTTTTTTCCTACTGCGCATGCGCAAACCCTGGACGCTGATTGGCTGGCGCAGGTCACGTGACCCGGCCACGCCCCTTGACGCTGATTGGCTGGCCACGCCCCCCGACCACGCCCCTTCACGCTGATTGGTCGGTGCAGGCCACGCCCCCCGCCACGCCCCTTGACGCTGATTGGTCGATGTAGGCCACGCCTCCCGCTACGCCCCTTGACGCTGATTGGCCGGCCACGCCCCTTGACGCTGATTGGTCGGTGCAGGCCACGCCCCCGGTCACGCTCTTTTACGACCTCCTATCTACTGCGCTGACTGGCTGGCGCGGGACCCCCGCCGATTGGCTGGCGCAGGATCCTCCCTCTTTACGCCGACTGGCTGGCACCGGACCCCGCCCCTTAACGGCGATTGGTCACGCTTAGGAGTACCGCGCTGATTGGTCGGCGCCGGACCTCCACCCACGGGACTCACGTACCGCGCACATGCCACATTGTGGTAGAGAATACGAACACATAGCATAGCAGATAATACATAAGATTCGTTCCCTTTTATGAGCACTTTACGAACACATAGCAGAGCAGATACCACATTCTTCATCAACCTATTTAACATAGCACATATCGTTCCCTTTTATGAGTACTCTTTTAAACAGCAAAGACTCGTTCCCTTTTATGAACACTTTACAACCACATAGCAGAGTATGGCTTATTTTCTTTTACGGGGTAGCAACACCCCCAACCCTCCTCCTTTCTCATCCAGGGCTTGGGACCGGCAATGGCGGAGTTTAAAAAAATAATACCATCATACTCTCATAAATGAATAAAGCATAATATCATTAGCATCAATATTGGTGAGTGAGAATTTGTTTAAGAAATCGTGCAGTGAATAACCAGATGCACGACATGCTAGATATAGAAAACAGTAATGTCCACAAAATCGAGATAAATCACCTTGAATACGTCTATTATTCCATGTATAATACAGACAGTTTCGTTTTAAAAACCTTATATGATGTTGTATATAGGGAGGTATACCATAGCTATCGAAATACTCTCCCACACGCATATTAGATATATAAACAGCAACCCAATGTTCACCAGACTTATCACTAGAATCAGTATTTATAATTATGGCGGCTGGAAATGTATGGATAAACAGAGGTAACTCATCGGCGGCATACACTCCAATAAAATGATCTTTAGGCAAATTTTGTTGTAATGCTTCATAAAGCTCAATTGTATTTAACATCTTTAATTAATATATACTTTTCTCTGGAAATCAATTTCTAATTCTGAAGAGAATTCAGCATAAATAATTGCTGTTACAGGAGATGGCAGTGCTTCTTTAAAATGAACCTCTAGGCGTACACTTCCTTGCCGTTGTGGGCTAGTATGAAATCCAGCACTAGCACTAGAATCGGGAGTTAAATCAAACACCAGTAGAGTATAACCATTAGGATATTCGGCTAGTGAAATATTATTACCTTGATTAGAATAATAAATACCTGAACCTGTAAATAACGTGGAATATGCTTGTATATATAGCTTATTATCAAAATCAGGTTGTAGTGGTTTGGAAGGCACAGGCGTTCCATCAACATACAGTGTAAAAAATGACATATTAAAATGCTGAAAATTGAACGGATTTGTCTGATAAGTACCATTAAAAGCAGTATTAGTAACAAAACCAATAATAATACGTTTAGGCACTAGGCCTGAAAATAGATCTGGAAGTGTACTATCCATAATTCCTTGTGGCAGCGTTTCAGTCTTCACTTGCACTTTTGTTATAGGATATTTTACTCTAAATTTAGGATTTTGTAATACTTTATTTTGCGCTATTTTAACGGCCGGTGATACATCAACCTTTTTCACAAGCAATGTTGCATCTGTAATTACAACTTTTCCATCAGCATCTGCGTCACCCATTAGACAGAATGTAGGTTTAGCTGGAATTAGTTTAATGCGCAGTTGTACACCATTCAGTAAAAATTTCTCCTGATTAAATATATCAGCATGAATATAACCCAATAATTCAAATGACTGACTTAAAGTAGTGAGAAGAAAACGTTGTTTAAATCCTACATTACTATCGGCCACACTGTCCATATGTCCTGCAGTATCTTTAAACCACATTGATGTTTGAAGATGCGTTGATTTAGCTTCAGCATTATAATTTAGTAGTTTTTCAATATACGATCGATATGGATATGTGTGTGAAGAGTAGGAAATAAGTTGATTATTTAAATATAATTGCAATTCACTGAACATTGCATTGAGAAAATCATTTACAGGGCCGATTTTCTTATCGGCAGAAGTTAAATTAGAACCATCTGATTTAGTAATTTTACCTTTAATATAAAACATTGTGTGCGATAAGTCAATATAGTCATCCCCATGACCGGGGACGACAAATTCTATTGGTGCATTATCAGCTATCGAAGCCACAGGCTTATATGGAACTATTTTATTACCTATAATACTGGTTTGAGTGGGTAAACCAGCAAATAAATCTAATTCTGATTTCATACACTCACACTTCATTTTTCTCTCTATTATATTCACACATGGTAAAATTTATAATACCGTATTACGTTTGCGAAAATGTAATTTTACACATACACTGCCATGTTGGAAAGGAAGTGGATTACCTGTACTATCTCTTAAATCAATAATAATTTGATCAAATTGTTTACGTTGCACGGAGACATAGTGAGGATTGTCAAAAATATGTACATTATTAATACCATACTCTGTAATATTTGTATTTATAATACGTAACAATGGAGCTACTGTGTCACCCACCATTTGCGGTTCTACAATATCACTGTAAATATACATAAGTGTAGGTAGCGATTTTTGTAAATCAGGTGGATAACGAGCATGATGCACAACGGCAATATCTTCTTGTTGTATGTGATCAAAACCTAGTATTCTGGCTAGTTCAGGAGATAGACGTACTTCTATATGCCTCTCTTGATCTTTTATTACTCTACTGACTTCAATTCGTTTTACTGATGCTTTAACTTTTAATTGTAAATTTAATATATCACTTTTATGATTAATTTGAGATAGAATATCATCAACATTATAATAGTGTCCTGGTAAGATTTTAGTTATGTTCCAGCTTTTTGTATTCATGAGACGGTAATAAATATTATTAGTATATTTGGAGACATTCTGAAATGAATTTGTATAATGTACTTCAACAACTGCCGTCTCCCACTCACCTTTCTCTAGCACCAATGGATGATATAATTTGGTAGTATAACATGACAAAGTATTTTGTGGAAAATACTCCATAGAACTGTTACTCGGTAGTGTAAGATAAAAGCTAGTCTGTTCCATATTAGTCAAAAATATCACTCTTCCTTTTCTTTTTACCACCAGTCGTCTTTGCAAAATGAACTTTTCTCCGTTTTCTTCCAGATCCTACCAACACTTGATTTATTTTATTTTGAGCTTTAGTTTTTAAATTATTTTTAGCTTCTTGCCAACGTGATGTTAAAGCTTCGTCAATAGGTCTATTATCACCTAATACATCTCCAGCTACATTAATTACTGTACGTAACAATTCTTTACCAACAGTTTTTGCTCCTTGTTTAATTAACGGAAATACACTTCGAAATAAACCACCTAAAAAACTTCCAATACCATAACCTTCTTGATATGGTGCACCTCTATACACGTTATAACCACCTCCTGCTTGGTGAGTATAGTATTTAAAGTATGGATCATTCATTATTATTATTATTTTTTCCTATATACACAAATATAACAGTTGTTTATAATATTGTATTGTGGCTAAATGTTTTTTAAATGTGACACAGGAATCCATGAATTAAAGGAAGGGGGATATCCCCGCCAACGAACAAGTACACGTTTACCTTTAACTTCTAAAATATCGTCTATTTCATAAACTTTAGGCAGAGGCACTCCTTGTAATTCCTCCTCGTAAAATGTACCATCAATTACTTCACCATTTAAGTCCTCCAACACATAAACCACTTTCTTTTCCTTATGTATCACCTGTTTTATTTTAAATATTTCTACAGTCCACTTTTCCTTGTACCCTTTTTCAAAATGCCGTTTTGCTTTAGTAATGCGCACAGTATCACCTTTTTTATATTTTGCAATGTCAGTATGTGGCATTGGTTTTATTAATTTATTCCAAACTTGTTGAAAAGTGTCCTGGTTCACACTGGCGGGTGGTAATTGATGAGCTCTATGTGGTCTAGAATTATATGCCTGAACAAGTTTCGATAGCACATCTATGTATCGGTAAGTCTTCTTGGCTGTAAAATATTTCCACATTCGTTCTTTAAGAGTTCGATTAAAACGTTCCACCACACTTGCTTTAATATCGGCGTTTTGTGTTGTGAAGAATTTAATATTTTGCTTTTTTAAGTATAACTGAAATGGTCTATTAACAAACTCTGTACCTTTATCTGTTTGTAGACGTAAGGGTCTACGACGTGTAGATGCAAATATTTGCTTAAATGCTTTTATAATGTTTTCACCAGTTTTTGTACGTACAGGCACAGCCCAGGCATAACGACTAAACAAATCAATCACTGTTAAAATATACCTATTACCATCATTATACTTCTGCAGACTGTGCATATCGTTTAAATCAGCTTGCCACTGATCGTCAATATTGAACACTAAATAGGGATTACGTGAAAACTTTTTACGTACTGGCTTATGCAGAGTATAAGTCGACTGTTCTTTTACCCACTGTTGCACTTTGTGTAAAGGAATAGATTTCTTCACAGCTCTCCATAATGACGTTGCGGTTGAAAACGAGGCAGGGTGTGAAGGGTTATAATAAATATCGGCCAGCTTCTTCATATTTTATAATCACACCATCTGTTGACAACTTTACGTTTACGTGGTGGCTCCTCCTCCTCTTCTTCTTCTTCTTCCTGTTTTGGATCAGCAGCAACAGCAGATGATGTCAGCTTACGAATATATTCTATACGCTGTGGGTTGCCTATATACTCTAAAGGTATATTGGATTTTGCTAACAGTTCAGCGAAGGGTTCCCAACCTGTAGGGGGAATATTTTTCTTGCGATACCTGACAAAATCTGCTATTAGATCTACTATATTAGCTCCAGGAATTAATTTATTATAAATATTAACATTACCACTGTCATCCCAATGAATGTTGGAATTTTGTTTTAATCTACGTAATAAAGGTCTTGCTTTACGCAGACAATTTTCGGGGAGAGTAGATAGCATTTCATCGTCCTCATCCTCCTCCTCCTCCTCCTTCTTAGTACCAACACTAGTTGATGTTGTTGCAGTAGGTTTCTGCACAATGTGTAAATATTTTTGTAACACCTCTTTATAGCGTATCCATTTTTCTTCAACACTCATATTTTTATTATTTAAAATATTTTTCATCTCATCGTCTAAATTAGATATAGTTTGATATTGGTGCAATTTTTCTGGTGCAATTAAAACAAGCTTTTGTGCATGCTGCATAATTATTTAATTAAAGTAGATAGTATTCCTCCAATAATAGGTGCAAGCAAAGCAGTAAGAAACCCACCTTTTTGTACAATTATTCGTTTTTTCTTTTGTTTTAACGATGGCCCCTTTTTCGCTAAATACCTCAATTCCTTTCTATACCTTTTTAATCTATTTTTCTCTTTTTTATTTAACGGAACATTTCCTTGTAATACGTTATAGGAACATTCACAAATAGAACGAATTAATTCGGGATCAGCATTTTGTAAAATTGCTTTGCGTACTTTGGGTTTTGCCTTTGCTAAAAGTTTTAGTAAATGTGCACTCTCTTTGCTAATCATTTTTTCTTTTTTGTAGCTATTATATTAAAATTGAGTATTAAAATATATCAGTTATTGAGATTATTTTTTTACCGGTACATAAACATAATTGTAAGAATCTGAGGGGAAAATTTTTGTTCGAACACGATGTTCGTCGGGAGTGTCCTGTTTTAAATCAAAAACCAAATAACTATGAGGATCTTGTGTTGCTTCCTGATAGGCTTCCTGTACAAATTTTGTGTTACCAGGATATAATTGGCGTGCTAGATAATTAATTTGAGCCTGGTCTCTGGGGTTTTTAAAACATATTATATAATGGCAATTTAATGATATGTCTCGCATACCTTTAGCTTGATGAAACATATTTTGTGTTATAAAAATAACACTTAAATCTCGGTGGTGGCTACCTTTAGTAAAAAAGTCAACAATTCGTGTATCACATTCTCGCATTAAATCGTCAATAATTACCAGATGGGGGCCAGCTTGTGCTGGAAAATCATCTATTTTGGGGAGCCCTTCTTTAAATGTACAACCTGAGGATAGAGTTTCATACAGAGGTTGCCACTCACCATAACACCATACTATATTTTTCCATTTTTCCGCATAATGTTTTAAAAACTCTTTTACAAAATATGATTTACCACACCCAGTGGGGCCAGCTATAATATAAGTAAATGGGTGTTGAAACTCCATATTCTGTTACACCACAAAATAATTATGAATATAATAACATATTATTATTATTACTTTTCAGGCATGTTTACAACTTTACATAATTGAGAACAAGTAATTATGGTCCGCTGAATGCACGGCAAATGAAGCTGGAGTTTTCGCCATGTACAAACACTGAAATTTACCTGACCATTACTATCGTCATCTGACGATTGAATAAAACACTGACGAATACCGTTAAGAGTATCTGACAATGATATTTTATAATTTTCACTAATGAAAAATTGTGTAGGCAATGAAGAATTTGTATCAGCATTAAAGTAGTTTTCAATATATGAATAATATGATAGAAAAGTATACCACTCATCAGGTGAAAGACGAATACGATCATAGTAATTATGTAAAATGATAATAACAGAAATTTCTCCCTCACCATCGTATGCTAGACCAACACATACCTCGATTTCATCGAAATAATAATAATAACGATTTAAAATTTGATTATCCATTTTTTTTTACTCTCTACTTAATTAAAAACTATCGTTTCTACTAATACTGTATTTACCCTATTCGATTTCTTTTATAACCGTAGGGAAGTGTATCAAAATTTTCTATTCGTTTCCTTTTACTAGCAGTAACCTGATAGATTTTATGCGCCTCCGGCTTAGTAATCAATTTATAATCTTTAGTACGTACAATTTGTTGACCGAGAGGAACGCTAATAGAAGGTGAATTATTTAAAATCATATCTTTCATCTGTTCAAAGTTAACATATTTTAATGTTTTATTATTCAGTGTGATTCCCTTGATTTTACATACTGTCTTTGTTTTACCATTAAGAGTGTTAACAACAGAATAGCCGTAACATTTGGGACCACCAGCACAAAATTCTTCGATATATGCATCCGGACCATATTCCACCAACTCATTCTTCCATTCCCCTAAATGCACTCCTATTTTTAACTGTGGCTCACCAGGCGATTGAGTGTAAATAATACTATCGGTATCATAATATAACACACGCTCGCCAAGTAAATCCAAATAACGAAATAACTCGAGGCGCGCGTGTGTCGTGGTGTATGCGGCGATTATCACGTTAATGTTTTTAGCAGGAGCAATAACGCTCTCATTAACACTCCAGTTGAGCACACGGAATTTGTCGCCGATTGGAATACACGAATTAACCTCAATATTTGGATTTGTTAATTTATCGAAATACTCCTCGGGAGTTTTAATGATAGCGATTTGCTCCATGTTTTCTCTTTGTGCGAACTTACCCCACAGGCTGTTTACTCCTAGCTTTGAAATTCGTTTCTTAGGTTTGTTGCGCATAATCTTTTCCCGGTCTAATCGGATACCCTCTTTCTCATAATACTCCTGTATGAACTGGTCTTTTTGTTGTTCGGTGACGCATCCTGCAGGCCAACCGTTACATTCAGTCTTGATCTTCATAAACAGGTTAATGTATTCCGTGAAAAGACCGCCCTCTTTCTTTTCAGTGTCATACATTACAACCTCATAGCTCCATACCTCGTGTTTTACTAGCACTCTATATCCTTTCTCGACAGCTACCCGCACTTCGTCTACAACCCACACTCCAGTCAAAGCTCTTTCCCCTTCTGAATGCGTGCATTCTTCTTCTCCATTCAGTGTCCGCGCACGTTCGGCATAAGGGGAACAATAATTTTCCACCACTCCGATAGGGCAGCACCGGGTGGTAGAGATTGGTCGGGGGTAAAACCGAACATTTTATTATTCCCTCAAACGCTGAAATATCGGGACACTCGTCATCGCCCACATAAACTTTCGGATGACCCACAGGATATTTTTTCACCTTACAACAGTAAGGATAGAGGGAGATTATATCTGTATACATGATACGTTCTCCCTCTTTCGCCTTTCTGTAGAGTTTCACGTTGTCGACTCTACCGCCATACAGGGCATCCCGCGGGTGAATTGGGGCCTTTTTAGTCATGATGTGGTTTTTTACAAATATACTCACCGGTGGGTGTTCTTTTAAAAACTCGCTCCACCGGCATTCCCATATTTCATGGACTATATACCCCAGCTCTTTTAAACGATTAATTTTGTTTACACTACTTTCATAACGCATATTGAAAGTAGTGTACGCGTCATTATATATGGGGTTGTCACGGCCAGTGGGGTAACACTCCCGGCACCCGTGAAATAGACACCCTTGGTACTCCCAAACGTGTTCTTCACCATTATAGTGTGCATATCCATCCACTTTATAACCTCCTCTCACCACAACCTCTCGCCCGTTACCAGAATGCTGGATTCGTGTTTTCAATCTGTCGGCCTCGTACACGAGCCACTGAACGGCGCCGACAGATTGATTATCACGCCACCTGTAGCCACTATGTGGGATAATACCAATGGTGTCTTGTCGCAGGAACGTTTTTCGATACATTAAGTTGCACGCGCTGGCAATGCTTATAGTCTCGAGGAACGGGTTGACGCCCGATATAGCCTCAAACTCGTTCATGAATTTTACGCAAGCATTGCGCAGCACGTCCACATCGTTCATACAGTATTTTATAAGTTGTTCTTTTAAAATGAAACCCGTCTCTCCAAGTGTTTCCTTTTCCTCATTGTACCAACGCAAAAACTTCTCTTTCTGTTTCTTTTTCAAACCTCCCACATCGTAATACTCGATACCCGGTAAAGCACCCCTATACTCCTGATTAGCTTTTGCATTGAACAAATGAGGGAAATAACCCTTCGAGACGGGTAAATCGAACGCGTCGCCTAATTTGGCCAAAGGCATCGGCAGGAAATTTAGACTATCGATAAATTTTAAACATAAATACTCCATCGATAAAATTTTGCACCCCCGCATAATAATTCGCGGCGTCCACTCTTTATGAAGCATCATTGCGCGTAAAATAAAATGGGCGTCGCAGCCCTTTGCGTTATGGGCTACAACGACTATTTTATTTATTTCAGAACGCCTTTGTGCTAAATAGTCTAAAAATTCGCCGATGCATTTGTCCCCGTAAAATACATGTGTTCTATCACCGCATACACCACACCGTTCAGTCTCACTGTTTTTACAACAGTAGCACACCTGTTGGCTGACTAACAGGTTGGGCTCATGCTCAAAAATACCTCCGGCTATCTCTTTATCTTGGCGGCACTCAATGTCGTAAAACACTAATAGCCATTTCTGTGGGGTACGCATTCGGCATGGTTGTATATAACATAAATGGCCTGACGGCATCATATTATTACACCCTGTGCAGAATACCTCCCCACAGACATGTGGATTCCGCCCTTTTTTCACGACGTAGGCTTTACGACATTGAGGACACACCTTCAGAATAGCGCACAATGAAGCCTTATGGTTTTTGAGGCACTGAGGCCCATAAAAACATCTATTGCATTCCCGGCAGTATACTACACTTTCCGTAATTGTGCACGGTGGTCTGTTCCGGCATTTATTGCATAAAGCTTTACACTTCCCTACGTGCCTGTCTTTGGTCTGAAATTTTTTGTGACATTCTTCGCAGAAGTATCCGCATGAAAAGGCTGCTGTTAGGCTAGTGATGACATTATAATGGTTGTTAATATATAACAAATTAATCTGTTTGCCATGACCGTGACCCTCAAAAAATATTTTTTCTCCCGATAACCCATCATACACGGTGATTTTATAGTCCGCTAAATATGCCTGAAATTTTTTTAATTCCGGTATCCCCCCGCCATTCTCTAGGCTAACACCAGCCTTTTCACTTAGTTCGGATACCTTTTGAAACATATGTTTTGCGTATTGATGGCGATATCTATCTCTTTCTTTTGTATCATTTTTATGTTCAATAAGCCCTATAGCCACCACCAGAGCTTGACCCAAACAATAGTATTCAGGGTTTTTAATAACTATTATACCTCTGTTATGTTTTATGTACTCGTTTATGTCAGAAAAATTCTGTTTCACTCGTCCCATACCAATAGGTAATTCGACGTGGTGAAAATAGAGAATAAAGCGATCTTGATATAAGAATGAAGTATTGGATTGAATTACTTTTTCTAACGCACTCCACACATTTTCAGCAGTCATATTTTCAGCAGTTCGAAACGACAAATAGAATGGTTTATCTGGGTGATTTTGGTTTATAAAAGTCAACCCTACACGATGATGAGGGAGCACACCTCTCATTACATACCGTACCAAATCATTAATACCATTTTCTACCCATTCAAGGGGGTTTTCTCCCTCTGGGGGAGGAGTTAATTCAATTGTCAGTAAATTCCCATTATCTTTAAACTGTCTATAATATTGCTGAGATTCGGATATTATATTAAATCGCTCCATTTTTTTGCTGTTTATCTAACTTTTAGAATATTGTAAAATCTTAATTGCTGTCTTCCAACTATAGAACACCAATTAGTGTTTTTTCTAATAACCTATTATTCTTAACGTTCAACAATTATTCACTGTAAAGCAATATTTTTTTGCAAAATTCTTCTCGGAAAAATCAGGTATTTGCAAGAAAAAAGTAATTGGGACTGTTCCAACTATAGAACACCAATTAGTGTTTTTTCTAATAACCTATTATTCTTAACGTTCAACAATTATTCACTGTAAAGCTATATTTTTTTGCAAAATTCTTCTCGGAAAAATCAGGTGTTTGCGAGAAAAAAGTAATTGGGGCTGTTCCAACTATAGAACACCAATTAGTGTTTTTCCCAATAACGTATTCTTTCTAAACCTGTAAATAGAAAAAAACGGAATTTTACTTTGCAAATCCACCACCGAAAATTTTGACAAAGTTGAAAAAAAATGCTTATTTAAAAAAAATCTATATTCGGCCTATTTTTTGCCACTGTGACGTGTGGTTTTCACGATCGTATTCAACACAACGTATATTTCAAAAAATAATCTATCATGGGTGAGGTTATGAGGAACACTTAAAATCCACCAGCGAAAATTTTGACAAAGTTAAAAAATGCTTATTTTAAAAAAAATCTATATTCGGCTTATTTTCGGTCGCTGTGACACCGGGTTTTCACGATCGTATTCAACACAACGCATATTTCAAAAAATAATCGGTCCGGGGTGAGGTTATGAGGAACACTTAAAATCCACCAGCGAAAATTTTGACTGTTAAAAAATGCTTATTTTAAAAAAATCTATATTCGGCTTATTTTCGGTCGCTGTGACACCGGGTTTTCACGAACGTATTCAACACAACGTATATTTCAAAAAATAAGCGGTCCGGGGTGAGGTTATGAGGAACACTTAAAATCCACCAGCGAAAATTTTGACAAAGTTAAAAAATGCTTATTTTAAAAAAAATCTATATTCGGCTTATTTTCGGTCGCTGTGACACCCGGTTTTCACGATCGTATTCAACACAACGTATTCTTCAAAAAATAATCTATCTTGGGTGAGGTTATGAGGAACACTTAAAATCCACCACCGAAAATTTTGACAAAGTTCAAAAAATGCTTATTTTAAAAAAAATCTATATTCGGCTTATTTTCGGTCGCTGTGACACCGGGTTTTCACGATCGTATTCAACACAACGTATATTTCAAAAAATAAGCGGTCCGGGGTGAGGTTATGAGGAACACTTAAAATCCACCACCGAAAATTTTGAGTTAAAAAATGCTTATTTTAAAAAAAAATCTATATTCGGCTTATTTTCGGTCGCTGTGACACCCGGTTTTCACGATCGTATTCAACACAACGTATTCTTCAAAAAATAATCTATCTTGGGTGAGGT
The DNA here is from genome assembly GCF_964235325.1 of Thermobia domestica. Classification (NCBI taxonomy): domain Eukaryota; kingdom Metazoa; phylum Arthropoda; class Insecta; order Zygentoma; family Lepismatidae; genus Thermobia; species Thermobia domestica. Next base: position 101,724,129 of record NC_137460.1, read on the forward strand.
TATGAGGAACACTTAAAATCCACCACCGAAAATTTTGACAAAGTTCAAAAAATGCTTATTTTAAAAAAAATCTATATTCGGCTTATTTTCGGTCGCTGTGACACCGGGTTTTCACGATCGTATTCAACACAACGTATATTTCAAAAAATAAGCGGTCCGGGGTGAGGTTATGAGGAACACTTAAAATCCACCACCGAAAATTTTGAGTTAAAAAATGCTTATTTTAAAAAAATCTATATTCGGCTTATTTTCGGTCGCTGTGACGCGTGGTTTTCACGATCGTATTCAACACAACGAATTCTTCAAAAAATAATCTATCTCGGGTGAGGTTATGAGGAACACTTAAAATCCACCAGCAAAAATTTTGTTAAAAAATGCTTATTCTTAAAAAATCTATATTCGGCTTATTTTTTGCCGCTGTGACGCGCGGTTTTCACGATCGTATTCAGCACAACGTATTCTTGAAAAAATAATCTATCTTGGGTGATGTTATAAGGAACACTTAAAATCCACCTCCGAAAATTTTGACAAAGTTCAAAAAATGCTTATTCTTAAAAAATCTATATTCGGTTTATTTTTGGACGCTGTGACGCGTGGTTTTCACGATCGTATTCAGCACAACGTATTCTTGAAAAAATAATCTATCTTGGGTGAGGTTATGAGGAACACTTAAAATCCACCACCGAAAATTTTGACAAAGTTCAAAAAATACCCAAAAAGGCACATAAATTCTGAGGTAGATGAAATGGCATTTCTCGTTGATAGAAAATTGAGTAGGTTCCCTCTGTTTCTTTAAATTCTCAGCTAGCTAAAATGGCATATCTTTGCTAAGTATGTTGACCTTTGACCTCGATGATCAATGTTTTGGATCTTGTAGTACCTGATGAATAATTACTAGATTTGGAAACAGCATCTCAATATATGGCTCAGTTTTCGAGTGATTAGGTTTTAAGTATGTTGACCTTTGACCTCGATGATCGGTATTTTGGAACTTGTAGTACCTGATGACCAATTACCAGACTTGGAAACACCATCTCAATATGTGGCTCAGTTTTCGTGATATTAGGTTTTAAGTATGTTGACCTTTGACCTCGATGATCGGTATTTTGGAACTTGTAGTACCTGATGACCTATTACTAGATTTGGAAACACCATCTCAATATATGGCTCAGTTTTCGTGTTATTAGGTTTTAAGTAGGTTGACCTTTGACCTCGATGGTCAATGTTTTGGATCTTGTAGTACCTGATGACCAATTACCAGACTTGGAAACACCATCTCAATATATGGTTCCGTTTTCGAGTTATTAGGTTTTAAGTAGGTTGACCTTTGACCTCGATGGTCAATGTTTTGGATCTTGTAGTACCTGATGACCAATTACTAGATTTGGAAACAGCATCTCAATATGTGGCTCCGTTTTCGAGTGATTAGGTTTTAAGTATGTTGACCTTTGACCTCGATGATCAATGTTTTGGATCTTGTAGTACCTGATGACCAATTACCAGACTTGGAAACAGCATCTCAATATGTGGCTCCGTTTTCGAGTGATTAGGTTTTAAGTATGTTGACCTTTGACCTCGATGGTCAATGTTTTGGATCTTGTAGTACCTGATGACCGATTACTAGATTTGGAAACACCATCTCAATATATGGATCCGTTTTCGAGTTATTAGGTTTTAAGTAGGTTGACCTTTGACCTCGATGGTCAATGTTTTGGATCTTGTAATACCTGATGACCAATTACCAGACTTGGAAACACCATCTCAATATGTGGCTCAGTTTTCGTGTTATTAGGTTTTAAGTATGTTGACCTTTGACCTCGGTGGTCATTATTTTGGAACTTGTGGTTGCTGGTGACCAGTTACTAAATGTGGAAACACGACCTCAATATGTGGACCCGTTTTTGAGTTATTAGGTTTTAAGTGTCACACAAACGACGTCCAGGTAAAAGTAGGTGTGGTATTGGTAATCAGCATGGTCGAAAACCCCATATGCCGAGTTTCATCCAAATCAGTTAAAATTGTCATAGAAAGGGCGTATCCCACATAAACTATAAGACCCAGGTAGAAATAAGTGTGGTATTCTTTACCAGCATGGTCGAATCGGAAATATAAACGTTTCTGCGCATGCGTGTTATTTCCCAGTATGGGTGTATACTATGTTATTTAGGGGATGAAAAATAGGTCATAGTCTTTTATGACCTGCTTGTTGCACGTAGTCTGCTCTATTGAACCGGAACCAGCATTGCAACTGGAACAGGTTGTAGTCTAGTGTAATTTTTCTGCGCATGAGTGCAATGTGTATTTAATTGGAAATTTAATTTTACTGCGCATAAGCAATCAAGTGTGTGTGTGTGTGTTTGTGTGTGTGTGTGTGTGTGTGTGGTTGTTATTTTTTTATTCTCTGCTCTATTATGCTGCTATAAAGTGCTCGTAAAAGGGAACGGGGGTGTTATGTCTTATTTTATGTTTCTGCGCATATGCGCAGTGGGTCAAAAATTGGTCTCCATTCTCTGCCATGTTGAAAAAAAAGTGGTCATAAAAGGGGACGAAAAAACATCCCCTGCTATGCTATATGTTCTATGTTAAATAGGTGAATGAAGAATGTGATATCTGCTCTGCTATGTGTTCGTAAAGTGCTCGTAAAAGGGAACGAATACACCCCTGCTATGCTATACATGCTATGTTAAATAGGCGAATGGAGAATGTGTTATCAATCTGCTATGTGTTCGTAAAGTGCTCATAAAAGGGAACGAATCTTATGTGGGATGTGGCAGGTGCAGTGATCCGGCGTCGACCGATCTGCGCAGACCGTGCGCGTGGCCGGCCAATCAGCGTCAAGGGGGCGAGGTCCCACTGTCAGCCAATCGGCGTGAACGGGGCGGGGTCCGGTGCCAGCCAATCAGCGGGGGTCCCGCGCCAGCCAATCGGAGTGAACGGAGCGGGGGTCCGCCGCCAGCCAGTCAGCGCGGTAGATAGGAGGTCGTAAAAGAGCGTGGCCGGCACCGACCAATCAGCGTCAGGGGGCGTGGCGGGAGGCGTGGCCTACATCGACCAATCAGCGTCAAGGGGCGTGGCGGGGGGCGTGGCCTGCACCGACCAATCAGCGTGAAGGGGCGTGGTCGGGGGCGTGGCCAGCCAATCAGCGTCAAGGGGCGTGGCCAAGGGGGCGGGGTCACGTGACCTGCGCCAGCCAATCAGCGTCCAGGGTTTGCGCATGCGCAGTAGGAAAAAAAACAGCCCCAAGTGTCCCCACCCTACTGACGGTTTTTTAGGGGGCCTCGCGAAACCTAATGCCGCCTCTGCCCATACATGTTAAAATGTGATGAGCAGCTCTCAGATTTATGTCTTAAAACTGTGAAAATATGGATCAAGTTATGTCTTAATAATGATAAAATATGGCAGAATGACGTACAAAGAATTAAATACATAGTTAATAAAAATGGATAAGAATAGCAATTTTACACGACAGAGTTGGTTTATTCCGAATAAATATCTTTAGCTCTGATACATTTCTGATCCCGTAAGGAGTAAATATAAAAGAAAGAAGTGTTTATTTTACGATCGACAGTGAAGTGTCCTACTAGTTACAGGTATATATAAGGTATAGTTATAGGATTCGGAGTAACAGTGGAAAACTCTTACTCGATTACCCTCCACGTATGGTCACAGTGCTCTCTAGTAGCTTTGCTACTAAAAACAAAAATTGTTTTTAGTGTGTAATTGTTTACTAGAGAGGCAGAGACAGGCAGAGGCTGAAATGGGGTTCTGTGTCTAACGTAGTTGACGCTACGACAGGTCAATAACCGTTACCTCTTACACAGCATAATATTCCTTCTAACACCGTTATACAAAGCCAAATATTTCCAAGAATGGAAATTCCTAATAACCTCGTTGCTAACATTGTGAAATATATTTCTCAGCAGTAAGTAAAATGTGCATAAAATATGTATATTATGATAAAAAGGCCTTGTGTCCATCTTAAACACAAACTAAATACAATTTTCTTACAAGGCTCTCTATAATCTTTATTATAAATTAACTAGAAATGTTAGTTTCGGAAGTATATCACTTCCTTCTTCAGACTACTAATCCAACTGAAATCATAAATAGCATTACCTCATATTACTGTTATTTATGAGGTATGTTCAGATGGAGTAGTTGTCTGAAGAAAGAAGTTATATACTTCCGAAACTGTAACATTTCTAGTTAATTTATAATAAAGATTATAGACAGCCTTGTAAGAAAATTGTATTTAGTTTGAATAAAATATGTGTGAAAATATACTTTTATATTATTTCGGGCTTAAATGTAAACTAAAGCCAAAATAAGATTCAAATATGGGTTCATATCCCAATAGGAATTCATTTTTTCGTGTTCACGAGAATCAGAAATGTCCTTTTTAAAATTAAAGATATAATAACATGCCAGAATAAAAGTATGGTAAGTTAAAGGAATCCGGACCTTAGTGATGGGATTGAAATTATTTTAGATTAAACAATTAAAATACTTTTATGTTGAAAGTGTTTTGAGATTAACATAGATTTGGTTAAACCTCAAAACTTATTGATCCGGTTGAAACCTCACATACTAGGGTAGAAAGTAATAATATACAACCTATGGTGTTGTTTCAACAAATGTCAAGAAAATTGCTTTTAAGAAATTAAAAAAAGATATTAGTTAAACATAAAAACCTTGAGTGACGTTAAAACCTCCCATACTTCTGCGAAGGAGTATATAATTCCAAGAATGTTGTTCTCGTTTATCATCTACTTATTCTCAAATATGAGATTTTTTATTAAGATATTTTGGATATTACCTCTTAGCAGAAGTGTGTGAGGTTTCTATATGCCCATATACTTCAGATATGAGGGATATATAATAATGACTGATTCAACTACTTACAGTGCAAATATAAGTATGTTAATATTGGTTACACATGATTATCTTACCACATGATTAGCAGTTTATTTAAATCGATGTTAACAATATCTAAATCTGGCTGCATACTATTGATGTGACTAGGAGGAAACTTCATTTCATACAAAATAGGTATTATGTTATTGAATACAGTACAAATTATCGCAATACGTTTAAACATTATTGTGCAGTCGCCCCTTATCAGTCTGAAAGTTCAGATAACGTGCTAATTAATTGTGTGATTGGGGATGTCAGAACTGACAACTTGCGCCCAGGATTTTGTAAACATTGAATTTGGTAGATCATAAAGTACAGGATCTGACATGGGCTGCATACAAACAAAATCAAGCATGTACAAAATAAAACAGATTGTGATGTCAAAGGGGTTGAAAAGGGTGAGAAGGGAGTAACTTTTAGGATTAGTTAATCTACTCGCACTTACTTGTAAATCTCGGTGTTTCCTCCTCGACGATTCTTCCTGTGGATTGATGTTCGTTCATCCTTCACTCTGGCCAGCTGGGCGTCCAGATGGTCGTGAATTAAGGGTCTGCGAAACCCGGGCAGGCAAACGAGCGTTGCGAAAACTTTAAATTTAATCAATATCAAAATCTCTCTTTTACGAAATCTCCATGGTAGTTGATAGCTATAACGTCTGCCAAGACAAGTTGCTTTCTAGGTTAGAGCAAGGTAAACTTCTCGGAACTCGGATTTGTAGCTTGTGCTCCTACATGTTGACTCGTCTCTCATACGATCCGGACTACATCTTCCCAAAAGTCTCTCCATGGTTTTCTTTGATGTCACTTCCGGGTTAATATCCTGGGTCGTTGACTATTTCTTCAGTCTCATAGATTAACCAAAGGTGAGGTGATGATAGGAATGCTGACAACAAAACAATCTGTCGCTTTTATTGATTAAGAAATTACGTGTGTTGATGGAATTAACAAACAGCAAGAAAACGTCCTTGTAAGAAAAGTAAATGAACTTAGAAAAAAAATCGAAAAGTGATTCAACTTTAAATAAATGATTGTTTTTTTACTGCATAGAAGTTTAAAATAAAATGTCAAAAAATACGAAATAAAATGCTTCATTATGTGTCCAAATACACATATCTTCACATTATAAAATAATTTGATATATAATTTTGTACACGATTAGCATTAATATAGGCTCTATTAGGCTCTATTAGAATTGAAAATAACGGTTGGTTAATCGAAGTATTCATACTGACAGATAGTATTTTTGTCAGCAGAATAACTGAACATTGATACATCAAGTATTTCACATTTCGTTCAGTTTAATTTATAAGATGATACGTCAAGTATTTCACATTTCGTTCAGTTTAATTTATAAGAGCTCACACTGTCACTTACGGCTTCATAAAACAGGTAATTGACCACTATAAATAACATTTCGTACTTCCAACACACATTAATAATCGCTTTCCCAGACCCCATTAATTACATCTACAGGTGGTTGAGCAAGATATAATCTACCCTGAAAGAAGACTGTACAAGGTTACTTTCCCTTTACGATGTGAAATAAATTAACTGAGAGAAAGCTTGATAAATAGCTGTCCTGAATCTATAAAGACTTTCCCCGTATTTATTAAAGTTTATTTCTTCCTTCCTATTTACTTAAGTCTATTCAAGTATCTTTTCTTCCTTTATCTGTCTATTTGGATCAGATTTTTGGAATTGATTTTTCTATTATTTTTCTGTCGTTCTTTCTTTCTTTAATTTTAACCTTTGCTAAATATTTAATTAATTTCAACTCTGCTTCCATTTAATTACATCTATATTAAAAACGCAACTTATCTTTTCCGTTTGATTAATATTTTGAATTTACTAACTGCTGTTGCTTGAAATCTGTTCACTCAATTTGTCTTAAATTTTGTGTTAATGCTCATTTTCAATTTAAGAATTAACAATCATGCCTTTAATAAAAAGTGTCCACGCTTCTATAACTTTATAATTGTGATTTGAATACTAAACTGAAATGCTGAATCCAATAAAACTCCGACCATGAGGTCAAGAGAAAAATGATCTCAAAGTTGTAATATTTAAAGTGCCATTTATTCCAATGGAGAAAGTGCCCACACTTCGGACCGTTTCTAGTTGCGAATTTTATATTAATTTGAGAATAATGAATACAAAAGGACTACAAAGCAGATTTGTCGATTGAGTCAAGAGAAAAAGGACTTCAATATTGGGATTTTTAAACTACCATTTGCGCAATGGTGAAAGTGTATAAGGTTAAATACATTTCTAATGGTATTTTTTATACACTGGTCTGCAGTACTTAAGGAGGATACAGATAATTATTAACATATTTAGAAGTTTGTGGAAATGGATAAACACCTGGCAACCTGTCCCCAGAGACCTTCTAAATGTACATATGGAGCAAGATGGTACTTCCGTGATGTCAGACCGGCAATAGAGCCAAGAGGATCTGCTTTCATAACACGAAACAGTTGGATGAAAGGATACGGAAGTAAGAACGTTTTTGTCAGTTACAACCTGCTGAATTGCATTATGGTGATATTAGCCTAAATGTGAAGAGCCATCGTGACTCTGGAAGAAGGATGAAGTGATGGGGTGGTCCAGGAGTATCTTATTACGCACGGCATTGTTTTGCGTGCATGACGAAGATTCTCTACAACAAGCAATGCTGTGTGAAGGAGAGGTAGTAATTGACCATAGTCAACTACAGTAGCAGACGAGCACTACATTGCTCAACAGGCTAGAAGAGAGCGACGGCAAACAGCGGGTGTAGTTTCAAACATATTTAACAGGACTGCAAGTCGAAAAATCTCATGCACCACAGTAATAGGTTTACTGCATGGGGGCGGCCTCTTTGTCTGACAAACACGACGTTGTGCTTCTCTGACATTCGAAAATTGGCAACACCATACGCGGTGATGTCAAGAACATGAATGAACCGAGGAGGAATGGAGTTGCGTAGCGTTCTCTTTTCAGACTAAAGCAGATGCAGTTTGAGTAAGTAATTCTGGATGCACATTCATTTGGTAAGAGGTGGGAAACTACCCAGTAACATTGTCGTATATCATCGTTTGGCTGGTCCTGGTATTCTTGTGTTGGGAACCATAATGTATTTTGTATGATCATAACAACCTCCACATTTATGACTAGGATACATTCGTTACCCTGTATTCTTTTCCAGCGTGTGTCTGTTCAGTGGTAGAAGCGCCCTCGACTTCACCTTTATGAATGATAATGGGCAACCAAATCGAACAGCGCAAGGGGCGGAGGTCTTGGAACGAGTATATGTGGTGAATGCACTGGCTTGCCTATCCTCTGACTTGAATTTCATCAATCAAGCATGGGATGTTTCATATTTAATACCTATGTAAGAAGCAGATTAGAGTACGCAAGCGTGGTATGGAAACCTTTTTTATCACTGTTATATTAAGAAAATTGAAAGAATAAAAAATTAACTTTTTGCGACATATGTATTACAAGAAATATAAAAGATCTTCATATGAAGAAAATATTTCTTATAATAATTTAGTTAATGAATTTACTTGTGATACATTAGAATTAAGGAGAGAAATAACAGATCATTTAATTTTGAATAAAATTGTAAATGGCCTTCTGGAATGTGATGAGTGTTTACAACTATTGAACTTCAATGTTAAAATGAAGGCGTTAGGAAATCGGTAACCATTCTACTGTAACAAATCTAATTCAGTGTATCATCAAAACTCACCACTTACAAGACTCTCCAGGAAACATAATAATGCTGTTAAAGGAAAAAATGAAATCGTTTTTGCAATGACAATGAAAGTATTTATGGCGAATTTAAGGGAGAATTTAAGTAAATGGTATAATAATACTTGTAATTGTGAATAGCGCCTAGAATTACTAAATTTAGAAATTTATTTTGAAATTTGTTTTCAAACACTGAATTTATATTTCCTTGAAGAGATTATTTTTGTGTATTTTTATGTATATATGTTTTTCATTTGCTTCGCTTTATTGTGTTATTTTATTCTTTATTTTAAGATTTTTTTTATTTTTGTTATTCGTATATTCTTGTTCATAATATACTGTGGCTATAATATGGTGCTATGGTTAATAATTATGATGTAATTTCGAATATTTATACTATATCAATTATTTGTAGAATATCGTAGCCAGTGGCGTATTTAGGGGGTGGCTTCCGGGCTTAAGCCCCCCCGAAATCTTACTTAGTATAGTAAAGTAAATGAAATATCTTGCAGAATTTTCACATTTCCAGGCAAAGCCTCCCCGAAAGTTAGCAAAGCCCCTCCTGAAACAAAATCGTAAATACACCACTACTCGTAGCCTATGTATATTGTGATATATTGTATGTTCGTAAAACTCTATATTACTAATTACATAATTACAATGTCTATTGTAATTGGAGTTTAAGCCCTGTTATAGCTAATAGATAATAAATAAATAAATAAATAAACACGTCAAAATGAACCATACACTATCCAGTGGGTATCAACAGGGCTGGTAAATCAATGGAACTGCATACCACAACAATTCATTCTCATCTTTCTGAACAGTATGGGAGCACGTTGCAGAGCATGCTTCGCTATAGTTGGTGGAAAAACACCCTTATAAGGACCATTTCGCTTTTTGTCAGAGGGGCCATCATAAGTCACAGTTACTTCAGTGTAAGTTATTCTCTCTGAATTAAATTATCACATTTGCTCTTCTCATTATTAGTGTCTTCTTGTTGGTTTCCATATCGTACTGTAGTGCTACTTTAAATTTATGGTTCTAGTTTCAGCTATCTATGTCACTTGGGAGTGACACAGCATGCGACACTTACTTTCGTCCTTAAGTTTGCACATCAGTATTCTAATATAAGGACTCTGAATTCAACAACACTATTTTTAAACATGCATGTCCATGGGATGCCTAGAAAAGGAAAAATGTTGGACATAAATAAATAAATATCTCAAATTGAAGAAATTTTCCTTCTATTTCCATGAACGAATATGTGTAAGAATTATTCCGTGAGATTTATGATCCTCAAGTTAGTATAAAACTCGCAATAGGAAATGTATTAAAGACAAAACATTATTATTCAGATAACCTTACTTGTGACTCCATGGACAGATACAGTATGCTTAAGAAATAGTCTCATTGTATTCAGAATTATTAAATTATTACAGAAAGCACAATTAGAAATATATCCAAGCATGGGTACTTTTTACTAGTGACGTGATGGTTACTCTTTAATATTTCATTAATTTTAACACTTTCGACCCTAAGCCCGAGAAGAACTCTGAATAAATTATAAAGAGAAACATACAAGCTGATTTGCATAATATTGTTCAATTTCAGCCAATAATATGAATAAAAGTTTTGTCCATCTTAAAATAGAACATTTAAAGATTAATGTGACATATGTTTCTTCTTTTTACTGTCGGACACTTATAATCTAAACTGTCAGGAAGCTGGAATTTGCACAATAAGATTATGAGCAAAAAGTACATATTACCTTTGTGTATTGCTTCAGTTTGTTTCCCAATTTCCCAACTACGCTGTTCATAAATATCGAAAGCGTTTTATAGGACAATGTCCAACAGTCTGTCGTCAGTCCATTTGTCTATTTGTGGACAGATGTTTCAACAAAAATAGGAATAGATTCAATATTTATCCTCCATAATTTAACTGAAATCGGAAGTAGTGAAACGTTTCTAATGTTTCCAGTTTCGATATTGATATTCATAGAGCAAAAATAGTAAAAGACAATCAGAAAGGAACTCTTGATACAGTATGCACTCAATATTCCAGGAATAACATTTGTCTCGACATGTTTATCCCATTCATATCTAAATTTCTGAAATTCTTAGATTTCTGGTTTCAACAGTTATCGCCATTGTGATAAGCTGTAATAGATAGCCGAAAGCAGTTCCTTGATAATTATTCAGCACCACGATCTCTATAATGATAGGTTTAATCTCTACTCCTAACTCTATTATAAAACCGGAAATAATATAAATAAACTATTTATGTGCTGAACGCTGATCGCCTTAGTGAAATACTGCTATAAATGAAAATTATATAGAACCTTTGAGTTTTAACTCCCACGGTAATACCGTGTGAGGTGAAGGAGACGGTGATGATGAGAAATGCATCAAATGATAGGATGAAGAAAATGAGAGAAAAAGGAAAAAACCCGAGAAAGCCCACTCACATGGTTTTTTGACTACCGCAAAACCCACTTGACGTAAGCTGTGATCGAACCAGGGGCCACGCGCAATAGAGGTGAACGCTTCGTCAGTGAATCACCACGGTCCACTACTACAAATACGAAGACGCTAATATAAATATATTGAATGTCCCAAGAATAGGTTCCAAATTCGATTCTAGCCTTCTACTGTAACAAGATTGGTAGTATTTAAGTTTCTCTGATATTTGTGTCATAATCGTTCGTAACAAATTGTACATATCCATATCAACCAAGTAAATTTGAGTTGTGTATAATGTGTTGTACCAATATATGTAAAACTAAGCAATTACTGTATTAAGATATGTATAGGAAACCCTTGAAATGATATGTACTTCAGAGCTTGGATTCCTTGTTGATTAAATTCTGCGTACTATACTAGTTTCAAGCATAAAATTTAAATAAGAAGCAAGTAGGAAACATATATAAGCACTTTACACTTACGCATATATTAAGAATTTCTTTCCATATGTAATTATGCTTTAGCGCCAAAACGGAATCTTTTTTAAATGAAGAGACAATAAGTATTTCTAGTCCATTATTTGCAATAAATGGACGCCGACTTATGGTAATTTATACAACATAAACCTCTGAGTTCTGGAATGTTACTATTTATGCAACGAACTGAAATACATATAAACGGACAGGCCCGCAACTTGAAGGGGCTAGGTGGGCCTGGCCCCCTTAACTTTTCGTGCCCCTCCAGACATCAACACAAAAAACAATTTAGATATGTGCAAGACAATTTTTAATGACTTGCCCCCATGGCCCCCCAAACCTCTGTGGCTGGCTGCGGGCCTGTAAACGGACATGAAGGAAACAATTACCTTCTGCAATACTCTTAGATTGTATCAAGTTCCAAAACTGTTAAATGATTAACAACAATCATTAGTTAATGATTATTACTTAAATTATGCCGTGACTTTTGAATTTGAGCATATTGTCTTTTATTCAATAATTGCGTAAACATACGTGAACATACGTCCCTAAAGGCGTACTGGTGTATAAGAAAACACCATCAGCCAGTGGCGTAGGGAAGGAGTGGGACCAAGGGGGCCGGGGAACCCCAAAGACTTCCGACAATGTATTTAGGTGCTTTGATGTTCGTAATTGTTTCAGAACGAATAGCAACTGCTTTTTATGTGCTCTATTTGAAAACACAATATGTCACTAAAGAATTCCTAGACAAGCTGTTCGCTAACGTCGTCTTTATTCTTTAGAATGTTTACATTTGTGTAGTATGGAAATCTATTTTTTCAGAAATCCTTGCTGTTCAAACGGAAGGAAGAAAAGAGAGTGAGGGCCTATATGCATATGGTGACCTTGAAGTTATTGTTTTCCTGTTTGACATAGCAACGACCACAGTTTTCACGTGTCTTCTTTGACCCAAAGCCCTTCCAGACTAAGCCAGGCAATACTGAAAAGAATCAGATCCTTTCTGATCATAAAAAGAGAATCCGAAAAAATACTTTATTTTAGTTAAAGGGTTAAAAGGAGTGGACATGTTTGAACCCAAGAAACCATTGACCTCAATAAAAATATTTAAAAAACACGTGACCTGTCACCGTCTATTTTGAATCATTCACCGCCGTTTCCAAGAGGATTAACTAAAAAAAACTCGGTTTAGTACCATCACTTCTATCCGCAATTGACATTAAAGAATGCAGCGAACAATGAATTTCGGTAAATGCTCAGCATCTTATTTAGTTTTCTTAACCTACAAGAAGGAAACCTGTGTGACTATGTCACTGCTATCTCTAATGTTTGATCAATTAGAGCAGTTCAGAAGATTTGCTTGAGTTAGACGTGTTTAGAGTGTCGAAATAAGAACTTACTTTGAAATTGCAAAATGTCGGAAAACGTTTTATAATAGTGGTTAAAGTGAAAGAAGACAATTGTGTTAATTTCGGTGTGAAAAATATGCAATCAAAGAAACTCTCCCCCAATAAAAAAGCAACTGAGAAAAATCTAAACAAGATATTAATTCAGAGAAACAATGGAGAAACGCTGTAGAAAACTGGCAAGAACAACAACAACAACAAAAAAAAAAAGAAAGACACAGTAGTGGTGTACAGTTTGGCGGAAAAAATGTCCAGAAACAGCAATCGAGAAAGAGCAAAGAAATATCTAAAGAAGCCGGCACTTCAGAGAAAGATTAAGTATTTTATTATATTATTATTTCTACTGTTATTATTAAAACTAAACATTCTGGCTCAACAAACACTTCAAAATACTAAGCTCCCTTCCCAAACAGAAATCCTGGCTACGCTACTGCCATCAGCTATCGCGCGGTGGCGAAGTGGTAGAGCACTCACCCCCAGTGCCTGGGGTCCCTGGTTCGATCCTAGGTCACGCCGTATGTAGTTTGGGGTGGTCAAACATCGTGCTCGTAGGTTTTCACGGAGTTGTTCCGTTTTCTCCCACTTTCTTCACTCCACTATTTCATTCATTTTTCATCATCACCGTCTCCTTTACCCTAAACGACATAATCGTGGGACGTAAAACGTAAAGAGTTTATTTCATTTTTCATTTTTGTAAATTGTTACTTTTCAGTTCTAGAACTTAAAAACTAGCACTGGAATATATTAACTATTCTGCACTTGTACTTAATATATTCTGTTGATTAACATACTACTGTAGTGCCCACTGCTGTATCCATTATGTTCATAAATTAAAGTCCTTGAAATGACAGAGTTAGACGCGTGAAGGAGTTATTTTAAGTTTTCCAGAGTTGTACAGGTTTAAATATGATGACAACTTTGAAAGAATTGCTTTTAGACTCCAGTTATGTACAGTTAACTACGCTGACACCTATGAAGGAATAATTTTCAGACTTCCAATTCTTACTACATGTCGTTGAAAATGTGAAATCTCGTATGTCAATTTTCTGGAATTTTGAGTTTTTGGCATAAACTTGAAGAGAACAACATAACCCATGTTTTAGCAAACTCACTAATATCACAAATAATCGATTGCTGAGAAACAATCGATTACAGTGTTGACCTGCATATCGATTGTTGGCAACTGCAGATGATACCTTGTATGGAAATGAGTTGAATATATTATAGTCATTTGCAAGGGCGCCCATCAGGGAGGCAAGGTGGGGAGCTTGCCCTCCCCCTAGAGGAAATTGTAAACTTACTTCATAATATCGAAACCCAATAGAATTTTTACATTAGTTATAGTAAAATTTGAAACTATTTTTGAAACGTCGCTTATACTTGCCTCCCTGTACGGACTTGGAAACCACAACATGGGCGCCCTTGATCATTTGGATTGTGTAGCTGTGTCAGTGTGTTTTAAAAGGTTAGCGCACTTTTAGAAGGCCTGAAATATTGATATTTTGAATAGATATACTCTTTGTTTCACCCTAGGAAGATTATAAAACGGAAGTACGTCAAACGCGTCAAACCAGTGTAGCCAGTAGCAAAAAGTGCACTTTTCTGTCAGAAAAGATGAAAGACTAGTGTCCCTTTATACATGTGCATATGGTCTCGCACAACAAAGTTACGGACCCTACGGTTGCCTCTATTTGCAGAACAAGTGGGAAGTGAATGACACAAGTTACTTTATATAGTTATCTATAACAGTATCTTTACTTAAATAACTTAATTGTGTGTGTAATCCAATTTATGTATGGCCAAACGCCAAAGCAGAATGAAAAGATTTTCGGTTTGTATTAGACCCCAATGCCAATTGGGATGTTATCATATCACATTGATTATAATAGTATACCAAGGAGGAATAGGGAGAAGTCCGAATTTTTGCAAAACAATTGAGTATTTCACCAGCCGCTCAACTTAGAAAGCATTTTAAAAAGGTGAGCAGACAGCCTAGCAATTTTAGCGTTTTTGATAATTCCTTTCAGATTCTAGACCGTCTAACATTAGATTTTCTTACACACACTCCTGGATACAAAAGGAATCGAATTTTACTTTCAAATCCAATTCTATCAATCAGTATCATATGTTTATTGCATCAATTTTTTTTAAAAAAATGTTAGGTTTGCTGATAACAAAATAGACATGTTGAATCCTTCTCTTCTGGCGCCGCTGTCCCTTCCATGAAATAATTACAGCGTTTTTTTTTTTTTTTTTTTTTTTTTTTTTGCAAATTGATACATATAAATGAAGGTTCAGAGGAAGGAGACCAGTAAATCAGTTATTATCATCACTAATAGTTGAGATACAGAATATATTACTTCGTGAATACATCTTCTTTTATTTTGAAAATCCTTCTAAGTAAAAGTTCCTGGCATACGTATTGATTCCCTTTTTAGTGGCAGGACGCGCTGTTAGTATATGACGAGTTGGTAATGAGTTCGTATGTAAAAATAATCGAAAAGATTGATATTAGTGTCGAATCCGTAGTTTTGGGGTCACTGAGATGAATAGTAACTCTCCCAAAGCTGTTCAAGTTTATGCTTAGCCCTCATCCACATGGTGGGGATGAAAATGAAAACGTCCAAACTCACTAAAACTAGTGTAGAACTCATAATTTTCGGAGTCGCTAGATGAACAGCGACAATCTGCAATCTGTCCAAATAGTGTTACTCGCGACACGAGAAATAAGATTTTCCCGTCTCGTCTCGAATATGGAAGACTTATTTCTGGTCTCAATTATCGAAGGATTATTTCTCGTCTTATCTCAAAATTTACTCGGATTGTTTTGTAAATTTTCCTGATTTTTCCTAATTTGATCCACAATTTATGAGATTCCTTTCTCATCACGAGATGTTTACGAAAGGTGTAGTATAACAAAAATTTAAGCTATGTTAATTTCTGTAATAGTAGTGTGGCCAGGGAGAATCCGAAACTATGCATCTACGAAAGTTTTTTTTTTTAATTCCTGCATTAATATTCTTGTCAAAGTTATACCTAGCGAATTTTAAAACCATCAAAGTTAATAGCCTATGCTATTCTTATTTTCAGTATACTGTATTTTTTGTGTATTTTATCGTCATTTCTGATGTGAAACCTGTTTAAATTCGCTTGCTTTTCCTGTATTGAATGTCGTTAAGCAAAACGAAATTTCCTTGAACAAGTCATTGAATCGGTGAGGGAATATAAAGGCTAAAATTTGTATTTTTTTAAAAAAAAGCCTAAAACGACGTTTACGAGGCAGGGTTCCCGGACTACCCACTGACCTATGTTGTATTCCATACTACTGGTGGGAAAAGAAATAACGGTATTTTGGTTTTTAAAAGAACCGACAGAGATTTTTCAAAAACCGGGAAGATTATAAATCAGTTCCGATTTTTAGAGAAAATTGTTTCGAATTTTAAAACTGTTACTGAAGCCGATTTTTAATAGAAAACCGAACCTTTTTTTTTAGTAGAAAAATGAGCCGGTTTAAAACCAAAAATGGTTTTGGTAAATTCGGTTAGTGACAGAATTTAAAATGTTTTTGAAGATTGAGGTAAAAGTAAATGAAACTTTAGAGTTGACTTGCGCGGCAGTTTATAATTGTTCATGTGTCTAGCGTAGCTGGTACGTTCAGCTAGCATATTAATATAAGTACTTGCAAACCTAACTGTAGCCGACGACAAAAGCAGAAGCATGACACAAGTAAGATTGTCAGATTTACTCTCTCTCAAATATCAGCGTTTCGAAAAACTTTTTAAAATATAGGTACTTTTTGCAATAGGTGCATAAAGAAAGTAAGAGTGACTGTTAGAATAGCAATAGAGGTATCCAAACTCATTCTTTATTAGTTAAACTTCTTACGATAAGGTAAGTTTGGCATAATGAGCTCAGTTGCTCCCACGTCGGCAGAAGCGGGATGACAGTTTTGATTCATTGTGTTCTGTGAAAGTTCAGTGAATTTTGTTGTGCGCGTTTCTTCTGTTTTGTTTTATTTTATTTTCTTGTAACAGTTATTCCGTGCGAAGAAAGGGGGACACAGGGGTTCCGCCTTCCCCAAAGGGTTACGACAATGGACTTTGGTACTTTGATATTTGTAATTTTTTCTCGGAAGAAACAATTACCTTCCATGTACTCTACTCTATTTCAAAAAAAGTATGTCACTAAACAACTTCTAGACAAGCTATGTTCGCCAACATCGTGTTTATTCTTTAAAAATGTTTGCATTTGTGGCAGGGGGTATGACATCGAGTTTTTCATCAATTCCTGCTGTTCAAAGGGAAGAGAGGAAAGAGAATGAAAGCCTAACTGCATATGGTGACCTTGAAGATATTGCTCTACTGTTTGTCATAGCATTGACCACATTTTCACGTATCTTCTTTGATCCAAAGTCTTTTGCAAACGGGGCCAGGCAGGAAGGAAAGAATAATTTCCTTTCTGATCATAAAAGGATGTCCCCCCAAAAAATGCATTGCTTGAAGTGTTAAGAGTGAATGGACATACTTGAGCCCAAGAAGCAAATTATGAACAAGATTTCCAAGAAAAACTCCTTCCAAATGTACCATTAAAATCCGTGATTGTTCTCACACACTCAGTAAAATACGAAAAAATCCCAACGAAATCGTGTGCTAAAAAAGAAATAGTAGAGTGGTTAAAAAATAAAGGTGTTGATTGTGATTCAACCTGGAACAAATTTGAAGTAATAGAAATGATAAATAAAGTTGCTTCTAGAAGTCTCCTACAGAATAGACCGCATTGCAAAGAAGCCGCTCATGAAGTTCTTCGTCTCCTCCTTATCATTGCGAACTTTGTCCCACTGAACTTGTGTGGAGTAAAGATTTGGGTGTTTCTTGCCTCCAGGAATAGTTATGTATGATAAGTAACTACACTTCCTCTTCTATTTTTTATTATTATTATTATTATTATTATTATTATTATTATTATTATTATTATTATTATTATTATTATTATTATTCAATGTTTTGTTTATGTTCTTCCTTTGTTTATTTTCTCAATTCGGCCGCCATCCACTTATAGTAAGTGGCAACGTCGCGCTGTAAGACGTCTCATATAACGTCATTTCCGTTTTATAATCTTCCTAGGGTGAGACAAAGAGTAGTGAAGTTTTTTTTTCGTCTCCTGAGAAAGTAAGAAATTGGACATACAAGGTATCACATCTTCAACTACGATATATATCAATATGCGTTTATTGAGCAACTTCGTCCATCCTTCCATGTGGTTCGGATTCCACGTTAATCAGTAGGTCAACGTCTCATATAGCTTCGCTGCTGAACGGGACGTTAAACTTAAAATCAACTGAACTCAACTCCGTCTATCCTTCCGTTAGTTTACAGGCAAAATAGTTAAAACGCTTAGATAAGCGGATAAATCCATGTCTAAATGAATTTAGCGTATCAAGAATAGCATCTTTCTCAGCATTGCCCCATCTATTCAAACCGGGAAAGATTTAATAACAATTCGAGTACTACTAAAACGATATAGAGAAATGCCTTCTTGACATAGATTAAGCGCAAAAGGAAGGTTTATCTCCGCTTTTGTACCCTATTGAAGCAACTGAAAATTTAATTCATCTTTTCTGTTTTTAATATTGGATTCTTAGAATTTAGAAAATTACAATTGTCTCGCAGTGTGAAACGAAACTCATGTCCTTTTTTAAAACATAGATAAAAATATATGTCTAATTTTTATTTTACTTATTATTTTGTCATAGCGTATGTTGTCCGATAGTTTTAGTGAACTGAATAATAAAGTTCCTTTTAGTGTTTGAAGAGGCCTTATTAAAAAAAATAAAAAATAAAGAAACGACTTGAACATGTCTTTCGATTAAATATAATAGAACAAGAAGTTTATATTGATTGAAAAATAGTAGTCAAATACAATAAATTACTTTTTTGTATTATAATTCAATATAAGAACAATCTGATCCCTCTTAACAATTTCAAAGGTTGCCTAAATTCAACCAGAATAGAAAGTCGCAAAAACTAAATCAAATAAAGATTTTTGAAAATTCTAAAGAAATTCTTCTAAGTTCTTCTAAATTTCTTGGAATAGAAAGACCAAATATCTTAAATCTCACCGTGGGATTCATGACATCAAGCATAATACGCATCAATTGTTCATCATCACCGTAACAATCCAAGATCAAAGCAGTATAATAAATATCATTAATATATTGATCAACAGTTTCAGCAAACTGCTGTTTCCTAAATAGCCTCTCAGACGTTAAAGCATGCCTAACTGAATTCGTGATAAATTTCTCAAAAATTAAATTCTTGAAACGCGGCCAATAAATATTCAAATAAATAGCTCGCTGAATTTCCTCCAGAAATTCTCCTTCACTTTTAGATAACAAGGTACTATAAATAGCATACAAAGGGAAACTAGTACTTTCAATGATATGCTCTAAGTTGACCAACAAATCAAAAATAATATAGCTATTTTTTTCGTCAATTTTCCTAAAATTCTTAAATTTCTGATCTAACAATTCAGCAATTTTTTGAAAAACAAATTGATCGCAATAATTGCCAGAAAACAACATTGGAAGTTTTTTAGGATTTAATTCCCCTAAATGCTCTTTACTTTTTGAACTACCCTCACACATCTGTCGATTACTATTATTTATTAATACAGGATTTCCTCTACTAAACAGATTAACAGGCGTAGAATTTTTTATTGCTGATACTCTTCTATAATACTGCCCTAAACGTTGATATTTGTCAAATCTCTTACTCTGGCGTTATACCGATTGTGGCACACTGGAATATAGGGTATGCTTTTTTTTTTAAATTTTTTTCCAACTATTCCAACTGCTTCAATTGAAATGGATCTATAATAATAAGAGAGTGAATTTAGTCTTCTTACCCTTCGATTTAGAAATAAGGTTCGCGAGAATTTCATAAAAGAATAATATACTAAGAATTGTATATAGTAGTTTGTTTTATTCGAAATTACATACTTCCTGCAACTGTTTTTTGATTGAAATGATTTGAAATGAAATCTTTAAGTTTTACGTCCCACGATTATGCCGGATAGGCTAAAGGAGACAGTGATGATAAGAAATGAATGAAATGATCGAGTGAAGAAAATGGGATAAAACGGGAGAACCTCGAGAAAACCCACGCACAGTGTTTGTCCAGCACAAGGTTCACTTGGCGCGAGCATAGATCGAACCAAAGACTCCATGCACCAGAGGTGAACGCTCTACCACTGAAACACCGTGGGCTCTGAAATTACTTAAAGGAGAAAGGGACTACTTTATGAAAACTTGATGACGAACACATTTGTTAAAAGAGCTCTTCCGTGGATAAGCGGTTAGCGTACGCGCCTTTGGCGTTGGAGGCCCGGGTTCGATTCCCGGCGGGAGCTCATGTGGTTCGGATTCCACGTTAATCAGTAGATCCACGTCTCATATAGCCTCGCTGCTGAACGGGACGTTAAACTCAAAATCAACTCAACTCAACATTTGTTAAAAAAATACCAGCTTTTCGTGAAATATTGCTTATAGACAGGGGCGGATTAAGGCTTTTGGGGACCTAGAACCGACTGTTTTAAGGGGACCATATGTTAAGAATAGTTCCAGTGCATAAATTTTCTTTTGTGTCTTCCACAGCCTCATAGGCATATGGAACTACCGAGAACTATGCTGTAAGATTTGAATGTGCTCCAAGTTTAGAATAATTAGTTTAGTTAAATTCATTATTAACAATTAAATAATTGCATTCATTATTAACAAGTAAATGCTACTGATAGAAATACTTAAATCTAGCGATACCGCGAGCTTACGAGCGGGGAAAAAAATAGCATCGGTCTGAAGCCTATAATATAATAAGTTGATTACTATATTTTAGTATTAAACAGAGGGATTTTAAAGGGCCCCCTGAGCTTGGGGCCCCGAAGCCTGGGCTCCATTGGCTCCGCCCTTAATCTGCTAATGCCTATAGATTATAAATTAAAGGGGACGGGCCGGGTCCGTTTTTAAAATTCCGGCCCGTGCAGACCTCTAGCCCCTGTGTATATGCTATCTTTGAAAATACAGTAGAGTTTCGCTTATCTGACATGAAACAGGCAGGCAGAACGCCGGATAATATGGATGTATTAAGGAAAGACCTATTAAAAGTCAAACTATGATATAATTTTACATATTACGCATCTAATTATCATGTTTTGCAAGAAACAAATACAATACATTGACTCAGTGACGTATCCAGCGTGAGGTCCTGGAAGCTGTTCCTTACCAAACCTCAAGCACTTTTTAATAAACCTACTTTTTCCCTTTTGAGGTTCTTTTATGTCAGATTACTTTGAGTCAGTGTCCAAACTGTGGACAATGCGTTGTTGTTATAATTCTAACAAGTAACGCTTCCCAAGTGTAACACTCCGATTTTGATAAAATTTGGCAGGTAGATACTACACATAAAATAAACAAATAAGTGCTTCTTTATTTTTTGCTGAAAAACGGTTTTAGGGGGCAAAAGCCCTCACCCAAAATGTTGAAAGTTGACGCCCGAAAGGCAAAAACAAGTGGACCAAAGTAAACGAAATTGTGAACAGATATTGCGGACATAAAATTAGGAAATACGTGTTTTGTATTTTCCTGGAAAAAACGGTTAGGTGGGGCACAGACCCCTCCAAACCTTTGATCATGAAATATCAAAAGTGCTAATAACAGTATGCCAGAAGTGCCTAAATTTACACGAAGAACTGGAACAAAACTTTGTGTTAGTACAATAAGCAAAAAATAAACAAATACGGCTTTTTTTATTTCCTGCGAAAATCGGTTTTAGGGGGCAAAAGGTCCCACCCAGAATTTTGAAATTGGACGCAAGAAAGGCAAGGAGAAATGGACCGAACTGAATGAAATTGTTCACAAATGTTGTAGAGCTAAGATGAGGGAATACGTGCTTCGTATTTTCCTGAAAAGAAAAAAAAAACTGTTGAGTGAACCGAGGCGTTGAGTGTCGGAAGGAGAGGACCGAAGCGAATGAAATTGTCAGTAGATATTGGATATGAAAAATAAAGCCTTTCGTGTTTCACAAGCGTCTCCATCAGATTTCTTCAAATTTGGCAGATCAACAACAAGCACAAACAGTCAGCGTATTTTGTAGAATATCACGAGGCAACTTTAACCCTTATAATGTTTTTCCGCATAAACAAAAACACGTGCCGATTAATTTCCTGTTTATTGTTGATGTGCCAAAATTGATGGGGACATCTTAAAAACACGAAAGTCCTTATTTTACATACAGTCTACACAATATCTACACACAATTTCATTTGCTTCGGTCCATTCCTTCCTGCACTTTTACGGTAATATTTACTTCTTCTTCTTCTTCTTCTTCTTTTTTTTTTTTTTAGGGGCTCTAGGCCCCAACACTGTTTTGTCAGACAAATTAAAACGCATTTCATTTATTGTTTTGCAAATTGTCCCTATACGAAGTTTCGTTGCAATTCTCCATACTCTTTAGGAACTTCTGACGTATACTTATTTGCACTTTTAATATTTCGTAATCAACAGCTTAGAAGGTCCGTTCCCCACTCAACCGCTTTTTTTTTCAGGAAAATACGAAACACAATTACCTTAAGTTACGTCTAGAATATCTATGCACGATTTCAAAATTTTGGGTGGGAAATTCTGCCCCCTAAAACCATTTTTTTCGCAGAAAATAAACCCGTATTCGTTTGTTTTTTGCGTATTGTCCCTACACAATGTGTTGTTCAAATTTTTCATGTCCTTTAAGCACTTCTGACATACTATTACTAGCACTTTTGATATTTCACGATCAAAGTTTTGGAGGGGTCTGTGTCCCACCCAAACGTTTTTCTTTTTTTTTCAGGAAAATACGGAACCCGTATTCCCTCATTTTTCGTCTGCAATATCTTTGCACAATTTCATTCATTTCGGTTCACTTCTTCTTGCCTTTCGGGCGTCAACTTTCAAAATTTTGGATGGGGGCTTTTGTCCCCTAAAACCATTTTTCCGCAGAAAATAAAAAACAGGTATTCGTTTAGTTTTTCCGTATTGTCTATACACAAAGTGTCGTTGGAATTCTTCGTCCTTTAAACACATCAGACATATTGTTTCTAGCACTTTTGATATTTCATGATCAAAGGTTTGGAGGGGTCTGTGCCGTTTTTCCACCTAACCGTTTTTCCAGGAAAATACAAAACACGTATTCCTTCATTTTACGTCTGCCATATCTATGCACAATTTCGTTCACTTTAGTCCACTTTTTTTGTATTTCGGGCGTTAACTTTCAAAATTTTGGGTGAGGGCTTTTGCCCCCTAAAACCGTTTTTTCCGCAGAAAAAAAAACATGTATTCGTTTATTTTATGTGTAGTATCTGCGTGTCAAATTTTATCAAAATCGGAGTGTTACACTTGGGAAGTGTTACTTGTAAGAATATACCGCAATGTCATTGATACCAGGTGGAATTAAAGAACACTTTTAAATGGGATTACAATTTCGTTTCCGTTCTGTTTATAACATTACTGTATTAGAACGATACACTCATTGCCATTTGCTATTTTTGTTATGTGATACACGTAGCAGACAGTTTTCCTTACATGTCTCTAGAAAATAATTTTTTGATTTCGTTTGTGTTAGAATGCAGTTTGACCGGTTCATAAATGAAAAGTAAGAAATGTTTAAGAGAAATACAGAACTATTGCATTATTATTATTATTATTATTATTATTATTATTATTATTATTATTATTATTATTATTATTATTATTATTATTATTATTATTGATATTTTTGAAACATTAGAATTACGTGCTTACGAGCTTTCGTGTCGGGCCCCCTCCGAAAAGTAAAGCTGGATATGTGCCTGCACTGAATGATAGACGTATGAGTCAAGGTATAGACGGGCGTGCTAGGCGATCGAGTCCGGAGCATCAAAAACAGACTAAGACCACAACTTGCAGTTTTTCTTGCCGATTGATGCTGCTTTTTACCTGCTATGATATGTCGGATAATAATGTGAAATAAACGAAGGTCAAGACCATGGTTATTGGTGTTTCATGCACCTAGACCTGTAAATATTTGTGCCGAAACATCTTTCACCCACTAGCTAAATTTGTGGGTATGATCGCACATCTTGCCTTATAAAGTATAGTCTTATAAAGAATATATATAGCATGCTAAAAACCTAAAGACCAAATTCAATGATTTTCTATAGTTTTCTTTTTTAATAACGGGAAACTTGTTTATTTCGTCATGATAAATCACGTTTGATACTAAGATGTCTGTTTCTGTCTATGTATATTTTTCATACTTTATTGGAGACAAATTTGTTTTTTTTTTTTGTTTTTTTTTTCAAGAAAAGAGGATGATAAAAGAAGCTATATAACAGCATAAACTGAAACCAATGGCTATTACTAATAGTACACTAATTCTAAATAAATACGTCATCAGAGGAAACAAAAAGTTATTTCTTTATTGTATTGTTTCAGTTTTTATTAACATATAAATTATACACTTCTATAATGTTTCGTAAAAAAAACTTGAACAAGATCGGATGAGATTCGATCTGGGGTCAAAACAGTATAAGAATTACTAGTCCGTCACTCTACCCTCTTGACCACACAGACCTTCTTCTGTTGCTTATCTTTTTCTTAAGAAATAAATGCTCATGGCTATAGAGCATGTCACTTCCAAACTTAAGACAACAGTTTTTCTCTTTGTTTATATATTTCCGTACAACAACTTGGTTACAGAAGCTAATTTATATTTGGCAGACAATTTACACCCTAGATTTAAGCCAATAAATGCAATATTTTAGTCCACTTTCCTGTTCCTTGATTCAACTGTCCCCCTGTTCTGTTACCAATTCTGTAATTCCCTCTACAATCGTGCTGTGCTACTCCAAAAATTCCCTCGAAAACATTATTGCCAGTATACACAAAACCGAACATAATTTTGTTTTTTGCTTATATTTTTATTATTTTATTATATTTTTTGGAAATATCTCCTTAGATGGATTGCTTTCTATTATCTCCACATACTAATAACTGAATTTTACCCATAAACATAAGGGAAATGAAATAATTGAGAAAAATCGTGAGTTACAGTATACGCGCAATTTTTTTGCGCATGGGAGTACTTCTCGTGACAAATTCACTTCTTGCGTAAGTCTCTTAGTTTAACTTTAGGAAGTTGCTATGTTTAAATATAAATATCATGCAATTTCATGCATTCTTAGTAATATCTTTTTCATCTTTTTAAGATGTATTTCTTTTCCATTGCTCTAATTGGCAATTGCTTATATGACTGCGTTGAGTTGGTTTGAGATTTGTGTCCCATTGAGCACCGAGACCAAATGAGACTTGGACCTACAGCTTAACGTAGACTCTGAATCACATTAGCTCCCGTCGGAAATCGAACATGGGTCTCCGACGCCAAAGGCATGTATGCTATACACATAGCCACGAGAGAACTCCTTGCTTATATGGTGAATGATTATAAGCAGAAATGAATGACGTCAATTCCCAATATCCATTTTCACTGTGTGAAAATTTGTTATTAAAATTTTAATCTTATATTGTTCTGACATATATATATATATATATATATATATATATATATATATATATATATATATATATATATATATATATATATATATATATATATATATATATACAGTACAACCCCTCAAATCCGAACCCCGGAAATCCGAAAACCCGGCAAATCCGAACACGTTCTCAGGGAAAAAAATTAACTACAGCTGTAAAATGGAAAAAAATAGATTTAATCACACAAATCTAGTCTTTTTTTAAGGTTTTAACATATTTAGACTTAATGCTTATTCAAAACGTTATAAAATACAGTTAAATTAAGATAAAATAGTTTACGTTTACTTGCGTATTTCAAAAAATCCAAAACAATGAAATCATTTTAGGTTAACTGGATTACGATTCACACGAAAAATAACAACACAAGATTAAACAAACACTCATTTTTCACTTGAAGTCAGTTATCTTTAACTGTCGAAGATTAGAAAATCTTCCCGCGGAGGCAATTCCAAGCCAGCGTCGCATGAACATCACGTCGTTTGTAGTGGCTGACGGGTGTTGTTCCAATCATTTTGGACATGAGTGTACACCCGCCAGTCAAGGTCACTGCCCTTTCGACCACTGGGCCACCCTGTCTAACCTCAGTCGTTGTTTTACCGCCAATTCAGTGACAAAATAAGTACGTAATATTATTTCCTGGGTAATCCGAACTCCCCGAAATCCGAACAGGCTTCAGCCCCAATTAGTTCGGATTTGAGGGGTTGTACTGTATATATATAAAATGATTACTATTTTCTGTTAGAACCTTATAGGTTATAACTTGTCTTTAGTTCTATTAATCTTAGTGTATATATTAGTACCATATTTTCTGTATAGTTACTATCTGTTTTCAAATGTGCATATGGTCCTGAAAATACTTCTTTTATTCACACTTCCAACTTGCCGTTTTATGGCGTACGAAAGAGAGAGAGCGAAAAATAACAATCTAAGCAAAAGGAGGGGTCTATGAAGCGTGTGTAATTTATAAAACAAGTGTTGCCATTATAAGATTTGTCACGAATTCACGAGTAGTGTATCTGTAAAAGCATCGAAGGCCTTGTTTTCCGATCGTCACTGTCTTCTCTGAACGTTAAGTTTGGTAGAAAGAAGAATTGTAATGTCACAGATTATTAGTTAGAAATTGATGCCTTTACTTTGTAACACATATATACACAATTAAATATTGCGGTTTCAGTTAGTTTAAAATAATTTTAATAACCGTCAAACTTACTACGATATTATTTCAATAAATTAAACTATTTTTGTTCCTTTTGAGCTTGGTATTTCTTTAATACTTATCATTCATTTCACAGAAATAAAAAAGACACTTCCATTTACTATGGCTTCCTCACTTATTATATTATTAACAGCATAAAGAAAACAAGTTTAAGCCAGTCTGACCACAACATTTGTTATCATAAGGTACCAGACTATTATCTTTTTTGCCCTAAAACTAAATATAATACATAAACTTTATCGTTGCAATTTCATGCACCTAAACCTATAGCTACTTTTCTAAGAAAACAATGCCTCTTTCTTCTCAATTTCTGGTTATAAACGTGCACGAGTAAGAATAGTAAGTTAACGTATTGCGGTTTAAGTTCCCCATGTAAGCCCCCAAAATATAAAAAAAATACTTGATATAGTAATATGAGCTTTAACCACCGCATAAACGAAAAATGTAATAAAGTCCTGACTGTACGGTGACTGCACGGAGAAAAACGAAGTTTGATATTCAACTATATGAAAATGCATAGTGAGGCAACATTGGATAAACTGGCAATAGAGCAAAATTTGTCAGTATTTCAAACGCAGTGTCTCTGTAACTATTCTCGGAAGATTGAAATGCAATAGAGGAGAGAAAGGGGCCGATTGATAGAAGTAACACTCGATAGTGCCGCATAATATATCACCCTTTCTGGGACCCGTGCTATCTTATTTTAGGGGATAAAAATTTGTGAAATCTTAGCTCATATCCATAATAAGGTAGAAACGCGAAATTCAAAGTGTGCTCCTTTTAGACGCGTACGTAGTTAGTGAAGAATAATGAAAGCAGTAAATTAGCAAAGATTTGCGAAATACAAGTACAACTGAAGTATGGAAATGAAACAAGTTATATTAACATAACCATAAATAATTAGTAAAATAACTTTAAACTTATAAATAATAACATACGATGTTCTAAAAAGTAGCCAAACAATTAGCAACTAGATGCAATTGAACAAGGAAAATATGCCTTTTTTGACAAGAAAATAATACAATTTTCTTCCTATCAATTCAAACAGAAAATATCGTTTCATCTCAAAAATGGTTGCAACAACGAAGTTCAAAAACGTTTTGCAAAATCTACTTTTATGTATCACCAAAGGCCAGTTAGGAAAACATTTCTACCCGTATGCTTTCCTCAGAAGAAACGGAGAAAAGAGTAACAAATGCACTTCTGCTATGATACCTTTCGTTATATCTTGAGAAATTTATACCCTCATTTTTAAATGTCTCAGATGTCAGAGACATCCTGAGAAAAGCCTCTTTCTTCTCTTAGCTATTTAAACAATTTGCCAGAAAGCTCCCACCGTCGGGCGTTCCTAAAATAATGACGTCATCGACATTATTACATTATTACATTATTACATCGACATCGACATTATTAATAATGAGGAAATTGAAGCAAGATAATTAATTGGAAATCTCAACGTATAGCTATATTAAATTCTTTTAACTCAAAGCCATTGTTTGTATTTATTTAGGATTTCTTATATGTTTGCAAGTAGCTGTTTCTCTATATAAATAGTATTGAATGTATTACGTAGTAAGGTAATTAATTGGAAATCACAACGTATAGCTATATTAAATAATTTAACTCAAAGCCATGTGGTTCGAAATGTTTGTATTTATTTAGGATTTCTTATATGTTTGCAAGTAGTTGTTTCTCTATATAAATAGTATTGAATATACTACGTAGTACGTGACTTATATTCGTATCATAACTTTTGAGTTTAATTATTTGGTTGAAAATTTATTAATATACTTTGAGATATTGGCATTTTGGATAATAAATTACTCAATATCGAGTTTCCATCAAGAGTAAATTACAAAATAATGTCGTAACATTTTTTAAAATTATTTTTTGTATCAAATTTCTAACTAGTTCAACTGTATCAAAGGCAGCAAAGTTTGGGTTTAGCGGAAGGCAAAATATCTTGACTACCAGGAACTGAAGGGCAGAAGAGTTGATGCATTGATTTGCTCTTATCTTTGATCTTACAACTTTTGTAGTATCATACATTAAAAAGAAATGGTCTTTATACAATAAAAAGCTCCACTTTGTGTATTCAATATTGTGTATTCACTACAGTCGTATATCAATACTCAGGATTGAAGTATATGACTATGATACTTTTTTGGTTTACTCATAACATAGAAATCAATTTCATTGTTTAATGTAGTTGGTCAAAATGTAATAACAAGAAATTTAAAGTTTCCTTTAGAATAATGATACATCTCGAAACATCAAGATAACTAGTAACCCAATTCTTGTTCACATATGGACATTATTGAGTCATGTACGTATATTTTACGAACTAAAATGGTCTAACCAGTAAAATGCCAATAAGTATTGTATTCTGCCAAAGCTAGGTTTGCTTTGTTGTGTATGGTTCACTACAAATACATGAGTAAACCGTGCATGTCAGAGCCAAAAAAAAAAAAAATGATAATAGTTGGATATGGAGGGAATATAAATCCATACCCTCATTCCTTTAAATGCATCATTTTATTGTTCTCTGAAAGACAAAGTATGTTCAATACGGAATAAATAGATTGTAATTTTTTTCAACTTCCCATAATTGACGTTAAAACATTGTATAACAATAAGTGGATTTTTTATACGACCTAAGGGAAAAAAGATAAAGTACACTGGAGTATAATAAATTTTTCCGCTCCTATTTCTTGCACTAAATCATGTTATGGTGAAGTTGTTAACGGAACATTTATTTCTGAAATAAGAAAGTAAATTATAATACATTTTCGAGAAATTGCAAAAACAATATTAGTTCTAGAACTACATCTTTTTGATTTTCATGACTTATGCCAATTCTTAAGATTATTATGGAAATATTTTTAATCACATATCAAGAAAATAGAATAAGTCATATTTAACAAAACGGCGTGAAAAAATACTCACTCTGCAGACTAAACTACACATTTCGGATATTTTAGTAGGAAGTGATTTGTTCACCGTTATAGTGTTATTAATCATTTATGGAATATGAACAAAATCACTTGAATTATTTTTGAAGAAATAGGCTGGAAAAGCTCACTACCACGAATAAAATACCCGTCATGGAAACCTTTCTAGGACAAATGAGTTACGTCATATAGTCAGGGACAAAACTACCTGAGTTATTTTTGGGAAAATATTCCAAGCAAAACCACCAACTCTTATGTTTTTGTTCAGAATGTATAATTTATACATTGTCAGATTATTAATGAAATATAAGTATATATGTAGAGTAAACTAAATCATCTAAGTTAGTTCTGAGAAAATCGCTGGAAATGTACTCTCCGCCATGAACAAACCACCACTCTTAGAGTTTTCTTAGATAAATTACTTATACAATACTATAGAGTTCTAAATGCAATATTAAAAGAAATCACAAGACTCGTTTTCGAGAAAATCGTACATTTTTTTTTATTTCACCCTTCAGCAAACTTATCATGTTTTTGGAGTAGGAAAAAAGGTTGAAAACCTCTCCTAGAAAACTACTTTAATATTTTGTGTGGATTTGTGGAAAAATTTGACCTTTAGGCGAGTGAATATGTGAAATTCAAAATAATTATCTACATACACCAGTCTCTCTCTCTCTCTCTCTCTCTCTCTCTCTCTCTCTCTCTCTCTCACACACACACACACACACACACATGTAAATCCATTGAAATCCCGAATTCGACTTTTCTTCATGATCATCACACTAGGTTTTGTCAATCAGACACGACACAGTTTTTGGGAGTTACAGTTATCGGACAAGTCATATTTTATTTTACGTCACAATAAATAAAGGAAAACAAAATTTGTGAACTGATGGGGGTTTGGAAAGATCAATAATAATAATAATAATAATAATAATAATAATAATAATAATAATAATAATAATAATAATAATAATAATAATAATAATAATAATAATAATAATAATAAGGCAATAATAGATTACAATAACACTTACCAAAATAATATAATTTAATAAAGAAAATTAATTTACACGACTTGGTTCGAAACCAGTTCTACCACTTGGTAGTTTTGAATGATATCACTACGCTACCAGTCCTTAGAGTAATGTGACAAATTAAAGTACTAGTTACAGAGGGAGGAAGTACGGTTCCTAAGCATATTTGACTTTGGATGTCTTGATACAGTTTAAATAATTACAAAATAACTTCTACCATATTTTCCTCTTCTTAAGCCACGAAACTAACACTGGGAAAGGATGAGATCCAATTTCAGAAACAGTTGGAGATATTTTCCTTATTGACAAAGTTCTTTGGATCTGTTCCTTAGTTAAATAAGGAAATTATGTGTGTTTTAACTAATGATCGTTTCTTCCCACTGGCCTTAGTATCTACACTATTCATATATGTAATCTTTTGAACAAGCTAATAGATTTTGTGTACAGTATCAAGCAAATAGTTGACGGAACCAAGTGATTACCACATTGGTTTTCTACCAAGTTGCCCAGGTTTAAATCTTCATAGGTCGCAATGTTTTAACGTGTTTCAACTACTGTTTCAATCCAAGTCTGTGTTATATGCAACATAGTTTCGTATACAGAAGGAAAGGACTGTTCGGATGACGGGGAATTGAAGTGGGACCATGAATAAAGACAGAAATTTACAAAATTTATTTCCTTTACTTGTCAAAAAAATATATTTTAGTTAATATCCACAACTTTCTTAGTCCTGTATGATCAGTGTTTTTTTAGTTTCTTCTCACATGAAGAATGTAGTGAAATATTACGTTATGGACACAACAACTATTGATATATACAGCACTGTTTGGATACCATGCTCCAAACAGTAGAGTTTAATCTCAAAATGAAGAAACTTCTTCGTGTGTTAAATCCGCAGCAAAAGCCTGTTTCAGTGTACATTAGCTTCCAAACTGTCGTCTGCTGATTGAAATGTTAGATGCAAATTAGATTGCATCTGTCCAGTAGTTTGTGATGGCGGTAAAAGTATTGAACCCGATTTAATGGAATTGTAGCAATTTAGAGGGACATATTTTTTCTGTTGATTGTACAATCTGTTAGTTAATAGTGTAATTTGTTATATCCACAAACTGGATTATAAAGTATCCCATAAAAAATAAAATATCATACATGTGATCTTGAGCTCTTAATTCCCTTCAAAGTATGCCTATTGAGAGTGGCCACACTTATACCAGTGGTCATTCCAAGGTTGGAAGCAATTTTGGAAGTACTCGTGTTTCTACCAGGTCCCTAGTAGTGGTATACTTGATCTCTTCTCCGCTTTGAAATAAACAGTTTAGTGAAATTTTCAGCTGGAAGGAAAGCCAAAAGTCACAGAGCCATATAGTGACCTTGACGTAACATTGAAATTTGGTGTTTGGAGCATAGTGTGCTGAGGGATAATCTTGATACAATTCCCACGTTGTAGAACTCCAGAAGTTTGGTCTCTGCATGTTCAGGTCGTCATGTAACTATATAATCCATGCAGAAAAAATGGCGCAGTTTTTTTTTTTTTTTTAGCAAACTCCCTGGTCGGTATATGGTGGTTACCTCTAACAACGGCATTGACTGTGGTGATGTTTTCTTGTGTTCTGGAAGTTATTGATGGTTTACCAGAACTCTGATCACCTTCAAGTAACATCTGGCATTCTCTGAACCTGTTATATCAATATTTGATTAGCGTTTACTCCATTCATGCATATGAATAAAAATAATGTTATATCTTCATAATTGTGTAGACCCTGAGTTTCTCACCGTTTCTGGCAAACCCTGATGCAAATATGTTGGCCAATGTGTTCACCCATTTTATTCTGTGTGTAAAACATCCTTCTGTTGTGCTTTTATCAAAACAGATTTCTAACGTAAGATACGTTACCGCACATTCAGAAGGCCTTCATCAATAAGCCAGTCAACCCCATTCCTGCGACTTCAGGTTTCATCTCAGTAATGCACATGGTTTTCGTACAGTATAGTCTTCACTTTTACAAGTAAATTAATTTTCTTCTTGTTTATTATCGTAAGCTACGTATAAGCTTTTACACTGTGGCATACCATTATGCACAGCTCAATAAGTTCTGTTAATTGGCATATTCTTCACGTTTGGACATTTGTAGTTTCGTTAAACGATGATATTGTAGAATGTTAATTCTGTCTATAGCAACTTACATCATTAACAAAATCAGAGCTATTCAAACAAGTCTGAAAACATGCCAAGTCAATTCAGAACAATATTCATCTCCTACGTCTCGCAGTATATTCCAAATTGATGTAACATTTGCGGCACCAGAATCAGCCATACACTGGAAACTCTTTTTGGGTGAAAACTAACAAGGAGACTTACGGAAGTGTCACTCACCGATTTGAATGAAACATGCATAGCTATAGGTAATCGAAAAATAATCCACACGAATTTCTTATTTCGACAATGGGGCGTTTTTAAGGGTAAAAACTACCCTTTGAACGTTAGGGGTGATCTCCAAACATAGACAGAGAACAATCATTAAATGTAGAAGAAAACATACTGCCAGAGGGGTTTTAGAACAGCTGATGCAGAATTGGACGTCAAAATTACAAAATTCAAAATGGTGAGTCTAATATGGTGATTAAAATTACAAAAAGTTTTCTGGTTTGAAATGCTCTTTACTTAGGCAAGAACAATCATATTTGGCAGTGGTTACTGCGAGAAGGTTGCTGACCGATTTGAAACACTGTTATATACGTATTTGAACGTGATGCTTGTTTAAAGTTCATCATTGCGCTTCTCACTATTAGGGTGTGCTTATTTAAAGTGACTCCTCTTGCCTCTTACTATTCGCGATGCTTAATGAAAGTGAGACTCCTCGCCTCTCGCTATCGTCTAAAACAACCTCTTTATATCTGAAAATGTTCTTGTGAAAGTATCAGATTACGGAAAATTAACAACAAGTCTTGTGAAGTCATGGTTTCAAGAGGTTTTTCCCCCAGCGTTTAATGCAAAGTCCATTTTGTTATTTGATTCGTGGAGAGACCACAATTCACCAAATTTTGAACCTGTTTTAAGAACAAAAGAGCACCTCAAAATAGAAACCCTTCCTGCAACAACAACTGGTAGGATTAAGCCTCTTGATTTGTTCTTCTTTAGGCACGTGGAAAAACTTCTTGAGACATTGTCCTTCTCTACAACTATAACATAAATGTACATCTCTTAATAATATAATAAAGATTCAATCACTGATTCATAATCAATTTTCTTCTCGCACATTTGCAAAACTTATTAGATATACATGGTACAAAGGTGGTTATTTGGAAGGAAAGCCACCTGCGTTTGAAAATTCCGTAATATTTTGTTTCAAAGATTCTGGAGCATTTTGCGTTTTTTTACAGTTATTTCCATAATAAGTGTGCGTGGTGTAAACGATGTTTATGCATCACAAACTTTTGCGGAATATCATAACTGTAAAACGTTTCTTCGATAAATTAATAATTATAACAATTGAGGATATACGAAGTTCTGACGTAGTAAGAGGCGAGGGGACTTACTTTGAATAAACACATCGACGAGTGAGAGGCGAAAGGACTCGCTTCAATAAGCACTTCGAATAATGAGAGACAAAGGACTCACTATAAATAAGCACCGCTAATAGTGAGAGGTGCAGAGTCGCTCTTTAAATCAAGCATCCCATTAAAGTACTTACAGAAAGGGGTTTCAAATCGGTCAGCAACCTTCTCGTAGTAACCCCTGCCAACCAAAATTGTCCTTGCCTAACAACAGAGTATTTCAAACCAGAATATTGTTGGTAATTGTAATCACCATATTGGATTCGCCATTTTGAATTTTGTAATTTTGACATCAGATACTGCATCAGCTGTTCTAAAATCCCCGTGGCAGTATGTTATCTTCTATATTAAATGATTGTTTTCTGTCTTTGCTTGGAGACCACCACTACTGTTTAAAAGGTGGTTTCTACCCTCAAACCCGCACCACTGTCGAAATAAAAAAAATACGTGTCGATTATTTTAGAATGTTCTTCAAGTATGCGATTTTCATTCAAATCAGTGAGTGACACTTCCGTAAGTCTCCTTGTAAGTTCAATGCATGTATTCTTCCAAAATTTGCAGAGTATCAGAGATGAATTAGAGACAGCTTAATCCTTTACGAAAATAGGATTTGCCTTACGCACTTATACCCTGTACTTATAGACTAAGGGAGGTAATTATTACGTCCAACTGAATAAAGGTGCAAACATTTCTCGAATAAAGGAAATTAACGTAAAGAGAAGGTCTCTACGCATGACAAACTCACTTGCATTATATCCAAATAGGAAGTTTATGCTCAATACGTACCCGCTCTACTAGTTCTTTTGTTAAAAAAAATACTATACTGATTGTATCAATAGCACATCATAAGGATCACGCTAGAGCAATCATCTCTGTCGATTCCTTAACTAAATCAATTTTTAACACCTTCACGAATAACAATGACTTTACCAGTGGCCATCCATAACGTATATCCCACATATGAAAATATATGTTGAGATTAGTATTAAATGATAGGTTAGAAGTACTTGTGAGGATAACAAATATTTTCCTTAAACCTAAAGAGATTATGTGGGGTTAAAAACATCACATACTTGGGCATAATACAGTATATAAAACATATTAAAAGATTTCGCCGCTTAGAAAATATTAGTTACGTTGAAACTTCAAAAACGTGAAGTATAGAAAGGTTTATAATATTGGCCGCTTCAACTAGCAGCAGGGTGTCCTTCCTTCTCGTCTAATTCCATCTTCCTAATGGATTATAATCCACTTATATCTCCAAGATCGATAAGAATTTCCCCCATTTTAGGAGAGATGATAATTTCCATGGTGACCAAGGAGTTTCTGAACAAGAAAGTAAATTTCTGTACTAGAACTCTTAGCCATACGAATTGGTGCGTACAGTGTACTTTTGTTTATAACATTGGTGTTCTTAACCCTTTTAGGATGTTTGGTAACTTTTGTTATCATCTTTGACCGCTTATTTGGGTTCTATAACAGGTATTTAAGCCGATTGTTTTATTAGTCAAGTTAAACATGGATCAAAGAACATCCCAAATACATTTTGGAACCGGATGGACAACTTGGCGGAGCCAAGTGGAGGCGGAGGGGCATGACTTTTTATGGTTTCTTAAGGCAAATTTCAAATATGTTTCACGCCTTTAGTTTCCACGTTATCAGATTGGAACTTTGCATTCGAATTGTATGTACCTTCGGATATTTCTCAAATTTTCCTGAAAATCCTAAGGGAAATTCAGATCCGGGCACAAGGGGGAGATTTTTTCAGGAAAAAAATCCGGTTTCTCCCGATTTTTCCAGTTCAGGTACGATACGTACATGTGAGTAGTACCGTTAGAAAGGGTTTATTATACTAAAGAAAATAACGTTTAAACCATGACTCTAGGCCAAATAGTAATGACGTAGTAAATTTATATAATGGTATATAAAATGTGTATATATATAGAGATCCTAAAGTCAGATTTTCAACATTTTTCTGCCCTTTGTTTTCAAGATACAAGATTGAAATTTCACACACATGTTATGTATATAACAGCAAATGTATTTAAAGAAAATTAAGATCCTACGTGGATCCAGGCCCGAGCCAAAGGGGCACAAAGTTTCGAAGATTATTTTTACGAAAATCCTCCTAGTTTTGTTTTCACTTTTCTTGTTTCTGGTGTATAATACGAACAAGAGAGTAGTAACGTGAGAATGTGCCGTTTATCCTGAAGAAAACGAGATATGAATCATGAATCTACGATGAACGTTAAGGAAGCAGTAGCTGTCTGAGTGAAAGTCTAAAATTTGCGTCAAAAACTGGAAATCCTAAAAGGGTTAATAGCTACAACGGATATTTTGAAAAACGTATCGTTGTAAAATTAATAACACATAATTCGTACTTCATGGTTATGTGCGAAAGGGGGCGCCATATGGTAAATGTTCTTAATATAAAGAAGCAAGAAATGAAATTAATTTGAACCCCTTTTGCTATTCTAGTGCCTAGCGCGTGAACATTTGTTCTATGTGGTCCTGGGTTTTACTCCCAGTGGGATACCTATAGTGAATTTTAGCTGTCCTTGATATTTCGGTAATCGTGTTAACTAGAAAATCGTAAAAAGAGTGAAATCGGGTAGAAAGTAAGTAAATCAATTAAATGAGAAATATCCGATTAATCAGTTACCTTTGAAAATAAAACATATCCGAGTCTGTTAAGGCGTAATTCTACTGGTCATCGTTTCGAATCTTCTGAAGTTCTTGTAGAATACTTTTCTTAATTCAATGTAATTAATTAAATCTGTTGAATAGGGAGGGTTATTTTTACCCATTACCATTTTCTGCAGTAACAGATGTACTTGATAAAATCAGCCGAGCACAGAAGGCAACTTTTACCAATTGGATTTACTACATTAAATACTTCTGCTCGATTATTTTTACTCTGTAACACTTGTTTAATTAACCTCCTCTGTTAAATTACACAACTATTATCTTAAATGAGTGAAAATTAACTAACCAAGTACTATTTCTTTACAGTAACCGAGAACTTGTTGTGCTATGTACTGGCGAATCAACCGAATTTTGGCTAATTTAAGACTTTAAATTTTGTCGGTGGGGTTACCTATTATCCGACCTAACACGACAGAAAGATGGACTGAAAAAATGTTGGATAACCGGGTAGGTAGAGTTGTATAATTACTCACTTTTTGCCCTTTCATATTATTCAAAGCACATTTCTAATGCAAGCAAACGCTCGTATTGCTATTTTCTGACGTCCTAGTATAGGTGTTATAAATTTTTGTTATATTCAGTACTGTACATTTTAAAAATGTATTACAAAATAAAATTGTTGTATATGTTTTGAGATAAATTTGTACTATCTAACTAATCTAGCATGAAATAATGTACACTGTATATACGAATATTTTTCAAATAAACCAAACATAAGCGTGAAACATAACCCTAATTCTATGCATAGTTTATAATCAATTAAACGTGTTTTACTGTTCATTGTGTACAGTAACAACACACAAATTTGAAAAGGTAGGTCTGAAGTTAAAACTTACCTTAAAGTCTGAAGTTAATTTTAGTTTTTGAAAATCCTTACTATGTGAGTGCTCTTCCTTAGTAAAGTCATGTTTATGAAGAAGCTACTAGTCAAGTAGATTGTTCAAAAGTTATTCCTAATTAATTTTTCTTCTTTTGTGGCTGAAGGTTAAGCCTGGATATTATTGAGGCTGATTAGCCGAGAGCCATATGATCGAAATTTTTACTGTAGGTACAGGTATTTATACAGTCATAGGTAGATCCAAGGTGGATAAAGGATCATACAGTACAAGAACCTGTGCTGCAAAAGTATGCTGAGGGAGAAAACACAATTTCCCCTCCCCTTCCTCCAATCCAGGAGTCTGTTGCTCGGTTCATACATGTATATAGTAGTATTTGCTAATTTTAAAAGTGTTATTTCGTAGACTATAATTTCAAACTTCTAGACTAAGAAATTAGTACTGACAGAGATGCTAATACAGAAAGTTTTTAACTTACTATAATAGTCACGAAACATATATTACACCTCTCCTCACTCTGTAAAGCTCAGACGATGACTGTCTCGGCTAAAGATGAACTAAAATTGAAAGATTACAATTTAACCTCAGTTTCTAGTACTGAGACTGTATAATACAATATCTGATTATTAAACTGGGATTAGAACTCTAATCCCGAGATTCATATCCCCTCCGTTCATTATCCGAGGCAAGTAACCCATATGGTGATTGGGTCTTGCGTAGCGGAAGGTTCAAAATAAGTGTCCCAATCTTTAAATGTGAGGCGACTAGCATATCCATCTATCTATCTATGCTTTTGGAGGAATATTTTTGGTCCTTTTATAGGGAAAATAATAACCCTCATAATTAACAATAGAACACTTGACATCTAAGTTACATTTATATTGATACAGAAAACAGTCGTATCTGCCACATAGAAAATTTAAAAATCATTAAAAACAAATAATTTTGATGTCAAGTGTTCGATTGTTAATTTTAAGCTTAAGTTTTTTCCTTCTAAAGGGCGAAACTGTCTTAAGCACAAATCATTATCACATATGTTCGATTATTTAGAGATAAATGAAAAAGTCAAACATACTTTTATTAATATATATATATCTGCAAAAATATATCATTCACTTCTCCTGGAACCTTAATTATCTATATTTAATTTTGCAAGATATATTGTGCCATCTCTGCTGCAAAATTATAGATTTTGCGTAATTTTGATTTCTATGTAAATAGGGTGGTCTTTCATATCTCTGAAATCAAATTATCACTGGCCAGTTTTTGGTGTAATGTTACGTAAGTAGAAAATAGTTCATGAAACATTAGACTTAATAGGTTGAGTTGAGTTGATTTTGAGTTTAACGTCCCGTTCAGCAGCGAGGCTATATGAGACGTGGACCTACTGATTAACGTGGAATCCGGACCACATGAGCTTCCGCCGGGAATCGAACCTGGGTCTCCCACGCCAAAGGGGCGTACGCTAACCGCACTTAATAGGTATATATATATATATATATATATATACATATATATATATATATATATATATATATATATATATATATACAGGGTGGTAGGAAACTCCACCGACAAATTTCGGGAGGTGATTCCTGACACCGAAACAAGAAAAACGTTTTTTTGCACTTTTCTCTAGGACACAGTTTCGGAGCTACATGATGCCGAAAACGGGACAAAATACATTTTAGAGCGCAATATCTTCTCTATTTCGAAAGATAGAGGCAAGGCGACATGGTCACCTCAAAGGAACGAAACCTGCTCTATTCACAGATGGGTATGTCGCAATCGTGAAATCAGTGCACAAGCGATTCCCCAAAGTAGCGTAGGGACTCACGGATAAACTGTCAGGTAAAGATACGTCAAAATAGGCGTGAATGGATAGGTTTCCCACCTGGTAACCATAATTAGTTGTAACCATGTCGAGATCTCACACAGAGACGAATTGACGGACGCATCATATTCACTATATGTGGTTGCATAACCACCAGGTAATGATGGTGACCAACAATGAAGTTGTGGATATGAAGTGTGGGTAAATACACTTCGAGAGGTGACTGAACAACTGGAAACAAGGAAACAAATCATGAACAGAAGTCGAAAGAGGCGGCGTGTTTCAGCAGGAACCGAGCAAATGATCGCCCACACACCGTGGGTAAAGTAGAATATCTTCCAAACGAATTGAGATAGTGACGTTGGTCCACAAAATGAGAAAGAAAATCATACTCAAGGGAACTGGAGGTGCAGACTGAATGGAGGAGATGGTACTGTTAGTTATTGGTGTTAAAACAAAAAATTGTCAAGAAATTGTCAAAAAGTTTTACTCGTAAATATGACCCAGACAAAATCGATACGATGCTTTATATGTACTCTGGTTTAATAACTTTCACACATTCCGCCCCCCCCAAAAAAAAATTATTGTCACAAATTTTAAACGGAAACTTGAAATTAAAGATAAAACGTAACATTCTTGCATCTAAAATTAATGGTTATAAATAAAAAAAAACGTTTGGGAGGCGATTCCTGACACCAAGATAAGACAGAAAGTATAGACAAACTTGAGTACACAAATACTTCCTTTCGGAGTTACAGGCTACCGAAAACATGAATTTTAAAGGTCTATAGCTCCAAACCTATAGGACCTATCGTAGTCAGGTGAAGACTTTATATAGGAACTAATATGTGCGCAATCCAAAAGTACATGTTTCGGAATCCTAAGGTAATCACGCAACATTTATAATAGAAAGAGTTCGACTACGGGCATATTATTTTAAGTACTCACAAACTACCGCAAGATTATGAAACTTAGATATTTGGATAGGGCACATACTAATTCCTAAGTGAAGTCTTGATTCGACTACGGTAGGGCCCATAGTTTTGGAGCTATGGACCTTTAACGTTCAATTTTTCATCATTTCGGCATCCTATAACTCCGAAAGGAAGCATTTGTGCACCCAAGTTGGTCTATACTTTTTGTCTTACTTTGGTATCAGGAATCACCTCCCAAACGTTGTCGGTGTTGTTTTGAAATGTCATATATAAATAAGTAAATAAAATATTTGATTGGTTTTAATATTCCAAAATACGAGAAGAAAATTAAGCAGAGAATTAAAGCAACCTAAACGTAGGTTAGTTTGCCAATATAGACCTATCTAAGTAATATCCAGTATTGAAAATAAGTATACCTACTCCACTATTGAGTATGCACACTGTGACCCCCCCCCCAAAAAAGAAACGAATATACAATTATTGCGATATGTCAAAAATACTATAAACGCAAATGATTTCGTTCCATAGTGTAAAGCTATGGTAGACTTCCAAAATATGGGATCTCAATACTAATACTTGAAGTAGTACTGGTTGCAACAGAGAAATAAGATCAAAGATGGAATATATTCCTGGAACGCTGAATTCACATCAAGAAACTATTAGTTATTATGTCTTACTGATTTTCTTCTATGGCTGTAAATGTTGAAACCAAAAATCGTCCATTTGAACCAATTCTGGATTTAATACATATTTAAGGAAAGTGGTAGAATAGATAGGTATAACGACTTACTAAGAGTAGTCGTCAACCTGGTTAGGCTAAGTAAGATATACAAATCTCGAGTGGTAATAATCTTTAATAATTATAGACTATTTATTCTCACCTTTTCTATCAGAATGATAAAGTCGATAAACAGTGTTAAAAATGGTTTATTAGTTGATATACTTTATAATATATTTTCCTTAACACTGTCAAGCACACAAACTTGTTGACTCGGTATCCATAAACATGTACATAGCAACTACTTACATAACACTATCCTATAATAATATCTTACATATCTTAAAAACATTCTATGAAGCATAGTGCATATGTATGAGCACTTTCTGCCTAAGGTACAGGTAATTATTAACCTATCCAAAGTATTTTGTTATATAAAAATGTCGCCCGACAAATGGACTGAATATAAAAGTCATAAGTGAGTTTGGCTTTTATGTTCAAGAACCACTGGTCCGTTTACAATAGTGTTCTTAAATTACATATGTTCTTTATATTTTGATCGCATCTCGTATATATCTTCATTACATTTCATATATATATATATATATATATATATACACATTTATGACAAATCTTTAATTTAGTTAATACTTATTTTTAACAATAAAGTTTCAACAAAAATTAATATAATGAAAACAATTTATGTGTTTAATCAATCATGAATTAAATTATAATCCTTCACATTAATAAGAAAGAATTCAAATCACTGAAAACTTATCATTGATTAATGAAAATCAAAGAAAATAAAATTGAACAAAAAATCAAAAATTAAACATAACGTACGTTTGAATAACCAAAAGGAAGAAAATAAGTCTATTTTTACGTAAACAGAAATCACCCTTTTGGTATTATATATTTTTCCCTTTTTAGTCCTCTTCATTCCTATTTATTTGAGCAAGAATGTTAGGCGCAACTAACT
Organism: Thermobia domestica; assembly: GCF_964235325.1. Taxonomy (NCBI): domain Eukaryota; kingdom Metazoa; phylum Arthropoda; class Insecta; order Zygentoma; family Lepismatidae; genus Thermobia; species Thermobia domestica. The sequence continues at coordinate 101,766,504 of NC_137460.1, forward strand.
CTTTCACTAGATGCATCCATTTTTCCTTTGTATACTGAGTAGGTTTCCACACCTTTAACTCATCTATATTACGAAGTCCAATTGACGTACCCGTTTTAGCGTTCAACAATTCGAAAACTTTAGGATTTATTTCCTTAAAACATAAATAAGGACCTGAGAAAATGTCACAAAACTTGTAAATCTTCTTTAATAACATATTACTTTGTGGATGTTGTTTAACAAAAACTAAGTCATTGACCTTGATCCGATACTTTCCTTCTTGCAAAGACTCTACTTGAGAATTACGTTTCAAAAATTTGTTATGTCTTCGGATTTTTACCATATTTACTAAACTGGAAGAATCTATAATTGTCGAATCTTCTAATTTGACATCAAAATGTTGTTCCACAGGGAAAACCAAATCAGAACCATTATGCACATTAGCAGGAGACACACCTAGAGTGTCTGATATAGAATGATTCAAAAGGTATGTGATTTGATTGACATGCTTGATCCATTCGGTATGTTTATCTTTACAAAAGTGTCTAAACAACATACCAAAATTGCGATGTACATTTTCTACCACAGAACTACTAGGATGGTACGGAGTTACAAAATGAATTTTAATGTTAGCCTTATTCATGGCTTTGAGGAACACATCACTTTTGAATTGTGAACCGTTATCGCATAATATGTGTTCAATAGGGCCACAATGTGGAATATATACATTCAGAATTTTATTTACGATAGCAGCGGAAGTTGCTCTACGCAAGGGATAGGCTACCACATATCGTGAGAAGATATCCATGGTTGTTAACAAATAAGTTTCTCCAGTAGCTGCTCTTGGTAAAGGTCCATATAAATCGATCGACAGAAACGAATGTGGTCTTTCAGGCGTTATTGAGAGCATTGGTTTTTGTATAGCCTGGAAATTATGCTTAATTCGCATGCACTCAATGCAGTCCTTGATATAATTTTTGATTTGAGCTCTCATTCCCTTCCAGTAAAAGGATTTATTAACCAAGGCACAAACCTTTACATACCCAAAATGTCCGAAATCGTCATGGTAGGCCTTTAAGATGCGTGCTGTTAACGTAGGTGGAATGCAAATTTTGTTCCTAGATTTGAATTTAAAATCTTTAATAAGCAGGATTCCGTTGTTTAGTTTAAATCTGGAATTCCAATGCCTGGGACAATTACATCCCTCACCGCATGAAGATAAATGTTCCATGATTTGTTTATATTCATGATACTTCATTTGATGTTCTCGTAAATCCTCTATTGAAATGGTAGCTATTTCATCCTGTAAGATCTTAAATTCGTTAATGGACAAAATATGTTGTTCTTCTCCAGGAAACAGACGTGATAAGGTATCTACGGGTCCATTATCTACCCCTTTAATGTGTTGTGCTTCGAAATCATAAGCTTGAAGATCTAACGACCAGCGAAGTAATCTGTTATTATATCCTTGTACGCTGTTAAGGTATCGCAATGAATTATGGTCGGTAAGTACTATGAAATGACATCCGCTAAGATATGGAGCAAATTTTTGTATTACAAAACGTATAGCCAAAAGTTCGATTTCTGTCGTGGTGTATCCCTTTTCAGCTTTCTTCAAAGTACGGCTAGCGCAATGAATAACCGCTGGTTCTTGAATAGTTGGATTAGGTTGCCAGAGTACTGCAGAGATTCCAAGTTGAGAACCGTCACACTGAACATAAAAAGGAACGTCATATCTGGGGTGATTCAAATGGATGTTTCGTTTTACACACTCCTTCAACTTATTAAAACTGTGTTCTTGAATCGGACCCCATTGCCATGGTACTCCTTTCTTTATGATCATAAATAAAGGCTGGGCTATCTCAGCGAATCGCGGGATGGCTTTGCGAAACCAATTAAAGAGCCCTAATATTTGTCGTGTCTGTTTCACATTTACTGGAGCAGGCAGATCTTCTATGGCTTGTACTTTAGATTGACTGAATTGTAAACCAGAGGCATCAATTTGGTACCCAAGAAATTCTATAGAATTCTGCAGAAATTTGGATTTTTGTAGATTGATAGTAAGGCCCGAACTTTCCAATCTGTCTAAAACTATATCTAAGTACTTCAAATATTCATGTGGATTTTTCCCCATGATTAAGATGTCATCAGCATAAGTTATCACGTTGCTACGTAAGTCTTGACCTAGAACTTTGTTCAAGCAGGATGCTAACGCCGCGCTACCATTGATAAGCCCAAAGACTACACGATTGTATTCGTACAAGTGACCTTCAAAACTAAATGCTGTGTACGGTTTCGAATCTTCATGTAACTCGACCTGATTATACGCCATCACTAGATCTAAATTTCCGAATACAGTGTTCCCTTGTAAAGAAGCTAGTATTTCTTCCACTGGAGGATACCTCACTTGTTCCAGATCAATGTGGCAATTCGTGCGTCTCAAATCTAATACAACACGTAGAGAACCATTTTTCTTTGGAACAACATGTAACGGATTAAGGTGGACGCTTCGTGAAGGCCTAATGATCCCATCTTTTAACATATCTGTAATTTGCTGACGTACATTCTCCCTGTATCTATATGGAATTATATAGGGCTTGGTTACTATGGGTTTGTCTGTTTTAACTTTAAAATAATAAACAAAATCCTTGCAACGCCCAGGACGTTCTGAAAAGACATTTCTATGCTTATATAAGATATCCTTAAAGTCAGCTTTTACTGTATTATCAGCAAAATCAAGGCTGCTTTCGAGTGAATTAACACGCTCAGAAAACAATACATCGTCCTTTAAATCCACCAAATTTTGTGTGTTTTCCATCCGTTGATCATTTAATTTATCACTTTCTGCACTAACAGAAACATTATTCACTACAGGAGAAATATCATTATATTGACAAGCAAGATTATCTAATTTAGGAAGCAGTTTCTGAACAATTTCCTGAGGTATACCCGGTATAGTCAACGTTTGGTTTTTAAAATCAAGCATGACACGTAATTGAGATAATAAATCTAAACCCATAATTAATTTCTCGTTAAGTTCCTTTATTACCAGAATAGGGACTGATATTTCAAAATCTTGAATAGTTATTGTCACACGAGTAATTCCAGCTACTCTCTTTTTATGTTTACCGGTAAAATCAACTATGATAAGGTTCTCAGCCTTTTGTAGTTTAGGATTCGAATAATTACTAGTAATTGCTTTCCACAATGAATACGATAATAGAGAGGCATTTGCTCCTGTGTCAAGTAGAGCTTCAGTACTTAACCCATTGACTTTAATAGGTATTTTAGCTGTACTATAAGATTTTAAAAATACAAAATTTTCTTCAATATTAAAACCATCATTGACAGTATCATCTTCGAACCAACAATGATTTACAACAGGTATAAATTGGTACTGACATCTATTAATTGCTATTTCCGAATAATTATTTACAGAGACGTCGTGTGAAAGATCATTTTCATCATTAACATGAACATGTAAATTGGAAGATAAATATTCATAAGAATTATCACTAAAATTTCTAGGTAAATGTTCATGAGAATCTACAGCTGATATGGGTTTAACCCCTACCACATCAGCCGCAATTAGTTTAAATTCATACTGGTGTATGGTTCCAATAAAGAACATTGTACAGCACAATCATTATTATGTCCCCTATTACTGTTCTGTACAGAAATTACTTCAATACCTGGATCCTGATGCGAAGTGCCATCTCTTGATCTCCCATTACGTCTATCCACGTAGTTCGCTGTATTCCTGGAATTTCGCCATACATTCCGTCTATTTTTAAACCTATTTTGATTATAGGATCTAACATATGGATTGCTACGATTAATTAGGTTAGGCGGATTCCCTACATAACTTTGCCTCTTTTGCTCATTTGGATTGCTAGAATTTACTCGGCTTAGGTTATGTTCCGTATTATTCACACTTCGGATATTTAAATTCCGAACAGGCACAAAATGATCTGAATTATTCTTATTTTTACCCATTCCTGCTTGTTGATTCATAGCATGGTATTGAGTTTCATAGCATTGGACAAGCATCAATAAATGGTTGAAACTCATACACTGTGTGGAAAATAAGATCTGTTGTAACTTAAATGGAAGCAAATTTCGAATCGATGCTATTATTCTCGATTCCGATTGCAAGGGATTAACAACCTTTAATTCGTTGTAGACATTTACAACAAACTCTACAACAGATTTATGCAATCGAGGATTGAAGTGTTGATTTCTGATGGTGGCATCTCTATTTGCCAGCAAAAAGTCATTTTCATAATTCGCGATCAATGCCGCTTTAAATTCCTCATATGTAGTGATGTGATCACGTACTGCTTTAAACCATAATGAACAAGGTGGGAGTAATATATGAGGGATTAATTTCATATATTGTGATCTATCTATACACATAATATTGCACTCGTCCTGGAATTTCTCTAAGAAAGAAGTAGCATTCTCATTACACTTACCACTGAATTTACTCATGGCTCGTATTTCACTCATCTTAACACTTAATTTTACCTTCCTTTTATCATTGCATGTACCCATTGGGTGACAGTTCCTATTCATAACGTGATGTGTCGTTGCACCACCTATGTTTCGTCCATCTGTACTCTTCGGATGCATTTCTTCTAACATGATATCCTCATCAGATACCGGCGAAGGTGGGTTCATCTCTGGTGAGTGTGGAAACTCCAAGCGATCATCACACAGGTTATTTTGGTAAGTGTTGTCCTTAACCTGTAGCATTCTAATTTCTTCCTGTAACGTAACTAACAATTGTGTATTTGCACGTATATTGTTAGCATTACTGATGACCTGGATCTTTTGTTGTTGCACGGAAGATTCTGTTACTTCTAAATCCTTTTTTATAGCACTGATTTCTTGGCTTTGGTGATTGTGCTTGTCCTGACAATCCTCGGATATTCTTTTTAACTTTTCCTCAAACTGTGAGGAGATATCATTCACCACCTGGACAATTGTCTGTTTCGTTTCGTCTGATTTCTGTTCTATCCGTCTACTTACTTCTTCATATTGCTTGTTAGATTCGTCGAACTTCTGTTCCATTCGTCTACTTGATTCTTCAGAGTTATGCTTCATCGTCTGCTTTAATTCTTCATATTGCTTGTTAGATTCTTCAGAGTTATGCTTCATCGTCTGCTTTAATTCAGTAGACATCTGCATCAATTGCTGCTGTAAGACTAGCAAGATTCGATCTTCTGATGATGTCATTTCTGGTGCTACATTATGTTCACCATTGTCACTATTATGGGATTCCTTTTCCATTGTTTCGTTGTCCATTTTTCTTACAATTATTCTACCACTTCTCAATACGGTCAAATTTGTATTCATTAACTAAATTGCAAAAGTAAATTCACTCCTACTATGCTTCGGGATGAGAATTCACAGTATATCCCGGGTGAGGTAAACCAAAATTTTTATAACGACTTACTAAGAGTAGTCGTCAACCTGGTTCGGCTAAGTAAGTTATACAAATCTCGAGTGGTAATAATCTTTAATAATTATAGACTATTTATTCTCACCTTTTCTATCAGAATGATAACGTCGATAAACAGTGTTAAAAATGGTTTATTAGTTGATATACTTTATAATATATTTTCCTTAACACTGTCAAGCACACAAACTTGTTGACTCGGTATCCATAAACATGTACATAGCAACTACTTACATAACACTATCCCATAATAATATCTTACATATCTTAAAAACATTCTATGAAGCATAGTGCATATGTATGAGCACTTTCTGCCTAAGGTACAGGTAATTATTAACCTATCCAAAGTATTTTGTTATATAGGGAAGCTGAATCAATTGCAAGGAACTGCATCTCGATAGCTCTTACTGATTTTGTTCTACGGAGGTCAGTGTCGGAACTAGAAATATTAGGAAATTTCAACCACTTCCCTTTTTGATAATTTTTTGTGGGTTGTGACAGTATTTTCTCTTGACTCCCTGACTCAACTGCAGAAAACAGTTTGTCTTTATATATTACAATTTTTCTTCTGTATGACGACAAGTTTCGAAACTGGGAATCGTTAATTCGAACCACTTCTGGTTTGAATAGTTAACAGAGAATATGAAAAATTTGGGACACTGAATCAATTGCCTAAAACAGCATCTTCATATCTCTTATTGTTTTTTTCTTTCTTTCTGTATGAAAATCAATATTAAAACCTTAAATAGTATAAAATTTCAACCTTCCGATTTTGGTAGAGTATTGCGGGTTGTGACGATGTGTTCTTTACAGGCCGGTAACCAGAGGTGGGGCCAGGGGAGACCTGCCTCCCTAAACTTTCCGTGGCCACTACAGATCTCAATACAAAATGCTGTTATTAATACAAAAAACACAATTTAGATATTTGTAAGAGCATTTTTAATGGCTTGGCCCCCCTAACATATTCATGCCTTCACCCAAAAACCACTGTAGCTGGTTTCGGGCCTGGTTCTCTTGTGACACTGAAACAATTGCAGAAGACCGTTTTCCGTTATCTATTAAATGTTTCATTCTATGGCTTGTAAGTGTTGAAACTGTAAGTGGCTGATTTGAATCACTTCTGGTTTGAATAGAAGTTCAACTGAGAATATGGAACTTATTCTTGGAACAATGAATTGATTGAATTACAAACTGCATGTTGATTTAATGGAGAAGATAGAATCTATTCTTTGAACGCTGAGTCGCTTGCAAAATACAGCATCTTGATATACCTTACTTTTTCTGATCTGATACCTGTCAACGGATGGAAGGTCAAAACCATGCTATAAAACTTACGATAAGTATACATGGTATAATTTGGTCTAAAACGACGAAAAAAAAATTTAAAAAAAGAATTCCCAAGCTCGCAGTATTCGGAAAGAAATTCGAACTCCAGCTGTATCTTATTATAAACAACAAATTATTATTTTTTAATTCAAAACTATACGGGGTGCTCCGGAAGTGGCCGTATGCTCCTTTAGTTTCAACAATATAGTGTTAGTTATGGTAGTATGTCTGTACACAGCTTCCTTGAAGTCTTAAGAGTTATAAACATCGGTATGATCACCATCCATGTCGTAACACAGCTTAATTCTGCGCCAAATTCTTGGAGATGTTTTGCGGAGATACTCCGGAGTCACGATGGTGAAGGCGTGTTCCACAGCTGCTCGTAATTCCTGTGTTAAGTGATATGAAGTGTCTCTTTCTTGTTGCTGTATGAAGTCCCAGCGCATTGTCTGTTGTCGTCAGATAGGGACTTCTTAGAAAGCAGTCTAAGTGAGCTGGTGAAGATGCACAAACTCTTCTAATCCAGCGGCTAGGAAACGTCTGATTCAGGTAATTGCGCACATGAATCGCAAAATACACTGGTGCTCTATCCTGTTGTGTCACAAGAGTGTCTTTGATACCATTTTCTTCCAGTTGGAGCACCAACCACTCTTTAAGCATCTCCAGATAAGAATCTCCATTAGGCATAGGGATGTAAAATACCTGGGTATTTATTTCAGTGGGTTAATACCCTGGGTAAATACCCGGGTATTTACCCAAAATGGGTATTTTATGTTTCAATTATCCATAAATGGATTTTATGTTGTCAATGGAAAACATAATGGTCATTTGTATCACCTGCAACAGGAATAGTAAATAAGCACTTAACTAATCATTTTTTCTAGTAATTAAAGAATGAATTTGATATTTATTAAATAACAGAGTACGGATTTCCTAGCTACTCACCATCATTTTTCTTCCTACTTATACTAAATTTCTTTCTATTAGACCTAACCTTTGCGGAAAATAATTGTCCATTCTACCCCATGACCTTAGTGTGCCCCTGAAACGTCCAATCAGCTAGGCGGTAGAATTCGATAATGGACCAAACCAACACGAAAATATAAAATTTATGATTGAACATAACGATGACTAACAAAAGTGAAGTCAGTTGTCACCAAACCAATCACTATTATTAAATATTATGCCTGCCAGCAGCTCCTGGTATTAATGACACGGAATTTAGGTTCTTCTTTAGGTTCGCGTCTGATAAAACTGCTTTCTCCATTTTTCTCAATCTGGTGGATCTTCTTTTATCTTCCAATACCTTCTCCATTTTTCAAATCCGATGAACACACTAACTAAACTATTTAAATAACAGCAGGATCTCTATTACGGTTTTATTCCGGTTTTAACATTGATCTAGTACTAAAATAAACAACCACGTTTTCTATTGGTTTGCCAAATATATTAATGATTGTAATAATTACTTTCCTATTTTGAGGATCTAAAGTTTACAACAATTTTATTATACATATGTATATTTTTAACATTATCTTAAAAAATTTGAATAGTACAGATGAAAAACAACTTTTTTGATAAAGAAAACTGAACGGATATTCCAGATACATCTGGTTACTTTCTTCACGCAAATAATGTTATTTTTGGTATTTTATGTATAGATAATGAGATACTGAATTCTCAGTTATGCAAAGAATTGCACCAGTAAGTTTCTTATCTTTTACTCCTGGTTTACTGAACTAATAAATTCAATCTGTTTAAGAAACTACACTGTAACAACTAAGTTGTTGATAGTTATATCAAAGTAAAGAAACTCGGCTTTAGTAAGTAATAACCTAGAAAATACTAACAAACTAAACACATTACCCAATTTGCCATTCTGTAAAAGTAATTGTATGATTACGAAAGTTGCAGAATAATCAACGTAACTAAATTTAATAAATTGGTCGATCAAATTATTTACTAAATATGCCGTTGAGAGAAAATTATTTATAAAATGAGGAACAACACTTCGTAAAACAAATAACGAATTCCTGATTTTCAGTGTTCACTAAATGGGGTTTAACACTAACACTAATGCTCTGTGAAAGGATTTTATTGGAATAGCATATTTAAAATATTGTGATGATCAACGTTAAGCTGTATAGTAACTCAGTGAAGGTAATATTTATACTGTAAATTATTCAGTATAGAGCAGCAATTAACCTTTACCATATTTGGAGCACTATAAAACGCCCACAAATTTTACCGTCCTACCAGGGCCATGCTGCGTCACTAACGAGGGCGGTGGACAAATCTACCAAAAGGGCGCCCGTACAAACGTGAATATATATATATATAGTGTAACTTAATATACTAAACGTCGGGAGGTGATTCCTGACACCGGAGATAAAACGAAAAGTATAGACCAACCTGGGTGTAGAAATGCCTCTGAGCTATGACCACCCGAAAATTTTCGAGAAAATGCAACAGCAGCCATACTCGAGAACAAAATGTCGGATCGAAATCGTGCAAAAGGGAATGCCCATTATTTTTAGTCGTAGATTCCATTAGTGTACAATCGGATGTAGTGCAGTGGCGGTGCAAGGGTGACTCCCAAAGAAACGAGTAATATTCCTTGGAGTATTTTATCAAACATATGTGTACACGAAACAGCTGTGAAGAATAACAGTTCACAGTCTGATATTGTCAACCGTTGACCGCATTGCAAAGATGACATTGCTGAAGCAAATTTTTCCGCGTGCGGTCAAACACACCTGAAATTTCGGAAGTGATTGCCGCAGCTATGTTAACTCGAGCAACAAGTTCTTCGGCTGTTGTGGCTAGTGTTGCATACAAAACGCGTTTCACAACGCCCCAAATAATAAAAAAAAAAAAATCAAGGGGCGTGAGTGAGGGTGAAAGAGGTGGTCATAACACAGGTCAATCTCTCCCAATCCAACTATCTGGGAATGTTTCAATTAAGTAGGTCTGCATATATCTGTCAAAATGTGCAGGTGGACTGTCATGCTGTAATCACATCTGCTGTCTTATGTTCAAGAGCACATGTTCTATTTAAATAACAATTTTGGGAGAACATTACGTAAAAATAAATTATACGTACTCCCACACAGGCAGACCGGTAAGAAATAAGATCCTACCAAAAAATTATCCACCATACTGCACCGCGCGCTTACACTAAATCTCTGCTGATCGTTCACTAGAGTTGCATGTAGATTTTTTGGCCCTACACATGGCTACTGCTAGTTTCAGGACGGTCTTTGATCATTCCCAGTACGCTGTGTTCAAATTCAACTGTCCACATGGTGCAATTTCCTCCGAATTCATGTAGGGGAATTTGAAGAGACCCTATCTCCCGAAGGCGAATATGGAGGCGTGGAAAAAATACAGTTAAAGTTACTCTCTTATGAGGGCGACGGTTACGATATAAACGCCTTGCCTCTGGGATATTTTCCCTTATTTTTCCATAAATGAGGTGCATATCTGCCAGCTCGTGGACAGGGTAATCTGCCATTGCGCAGGCACATACAGATTAACAAAATTAAGTTTACTTAAACACGAACGTCTACAGTTTTACACGACGTGAATACCTGAACGCTACACTCTACGCAACACTTTCTATCCTGTTATACAGAGATTCCACACGTAACATCAGAGCATCGGACTCTATATCACTCACAGGTTTGTCAGATGCCTACTATAACACTGCCACGCTACATCAAAACTGCAATACAGCCTTCCGCGAGCCACTTACAAGTGGCATACAAGGGACGATAATTCCGTAAGTGCTGCTACGTCTAAGCAAAAGTGCCACATTCTCTTTCCTCCGTGTTGGTATTTCATCCACCTCAAAAGTACATAGAGAACGTCAAAACAATATTTTTCACCATTTGTTGCATGTGTTTTATTCTAGAAACAATTTTCTTCTAAAACATTGTTCCACCAGTGACAAAATCAAAACATAAGTGGGCTACACTACGACACTATTTTGGTATATTCACAATAGGAATGTAGTTTTTCGTAGGTCAGGATTAAGGGGCGTTTTTCCAACTCCAAGAGAGGGGAAAAGCCCCTCGAAAGTATTTCTGGAAGAAGATTTACCTAACGGATAATTTAAGTATACTGTTCCAGCGCATTTCTTTGTATCATTATGCGTATCATTATGCAACATATACATCTCGTGTTTCGTCCATTTTTGTTGCTTCTGTGCACAGAAGTATCATATTCCACAGAATTACTTAGTACGAGGAGGCAATTCTTTAATGCAGCTTAGTTTCGCCCAATATGTATCTGGAAAATCCCTTGTACACTCGTTGATCACATATGATCTTTGCATTTTTGAATACTACATGTTATGTTTCTTTACATACCGCCTGACTGTCCTATGTACGATCTTTTTAAACCTAATCTGGATCAAAGTTATTTTTTCCATTTTCACACACTCGTAACTTCGACAGAAAGCCGTTTATTTACCATTCATTATCAATAGCCTAGAAGATATAACCGTCATACGTTAAAGAATTCCTTTCGTTTATATTATTCTCCCGAGAGTTTATTCTGTGCTGAGACAGAATAGATCAATCACACATGTGTATATCTCTTTCTTTCGAATTCTAAGTGTTCTAATTTGAACGATGTACTATTACTTTTGATTGCTGAAATCTTGTACTTGATTGTTGTTCATTGCCCTCATTCAACGTTTGATAAAATAGTCGACGGAATACTCCAGTTTCTTTGGGAGCCACCCTTGCGTCGCCACTGTACACTAATGGGATCTACGACTAAAAATAATGGACATTCTCTTTTACCCGACTTCGATCCGATGTTTTATTCTTGAGTTATGGATGTTCTTGCATTTTTCCGACAAATTTTCGTGTGATCAAGTTGCGAAAAGGAGGCATTTTTACACCCAGGTTGGTGTATACTTTTCGTTTTATATCCGTGTCAGGAGTCACATCCTGAAGTTTATGTTAATTAAGTTACACTCTGTTTATGTTAATTAAGTAACGGGCGCCATTTTATGTATTAAAACCCAAAGTTTGTTTATTAATGTAAATAGCTAAACTGTGAAAACTTCTTTACTAGAGAAACATTTTTTAGTTCTTGTAAGACTTTTTTCTTGTCACACAAAATGAAGCTAAATATATACTAATAAATCAATATAGCTATGTTTTAGAAATACAATAGGCACTGATTATTCCAATACTGCTCTAAAATACAGGAATAATCACATGACAAGGGCGCGTTACATAAAGGGCGCACTATACACTTCACGGGTTCTTCACCGACAATATGTATTCATTGTACAGAAATGTGCCATACAGAAAAATAAAACCGTTTATCTTTGATGTGGTTTCGCAAGGGCGCCTTTGCAAAGGGCGCACTGTACTCTTCATGAGTTCTTTACCAACAGTAACAGTATGTATTCATGGTACAGAACTGTGCCATACAGAAGAATAAATAAAACCGTTTATCTTTGATGTGTTTCTGTAAGGGTGTCTTATGTAAAGATCGCACTGTACTTATCATGGGTTCTTTACCAATAATACCAATACTACAAAGAATTTATTATTAAAAAAGTATATAATGTGATGCTTCGGAGGGCGCACCGGGACATGTCCCGGTGTCCCGGTGGGCCAGCACGGGCCTGCATCCTACTCAGAATCAACCGTAAAATCAGACTCGGAATCATCAAACAATTCGAAATTATCGCAGACTCTACATTTAAAACTGAGACTGTCACCCAAAAGATCAACAAATAGAGTTTATATACGATATCTATGTATACAACATAACCACCTAACCTAAGGCTTGAAGTCATATGATTTCTTCGTTTTTTAGGCCTTGGTGAACGAATATAAGTTTAAAAGCCGTCCCCCCGTTCACACCTTGGTGAAAAAAGGGCATAGGTAGATAAGATATTAAAATGGCCCCAGATCAATCTTCAGACGACAAGTGAGTCCCCTTGTAGGTACCCCCAGGAGACATTAATTCCTCATGCTTCAACTCTGATTTTTTCGTGAGGAATGACGTAAAATCGGAAAAGTGATGTGAATTATTTCTCAAGATTGGATTGATCGATGTTGTTAAAACTTAGATGTATGTATAAGTGTACACGAGGGCTTCGTCTGAAAAATGTAACAACTAACCCCCACAATTTCCCTCTTTCAAAAAATTCGATTCAATATTTTGATCTCTTTACCTATGAAGTTCTTCGAGAAAAATTATGAAAAAATAGGTTTTAAATGTCGCTTTAACCCTAGAATAACATATAATATCCACAATTGTACTGCGGATGCGCCATGGTCAAAACTGCTTGCAAACCTGCACCGCACCTGAACGGGGTCAATTTGTTATTGTTATGCATTTTTACACATGTATGAATTAAAAATTACACTCGAAAGACACCAAAGTCGTCAAGACTCCATTTGGTGGCCTGTGGCACCCCCATCCCCATTTTGGGTCAAAGTAAACTTGATATTGGTGTATATTTCGTATGAATCTAACAACCTGAGCATGAATATGAGGCTCAAGTTGCCATTAGTTCCCCGTAAGTATTTCATTTGATGATACCTGAAAATTCAATGTGAACTGTCATAATAACATGAATGTTATCTACCAGGTATACTTATAGTATCTAATCGAGGTAAAAGCACGTCAGCTGGGAAGGAAAATGAAATGAAATCTTTGAGTTTTACGTCCCACGGTTATGCCGGTTAGGCTAAAGGAGACGGTGATGATGAGTAATGAATGAATGGTGGAATGAAGAAAGTGAGAGGAAACGGGAGAACCCCGAGAAAATCCACGCACACGGTGTTTGTCCACCACAAAGTTCACTTGACGGGAGCTAGGATCGAACCCGGGACCCCAAGCAGCAGAGGTGAACGTTCTACCACTGAGCCACCGTGACCCAGTTGGGAAGAGAATAAACATCAACAAAACTCACTGTAATGTCATGTAATCTTTGTTGTGGTGTCCGTGGGGGTATAGAACAATTTGCATTACACTTTCTTATATTTCTTGGATGAAATGTTTCTTCATTCAAGTCTCGATTTCATTCAAAGGCTTTATTAAATTATATTCTTGCTGATGCTTGTTGTTTTCCCAGCTCCAGGCACTCTCAAATGCATGCCTTACCAACGGGGAGAGAGGTTCGTGAACCCATTTCTATTTGTAGGGTTCTGAAAGGTAAACCAATAGCCACTAAAAAATGCAATTGAATTCTGTTCTTAACATTCCTTCTGGCCAGGGGTGCCCACAAGGGGGGGCTATGACGCAAACTGCGTCATTGAAATATTTGGGGGGTTAAAAATCTATATAAACATGTTTGAGGGGGTGTAAAAATTAATCGAAAAGATTTTTTCATGGAAGAACACCTACGGATAGACAATTGAGGAGGTGCGTCATGGAGTTGAGGGAGGGTGGGCACCACTGCTTCTGACAATGCTGATTTTTTTTGTTCGGGTAGAAAAGCAATTAGTTGTGGGTTCCACGAACACCCCCTTGGTGCCGTAAGGGTTAATATGTAAATTTAGCTATTCTAAACTGTTTGCAGCTTACGTTTGTGATTGCATTCATACGGTTCACAAATGATGACAAAGAACCCAATGATTTACTTGAATGAGAACTATTAATTGTATTTGCACATGAACCCAGCAAGAGAGGTGCAGTTTTCTTTTTCTTTTACTTTTTTATTTTTCTTTTCTCTCTTTTTTTTTGACACGGAAGCATCAGGAATGTCTATTTCTAATAATTCAACTATTTCTTTCGCAGATGATGTACTTGCAATGGCATTCAAGCCGTTGGTTCTTCAAACCGTTTCACATGAGCTGGGCACTTAAAACACTTTTTAAAATTGTCATTTTATTGACATTCGCATGTTTATATTCTTTATTAGAGAACTTGTAAACAACACCTTCGTTTTTGGCTTTAAAGAATGACATACATGAACTTTCTTCCCCATGTTATATTTCTAGTCTTTCAAAACACTTTTGAAATAACAGTGAGAGAATATAGTTTAGACGGAAACTCATGCAATCCCAACTTGCTGAAGAGTCAGAGAACAGCACAAGACTAGTATTGAAGGCAGAGACCAATGCGTAACCAATGCTCGATTATCTTTCTTTCTTGATATTCAAGCTAGCTGTGATGTTGCCAGGTCTTGCACTTTTGCAACAGTACAAAGTACTGCAAAAATCTCTATAAAACTAAGGGATATTATGCATTTTTGTGTAAACTATACGTAGTGTAATATTTGTAACAATTTCAGTAATTAATAAAATACAGAAAAATGTTCATCGGTATGGTTAATTATTCTTAAATTTTCATAATAATTGAATTTTCGTAAAATACCCATTTTTTGGGTAGTAAATACGAAAAGGGTAAATACCCATTTTTTATTTACCTACCCACTGGGTATTTACCCGACCCACATCTCTAATTAGGCATACGACCACTTCCGGACCACCTGTATAACGAAGAAGTATAACTCTGCTTAATAAATAATATTGGTAAATCGTTCGTTGGCACTAATGTGTTTACTTAAGACGTAAAGAAACTGAATGATTTGAGTATGCTCATAAATATTTTCTCAATCATTTTTGCTCTAGAAACGTTAAAGTTACGTAAATGTTTTCTGTACGACAATTTTAGTAGCTCATTTTAATTTAAATCTGTTTTTAATTCGATGTGTATCGAATTAAATAGAACTGGATTTTGCACGAACAAAACGGGGCTGACCTCTAACAACCGGGTGGCAGACTACTGGATTGTTACTTATAATTATGATTAACAATTCCCGGCATGGGCGCCAGAAGAAAAGTTTCTAGAAGGGGTTCATCTGCCTCGTTGTTATATTACATTTGGTATTTTTTTATTTGTATTAAAAAAAACCTTAGGAAATTTAATACAATTCCGTGGGCCATGCGTAGTAATTTAACTAGAATAAAGTTCACCCTAAAATGGTTGACTACTGGCGCTTTTACCATTTAGTATGAATGAAAAATGCCTCGATTTCAGAGATAGGATACAAATAAATAACCTTTCCAATTTGATGGATAGTTTCATCTCTATACTTGTGACGACATTTTCGGGGGAGCAGGAAAATTCGGTGTAGGAAATTTCGGTGTAAGAAAATTCGGTGTAAGAAAACTCGGTGTAGGAAAATTCGGTGTACAGAAAATTCGGTGTACGGAAAACTCGGTGTGGGGAATGTTCGGTGTAAAGAAAGATTCGTTGTTGTAGATCATAGGATTTATTAAAAACTCAACTTTGAGGATAAATGAGCGTATTAGTTTTAAGTTCAAACTTTGTGTAGAACGTACTTTTACTGTCTGCCAAATTTTGAAAAATTGTGATCGTGAAATAATTTGAATTCTAGATTTCGACGGATTTTAACATTTCATGGCCCTTACATGACGAGAAATTTGTTTTTTGATGTCCGTTCGTGTGATCTAACGAAGTGACCATCGCTACCAATCGACATTTTATTTAAAACTTAAGTTTTTATGCTGTTTTGGAGGATGTCTCCTAGAATTTTCTACTTCAAAAAAAAAAAAAAAAATGTAGGTTACTAGACGGGTAAAGTTAAAAATTGTAGATTTTTCAAAAATGTTCTGACGATTTTATGTCTATTTTATAAATAAATATTTAAATCTAAATTCTTCAAAATCGACATAGTTTATTTATGTTACTAAAAGGTGTAAAAATAAATGCCTCAACTAAAGTATCTACGCCTGATTGGAGGAGAAGTCAATAAGGAGTCAATAGGGTTGCAGTACTTGTTTACCTTAACTTAAGGCAAACAAACTAAAGTGTCTGATTGGAGGAGAAGTAAACTATTTGTACAAATATTATCTGATAAAACCATCCTGCTTTATATTGCCCTTTCCACTAAGACTTTATTGATCAATATATTTTTGCATCTTACATATGTATATGCAGAGTGATTCTTTCAAAACTCACGGATTCATTTGGCTCTAGAATGTCTAACTGAAGTCCGGTTTTCATGCGGTTTGTTGCAAATGATCAAGGGAGAATGGGAGATTTATGGGACTATGTTTACTGGTTTAAATTCATCCGGGGTAATATCGAGCAGGCCACAAGAAAAACAGCAAATATTCGCCATTTTACGTTACAGTTCGAATGAGATATTGGATATTTGAAGCGAAACAAATTAAGTGTTAGTGAGGAAACAAATTAAGTGTTAGTGAAATGAAATGAAATCTTTAAGTTTTATTTCCCACAACATCTGCCAGCGGGGTCCGATGCTTCCCTGCCTTACTCAGAAGCGATCCTGTTTCCTGCAATTTATTCACTAGCGACTATATTATGTTCCTGTTTGGGGCAGAACGTGAGGCAAAGTTGCGTGTAACTGCCCTTTGTTTAGCAACAACAGATCCCGGTATCCAAAATCTTTTTAACGATAAAATCACGTTGCTCCAAAGAGTACATTATTGTAACTGTGTCCTGATCATATTGGTACAGTAGCACAGCTTAATTCTCAATACAACGACCAAGTTTCTTGTTTCTTATTAACCGTCGTGAGGTTGCCATCTAATGAAGAAACACAAATTTCCAAACCGCACCTCACCTAATTCCAATTCGGTACAGTGGCGAATATTTGCTGCTTTTCTAGAGGCGCGGCCTATATTACCCCAAATGAATTTAAACCAGTAAGCATAGTTCCATAAATCTTCCAACGTTCCTTGATCATTTGCCACAAAGCGCATGAAAATCGGACTTCAGTTAGAAATTCTAGACCCAAATGAAATTCGTGAGTTTAAAAAGAATCACCTTGTATATGTTCTATGATGTACTATATAGGAAAGGTGTTTTTAGTTGTTCCTATAACTATTCTCTGAACTTATAGTTGTAATTGTTTTATTTCTGAGAAAAAGTGTCAGCTTCATTGTGTGATGAAAAGTAGTTTATAGTAATACCCCGCAAAATACATGCAAGAGGTATTGGACTCAAGGCAGAAAAATAAATTTGATTTTCTTGAAATAGGTAATAACATTTTATTCGTTACATTATATGGTTTTCGTTTTCACAAAATGAAGTGTCGTAAATTATCGTCAGTTGTAGTATTCAATATATATTACACCGAATCTACCTTACACCAAAATTTCCCCACACCGAGTTTTCCGTACACCGAATTTTCTGTACACCGAATTTTCCTACACCGAGTTTTCTTACACCGAATTTTCTTACACCGAATTTTCCTACACCGAATTTTCCTAGACCCCATTTTCGGTATGTATAAAATGTATTAGCCGATTTTTTTTTGTTCGTCGATATGTTTTAAACAAAATATACTGTAAAATTTGGGATTCACGGTCCACCTGGGTTACTTGAGTCACATTGTTTAGGCGTGCTACTAGTTTCTAGATGCAATTCTTAAGACCCAGTTAGATCCGGCTTAACCGTGGGACGTAAAACTTAAAGATTTCATTTTGATCCCGGTGATCTGACTCATTGACTCAGAAGCTGCCGAGACTGTATCTACTGAACACATACGAGATTGTTTCCATACGTATTATTATTATTATTATTATTATTATTATTATTATTATTATTATTATTATTATTATTATTATTATTATTTGATACATTTATGAAGTAAAACGTAATTAATCAAATCTGCATCCTTCTTTCAATTGTGTGTAAAGAGAAGGACTTCGAACTGTCCTGGCAAAATGAAGTTGGTGGAGGAACCCACCAACGCCTAGCAACATCTCCTTCCCTGATGATATTCTCCTATTTGAGGATGGATCATCATTCTTGCAATACGACAGATTAGAAGAAGACAAAATGATTCTCTGTTTCGGTTATGAGAGTTTAAGACGAGCACTGAAAAACAGTGAAGAATGGTTCTTGGATGGAACTTTCAAGAATTCCTGTAAACATTTTGCAGAACTATATACGTTACATGCTGGTATTGCAAGTATACATACCAGTACATCAGTCGTGTCCATTCTTTATGCATTGCTGCTCGACAATTGTGACGTCACGTGCAGACATCTGTTTTCATTTGTAAAAACATGGTGTAGAGCTAACCCGAAATTGCTGAAAGTCGACTTCGAAGCAGAAGCTGTGAATGCTCTGAGGGCTGTATTCCACGCTGTTCAGATCTCAGGGTGCAACTATCACTTTAACCAGGCAATTTGGCGGAAGGTACAGGCTCTCGGCATGGTGTAGGAGCACAAAACACGAAGAAATACGTACCATGTGCGGATGTGTGCTTCTCTGCCCCTTGTGCCTCTGGAGTGCGTTGACGATGGTTGGTTGGTCATCATGGAGGACTGTCCAAGAGGAGAAAAGGTTGAGGCCTTCAATGAATATTTTATTGAACAATGGCTGCAGAATGCAAACGTATCTAGAAAAATGTGGAACTGCAGTGGGCAAAGGCACAGGACGAACAACGTCGTTGAAGGTGGGCATCATCGATTGAACAGCATCATATCTAGAAATTCACCGCATCTCTTCTCTCTTATAAAGGTGTTGAAAGGAGATGCCACATCCAGTTTTCATGTCCTTAACAGACAGGAAATGTTTGGCAACAGCCAGAAGAGGAAAAGGTTGACATATATGAAGCTTGATGACAGAATAAATCAAGTACTGGAA
This sequence comes from Thermobia domestica, assembly GCF_964235325.1. Lineage (NCBI taxonomy): Eukaryota > Metazoa > Arthropoda > Insecta > Zygentoma > Lepismatidae > Thermobia > Thermobia domestica. Next base: position 101,785,894 of record NC_137460.1, read on the forward strand.
AATTTTGGAGAAGATGGTGACTTGAAGAGATGTCTCAGGAGATTGAGGTACGTGCATAAACTCGTGTAGACTAGATATTGTAATGTGTAAGTATTCATAAGATTGTAGCCATGTATTATTTTCGACGAGGTGCATCGATCCTAGGGATATGGATTGAATGCGATGTAATTATGCAGTCATTGTTTTTTTTTCATGCTCTTGAGCGGCTACTTATAGGTCGTCCAGGCGTACTAACATATATTTTTTTATATGTTTTACATAAATGTGTTTTGCATAAGTTTGTATCCAAACTAAATTTTGCAGCTGTGAAGTGTTGCTTGTATATGTAACTTTGTACTGATGTGGTTTACTTTTAATAGTTCATAAGTTTGTACCCAATTGTATGTAGTTATTAAATTTTGCATGAATGTGCGTACTGTTGTACTGGTTTTTCATATTTTATAAATTTGTTGCCAGTTTCTTATAGTCAGTTACCTGTTCTATGTAAACAGGTTTCCACCCCTCTGTGCAACTCGCCTCAGAGAGCATGAGGAGTAGCACGATAATAAATAAAGACATACTGTACCGATATGCACGAAAACCGTACTGTGCGGATGCCCACGCGTGCCGATGTGCACCACACACACACACACACACACACACACATATATATATATATATATATATATATATATATATATATATATATATATATATATATATATATATATATATATATATGTATGTAGTAAATATTTGTTGGTTCTGTTTTTTTTGCTCAAAAGGGTCAAATCTCCGCACCCTCCCTCGCTGGACATAAAGAATAATTGCAGAGTTATTAATGATGCCCAAATGTGCATGTATTCGATACCCAATAGGACATCATTTCTTAATCATGACTGGAAAGTTTTAAATATTTCAATGAAATCTTTTGTTTATTCGTCTTCTCCTTGTGAAATAAGAGCACACAGTGCATTCAGACTATACATGGAAATTTAATCGGACATAGTTTCGACACGACGGCATCGCTTATGTTACTCGAAAAGTTATTTTTTAATCCGGTAACTTTAGAGGGACGTTCATGTGGAAACACAGAAACATACAGATCTTTTATTAAGGTGGTAGTTAAGGTTATATATATATATAAGGGTGGTTCTTAGAAGTCGGCTTCCGAGCAGTGTTCGTAGTTTAAGGGAAATTTTCCTTATCTAGGTAAATTTTGTAGGTAAATTTAGCAAAAAGGGATTTTTTCGAGAAAACGTTGAATATTCAGGGAAATTCTTACACTGACAGATTGATCAATCTTAATTTTTTCTTTGGTTTTCAGAAATAAACCAATACAATGTCAGTGTGTATGTGTGCGTGTGTGAATGTTCAATGTAGCATAATTTGCATCAGTTGTTGGCTGGGTGTATTTCTGTATTTTTTTCGTAAAAAAGAGAAAATAAAGAAAAAAGTAAGACATAGAAGCAAAAAACAAACGAATAAAACAATCTTTTAGCACTTCTTCTATTATGACTTACTTAATTAATCATATCACTTAACTTCTGTCATAGAAACTGGACACTCAACAAACTGGTAAAAAATAATAATAATAATAATAATGAAAGGGAAAATTTTGAGTAATTTGAGGAGAATTTTCTTAAGAAAACATACAGACACTGCTTACGAGTTCGTTTGATTCTCACCCCTAAAATGGTTACATACGAAATCAAACATATGTAATGGTTACATATGTAATTCATGAGAAAAAAATTGCTCAGTTGAATAATAGCTGAGTATTAGTAAATGCTGCTACGGGACCTAAATTTTAAATCCATTTACAGTATACAACAATGCGAGTCAAATGTTTGTAATAGATCCTTGTTAATTAGAGTGAGAGGGACCGTATCTTGGACAGGCCCCGCAACCAGGGACGAGCTAGGGGGCAACCATTCCGTAAATTTCTTTTAACCCCAGAATAGAATGCGGTATTATATGCTATACAAAACTTCAATTTAAATATTTGGAAAATACGGTTTAATATCAGCTCATTTGAAACCCTTTAAGAAAATATGGAATGAAAAAGTCTCTAAGAAAACCCGTTAACGAGTGATGGATAGGTATTCATGACTCTTCAGGTCATTTTCTTATAACTTATTAACGATATTGTTAATAAAATATAGTGAATAGAATGATAGTCATTGTACTAACCGGAATGGCACGAAACACTAATGGATTTATAAAAGGCCAACGTAAAGATAAATTTAAATTAGGTTTTAAATTCCGTGAATTCTGACTGAAGTTAGGATGTTCTTTGTGTATTTGAGGAGACATCTCGGAACTAGCATGAAAGAATGAAATTGGAAACAATGTGAACCAACAGAGACAGCATTCGCGTAGAGATTTCTTTTTTGAATTGATAGAGTTTAGGAAAATAACTGAGTTTCAGATTGAATCAGTGCTACTGTTTAACACAATCTCCAATATTTGCCATTTTTTGGAGAAATTTGTTACTTTACTAAAACATTGTACTATATTGCACTGTACATGTTGATATGAGAAAGAATGTATAATTATACGAAAGTTAAACCATAGTGTGGTCTCTTTACTTATTTATACATTCAAGTTCAGTGTTGTTACTCTTTGTACATCAGATCTTATTCTTTTATATACTAAGGCTTGTGTATAGCCCGCTGCCCCAGTTCTGTGTCACCGGAACTGGAAGTCACTATGCTACTATTACTTATATGGAGAACAGAACCCAACCAACCCCTGCGGGGCTTCTAACACGTTCCTACTACTAGTACTACTACTGCTATTGCTACTAAGTACTACTACTACTACTACTACTACTACTACTAAAGCTTCTTTTCCACAAGATTTACATCTTAAATCTTTATAACATACGATTCCGATTCATTATGAACTAATATGGATCGTTAGAATCACTATTATTCGTTACAAATCACTGGGGGGAGCGGACTATACTCAATCCTATGCGAGTTTAATGCTCTTTTGAGCGTCAGTAGGAAAGAATAAGTATGAAATTAATGAAAATAATCAAGTTAGAGTTAACTAACTACGAGTTTACACGTTTAATAATCCCTATGTTCAAACGTTATTTATGCATACCAGTCCGTCTGTCCATTCGCTCGTTCGTTCTTCCTGATATACAGGTGTCTCACAAGTTCCCTGGCATAGGGTAACTCTGTTATTATCAGAGTTACGATAAACTATTTGGTCTAGGAATTAATTCGTGCGGTTTTTAATAAAAATTGAAGCTTTATTTAAAAATTAGCTTTATTTACAAATAAGTAATTCCAACTTACCAATTGAATAGTCTATGTCATTAACATCGCAAAGAACAGGATATAATAATACACCTCACAAAATATGCCGATGGAACATTAACAAAATAGCATCAAACTATATTCAAGCCACTATCAATTTGACTTATCAGAAGCACTTTAAACTCGATATATTGAATTAATTAAACCACACAGTTTCTTTGAATAACATTAATTTGATAAATTGTACATAACCTCTCAATTTCCGTTGATTATCAATATTCCAAACTAAACTTTAGTATATATCGGAAATTACAGCGAAGTAACATACCTGTACAAGTAAATCATATCAAAATCGACTATTAGAATAACTTTTACCATTTACCTAGATAGCGTCCAACTGATTTTTTCCCAGTTCGGATTTCAAGACGAGTATGACGCTATCGTCTCGTAGTGCGCTACATGTACAAAATAGTTCTCGCAATCGCCGCTATTGGCGCTACTAAAAACTCATACCTAACAGCTGACAAGAGATATTTTTTTCGAAACCTAAATTAATGTAACTCATCACATCAGGTAATGGCTATGTAGCATTTTCATTTAACATTGGGCGCATAAAGAGTGTGCAGCCCAAACAGATCGTGCAATTTAAAAAATTCCTTCACTTTAGTTTGAAAACATATTTGGAGGCAATTTCCCCTCTTACATTTTATCGCAACTCTGATAATAACACAGTTACCCTACGTCAAGAAACTTTTGACACAGCCTGTATATACAATAGCCTAGTGACCATACAGTTCAAAGTATCTATACCAAATTTTAAACATAAAGATTTTCTAGAGTTTCTATGAGCGTTGTTCGAATTTCCCTGAGAATAGAGGTGGTAGTTTACTAAAGGCTGAGAATCAAACTTCGCGGTTTTCTTTACAACAGTTATAACAATTTCGTATATATTTCCTAAATTAGTACATCATTAACAACTTTTAATATGTTATAAGTCATTTTTCGAGAACACGTCCAGAAAGGATAAGTTCTTTTAGACAGTTGTCTGAAAAATGGCACAGGTAAGTTTGTTCATATTTAGCAGACATATATTTCATTAATAGACAATCTGCATAAGTTACTTCTTTTTTAAATATCCACAACTGTCATTTTAGATCTGGTGTTATTTAAATGAGTTTTTTCATAAATAACTGAGGGAGTTTTGTTTGTATATCATATATACATATTTCATTAATTATCCTGTAATGTAACGTAAGCCATTTCCATTGAAAAATTACAAAAAGGGTTAGTTATCCTTATAACGATATTATCAATCTGTACCTGTTTTATGTAATGATCAGAGGCGCAATAATTGAGCAGAAATATGCATTTTGAAAAAGAAAAGGTTTTGTCGATAGATTTTGTTGATATGGTTGTTATGTAAAAAATAGTGGATGTCAAGAGGAAATATATTTGAAAAATGTGTGTGATGTATTGGTTTACAGCAGTCATCTTTTAGAATAAAAGGAGTGTAAGCTGTTAATATATTATTATAAAAGTGCTGTTGCTCATAATATTTAATAATAATATATATTATCTCGTTACATATGGTGCAACGAATCCCGGGACCCTGTGAAGGTCTTGAAGATTAGTAAAGACAGGGTTCGGACTTATGAACTTAAATTATACTTATTTGCGTAGCGGAAGAAAAATTGAGCGCAAGACCAATATGGCCAATGTACATAATAATGATAGGTCAACGGCTGATAATATAGAAGAAACCGTGTCGCAAATGGTAAATACTAGCCAAATTTTGGATATGTTTATGCAATTGAAGCAACAACTTACGACGATAGTCGCAGAAATGAAACTTAACACAAGTCAACAACTTACAGCGACAGTCGAAGAAATGAAACTTAACACAAGTCAACAGCTTACAACGACAGTCGAACAGCTTACAACGACAGTCGAAGAAATGAAACTTAACACAAGTCAACAACTTACAGCGACAATCGAAGAAATGAAACTTAACACGAGTCAACAACTCACAGCGAAAGTCGAAGAAATGAAACTTAACACAAGTCAACAAATACAGCTGATGTCTCAGGAAATCACTCAACAACTGACGCAGCGAATTGATTCTAAGTTAGACTTGAGGAACGAACAGTTCAATGCAAAAGTTGAATTAACTGATCAACGTGAGCAAAAATTGGATGAGTCTGATGATAAGGATTTTAAAAAGACGAAAGTTGAGTTACCTGTAGAAGATAGAACGAAACAGGCTACAATACCTTTGTGGGATGTTCCTTATGAAGAACAGTTGAAGAAAAAGACTGAAGAAACAAAATCTTCGCTCATGCGACTGACGGATTTGATGCCGAGAAGGAATTTGGATTTGGCAGGTTGGGCAGAAGAAAGAAAAGAGAAGAATGAAGGACTTGCTTGTGAACTTGTTGAAATTAAACCACCAGCTGTTGTTGATGGTTACCGTAACAAGTGTGAGTTTAGAGTGAGCATAAACCTTGGGATACAAGAGCGAACAGTGGGTTTTCGACTGGCTAGCTTCAAAGAAGGTTCAATGAGGCTTGGGTCGGCAGACTTTCTGAGACATTTGCCTTACAGAATGAAAGAGGCAGTAAAGGTCTTCCAACAATACGTACGAGAGTCAGATAAGCCATTTGTTCCAGAGACTCATAAAGGTTACTGGAGACAATTGACTGTCCGAATATCGAATACTGGCGATTTGATACTGTTGGCAGTTATGCATCCACAAACCATGAATGAGGAGGAAATAGGGAAGATTAAGGATGATTTGAAAGATTATTTCCAAAACAGAGAAGGAAACAGCTTGAATATAACATCGTTCTATTTCCAGATCTTCACTGAAAAGGAAGAAGGTGAGAAACCCTCACCACTGCAGCTATTGTTCGGAAAAGAATACGTGGAAGAAACTATATGTGACATGAATTTCCGAGTATCTCCAGATTCTTATTTTCCAGTGAATACTTCGGGAGCCGAGCAGCCTTATACTTCGATCGCGGAAATGGTTGAGATTGATGAAGAAACTTCCTTGATAGATGTGTGTTGTACCACTAGAGAGATTGGACGTACTCTTGCTAAGAAATGTGCTCAAATTCTTGGCATAGAAATGTCGAGCCAGGCGGTCGAATATACAAGAGCCAATGCTGTAAAGAATGACATCACAAACAGCGAATATTTTGTTGGACGGGCTGAAGATATTTTGCTCACCGTAGTGGAGAATGTAGCTGAAAAGAAGATACTTGTTATTGTAGATCCACCTAGAGCTGGGTTTCATCAGAAGTTGATTAGTGAACTTACACACTGTCCGGTGATTATCTTATTCGGAAGAATAGATCCTGAAACGCTACCAAAGACAAAGAAACCTATTCCATTGTCTATTACGCAGCAGGCCAGGAGGAGCATGTTACGTGACGTTGGGTAACAAAATAGCTCATCTATGATTGATTCATCATGAAATACTTATGTAGTATATCTATTGTCTTAAATATTTTTTGTTGTTAATTTGTATGTCATTATGATAATTCTAAAGCGCTATGTTTATCTTAATTTATTTGTTTGCTCCAAAAGAGGGTCAATTAGGTTTAATTGAAGTTCATGACATTAATCTTAAATCGAAACCAATAATGATGGAATGATATTTATCAATCTGTACCTGTTTTATGTATTGTGATTGCTAAGATCTTTGCATATTATATTGCCTTCTGATTTTGTTAACATCTAATAGGACGATAGTCGTTATTTATAAATAATGTTGCTAGAACATGGATGACTATGTTTAATATAGATAAAAATGTCACATTATTTAATACGGGAAGGAATATGTAAGTAGTACCCTTGCAAAAACCATTAGATAGTTTTCATTCTTTTTGAATAGTCCCATTGACGATATATTTTTTATTTTGAATCGACGTTATTAATATATAGATATATGATGATATAATTAATACTACATATAAAAGAATATAATATTGTAATATGAATATATAAGGATAAGAGAAGAAAAATAATTGTATTAATGCAATTTTTAAATTCATACGAGGGCTATTCAAAATATCAATATTTGGAAACTTTTTTTTATCCAGGGTTCTTTCCTTCACAGTATTACTGTTACGTAATTCCCGTTCGAGCGACAATTTATATAACGATATTATCAATCTGTACCTGTTTTATGTAATGATCAGAGGCGCAATAATTGAGCAGAAATATGCATTTTGAAAAAGAAAAGGTTTTGTCGATAGATTTTGTTGATATGGTTGTTATGTAGATGTAGTTGAATTCACTAAGGAGGATATTTGGAATGTATTTGTAATGTAATGGTTTCAAGGAATCATCTTTTGGAAATAAAAAGAAGTGTAAGCTGTTAATAGCCATATAAAAGGTCTTGCTGCTATTATTTATTTAATAATAATAATATAGATAAAATAATATTCTCGTTACATCCTTAGGGGTGAAATTTTGTCGATTGATTTTCTCAAAAACTTCTTTAACGATTTTATTGATATTTCCTAAATATATATATTTCCTTAACAATACTATAATGTGATTGTTAGAGTATTAGAGAAGGTATTGATTGTGAACAACCGGACAAGGTGTTAGAAAATTGTAGTAACCAAAAGGAGGCGTTACTATGAATATAAATAATGTGTCATTGAGTTGTTGTAGGAATTGAAGCATAAGTAGCTTAAGTTATTTTTATGTTTAAGAGAAGTTAGAGCCAAGTGTGGCTATTGATATTTGACATTGATGAGCCATCAGTGGCTATTGATATCTTAGATTGTAGATCCAAGAGTAGCTATTAATGTTTTAGGTTGAAGAGACGAGTGTAGCTTCTGTTATTTTAGGTGTATGGTAAAGCCAGTTGTGGCGTATGTTATTGGACTACTATTTGGGTACGGAAAAATTCTTGATTATTGAATGTAGTGGTATAAGTCAAAGTTTGAATGTGAAAAACAAGTGATCTAGTAATTCTTTGGTAGACTCTGGTAGATTCGTAAAGTTAATTAAAAGTAAATATTATGGGCTTGTAAAAATTAGTCATTTCCTAACAAATGTCGCAGTCTAATGACAAAGACTCTACGTGTAAAGATATGTTAAGACATTTGGAAATCCTAAGTAAAAAGGAATTTCGAGTATGGATCTTACACGAGTTAAGGAAATGGGACTTAATAAGGAAATGGGACTAATTACGAGCAGAAATAATGAAATTGAAAGCAAATAAAAACAAATTAGCTATATATTGAAAGGGCTAGGTAAGCAAAGAAATGTGAATCAAAAAGCTCAAGATTCGTCAGCATTTCACTCTACAAGTGAAAGAGACGAAGACCCAGTTAGGTGTTAGAGTTGAAGATCAGTACATGTAAAAGGTCAGTGTCAAGTTTATGGAAAACATTGTTTCAGCTGCACTGCATTACACTACTTGTCATCAACATGTGTATTAATATCCGTACAAACAAAAAAGAAACATCTGAAATTGGAAGATTTGGTAGAAGGTAGCAGTAAGACAGGAAGACATAATATCGTAGAAAAGAAGCTGGTATTAATACAGAAGTTCTAGAAACAAAAGGAACGAACGGACTAGACTAATCAGGTTTTGATAATGGGATCAATGTTTGTATGATCAAGAGCTTAGTCAAACAACAAATTCTAATACAGCAGCAGATCATGACATATTAAGGTTTATTAAGAAAGAATATGTAGTTGTGCGTAGTATGAACTCAAATAAGGATGACAGATCTAGAAGATCTAGAAATTATCGGGAAAAGGATGGTGCACAGAAAGCACAAACTGTCAGACAGAGTAAAAGAAGCAAGAAAAAAAAAGAAATAGATCTTAAACCAGAAGAAGGAACAATTACAGTTTATGTTTCTTGAGTTTACTTCAATTGATCAGAAAATACAGGAAATGAGTGACAGAATCACGGAAATGAAAAAAGAAAGTGTGAGGAATTTAGACATAAAAAGAAGAAGAAAGAAATCTAATGAGGAACAGTAAAGTGTGAAAATGTTGCTTTTAATTTAGTGTTTTTTTTTTTTTTTTTTTTTGGCAATTCTATAGGTTTGATTTCTTTTTGTTCTTTTCGGTAATCCCTGGTTGGATGTTAGAGTATTGGAGAAGGTATTGATTGTGAGCAATCAGAAAAGGTGTTAGGAAATAGTAGTAACAAAAGAAAGACGTTGCTATGAATTTGAAAATGTGTAATTAAGTTGATGTAGGAATTGAGGCATAAGCAGCTTAAGTTATTTGTATGTTTAAGAGAAGTTAGAGCCAAGTGTGGCTATTGATATTTGAGATTGATGAGCCAACAATGGCTATCGGTATCTTAGGTTGCAGAGCCAAGAGTGGCTATTAATGTTTTATGTTGAAGAGCGGAGTGTGGCTTCTGATATTTTTAGGTGTATGGTATTATGTGTATATTTTTAGGTGTATGATATTTTTTAAGTTAATGGACTACTATTTCGAATCGAATCCGGGTCTCCCACGCACAGGATACCTTGAAAGACTCGGGTGCCTTTGTTGTATAAGAATCGAAATACGATTTCCTGTGGCAGTTCGTGTAGGATCTCACTTTAAGCCATAGATCCTCGTCTCATATAGTCTCGCTGCTGAACGGAACGCTAAACTCCAAGATCTAACTGCAAATCTAATTATTGTTTTGCACTATTTTATCAAATACTCCTGAGCCGAGTTGTTCATATTCCGTAAATAACCCTATACCGTGGTGTAAGTCGTTTGTTTAGGAAATATCCACAAGAGGTAATTAGTGATGAGCAAATGCAAGACCAAGACCAAGACCCGGGTGGTCTTGGTCTTGGTCTTGGTCTTGCACATGCGGTCTTGGTCTTGGTCTTGCACTGGAACCCTTGGTCTTGGTCTTGGTCTTGGTCTTGCACACCTAGTCTTGGTCTTGGTCTTGGTCTTGCACACCCAGTCTTGGTCTTGCTTGCAAGAGTCTTGCAAGTTTTGCTTTTAAGAAATCTATGATTTTCATAAGTAAATTTTACTCTGGATATGAGGGATAATAAATCCTACATTGCGTCAATAGTGAGGGAAATACAATGTATGTTTCTAAATGTAATATATTTTACCTTCGTGTAAGTGTGGTGATACTGTACAACATAGGCGATGACCTTTACTTTTTTTTCAATGGGTGATCACGCTTCACTACTTATAAGATAAATCACAACATTTCGTAATATTTTTATATGTTTTAACAGATCCAATACTCCACTGGTTCCCAAACTGGGAGGCTACCCCTGACAGTGAGACGCATGAAAGAAAACGAAGACGGCACAGATTACTGAAATACCATAAATTGCAAAATTATTTTTACATTCTAAAGGCGTCAGATTTTTTTCTTTCCAACCACAATTAGCTCATCTTTGTATTGAACAAACTCCCAACTAAATATTGAAATTTTGTTTTACTGATTGTAATATGTACTGTATGGGGCAGAAACAAGGACATTACGCAAAACGATGAAACAATTAGACTTTCGAAATGTGGGCATGGAGAAAAAAGGAGAGAATCAGCTGGGTTGAACGAAAAACGAATGCGAAGGTTTTAGAAATAGTAGCAGTAGGGGAGAAAAGAAGAATTTTAGATGTGATTAAGTGGAGGACATTGGCTGAGGAGGAACTGTATTATGAGGGACGTGCTACAGGGAGGGGGTGAAGAAGATTGTAGTTAAAGAAATATATTAAGACAGAAAATTGCTACGTTAAGACGAAGAGACTAGCTGAGGGCCACAGTCATCGAAGTTTCTCAGCTGCAGCAAGTGACCTGCCAATAATGGCAGAATAACTATTATTATAACGATGACGATATGTTTTGCAATATTGACCAAAAAAGAGAGAAAAAATTAAAATAATAATAAGTAAACCTCTTAATATTTTAGAATATGAAATGAAATGAAATTTGTGAGTTTTATGTCCCACGATTAATGCCGTCTACGCTAAAGAAGACGGTGATGATGAAAAATGAATGAAAATGGTGGAAAGAAGAAAGTGGGAGGAAACGGGAGAGCCCCGAGGAAATCCACGCACACGGTGTTTGTCCACCACAAAGTTCACTTGGCGGAGGCAGGGTCGAACGCGGGACCCCAAACACCAGAGCTGAACGATCTACCACTGAGCCACCGCGGCCCCAATATTTTAGAATAATTTGAGTGAAAACTGAATACGACTCAACTGTCTATGTATTTCGTGTAAACTCAATTTATGTAAATACTTTTGACCTACATTAGAAATACATAATAACGGCATCAAACTTCAAGTTATTTGAAATAAGTACGAAATCACTCTCAGTTGTGAATATAGATTATTTATTGTTGTATAATGTTATATCGTTGAATCCTAGATATGCCGTATACCTAAGGGGGCTATAAGTTATATTGATAAACAATTATTCAACGTATAAGCATTCACCTATGAAATCAAACTTGCGGTCACATGCGCTAAGTTTTTGTCAATGTCATGAAAATGTTTTTTCAATATTAATTTTATAAGTACACATTAAAAATTTCCAAGGGATGCTTGAACCTCAGATCCAAGGCCATACCCATGCAGTCGGCATCTATGGTGTACGGAATTGCCGATGTTCAATACTACATTTCTTTAGTTTTGGAAGAAGAACATCACTAATATGTTTTGAAATGAAATGAAATATCTACTTTAACGTCCCACGATTATTACACTGGGGCTAAGGGAAACAGTAATGATAAGAAATGGTGGAATGAAGAAAGTACGAGGAAACGGGAAAACCCACGCATAGTGTGTTTGTTCACCAAATAAGCTCACATAGCGCAAACTGCGATCGAACCAGGACCCCATGCACCAGAGGTGAACGCTCTGCCACTAAGCTACCGTGTCCATAACATGCTCTAGTTTATTTTTGCTTATCCACTTCTTATGGACACAATTATTCTTCGTATGATTTCCCAAAATCCAATCATGGGCCGTCGTAAATGATCAAATGATGACCAAAGTAAATCAGACACTGAAGTTATTATAGCTTGTAACAATTCATACAATTATGCTGTCGGTCGTCTCGTGAACAACCGATTCAAAAAACGACATACTGTAGCTATATGTTACAGGAGCAGATCGACTCACATGGATTCCATAAACTACTGGGAATACATTCACTCCGGCGGTATTTTTACTGGAGCCAAGAAGTTCACGTGAAAGATGTAATGATTTTTACCCTTTCTTTTTACATTCTACAAAAAATCAAGTAGTACCGTACTTGTGCAAGACTCTTGCGCAAGAGTCTTGGTCTTGGTCTTGGTCTTGCAGGTATGGTCTTGGTCTTGGTCTTGGTCTTGCACCCCTTGGTCTTGGTCTTGGTCTTGGTCTTGCATGCAAGACTCTTGCAAAAACTGCAAGACCAAGACTCTTGCGCTCATCACTAGAGGTAATTAATTTACTGTTGAGATGTTTGTTCAGAAAATCTCCTAGGAAGAAAACTGCTCAGATGAGTTTGCTCATAATTCATTAATAAACACTATAACACCCTAGAGCAGTGGTTTTTAACCGATGTGTCGCAACACACTGGTGTGTCATGCGGTCCCCTAAGATGTGTCGAGAAATTTTAGAATTTACAAATCACGAAGGATTTAATAATAATCAGTTAAAATCGAGACAGACTGTACACTCCGCATCAACAAAATGCGACAGCTAACGCCGTGCAGCTAGGCCACCCAATATACATCTTCTTATCCCATAATCTTGTCTGGTAAAGAGACCCCCTCTCTTCCTTTCTTCTCTCCCATACTAAAATTAGCTAACAACATGAACGCAATTCTAATTTCAAACTACACATGTATCAGTATCGAAAAAATGAAATTGCAAAATCGAGACGAAAGAAGACTCATAAGTTAATTTAGGGAGAAACTGACACACACACAATGAAAAATTGAAACCAATGAATGTCTATTACACAGAGGTTCAGAAATGAGACAGAGACACACACACACAGAGAGAGAGAGAGAGAGAGAAGGCTAGAGAAGAAGAAAAGGAAAGGGAGAACAGATAATAATGTGGAATTTTAAGCTTAGTAAGAAAAGAACCTAACATTATAAAGTTCCGTTACCAGAAATCCAACAGTAATATAGAAACAACGTTTCTTTTTATATATTTTTTCAAGACTGTTCGAATATATCGAGGATGCTTGAGACATTCATTAAGTCTCTTTCATAAAGGATAGCATACTCAATTTCCAGTAGAATTGTAGATCTCATAAACACATCTAGGATAATGTCAAAATTTTAACACAATGCTTTGTCTCCGCGTGGTTCGGTTGTAAATTCGGTGGTGCTCATTGGACGTACTGATGCAAACTGCATTCTAATAACGCAGGTCATTTCTTCCATTCCAGACCACTAATGCAAAGTTAACAAGAAAGAAGATAGAAACGAAAAGAAAAAGAAAGAAAGAAAGATAAAATTGCATGAGTGCTATTTTACTGGTAAACGTTTATCGGAAATATCCTACATTAAAAGTTCAAACCGAATCATAATGAAAAGTTACAAATGTTCAAATGAAAAATTGGATATTCCTTATAGATGTAGCAGACCTTGCATGTTTCAAATTTCATCTCTTGCGGATATAACGTTGTAATTTGCACAGATATAATGAACACGCTAGAGCTCAAACGGATCATAATGTCAGTCGGATGATGTTGGTTAGCTTATGGATCACCACTGGGTCGAGGATTCAAACCAGTAGTGTTCCGGTAATTCGACTGAGACTCGGTAACCCAGATTTTAAAAAAGATATGTTGCTTATCCCGTTGCGTATAAACAATATTTCTTTCAGAGATGGCCAGGACTGGCGATGTTATGCCCAGAGCACGAAAAACTTGACGCTGAAGTTGGCAGTTAATTACATTTTCCAGATCAGGTCTATCGGTCTCTTGCTCCGTTTTAACTTTGGAACATGCGCACGCACATGAAGTGTGTGTGTACGTGAGAGAGAGGGGGGAGAAGTGAAAGATGCAACGACAGGATAGGGAAACGTCAAGAAAGAAAGAAAGAGAGAGAGAGACGAATATAAATATGAAACATACTTATCATTACAGTGTATGATTAAGAACGCACACACTGTTTATTCGAAATCTCGCCAGTGATGCTTTATAAGTTCTCCATCATAAGATAAATCTCTGTTTGCAGCCATTATTTTATCCGAAAAAAGTTAAATCATCTGTCGGGAAATCGAACCCATATTTTCTGCGTATAAGTCCGGTACTTTATCACTACACCATCGATTGCTTTATCCAAACTTTGTCCAACAAATGCTGTAATATTTCTTTCTGAGAACCATAACACGAAAAGTGTTTACTACAGATCAATGAAGTGTCTCGAATGTCCTGGTAAATCCCTTGCCCTTTCCCAACCAACATTCGTAAATCGTCTCTTTCCTGATAAATGTGTTTGCTTCCACATTCTTAAGCATTGCACGTCTATTATGAGAAATCGATTCTTCACTATCACTTTGTAAAAAAATGCAAGTGTGGCGTGAAGAAGACTTGAACCCATGCTGGATAGCTGTATTAATCCTAACTCCATTACTTTACCGCTACGCTATTATGCCACCTGAACCCACAACTCAAATATTATTTACTATAGGATTGATCTTTGGAAGGATCAAGCTTCTTTCTGTAAGGTTATTTGCCTCTAAATGCACAACGAAATTCATTTATTCGACGAACTAAAGAGAAATTAGAGCCCACTAATAAAGAAAACAACATTCAATCGAGGAAAAATACAGAAATAGAAACATATTATGAATTAATTTCGCCATGCAAATTCAAAAGTACACGAATAATAATAATAATAATAATAATAATAATAATAATAATAATAATAATAATAATAATAATAATAATAACCTATATTATAAAATTGAAAGTGACTGTGACTTATAGTCTCTTGAACCACCCGACCGACCTCGATCAAATATTCTACATTGATAATGTTCGAATCTGGGAGTATTTTATCTATTCGTTTTGATGGTGTTACTTACGGGAGGGGGAGGATGGAAAAATATAAAAAATAAAGAAAACTTAAGTCTTGAATCAAACGACCAATCTGGATGAAAGTTTCAACATAGATTACTTTTGTGCATGGAATGCTTTTAATCATTTCACTCTGTTGGTGGAATGTGCGGAAGGGGGAAGACAGGGAGATATAAAAAATCCATGTAAATTAACAATAAAAGTGACTATGTTAATGAGTTAATAATCTTGAACCATCAGACAGAACTGCATCAAATTTTCAACATGGATGAAGTTCGAGCCTGGAGTGGTTTTCATCATATCACTTTGACGGTAAAACTTAGGGTAGTGGAGGGGAGGGAAGAGATATATAAAAATAAATAAAACTTAATAACTCTTGAACCACACGACCTATCTCGATGAAATTTTTAACATATATGAGGTTCGCACCTGATATGTTTTTTATTATTTCACTTTGATACTAGAACTTAGAGAAGGGGAATGGGAAACGGGAATATATATAAACATAAATAAAATTTAATAAGTCTTGAAGCACCTTACCAATCTCGACAAAGTTTTCAGCCTAGATGAAGGTCGAACCCGAGATTGTTTTCCTCGTATTATTTTGATGGTGTAATTAAGGAAGGGGGAAGGATAGCAACATTTAAAAGAGAACGAAAAATGACCGATATTAGTATCGAGTGTATAATTTTTGGAGTCGTTGAGATGAACAGTGACACATCTGATACCGTTTAAATCCAAATTCAGCCTGCAACATGGAGGAGGAGAAGACATATAAAAATGATCAAAATAACCAATATCATTGTCGAATTCATAGTTTTCTGGGTGACTGAGATGAACAATGACAGTGAAGATGCCGTGCTCCGCAACATGGGAAGGGAAGGGGATATATAAAACTCATCGAAAAGGACCGATATCAAAGAGCGCTCTGGTAATAGTAAAAAGTGACTGAATAACGGAGCGGAGCATATTATTATTATTTCTCAATTTAGCCCAGCAAAGCGGCCAATTGATGCTAATAATAATAATAATAATGATAATAATAATAATAAAAATTATTATTATTATTATTATTATTATTATTATTATTATTATTATTATTATTATTATTATTATTATTATTATTCGCATACTTTTGAACTTGCATGGCGAAATTAATTCATAATGTTTCTATTTCTGTAATTTCTCCTGGATTGTATGTTGTTTCCTTTATTAGTGGGCTCTAATTTCTCTTTAGGTCGTCGAATAAATGAATTTCGTTGTGCATTTAGAGGCAAATAACCTTACAGAAAGAAGCTTGATCCTTCCAAAGATCAAGGCTATAGTAAATAATATTTGAGTTGTGGGTTCAGGTGGCATAATAGCATAGCAGTAACGTAATGGAGTTAGAATTAATACAGCTGTCTAGAGTGGGTTCAAGTCTTCTTCACGCCACACTTGCATTTTTTACAAAATGATATTGAAGAATCTATTCACCATATTGGACATGCCATGCTTAAAAATGTTGAAGCAAACACCTTTATCAGGATAGAGACGATATACGAATGTTGGTTGGGAAAAGGCAAGAGTTTACCAGGACATTCGAGACACTTCATTGATCTGCAGTAAACACTTTTCGTGTTATAATTCTCAAAAAAGAAATATTACAGCATTTGTTGAACAAAGTTTGGGTAAAGCATTCGGTGGTGTAGTGGTAAAGTACCAGATTTCCAAGCAAAGAATCTGGGTTCAATTCCCCGTCAGGTAGTTTAACTTCTTCGGATAAAATAATGGCTGCAAACAGAGATTTATCTTATGTTGGAGAACTTATAAAGCATCACTGGCGAGATTTCGAATAAAAAGTGTGTGCGTTCTTAATCATACACTGTAATGATAAGTATGTTTCATATTTATATTCGTCCCTGTCTCTCTTTTTCTTTCTTGACGTTTCCCTATCCTGTCATTGCATCTTTCACTTCTCTCCCCTCCCTCACGTGCACACGCACTTCATTTGCGTGTGCGTATTCCAAAGTTAAAACGGAGCAAGAGACCGATAGACTTGGTCTGGAGAATGCAATTTACTGGCAACTTCAGCGTTGGGTTTTTCGTGCTCTGGGCATAACATCTCCAGTCCTGGTCATCTCTGAAAGGGCAACGTAATAAGCAACATATCTTTTTTATCATCTGGGTTACCGAGTCTCAGTCGAATTACCGGGTCACGAGGGGTTTGAATCCACGATCCAATGGTGATCCATAAGCTAACCAACATCATCCGACTGACACTGTGATCTGTTTGATCTCTAGCGTGTTTATTTTATCTGTGCAAATTACAACGTTATATCCGCAAGAGATGAAAGTGATGCTGGACTTCGGAACAGATAAATCTTCGGGAAACACTAGAAAATTGCAACCTCTCTGGTTATTTGAAAACAAAATTTTATTTATAAGAGTTCGTCAGAAATTTGTTTCCATCCTATAATTCAATGTCATTTATTCACGTTGAAATTTGAAACATGCAAGGTCTGCTACATCTATAAAGAACATCCAATTTTCCATTTGAATGTTTGCAACTTTTCATTATGATACGGTTTGGAATTTTAATGTAGGATATTTCTGATAAAATTTACCAGTAAAATAGCACTCATGCAATTTTATCTTTCTTTCTTTCTTTTTCTTTTCGTTTCTTTCTTCTTTTTTGTTAACTTTGCATTAGTGGTCTGGAATGGAAGAAATGACCTGCGTTATTAGAATGCAGTTTGCATCAGTACGTCCAATGAGCACCACCGAATTTACAACCGAACCACGCGGAGACAAAGTATTGTGTTAAAATTTTGACATTATCCTAGATGTGTTTATGAGATCTACAATTCTACTGGAAATTGAGTATGCTATCCTTTATGAAAGAGACTTAATGAATGTCTCAAGCATCCTCGATATATTCGAACAGTCTTGAAAAAATATATAAAAAGAAACGTTATTTCTATATTACTGTTGGATTTCTGGTAACGGAACTTTATAATGCTAGGTTCTTTTCTTACTAAGTTTAAAATTCCACATTTTTATCTGTTCTCTCTTTTCTTTTTCTTCTTCTCTCGCCTTCTTTCTCTCTCTCTTTCTCTCTCTCTCTCTCTGTCTCATTTCTGAATCTCTGTGTAATAGACATCCATTGGTTTCAATTTTTCATTGTGTGTGTTTCAGTTTCTCCCTAAATTAAGTTATGAATCTTGTTTCGTCTCAGTTTTGTTATTTCATTTTATCGATACTAATACATGTGTAGTTTGAAATTAGAATTGCGTTCATGTTGTTAGCTAATTTTAGTATGGGAGAGAAGAAAGGGGGAGAGGGAGGGGTCTCTTTACCAGACACGATTATGTAATAAGAATGTGTATATTGGGTGGCCTAGCTGCACGGCGTTAGCTGTCGCAATTTTTTTGATGCGGAGTGTACCAGTCAACACCTCGAGCTTAAGCAATAATGATGAGTGCTATATAGACTCACATTAGATATTATTATTATTATTATTATTATTATTATTATTATTATTATTATTATTATTATTATTATTATTATTATTATTATTTATAATTAAAATATCAAGCAAGTGTGTCAAGATGCCCTGAATGTTGAGTATAGTGTGTCGTCAGTCAAAAAAGGTTAAAAACGACTGCCCTAGTGTATATCATATGTCATTTCAAGTTAAAAATATAAACAAGAGTATTTTAGCCTTAGAGGTAAGTTTAATGACAATGCCTAATACAATTTTGTTAAAATTTAATAAGTGAATATTTTAATAGTAATTGTAAAACAATTTGATTTATTAATAAATGGGATGAAAACAGTTTGGTAAAAGTTTCGTACCTTATATTTCATTTCTCTTTAAATAATCATATTAATTTTTTTCAGATATTAGTAATTAAATGCCAATAACAGGAAAGAGCATTATGTTTCATCTCGATTTTACAAACACAATTAGGGAGAGTGGTATTAACAGCCGAAAAATTTTCCTTGCCTATATTAAGTATAAAACGGTGTATTGACATTTGTGGTGAAAGTAATTGTGACAAATAACAAAAGGTTGATAAAGAAAATTTATTGTCCCTTTCTGCCATTAAAATGCTGAATTACTTACAATATAGTTCAATAAATATAATTTTGTTATAGGATGTTTCTGATGAATTTACGTATAGGAGAGGTGTTAGTTTCTCTTTGAGTTATTAAACTGTTTTAAAAAATCCATTACCAGTAGTATTATTAGTATTATAATCGTCGAATCTTATTCTAAAATGGATAATAGTTCTTTTCAGTTGTCTTAATTTTTTACTTAACTCTTACATAAAAGGAGATAGAGTTTCGGAATCTAATACATCAAAGAATAAAATTATTAAATCTATATATGATGGAAATTATAGTAATGTACTAGGTGGGCAACCTCGTGACGATCTTTGAAAGACTATGTGAGTAGTAAATTTAATGATTTGAAGAGAATATTTTTAATGAACTTGAAACTTTGAAACAAGAAATTGCACTGTTAAAGTACCAGAATAAAGAATATAAGGACGTATTTATGAAAAAAAGAATAGTTTAATATCTGTTTAGAGCAGGAATCATTGGATGATATTCATAAAAATTTGAATACTACATATATATGAGAATGATCCTCAAATGAGCATTAATGGAAATGTTAATTTTCATGGAGAAAGGTGTTGCGTATGACAAAAATAAATATGAATGTCTCCAAGTTATATCAAGAAATAACAAAGAATAGAAAACCAAAACTTAAGAGAAGCAGTTAATAAGAAGAAATCTTAGTGTTAGTTCTAATGTATTGTGGCGAACATAAGTCTTTGACCAGGAAATGGCGACAGCTTTGAAACAAATGCAGAGTATGAGAATTAAATCTGTCATATCTGTAATTTCGTCTGGAGAAAAAACTAACTTGTGAACCAAAGGATTAGGAAACACTCAAGTTATTAATATTAACTTTGCCGAAGATTATTAAATTATATCATCATAAAATAAATACGAAAGACTTTTGAAACGAATCAAAATAATATACAACTTTACAAGCGAAGGCAAAGAAACCTAATGTAACCTGACTAAAGACGAATTATTTAAAGCGTAGTTATCTCGGTTCAGTGTTCAAGGCGCTTAGCCACTAATGTAGAGATTCTTGGATCGGATCTACATCAGGCATTCTTTTTACTTTAGTAATTTTGACTGCGCTTGATCGGCGATGACACACGTTTTATTATTTTAAGATATTTGAATACTCGGATGTTTCAATACTTGAACTATCAAATCTTCAGGAATAATAATTATTAGTATCTCGTAGAAAATTAACATGACATTTGGCAGAAAATATTTCGGTTTTGTCCAATGTTGCTCATGTGAAGAGGAATTTTTCAGCTCGATTCTAAAACAAAACAAACAAAATCGGTATGAGAATTAATATTTCACATTCGAGACGGCACAAGGCTAACTTAAATTATCGTCTCACTTTGGAGATGAGAATCGAGACGAGGCGAGAAGTATCGTAAACATTCCCCGTCTTATCTCGATTCTCGAAATAGTGTATGCCACTCTTTAAGTAACAATTGCTCTGTAGACTGATTCTTATACGTTATTTTGTTACTTTGTATTTCACTTTCTTTATTCCAATAGTTCTTTCATTCTCATCATCTTCTGTACCTTAGCCAGCATAACCTTTATTTGAGAACAAATTTTCTTATGGATCTTGTGAGTTCAGTAGCTGTACTTTTTACATGAAATTTTCCTGGAAACTTTTTGTTTAACATTTAGCTAGTTGTTGAGACGTATGCAGAGGGTATGTCCTGATGGTCCTAAAACTTCTTTCCAATCCACATTATTTTGTAGCTTTTGCCTAACGCTAGGAGCGATTTTATGGCTTTTCATACAATCTGTCCTCGTACGGAATTTGTCTTCTATATTATTATTATTATTATTATTATTATTATTATTATTATTATTATTATTATTATTATTATTATTACTGAACATTTGGCCTCAATATTACGTCCTATACCAAACCAAATAAACATACTGAAGTTTTAACGAAATATACATACAAATAAAAAAGAATAGTTCCTATTAACGAATTTTGGTTGAACGAATATATGTAACATGTTGAAAATGGCGAAAAAAAATATTATTATTATTTCTAGTAAGAGTGGAGAAACTTAGAAACAATTCCCCAATGACGTTCAGATGAATTTATGACTCATACTAGGCCTTAAAGATGACCCTTTTCTATTCATTAATTGTTTGAGAAACACGCTAAGTTTTCAGACAATAGGAATCGCGATTGTAGACTGTTACGTCATGTTGTTAAGTTTTCCATGTGTAGGAAGTCGTTTTAACTCTAACTTCTAAGAACGAGAGAAATTGACTATTTTTCATGTTATTATTCATCAAAAATATCAACATTGTAAATTATAAAATATTTGTGAGCTTCCTCGGAGGGAATCGAACCACGGACCCCAACTCACGAAGCAAATACTCGAGCCACTATCCTGACTGTCCCTGTAAGTAAAAGTAAAAAAAAACACTGGTGTATGTAGCAAATTGCAAAGTTCATATTTTAGTAACGATGAAACATTGATTTGGTCATTTTAAAATACTAAAGTACAGAGAATTCAAGTTTATATTTCAAAAGAGACCGATAGTATCTCCATAACTTATCTCTATTAAATTCGGCTATTCTCGTTTTACAGTTATTTTCATTAACCTTGAACGACAGGAACACGAACACAGATACATCAAAGACATTTAATATTTCAAAGGCCCTCCCACCAGGAATCGAAACTGAGACCCCACCTACTAAACTATCTGATGGGTGCGTTACCTTGTTGTTTACCAAGGCAAGTAAGCTTGAGACGGACAACATCGTCCTCGTGAGTTTCTCGGGACATTCCCACTTTCTCATTCCACCAATTGGTCCATTATAATTCATTTGCTTCAACCATGGTCTTCCTCAACCTAACAGGCATACTCATGGGACATTAAACGTAAAGATTTCATTTTCAAGCTGTTAATCCAAACCAATTCCAATAGAAAAACAATTGTATTTTCTATTGCTTATTAACGTGTTTTCACAAAAAAAAATAATTAGAAAAAGACATGGGCAATCGTAATTCCATTCAAAAGTGAAACAGCAGACTTATAATACCTTAACCTAAAACGAAACAATTACATATCGTTTCAAACTTTTCCATAATATGTACGGATATTCTGAAAAGTGCCAATAAGGGTTGGGGTGGTTCAGTGAGTCGGTGGGTCAAGTGGGTCAAGTTTTATGAGTGTCAGTCGTCGTGGGTCAACAGCATGAGACCCACTGCGACTCACAACCCACCTCAACTCACAGCAATCCGCCACCCAACGAGATCCACTGCGACCAACCACTCACCATGACACACTATGACCCACCAAAGCATATTTCTTTTAACAGTCGAACCTAGCCATATAAACTAAAAACACGTTTCTGATTGGTTGCAGTTTGCGATTTTCCAAACCAAGCACGCAACCAGTGGGGGGCTGGGGGGCCTTGCAACCCCTAAATTTTCGTTGCCTCTCCAGATCTTAACACAGAAAACACAATTTAGATATGTATAAGAGAATTTTTAATCACTTGTCACCCCCTTACATATTCATAGCTCCTCCAAACATCTGTGGCTGATTACGCGCCTGGTCCAAATCTTCTGGTGTATGTATTGTGTATTATAGTTGTAGTAGAAGAAAATTGTCTCTTTGTTGGAATTGAAGAAGAAAATTGAAAAAGCAGTTGAGGTTAAATTTACATAATGGCAGTCAAGATGGAACAAAACGAGCCCTGCGGGGATTCTAACCAGTTCCTACTACTACTACTTATACAGTGGAATCGTATAGCTGAACTGCACACGTAACGGAAGTATATTTATTTTTTTGAGTGTTATTTTTTATAAAAATAAAAAAAACTTTCCTTGGCCCGGGTTTGAACCTACACCAGAAGCAAATATAATTACTAGCGCATTATAGCAATATAATTACTAGTATGCTCGGCCACGAAAACCGCCAGTAACAGACATTTGATTTCTTCTGTATTTATATATTCTACGTGGCGGGAAACTGATAACTCCAAATAATCAGAACCGCATATTTAACTCCTATGAGTAGCGTCGAGCGTGGTTTAAAAATATGCTTCTGAAAACTGGTGAATTCGTCTACCTTTTACTTTCAAGGTCTCCATTTCTCTTTTCCATTTGATTCTGTTTACTTACCTGAAATGAGTATCACTAATTGAAAAAAGAATTTCAGACATGTTTGGATATTGATATTTGTAATTGTATTAAGAGCAATAGGGCTTATACTACTGCTTGGCTTTCGAGACATACAGACTGTTTGCTTTTAGAGGAGCTAACTACAGGAAAAAATAGATTTTTCACTCACTGTAATATATGAATTATTATATAAAAATGTATGTAACTATGCGTGGCTAATCATTGCGACTAAATTGCAGTCAAATAAATTTTGGTATATAGTTATGCCTTAATCCAAACTTGGATGTTATCATATTGCTTTCATGATAAAAATATCCTAAGAGATAGTGGGGATCTGAATTTTTGCGAAAAAAATTGAATATTTTACAAGCCGTTCAAGTTAGGGAGCTGAAATTCAGTATATTAACTCTTTATTGAAAATGAACAGAACGTGTCCTAGCTTTTTTTAAACTTATCCTTCATGAGGAGGGGCGGCATTTTCTATATATGGTAAATTCATAGTGGGTTAGTTTGTAGAAATAATCGAAAACAATCGATATTAGTTGAGAAGAAACAAGACAATTCTTCGCATCATATATCCATATATTCATACCATCAGGACCGGATCCAGGACGCACTTATGAGGGGACGGTGGGCTGTAATACTGCTACTTAGAAATACTTTTAAGAGCTCCGAACTCTGGGTTTTACTTATATATACAATAAGAAACTTTAGTTTTCTGGGGGCAATCGCTCCCTCCCCTGGATCCGCCATGCGTTTTCTACTATAATAATTGGTGAAGCTTGTTTATGATATGGAGATCTTAAAGCACAGGACAAGCAACCCATAAAGTTGTGAGAAAAATAGACATAAAATTTGTAATATAAGATTCTGTACGTTGGTCTACTTACCTTGATTTGGGACTTTAAAAATTTCAACCGATTTTCCACTGAAAAGTATCGATAATTCAACAAGGAGTTAATTAGACTATTATAATTTAATTGAAATTCATCATAATTTTACCCATGACAAACACTTTACCATTTTATATCGTAAAGGTCAGATCCATCGTTATTGTAACATAGCGGTGCTCGAGCGATTGACCGTAGAAATTTTAACTCCGATTAGTTAAAATTTCACACCCTAGTTGTGTTACATGTGTAAACCCTCTAGTTGGTAGATATGAGGCCGTGGATCAAGTGTCAGAGTTGATGACGATATTTTGGCATGTCAGAGGTTCATGGTGAATGGTAGGTAGTGGTGTGCCAGAGTGGGTCATGGTGGGTGTAGAATCAGTAGGTCGTGGGTCATGTTTTCATTGACCCATACCATCTGTGGGTAAACTGATTTACGTTCGGTTTAAACTTGAAACAGAATGTGGTCGTTTATTTCAGAAAACGAACTTTAATTTGGTTCAGTTTTTTTTTTTTTTTTTTTGAAACAGACAATATATTGACACTTTTCAGAATATCCGTATATACAGTATTTTGAAAAAGTTCCAAACGATATGTAATGATTTCGTTTGAGGTTAAGATATTATGAGTCTGCTATTTGGTTTGTGTTAACAGCTTGAAAATGTAATCTTTACGTTTAATATCCCAAGTTTATGCCTATTAAATTGAGGAAGACTATGATTAAATCAAGTCAATTATGATGGACGAGTTGATGGAACAAGAAAGTGGGAGTATCCCGAGAAAACCCACGAGCCCGATGCTGTCCGTCTCAAGCTTACCTGCCTTGGGAACGCACCAGGTACCCCACCGATCACATAATTCAGTACGTGGGGTATCAGTTTCGATTCCTGGTGGGAGAGCCTTTGAAATATTCAATCTCCTTGATTTATCTGTGTCCGTGTCCCTGTCGTTCAAGATTACTGAAAATAACTGTAAAACGAGAATAACCGAATATAATAGAAATAAGCTATGTCGATACCTTCTGTCTCTTTTAAAATTTAAACTTGAATTCTCTGGACTGTAGTATTTTACCATGACCGAAATCTGTGTTTCCGTTAATACAATATTGGATCGTAAACGTTTGCAATTTGCTACATACATCAGTGTTTTTTGACTCTTACTTAAATGAGCAGTCTTAGGATAGTGGCATGAGCATTCGTTTCGTGAGTTAGGGATCCCCTCCCTCGATTCCCTCCGAGGTAATTCACAAAAATGTATAATTTACAATATTGATATTTCTGATGTATAATAACATGAAAAATAGTCAATTTCTCTCGTTCTTAGAAGTTAGAGTTGAAACGACTTCCTTCACAGGAGGAAAACTAACAACATAACATAATAGTCTACAATCTCGATTTCTATTGTCTGAACACTTAGCGTGTTTCTCAAACAATTCATGAATAGAAAAAACTCATCTTTAAGGCCTAATATGAGTCATCAATTTGTCTGAAAAGTCATTGTGAAAATGTTTCTAAGTTCTTCCACATTTACTAGTAATAATAATAGTATTTTTGTTACATATATTCGTTCAACCAAAATAGGTAAATATGAACTATTCTTTTTTATTTGTATGTATATTTTGTTAAAATATCAATATAACGCATATTTAATCCAATTTCTTTTCCACAGAGAAAGGGCGTTACTATGTATCGTGATGAAAACAAATCCTACTTAGTTCCCATTAAGGCATCCGAAGGTTCGATTTTCATATTGTCCATTAGCTAACACCTTTTTCTCTTCTTTTCCTTCCAAAGTATCTCTTGTAAGGCAATTTATCCTTTTAGTGGGTTCTAAAAATTTCTTTTCATTTTTCTTAACTTCAGTAATAGGACGTAATATTGAGGTCCCAAATGTTTAGTAATAATAATAATAATAATAATAATAATAATAATAATAATAATAATAATAATAATATAGAAGACAAATTCCGTACGAGGACAGATTGCATTAAAATCTGTCAAATCGTTTCTAGCGTTTGGCAAATGTTACAAAATAGTCGGGATTCGAGAGGAGTGTCGGACCATCAGGAAATACCCTCTGCATACGTCCCTACAACTAGCTAAATATTAAACGGATAGTTTCCAGGAAAATTTCATGTAGAAAGTAGAGCTACTGAACTCACAAGAGCCATAAGAAAATTTGTCCTTAAATAACGGTTATGCCGGCTAAGGTACAGAAGACGTCGATGATGAGAATGAAAAAACATTTGAATGACGAAAGTGGGAGGAAGCGGAACCCTGAGAAAATCTACACACACGGTGTTTGTTCAGCACAATGCCCACTAGGCGGGAGCTGGGTGGACAGGGTGAACCATTAAATTTTCACTTTAGTAATAATAATAATAATAATAATAATAATAATAATAATAATAATAATAATAATAATAATAATAATAATAATAATAATAATAATAATAATAATGGTATTGAAAGTTTAAAGTTGCCCTAAAATTTAGCAAACTTACTTAATCGTGTGGATTTCGGGGAAGGGGCTTCGTAACTTAAGAGACACATCTGCAACTACCCAAATTTAAACGAAAGCTTTCCACTAAAGTTTCATATGGAAAGTATGCTTCCGTACGTTTTAAGGAAAATAACTGTAATAAAAATAACTGAATATCATTGAACAGTAAGACGTATAATAAACTAACTTGTAGAATATGCAGATGTAATTATAAAAGCTTTGGTACAAAAATATATACACAGGCCATAATTCAGTGAGCTCTGAAATACAAAGTAACAAAATAGCGTATAAAATTTAGTCTACAGAGCAATTGTTACTGAAAGAGTGGCATACATTACTTCGAGAATCGAGATAAGACGGGAAATGTTTATGATACTTTTCGCCTCGTCTCGAGTCTCATCTCCAAAGCGAGACGATAATTTAAGCTAGCCTTGTGCCGTCTCGAATGTAAAATGTAAATTCTCATCCTGATTTTGTTTGTTTTGTTTTAGAATCGAGATGTGAAATTCTTCTTCTCATGGACAACATTAATCAAAACTGAAATATTTTTTGTCAAATGTCACGTTTCTGCTTTCAATGGTATGACCTAAGCGATAACATGTTTCTAATTTTTAATCTTCTACGAGTTAATTATTATTCCTGAAGATTTGATAGTTCAAGTACTTAAACTTCGAAGTATTCAAATATCTTAGAATAATAAAATGTGTGTTAATCGCCGATCAATCGCCACGAAAATTACTAAAGTAAAAGAAATGGCCGACGTAGATTCGATCTAAGAACTTCCGGATTAGTGGTCAGGCGCCTTGACCACTGAACCACGATCACTAGGCTGTAAATGATTCATCTTTAGTCTGGTTACGTTAGGTTTCTTTTCCTCCGCTTGCAAAGTTGTATGTTATTTTTTTTCGTTTCAAAAAGTCTTTCGTGTTTCTTATATAATGATATAAAGTAATAATCTTCTGCAAAGTTTATATTAATAACATGAGTTGTTCTTAAGTTTTTGGTTCATATGTTTTTGTTCTCCACACGAAATTACA
This sequence comes from Thermobia domestica, assembly GCF_964235325.1. Lineage (NCBI taxonomy): Eukaryota > Metazoa > Arthropoda > Insecta > Zygentoma > Lepismatidae > Thermobia > Thermobia domestica. Next base: position 101,813,862 of record NC_137460.1, read on the forward strand.
GGTATGACAGATTTAATTTTTATACTCTGCATTGTTTTCAAAGCAGTCGCCATTACCTAGTCAAAGACTTATATCCGCCACGATATATAAAAGCCAGCATAAATCATTTTCGTGACTGTGGTTTAGAGAAGACAGCTAAAAGGAAGAAAAGAGCTCTTTTTGTATCAATATTTGATCACACACTTAAAACCATGAAATAGACAACATTGTGAACGAAAGAAACGTAAGCTATGTAAAATGAATGAGACTAAAAATTAAATATGGTGGCTATGCAACTTTTACTATCAAAGTGTTTAATACTGATTTTGGAATCATAAAATACCGTTCAATCTGGCCTAGTAGTATATAGATTGGTTCTTTCCTATTGAAACGCTTAACAACAAATGCTGGAAACCTCATTAATATGAGAATAGATTTTTTTCAGACGCTTACGTACAACAAAACCGGTTTCTAGTATCGAATTTAAGGTTTCAAACATTAAAAAAGGGGAGATGGTTTTTGATTTGTTGCCCTTGCATAAATTGTTAAACGGTAAAATTGGTTGTCCTGAATTAGTTTCAGAAGTATTATTACGTGTGCCGAGAGATAAGAAAATTTTCTAGAGAGGCTCACATCCCTGATTGCTAACGTTCTGTATTTGTATTAAGAATATCTTAAGAAATTTAATACATTTTCATGAGCCAGAGGGGGGCTCGGGCCCTACCCTGCCCTTTCTTTCGGGCGGCCATGTGCATAAGTGTCCTTTGTGGAGAATGTGTGCTTCATAACGAAATGATATTATTTCATGTAGTAGATGTATTTAGTAAGTCCGAAAAAAGTTCAAAACAATTGTCAGGCAATAACTTATGAATAATTAAACTATGTACATTTGTATGTGTATAATAATGTATTTTATGTATAATGGCGTATGTTAGATAATTATGTACACGACACTATAGCCTTTTGTGTTGTCCTTATTAATAAATAAATAAATAAATAATAAATTAGATTGTTGCATATTTGGTGTGAAAATGTTTGAGACTTGAGAACCAAAAGTAATATATTTATGCAGCTGCTGCAAATTGTTAATTTGATGTTATATCTGTAACAGAACCTTGGTTTAGTGATAATCAACATTGCTATGCTTATTTTTCTGAAGCACATAAATGTTTTCATCTATTTTATATTATGTTTCTAAGCAGTGTAGTGTAGAAGTGGTGTTTAACTTGCTGTTAAAAGAAATATAAATTGTGAACGGAGATAGAAAGACTAAATGTGTATGGAATTAAATGGATATAAGGAATGAGAAGATATTTATGATTGAATGTTATTATTTCCATCCTATATACTCTGTTATAAACTTTATGAATTATTGGAATTTTATTAGTTCGAAAGTGAATTTTTTGAACTATAACATAGTGATTATAGCTGACATTAACATATCTAAAGCTGACTGGACTAATAGAATCATTTCTGGTTATATTTATATATTATTATTAAAAATCCAATATGTGATGTGATGATACGAACTTAAATGTAGATTGTACAGCTTCAAGTATCTATCTACTCTTACACGACAAACATGACAAAACTAGTAAACATATTCTACCCATAGTTACCCCTTATCCATATCATGATTCTATTAATATCTCTGTTAAGATTCCGTGTAGAGAGCAAGACTTATTAAAATATTAATTATTTATTATATCATAAAGATTACTATCTTTCTCTATATAGAAAAATTCAATGAGTGATGAGGACTAATATCTTGTTGAATAAAGATGTTATTCTCTTTGCACAAAAGGTTAATGATTCTATAGTAAATGCGATTAATAATAATGTTCCAATAGCAGTTTAAAAAGTTATAAAAGCCAGAAAGGATATTCTCTATAAAAAATAGATGCCGTCTAAACATTACAATTAGCAATTTGTCGAGAAAAATAATTACTTTAGTAGAATAACACTAAGAAAATAGAAGATTATTGAGAATAACATGATTACTTCGGAAAATAATAATGTGCTACTGCGTAATAATGAGCTTGTAGCAAACCCAAACCTATTAACATAATTTATTCCTTAATAGTTTGAAGCTATTTATCATAAGAATTGTTCGGATGGAAGAAATGACATGGTTATGTGTTGCAGCTAGTGGTGATTTCATGAAAGATTTAAATCTAGAAAGACCATGCTCGGATCTGCTATTTGAAGGACTAAGGGGGGAGTCAAATTTGTCGGCGCTGGTTTTAAGTAACTTTCTGTTCAATAAGTAAGTTTAATAACTTCAATTTCAATTAACGTGTTTAATTAAGTTTCAAAAAAGAAACTTTCAAGGAATTGTGCTTTTTATTTGTAAAAAAAATAAATAAATAAAACAAGGTACGCACAGTGCGTACAACTGCTTATATATGATACTCAATTTCTTATAATACTATGCAGAAAACTAGTATTATAACTAACACTCTACAAGTTCTACGGAAGCCTAAGGGCTTATATACAGGAGAAAAATAACATTTTTAAAAAGTAATAGAAGTTTTAGATACAAAAATACAAATGAAAGGAGTTTTGGGGAAAACAAAGATTGCTAGCACCTATGACCAGGGTAAAATCGGCCCGCACAACATGAATTATTATTATTATTATTATTATTATTATTATTATTATTATTATTATTATTATTATTTTAAAAAAGGACAATGCAGTATATTCCAGTTGAAAAAAGCAAAAATGAGCCTTTAATCAAAAGAAACAATAAAAAAACCAAAGAATCCTGAATACATAGCTATTAATGCATATATGCCTAAACAAAATAAAAAAGGACTCGCGGGCAAAATTGATCCCCCATTGGTCTTTCTAGAGTTAAAGGTTACAGTATTTGTAGGTCTGAAATATATACCGTTTTTTGTATAGTTAATGGTGTCTCAATCAATTGCCCCAATTTTGACACCTTTGTTCATCTGAAGTTCAACTTCTAATGTTTATCCGACTGTATGGAATGTGGTAGTTGTTACCCAATTCCTAAAACATAGAAAAATTATAACAAATTATAGATTAATTTCTTTACTTGATTTTGTAGTCGGTACTTAACATTATCAATAATAATTACTACGAAAAACTAATATAAACAGTTGAGTTTCTACAATTTTGGCTAATATATGTTCAATAGGCCCCAACAGACTCGAACCCATGTTCACGTGCACCAGGACGTAAGTAACACTGGTCCGCATGGATATTCTTGTTTTCAAAAATTTAGGTGGATTACATGTTTTTGAGGTCACTCATTCAGACTCTGGCGTTAGTTTTTTCCTATCACCCTAGAATTACTAGCAATTCACTAATTACGCACAAACTTATTATTACCTGTTTGCTCTGTAGTTCATGGCTAGATAGCAGCAGTCCATCTATAAGTGATTATACAGCTGATATAGGTATGAGGAAAGAAAATTAGTTATAAATTTAGTACATATAATCTTTATTTATTTATATGTACAAATTAAATGTGTAACGTGCATAGCAATGTCCCAGACAATCTCTAGTATAAATTCTTTTGTAGTTCATAGAAAGATTTTGAGTTTATGTTTGAATAAATGAACTTGCGTACTATTATGATTTTAGTTGGATTTGCTTTTCCCGTGATCGTGTGCTCCTGTGTTGTAGACAAATAAGAAGAGGCAAGTCGTGGTCGTAAAAAAATAGTCCGGACATGTTTTGTTATACTTGCGGTGAGTTTGTTCCTAAGAGACAACGGCAATGCTTTACGGAATTTGTTAAAAAAGAGTATGCCGTTCTTGTGTCGAATCTTCGAGAAACTGGAATAAGGGAAGACAGGTATCTATAGTATCTATCCCTTTTGGAATTCCTATGGTTTCTAGGGAGCCGAAGAATCGTAGTGACCTACTATGATATTAATCTGTTAGATAATCATTAACTCATATACTAAAAATTATCAAATTTGGTTGTAGCGGTTTAGGAGCTTTTGGCAGCGAAATATTATTATATTCATTTTTATTTATATAGAAAGCTATCCTCTCTTCCTCCCTTACAAGGGAAATTTTCAACAGCGCCGCCTTTGTTTCTAATAAGTATACCAAATTTTATTTTTCTAATTTGGCCATCTCGTGTCCATTTTTAGCATAAATAATTTAACTCGCTCTATTTTTCTCCCTGCCCATTTCACTTTCTTAGATAATAATCGCTGAAATGGCACCATATGATCAGCAAATAGTGAAGTAGACTGGGCGAACCATAGCTGTGTCATATAGGGGACTTCAATTTTGTAGCGATCTATTCCACGTTTTGCAATTGTGGCTTGTATTTGATCATGACAGTGTCGGAAAACCACGTACGGCATGTCATGCTGTATGAATTTTATTAGGGTATTCCGCCAGCGGAATTGCAAGAAACGTCAATGCCGTAATATGGTGATAGTATGTGAATATATGGAAGAGCCAGTGGTTTCAGTCTGAGAACACCAATCCCAGCACCTCACGAGAAGAGAAATATGTGCAACTGGACAACGATGCATTGTGAGTAGTAGTGGAGGAAAATTCTATGCAAACTGGTCAACAAACTTCAAGTTATCCATTTGACTACTCCGTCGTCATCGGAAGGACCTTCGGTATGTGTCGAAACTCTTCCTCATGCATTAACGCCACACCGGAAGCAGGAACGGATACGAATGAACATCTAGAGTTCATTGTTCACTCGTCACAGGCATGAGCAATTTTATGACAGAATGGTAAGAACGGGTGAAAAGTGGTTCACATACGAGGTTATATCACAACATTACTTGCAAACGTCAATCGATACATAAAGAGCAGGTGCAAGAACTTTACCAAAACAGAACTTCTACACCTCGATGGTGATGTTGATTGTTTGCTAAAATATCAGTGCGATAATTCATTTTGAGATCTTTTCACGTAACCATAGAAAATAAACGCAACGTTTACTGTCAGCTGCTTGAAAACTTACATACTGCATTGTTGTAGAAACGTCCTGCTCTGGTTTACTACAACAGTGCGCTCATGCACGCTGGTAACTAGTTTCCACACGGCTAGAGAAATCTGTGCTAAGATCGAAGTATGTAGCTGGAGAAAATATCTGATCCAGCGTTTTCAGCAGATCTGGCACCAATAGACTACTATAGCAGCCCGTAAACCTACCTTTCCGAATGCTAGATGAGAAATAACATGAGCCAAAGCAAGTTCGTTGATACCAAAACTGCTGACTAATTTCAGCGGGATATTCAACAACTGCTTGACAGGTTGCAGAATATTATGGAATCCGATGAAGAATATTTTCCTTAGGAACTATAGTGTAGCAAGTAAGTTGTCGTTTCTTTCTTCAAAGTGCAACAATATAACGTTACTTATCAGATGACACGGTAAACGCCTTAATGCTTCGTCTGGTGTAAAGATAAATAGGCAGGGGTGTAGCCAAGGGGGGCCCATTGGGACCAGGACCCCCTAAATGTTTTCCTGCCCCCCCCCAAATGACCAGTTTTTATAACATCATAGAAAAATTGTCTCGCTTCATTCATTTAAAAGTAACAAAGTTTATTGACAATTAATAATTTATGGTAAAATAGTACGGAGAAATATTATTTTCCATACCGATCGAAAAATAATATAGTATCTCTTCCTTATACCGATCGAAAAATAGGATACTTTTTGTGACAGCAGATTACACAATTTACTGCGATTTATATTTGACAGCTTGAAGACAAACGTTTTAACAAGGTACTACAAATACAGCCATAAAACAAAGGTACTAAACTGATTTGTAAGTACAGTATATTTTTATATGCTTTAACAAGTGTTTTAAAAGATATAGAGGATGGAAAATTTGGTGAGAAACAATGTCTTTATTCAATTAGGATTTCATTCGCTCTCTTTTATTTCTACTCACTGTAATAAAATAATTAAGTTTTTTTAGTCACAAATAATAAGTAAATATTTTTGTCAGGAAACCGTAATGAAATTAAGTGAAATTTCAAAAAAAAATCAATCTTGTGTAGATAGGTTCTGTATACAAGATCTTAAATTTAAATATAAAGGTAAACAAGAAAAGTTTTGTTGCTTTATCACCCACCACCTTCGAACATCGATATGTCACCTAACCTGGAAGATCAAAAATAGTACCCATCAGCATCGACGACCTTCTGTAAACGTTCTGGAAGGCCATGGAATCCATCGCGGTAGAACTTGGTGGGCCGTGAAACGAAGAAAGTATCAGGTGCATTTTGGACTTTTAGTAGGGATTTGAACTGGCGTCCTCTAAGGTGATTGTCAAAAGAATGGAACAGGTGATAATCGGACGGTGCAATACACGGGGAATATAGTGGTTGCAATATTGTTTCCCATCCAAGGCGGAAAATGGTGTCCTGAGTCATCCTAGCCACGTGGGACTTAGCGTTGTCCCGTAAACGAGGATCCATTTGCAATTCAGAAGTGATGGCTCCAGAGTTTTGAGTTTTTTTTGAGCACAGCTCAACTGCTGACACTACACAGTTGCATTGATACTCTGACCAGCTGGTAGCAGTTCCCGATGCACGATGCACCAAACACACAGAAGGACCTTCTTCTGGTACAGTGCTGGTTTCGGCTGTTTTGAAATCGGTTCATGGGATGCTAACCAATGATGACGGCGCCGTGGAGCTTCGTATAGGATACACTTTTTATCACATGTCAACGCCCTGTCCAGAAATGGCTCCGAAACAGCAAATAAACACAGGCGACTGCCGCGTTGCCTTCTGGCCCGGAGTCAAAATATGTGAGACCCATCGACCCAACTTGTAGTGCTTCACAAGTTGATGGATGTGCTGCCGAATGGTTTCTTCACACATTGAATTGTAGTCCCAGTTCCTTCTTGGTGTTGGTATTCTGGCACGTGGTGTTTTCGGGTGTTTCGTCATCGTCCTTAAACTTGTTAAACCATCGCTGCAATGTCCGCGTCGTCACGACACCCTCACCAAAGGGCTGGAATATCTTCTGTCCTGCTACAGCGGCGTTTGATCTCCATTTGAAATCGTTCAGCATACATGCTCTTACGACGCTCTGTGGATGTCCCATGTTCCCTCTGTCTTTACGCAAGTTCACGGTGTATCTGAATTGCCACAACCAGGTAGTATGTTGGATATACCCACACCAACAACTGACGCTCGCCGTATATCCACTCGCATTCAACTCACGGTGTGAGGTCCAATTGAACACAGACTACCAATGAAAGGGACAGAACTTTCTTGGTTACCTTTATAGTTATGCACAAAAGTATAGCGTTTGGTCTCTTGATTAAGCATAATAAAAACTATCTTGAATATAATTTATGGATAATAATAATAATAAGAAGAAGAAGAAGAAGAAGAAAAAGAAGAAGAAGAAGCTAAAATAGTGTTTTTAGTTTTCCAGAAGGAAACCAAAATTTTCCTTTCTTTCAGATCTCAAAAACACTAGCAGCAACGCATTTTTTTGGCATTGTACATTGTAGCTGCGCCCCCTCAAAAACGACGCCCCCCTACACAAACATGCTGGCTACACCCGTGTAAATAGGTTAAACTTAAAGTGGTGTAAGTCACTTTTCTAAGAGATTCAAAACCCACATTTAACACTAGAACGGCGGCTGGGTCATTTTTGACCCATTTCAAACTTTACGTGTTAACAACTTTTCTATTTTCTTACGAATCGCATCGAACTTTTGTGACTTTTACTCATTCTCTTCAAGAAATATTTGTACTAAGTATCTCTCTTATCCACACTTTGCCTTTTGAAATAACAAACAATTATACTAGAACGGCGGCGTGGGTCAATTTTGACCCATCTCTTTTGTTAGTGATATTTTGTTGAATTGTAGCAACACTGCTGGCTAGCGTCTTTATTTTGCGACCGTCCTTTCTCATAATACTCTCCCATTCCACCTCGTGTTCAAGACCAGCTTCTCAGCAATTTTGTCAGTTTAGCTGGAGTTAGTATTACTTTAGAAAGTCTGTTGATTAGGAAAATCTCATTATTTTCGGACTGATGTGCTATTTCAAATACTCATTATGAGCAAGAATCTGATGACACTGGATGAAATACTTGCAAGTTTCAATGACATAAGTGAGGCCGGGTCTGACGCTGAATGCCTTGATATTTCTTCAGATGAAGAGTACCTGCCGAATAATAACGAATATGATGATTCGGATGAAATATTGAAAGAGGAAGAAATAAGCACAGAAAACCATACTTCTGCAAATAAGTATGGTTTTCTGTTGGTAAGACTATTATTATTATTATTATTATTATTATTATTATTATTATTATTATTATTATTATTATTATTATTATTATTATTATTATTATTATTATTATTATTAAACACAAATTCTATGTCTTACATCGTAACAAAATATTCATAATATTTTCAATCATTTTAACAAAAAATTTGCAAACAATTTGCATGGAAATATATAGCTAGTGTCTTTGTTTTTTTGGTATCACTATGTTGAAATGTTTCATGGGAAGACGTTTATAGCACAAATAAATACTAATAAAATTACCCACTGCCATATTCGATCCACTATTGGATGAGGCCTCTCCCCGGAGGGAGAACTTGGTCTACTGCGCCCACGCTGACCAGACGGATTGGGACAAGGTTCCTATATACCAGACGGGTTGGGAGAAGAAAGCTGAAGCTCTCACTGTGATCGCCACTATATGACCGCCCCGCTGGTCTAGTACGGATTGAGGGATCCCCAGTTCAATTTCCGGCGCTGCCAAGAATTCTTTGACTACTAGCCTGTGGAGTAATCAGAAATTTCAAAGCTACCGAAACAAAAATTTTAGAGGTCTAAATGGGAGACAACGAACTTTCTCTTATGTTTGGATAAATTATGTTTCAACCAAAGAAGTAGAATCTCTAAAGGAGTTTTTCGAAAGAAGAGGTAGTTTACCAACTTTTCATGTCAGAGCTTTCATGATTAGAGCCTAGCAAATCTTACTTATAAAACAATCACTCTATACTGCCTTTTTCTGGTTTGAACTACTGCAAGTTTACGACTGTGTATGCTATTTTAGGTTATGTCAGGTTAAGTTTCCACAAATTCTAAATAGAAGAGAGAAGTTATAGAAACGCATAGATGCCTATTACAACCATATTAGTAAAATATTTTTTTGTGTAATACGTCACGTTTTTATTTGTGAACAATGTTTTTGTATGACACTTCGCCTTGTAGAGGGGTGACTGAACTTTGTTCTGTGTAAGACTGCAAGTTTAGATGTGTGTAGATTAGGTTAGTTTAGTTCAGTTAGGTCATGCGCTTGAACAAATTATCTAAGAATAATAACTATCTAGGAATTAGAATGCTATATAACATTACTATATAATAAACTGACATTGTATATAATACATAAAATATTATCATTCTAATAATATTGTATTCATAAAAATAGCATGTTTCTTAAATTTGTATTATTGGCAAAAAAAAAAAACACTTTTATCAATAAATATTAAGCTAGAGTTCAAAGAAGTTTTTTTGTTTTATTGAATGAAAGTTACGTTTTATTATGCAATAAATATTAGTGGTTTAGTATACAAATATTTAATAAAAATGGAATGGGTCATTTTTGACCCACTCCCGCCGTTCTAGGGAGTATCAAAAACCCCGCCGTTCTAGTGTTAAATAAGTCAACGAACTGAAAACGTAAGTCGGAGCATCATTTAACCTCCGAAAATTGGCAGTGAAAGTTATAATGATCACTGTAACAATTGTAGTGATCACTTTTAAATTTACTAGTAATTTCTTTAAAAAAAAAATACAAAATTTCTTATATTTTAAACCACTGTAACTTTCATGGTACAAATATCTTATTTGTACACGTATGTGCCGTTGTTCGCAGTACGTTTCATAGTCACGAGAAGACAAATACCAAATAGGTAGAATCTGCTAATTAATAGTTTGGCTCTTTGTTTTACATGTCCAATATTACATAAATACGTAAAAAAAAAAAAAACTACGAACTATAACTGACAACAAATGTAAGTTTTCTCAATTTTCTCAAAAATTACGCATGAAAATGTATCCTCAGGTATGTAATCTCTTAAACTCAATATTATCTATTGACACATATATTACTATGACTTGTCTTTGCTCAACGCTATAGTGAAATACAAATTTAAGTTTAAAAGTATTATTTATGGCGTTAGCAACGGCGTCAATTGGTTGGGCTCTAGAGGAAATTGTACTTCGGAAATCGAAAACCCAATTGAATTTTTAGAATAGTTACCGCAAAGTTTGAAACTATATTTGATGTGTCGCTTATACTTGCTCTCCCTGGAAACCACAACATGGGCGCCCTTGGATGTTAGGCTATCTCTCATTAGCAATATTGTGTCATGTGATTTTGGTAGTGTTATAATGAATAGCTTTATGAGGTTATATTTCATTATAATAGGTGGTATATTTATATTGTAGCATCGATTCTAAGACTTAAATTAAAAAGTTCTTGATTTCGCTCGTAAACTACGCATGTGAATTTTATACTAGTCTATGTTATTTTTTAACCTTAAGGCGGCAGACTACTAAATATTTTTCAAAAGCTAACAATTTTCCTTTTGCCAGTTTTTCGTAAATGAAAAGAGATAATGAAATGTAACTTACCTCAATAATAGATAATGTTATTATACATCCGAAAATACGAATCGGAAGAATTATCAGTGTTGCCATCCATAGGAATTACAGTGTGACCAAAATTTGAATTGCCCAAAAAGCTAGGTTATGGTAGCGACTAGAAAAATGAACTCAACGGAAATTGATGACTTATCATGCTGTCTATGTTCCTTGTTAACTACTTTAAAATAAAAATATGTTTGTATATTAATTCTAGTGTTTATTAAAAAATATTTATTTTGTACTCTTTATTACAAAATAAATACAAATATTATTTAAAAAGTAGTTAACAAGGAATACAGACAGCATGATATGTCATCAATTGCCGTTTAGATTATTTTTCTAGCCGCTGCCATAGCCTAGACTTTTGGGTAATTCAAATTCTGGTCACACTGTAATTTCTATGGATGGCAACACTGAAAATTCTTCCGATTCATATTTTCGGGTGTAGAAAAACATTATACGTTATTGAGGTAAGTTACATTACATTATATGTTTTCATTTACGAAAAACTGGCAAAAGAAAAATTGTTAGCTTTTGAAAAATATTTGGTAGTCTGCCCCCTTAACTGGACCTAAGATTGGTACAGGTCTCATTTTTGGACTTTTTTTTCTACATTATGTGCTCGGAATATTGTATAGTTTTAATAGGTATTCATATATATTTTTGTAACTTGTTACGTCACACGGACATTGTAACGAAAGCGGTTCGATTTTTATGTTAAATAAGAATTATATGTGTGTGGTTAATTTGTTGGGGAAAAATGTTAAATAATGATTCTTTTAACATTTTAGGACGGAACAGTAATATATTCTTGAGGGGATGGAGCGTGTACGACCATTCTTAAGCGTAGCTCTTCTGCAAGAATCGTTTGCTCTAATATATATATATATATATATTCTTCCCTTCCTCTTTTGATCACGAGTTTAAAACTTTGTTCGGTCGTAAAAGCGTCCATGCCCAACATATAAGAACCTGGCTTTATACGTGGTCCGTGAAAGTAAGGAGAAAATTACAAAGATCAGCATATAATGTGGCCTTGAAGAGGAAGGATAATGCATCCCATCTCTAGAGTCTTTAAAAGGGTATCCTTGAAGTTGCATCTTCTCTTGTGAATCCACGGAAAGACCGTTATAGCATCATCGTATATCATTTTGCATAATAAGACAGAATACTCCTGCAGCTCCATCATTTTCCTTTCTTGTGACTAATATTAAAATGGATTCGGTAATAAAGGCGAACTATCGGGCAGTGACAGCTGCATAAAAGAACAATGTATAGTGGCCACTGCCATTATCTATCTACTATGTATGTCGCTGTAAATGTTGATCTGAGTTCTGTTTGGGTGAGTAACATTTCCAAAGATTTCCAAAGCATTTCAAAGTGTCACGCCAATGTTTGCGCTGTATTTATTTACTTTTAGCTCATATAGTATAATAGTAATTTTCAGTTATCTTTAAAATCAACTTCAATTTTAAAGTTGACATATAATCTTAATGAAAAAATGAAATTCATTTTTCTTCAGTTTAACTTTCCCTTTAGGCTAAGGCAGATGGATGACTAAGGTAAGTGAATGATGATGGAAGAATTGGTGGAATGAAAATATGGAAGGAAACCCACATATACGATGTTGTCCAATCACAAACTTACTTGGCGCTACGCCGCACTCAAAAGGTAAACGAAGTTTCGGAAGTATCACTGAGCCACAATGCCCCCTTATAACTTCAATAATCAAATTGATATTAGTCATATAGTTCATACCTGAAGAGAAGAGAAAAATCGAACGCATTTCAAAAAGGGAATACTTAAATCCCAACCGCAGTGGTGTTATTCTAATTGTTTAGAACCGGTTATGTATATATATATATATATATATATATATATATATATATATAGAGAGAGAGAGAGAGAGAGAGAGAGAGAGAGAGAGAGAGAGAGAGTAGATAGACAGACAGATATAACTCTCTAACTCTCTTAGAAAAACATACAAGGTAGTGAAAAGCAAATGTTTTACTGGATACGACAAGTAAGAAGTGGAGACCTATACAGCATCCTAATACAAGGTGGTGTGACGAAATTGGGTAACACTGCGAATATCTTGGAATTGAATTATCCAAGATAGGTGGTTGTCAAAAAGTATTGGAAAGACTTCAATCCAGGAACAGATCAACAATTGTTGATAGTGGTTTGTAAGGATTTCAAATAGAAATAATCCTCACAACTATACTTATGTTTTCAAGTTCTCATTCTTGATATCTGAGCATTTGAGATTAACAAATCAACTGTTATACCTTGTTCTGAGAAATCATATGCTTAACGCTGTAGCCGTACTGTTACTGTGCGAACTGAGTAAAAATTTATCGTTATTTATGGGTATAACAAACGGTTCTGCGAACCTGAGATATTTTAACAACGGTGGGAACCGGCGGGAACCGGCTGAATAGCACCACTGGCTACAGGTAACTTTCCTACCACTTCAGAACAACTGAAATATGTGTTGTAGAGCAGATTTTCTATAAAGAGTAGAGCCAGGTCAGCCTAATCCAGGGAACAAAATTTCAAAGTCAGACGCACTCAATCCAAAACTGATGGTCGCCAGTGTCTCTCACATACAAATTATGAGAGGTCACTCCCTTTCCCCTCCCGGCCTTTGGTTTGACAAAGTAGATTACATCAGAGCATAAAATTTCAAAACCACAAAATTAGATTCAGGATAATCAACTTTGAATTGGACTATTCATATAAATGTTAAAAAATATATTACCTTAAGACCAAGGGCGCCGATCCTGGGGGGCCGGGGGGCCCGGGCCCCCAAAAAGCTTATGTGAGTCCCCTATTGCATATATGAATATACAATATTTGGCATAATTTGAATTCAATTTGTCTTAAAATTCTCATATATAGTCTATACCTTCTGCATCTGAATGCCCGCCTCCCAAATTTACAGAGAAATCCGCGCCCTTGCTTAAGACTTCATGTTTTATAACGCATTCTCTCTCTGCACTGAAGTACCAATTGTTGATTGCAGTTTTTGGATCAAAGTCCTTAAGCGAAGAGCCATCGACGGAAATTATCAGCAAGTCATCCAGTAAGCCAGTCTTCAATGAATTCCTGTGGGTAGTCTTAACTCTATTGAGACTGCTGAACCTTCTCTCTTATGAAGCAGTACTCACAGGTTAAACTGCACAAAATATGATAATTGGATGCAAATTTAGGAATCTCCTAATGAAGTTGTCAGTGTCTGATTCAACGTCAATGAAGAAAACAAAAGTTTATATTCCGCCTACTCTCCTAAGACAAGGTCCATTTTTCACTGTATAAATCTGGTTGCAAATACTTAAAAAGCACATTTCATGTTCGTTGTGAAGACTTTACATCCCGTGTTTTCTCTCACTTGATAACAATTATTTTCATGCGAAACAGAAACTGCGCAGCGTCCTATGAGTTTAGGCAGAAACCATTTCTACTGAACACTGGTCAACAGCTCTAAATTTCTAGTCGCCAATGGCGAACTGGCGACCGGATATTTTGCGCCCCGGCCTAAACGGTCCCTCACGGTTCAAATTATTTTTAGTGTTGGCAGAAAAAAAATGAAATTTTAAAGGTATTTCAAAGGCAGCTGACATGATTTGTAGCTTGTTTTGACTTAGTCCCTCTTTTCACAGAGTAAAATGACTGTATTTCCAAGCACTGTACAATCTTTTACTACGTAACATATTTAAATTTATTATTATTTTGTTGGAATGAAAGAGTCTTGGTGAACAAAGATGTTATGACTAAACTTATAGTAAAGACAGTGTCCTTTAAACCAGTTTTGTTCTGTGGAATACTACTTATTAATCCAATGTAATCGTAGCAAATGAATATCAATGGAACAGGTTCAGTTCCATTCATACTTTTATTTAACCTCTACGGTCCCCTAGTGCTCATTTGAGTACACTCATTTTAATACTACGTAAATATATGTTGTTTCATTTCAATTGCATCCTTACACCTTCTGCTACTCAAGTACTTATTCGAGGACACATTTAGTGCACTCTGGGTCTATTGGATGGCAGCATTGAGCACACAGTGTGAGATTCAGAAGAATGGCTACAGCAGGAGAGGAAAGGATTGAAGGTCCTGACAAAAAACGTGAGTATATTCTTTTATTTACCTTTGGCTGGTTCAAAAATTATTTTCTTGTAATTTAATATCAAGTTCTTGATATAAAGGTATTATTAGTAGCAAGGACGCTCTGTACATTTCATAACTGAGTAAAAACTACCATGTACTCAAATGAGTACTTTGGTACTTACGTATACATATTATTCCCCTGTACTCATTTGAGTAATTGTCATATTGCTAGGTTATTTTTATCTCTGAAAAGCTATTTTAAGTTTTGTTTTGTTTTAGTTGCATTTAGAAATAAATATGCATTAGATACTGGATTAAGAAGATGTGTTAAAAGCAGTTGAGATATAAATAATGTAATAAAATAGGCTTGTATTGTAATTAGAGATGCAAAAAAGCCGGCTTTTTTGAATCGGTGGTTTTTTGCACATAAAAAGCCGGCTTGTTTGGGGAAAAAACGAGAATTTTGGAAATTTTTGGCTTTTTTCATTTTCATGATTTTTCTATCTAAATAGCTTTCTTATAGTATATTCTATAGTTAGATAAGAATTCCATGACCTAAATGCCATATTTCGCTCTGAAATTCACCATCAAGATGGATGGAGCACATGTTTTACGAATTAAAGCTAACATGAAGAATGTAGTATTTGAGGGCAATTTTAGAAGCTATTTAACTTTATTTTAACTTTCGAGTTATCGACTTTTTTTTCTTCTCTAGATAATTTTAGTTTGTCATCCGTGTTTCATTTCTAAGAGGTTAGTACTCTAGCTTCTAGCGCAAAAGTTAAACTTACGTTTTTCTATATATCCGTCAAAGCGTACATCTTAACTATATATAAAACTACATGAGCTGACATAAATTATTGAGCACTTCCTGTAGGGCAACAATGAATAAATTTGGCATGATTGTAGCTTTCAGGAACTAACCCACAAGAAAATTACCAAAAGTGAATATTTTTAATTTTTAGGGGGTCTAAAGAGGGGATGAAAAATTTCCCCATGTTATTGAAATGGGCCTTGTTTTTGGACCTATAATCTCATGTTTTAGGTACTTAGAATTGGAATAAAAACTTGAAATTTGGTATGCTTGTACGTTTTGTTCGCACTACCTAAGTAAATCAGTAAAAATAAAAAAATCCAAATAAAACGGTTTTATAGGGAACTGAAAAATCCTTCCCATGTTATTTATATGGGACACCTTTTACACCCCCAAATTATTGAGCACTTCCTGTAGGGTTACATTGATTACATTTGACATAAATGGAGCCTTACGGGACAACCCATAGGAAAATTCCCAACAGTCAATATTTTTAATTTTTAGGGGCTCTAAAGAGGGGATGAAGAATTTCCCCATGTTATTTAAATGGGACTTTTTTTTTTTACCTATAATCTCATGTTTTAGGTACTTAGAATTGGAATTAAAATTTGAAATTCGGTATGCTTGTACGTTTTCGTTAGCGTTACCAAAATGAATCATCAGAAATAAAAATTTCCAATCGTAGAGTGGTTTAATGGGGAAGTGAAAAATTTTTCACATCATATTTATATGGAACGTCTTCTACACCCCAAAATATTTAGGTACTTCCGGCAGGATTAGAATGATGAAATTTGGCATGATTTTAGCCTTCCGGGACTAACCCACAGTAAAATTGCCAATAGTTAATATTTTTTATTTCTTATTGGTCTAAAGGGGATGAAAAAATTCCCATGCTATTTAAATGGGCGTTTTCTTGGGATACAAAATCTTATCTTTTAGATAGTTGAAAATAGGAAAAGAAACAATAGAATTGTGGGTTCAAAAGGTGGGAGGCCGTAGGCCGAGTAAACTCGGGAGTCTGGGGGAGGAGCCCCCAGCTAGCCAAAGGCTAGTTTTTCAATATATCCTTTAAACCGTACTTCCACATTTCTGTTACACCGGTACTGTAGCTGTGCAATGATTTAGCAATAATTTTCCGGAAACAACCTTGAATACCAATTTATACAAATAATCAGTAGCGGATTTAGAAAAGTACTTTGAGAGGGGTTTCTCTGATTGTTTCGTTTTCAAAAAAGTCCTAATTTAATTTAGGGGTGCTTGAAGTTTATGAGTACAGGCATAACTAATATTACGTTTCGTTTATATGTTTAGCAATAATCTTCCGGATACAACCTTGAAGATCATTTTATACTGAGAATTAGTGGCGGATTTAGAAAAGTATTTTGGGAGGGTTTTTCCTTATTAATGTTTAGTTTTTCTAAACATTCGTAATTTTTATTTGACGGGAGCTTAAAGTTTATCAGTAAAGACATAACTAATAGATATTTCGTTTGTTTTAGACATTCCGTAACTTTGGGGAACAGGCTTCACTCCGCCCCCCTAACCTTCGCAAAACCGTCACTGCTGGTAATTAGTAACAATAACGATTTAAAAACAATAAGAAAGGAAGTCGACCAACTCACAGTACACGCACTATTTCTACATTCACAGATGTAATGAAGAAAAACTTTGTCAGAATGGTCGAATGCTTGGTTAAGTCCCGGACTTCCCGATAGAGGCGCAAAAGCTAACCACGCAGTCATGTTTGTTGTGCAGTTGTATTTAGCTTAACTTAAATATAATGTAGTCCTTTTTTTTTGGGGGGGGGGGGGGTCCGTAATGATATGTGGAATCCCTCTTGTTAAAAATTCAGAAAACTTGAGGATTGGGTAAACCGTAATGGTGGTTATATAAAACTTAACTGTAGAATGTCAAGAATATACAGAACCCAAAGCTCTAGATGTGCAGCCTTTAAGTGTATCATATAAATCTAAGTATTTCTTTTGTGTTTTATTTTAATTTTATTTTGTTTCAAAAAGAGGGTATGGAATATTTTGAAGTATTTTTCTTAAAGAAGTGCTTACATTTAGGATTGGCTGGTTTACACTAGCTGTTTTTTTTAATAACTAGTTTAAACCAAAAAATAAAAAAGAACGAAAAATGCTAATCGTGTGAACTTCATGAATCACATATCAAACCATCTGCATTAGTTTTATTTCCTTTTGACCTTTTAATCAAGGTGTCCCATGTTCAATTCTCGGTCGAACCACAACCCTTCTTTCATGCGTAAACCAACTAGCGGTTCGGATGTCACTTTAAGCGAAAGTCTTCTCTTTGATAACCTCGGTATTACGTAAGGACGTTAAGCCTAAACATACGAAATGAAGCCAAGGTTGCTTAAATATATTGATAAAAATTGGCAAAATTTATCGATTGCCTAAGTAGCTTCCAACATTAGTTTGGATTGGATTTTCAATGATATCTGCATACTAAGTTTGTAATTTAATACCTCAGTTTTAGTGTACTGATTATGATACGTTGACCTTTAAATTTTACATGCAAAGCAATAACAGGATTTTCTCGTTATTGTTTTACATTTAAAATAATGACGGGATTTTCCCAATGGCTAGGGCGAGAGTTTCTCAATTTAAGAAATTTACTGACCGGGCTTCTTTAAGCTTATGGGGTCTCTTCCAGCATAACCCCGTTGTTGCATAATAACCAAGGCGAAACAAACTTATTTCTGTGAATATGTAATATAAGTACATAAAGCAAAATAAATCAAAAAACCTGGTTTAAACTCCCCCCCCCCCAAAAAAAAACGGTTTTTTTGGCATTTTCAAAAACAATCATGGTTCTTGCCAACCCTGCTTACTTTTGTATATAGGAGGTTAAAAAATTCTTATTATATACATTGGTTAATCCTTTGGGATTCACAATGTAAATATGTTGAAGAAAAATTGCTTGAAATATCTTTTCGAAATTCATGGTTTATTTTCACGGTTTTATATTATTATCGGCATCAACCACTAATTAAATGACTTTTTGTGTTATAAAGAAACGAAACAAAGTCTGCTTTATCAATTTAAAGCAGAATTTTGAAAAAAGCCCAAAATTTCCCAAGCAAAAAAGCAAAGCAGAAAAAACCGAGGTTTTTTTTTTTCAAAACAGCCGGTTTTTTTCCGAGCACTTGCATCTCTAATTGTAATATTCTCTTCATGAAGTTTAACATCTATTTACGCTACGGGCATAAGCCGTAATTGAGGTTACTGACCATAACATTGATTTTATCCTTTCTCTGTTTATGCTTTTAACTTATGTTTCGATTAAGCAGTGTTAATGAAAGTTTTAACTGCTGGAATATCATGAGAGGTGATCGCTACTATAATTTCTACATATTTCTGTATTAAATTGCGCTCTTTCTTTGTTTTAGTTTTACCAGTTTTTCTTTGCTTGCGACTAAATTCAAGTAACTTTCTTTTTATGGAGTAATGTTCAACAATAGCTACTTGAATTCTAAGGAATTATTCTTAATTTATTTCAGGATCTTATAGAAGAAAAGTACTGCATAATCCTGATCACATTCTACAAATTTAGGTAATGTCCTAGTGACATTTCAATATCAGATGTCAATGAGGCCACCAATAGTGACTTCACATTGAATGAAACCAGCACAAGTACTGTATGATGCTCAGCAGACTAAGATGGAATTAGATTCCATTTTTTGTTTTCCAAATAAAGCACCAAAAAGAGACATGATATGAGAACACAGCATGTATGAATTAGATCAACGTGATAGTTAAGGACAATAAGAATGTTCTCGTTAAAGTTATTCTCGTGATGTAAAATGTATGATTGTTCTAATGAAACATTGACGGTACATTATTATAATAGCAGCTTATCTTATAAGGTATTGAAGGTAAATATACAATTAATAGGGTCTACATTTTTCTTTGTTTCTTATTTTGTTAGGATAACAACAAAATAGCCTACTTTGTTCTAACTTTGTTGTAAACATTACAACATATTTTTGTCATTAACATTCGATTTTTCATTTAAGATGTGAAAAATGTCGTTCATGGTATGGAGTGAATTCAACCAAATTCTCACGAGTAATTATACTCGTACTGAATGGATCTTGAATGATGTTAAAAGAAAGAATTCTGCTTGAAAACAAAAGCAAATAATTTTTTATTGATAACTAGCTGCTAATATTTGCCTCATTCCTAGCAAAAACATCCTTTGTTTATTTTTATATTTAGAATGAATACATATATTACGCCCCAAAAGTACTCAAATGAGCACATGCCCTCTCTGTACCCCTGTGGCACTTTTTAATAAGAAATTTCTTTTAATACACCGAAATACGTGCGTGCTTGCTTGGTGGCTCAGGTTAAATTATGTATTGTTCATATTGGTGTTTAATTATAAGCAGTGGCGTATTTATTGGTGGCTATCAGGCTCAAGCCCCCATCCCGAAAATTATTTGTTTTGTGCACAACTTCATTCAAATTTATCGACACTCAAAAGGAAAAAAATATGTGTGCTTATTCACATGTTGGGCATAGGCTCCGCCGAAAGAAAATCTAAATACGCCACTGATTATAAGGAATAAAGTGTGAATTACAAAATACAAACAGCACGTTATTTCCAATTATATAGGGATCAGTACTAAAGACACATGATGCACGTTATAAGATGTGTAGGAAGCACGTAATGCTATTGTCATAATTTACATTTGATATGAACCTTGATTTTTGCATGTTGAGGAAACTACTATTTGTATTTCATAACTTATACATCTAAACACCTAAGCAAATTCTTCTAACAAAATGTGAAATTTATTTTATTAGAAATTTGCTAATTACTACATAAATTATGAAAACTGACTATAGCGACGCTATTAAGAAAATTGTGCATTAATTAAGGTCAGTTCTTGCTAGATTACAGATCTTTTTCCATTCTTGATGTTTAATATGCTCATATTTATTGTGAATAAAAATTAATTTAATAAATACACAATTTTATTTCACTTTTTAGATAGATAATTTGTTTGCATTTTGAAAGATGTTAAGAAATCTCCTATTATGAGAATTTGTTTTGTTTTTAATTAGTAAAACCAATTGGAGTCTCTCAAGGTTTCAAATCAGAACGTGGAATGTATCTCTTGAATTATAATTCTGACACAGGTTTAAATAAACAAATGTTAACTTTTTAAGTAAAATTTCGGTTTAGTATTTGTAGGAATATACCTAACAGCTGCCAAAAGGCGACCCAACTTAAGTGAATTATTAATCTTCATTTATTGCACTGTTCAACATCTTTTCACTTGTTATTTTTTACAGAAACGAAAGTAGCCGTTCTTTATTGATTTTCGGCCACAGAACGTGAAAATCGCACTTACAAGTCTTCCTGGCTCAGGTTTCGCAGTAATTTAGCGTTTTATATTTTGTATATAACGCTAAGGGACATTATAAGTTTATGATTTGAAATTATTGTTTCTACGGTACAAAGCGTCGTTCTTGACAAGTATTTGCTGCATATTCGACTTGGCAACGCTGTATGTTATCAATAGCTAGTGCGAGTGTCTCATGAGTCACGTGAGGCAATGATTGCGAGTTGCAACTAGCTCCGGTTAACGTTTCTAATCGTATTCGTGGCGTGCTTCAAGCAGTACTTTGGCAGACTGTTTGTGTTACTGGTGAACCAGCAGTTTGAAGGTAGTGAGTGAGGACATTATCGCTGTTGTACATATTGTGTTCATTGCCAAGTATCAGTGATTCAAAGAAAGTGCAGCAATGCCCCGCGTTTGTAAAAATTCGGTGGACAGTGTGTGTTACATATGTACGGACGTGATGTGTGGTTCCAGGAAGCGGCCATTCACTGCTGCAGTGCAAAGAGCATATTTACTATAATTTGGGTGTCGTGTTGGAAACCAGGATAAATCATGGGCTCCCCACGTTTCTTGTACGAGTTGTTCATTTAATCTCAACGCCTGGATGCATAGGAAGAATGTTTTCATGCGCTTTGCTGTGCCTGCCATTTGGCGTGAACCAACAAACCATAGTACAGACTGCTACTTTTGCATGCTACCCTGTTTAAGAAAGGTATAAATACGAAGAAGGGGAGGAAGATCGAATATCCTGTGATACCATCTGTCATTCGATCGGTGGCCCATAGAGAAGGATTGCCTGTTTCCGATCCTCCGGCTACCATTCCGACTTTAAGGTGATACAGAAAGTGAAAGTGAAGGTGAACCTGCTACATATACCAGTGACACTGATCTTTCATTTAAGCCGAAAACCAACTATCCTGAACAACATCGACTCACACAAGCGGAACTTCATGACCAGATCAGAGTTTTGGAAATGCCAGAAAATAAAGCTGCGCTCTTAGCATCTAGGTTACAGCAGTATACATTCAGGATACAGTTAGAGTATCAGCTCTACGTAATTGTCAAAAAGATCTTGCAAATTATTTCTGCTGCGCCGATGAGTTAGTATTTTGCAATGACGTTCCAGGTTTAATGCAGAAACTGAAGATTCCGTACAAAGTAGAAGATTGGAAACTGTTTATAGACGCCTCCAAAATAAGTCTTAAGTCTTCGCTCCTGTACAACAGTAAGGAGATATCAGCATCAATCCCTGTTGCTTGTGCACCTCTAGGTATAGAAAGTTATCCCATGTTGGAACGCGTTCTGGATCTTATAAAATATTGTGAACACAAGTGGTTAGTTTGTAGTAATTTTAAAATGATGCAATTTTGCTTGGTTTACAGGATGCCTATACAAAGTGAGTGAGATAGTCATGCAAATAATGTCCATTACACTCAAATGGAGTGGCCGAGAGGAACAGAATTGTTGCCGGCGAAAAATAGCCTTTCAAATGTACCTCTATTGAACCCGCAAAGCCTTGTGCTACAGCCATTGCACCTCAAACTTGGACTCATGAAGGCATTTGTGATGGCCATGAACACGAATGAATGTGCATTGGCATACTTGTGCCAAAAGTTTCCGCGTCTAAGTACAGAAAATATTAAGCAAGGAGTCTTTATTAGTCCCCAAATACGCAAGCTATTACAAGACGGGGTGTTTGAATCTATTCTCAGTGCTGATGAGCTCCATGCGTGGCATTGTTTCCGAAATGTTTGTACCAGATTCTTGGGCAATCACTACGAGCCGAAAATTACAACGAATTAGTATAAGAATTGCTATCTGCCCACGAGAAACTTGGGTGCAATATGTCACTCAAAATGCACTTCCTCCATTCCCACCTTGATGTCTTTCCAGTGAATTGTGGATCTTTCAGCGATGCGCAAAGAGAGCGATTTCACTAGGACATTTCTGCGATGGAAGACAATTACAAAGGAAACTGGTCACTTTCAATGTTAGCAAATTTCTGCTGAATGATTGCAAGAGATGCTCCAGATGTCCCTCACAAGAAACAAGAAAAGAGACGGCGTGTTTAAAACAGATATTTTAGGTAACTTTTACCAATACAGTTCTTGTCCTGTAGCGCTATATGCAAAATTTTAAGAGTGCTTTTATGCCGATAGTGGGCCAGGAGGACGTTATATTTTTGATATTCATATTCAGTGTCCCAACATTTAATGAAGACAGCTATTTTTATTTCCGTAATTATGTTAATATTTGTTACTTTTACCTTTACAGTTTCATTATCATGGCTTATATGCAAAATGTAAATTGTGTAATTAGTATTAATTCTGAATTCAAAAAACGTATTTATTGTGTTTTTCGTGTTCAGAGTCCAAAAAATTATAGAGGACGGATATTACTATTTAGGTAATCATTTCAAAGTTTGCTGACTTTTACGTTTACAATTTCATTATAATAGCGTTATAAGCAAAAGATAAATTATGCAATTACCACTAAATCTGGGCTAGGAGCATATTGCGGCACTCCTACTCGAAGTACAAAGTGTGGGATAAAGCTTGATTAATTTGGATGAAAGCTGAACGGTGATTAAGAAAATTGACTATACCTCTTACCTATACATCAGACGTATGTTAACGGTAGAATGCGTTACAACTTGTATACAAGTCCCTGAAGCCAGACTGTATCGAATGCGCGCTCAATATCAAATGAAATTATAATGGAATGCGTGGGGGTTAATAGGGACGTCAGCATCAATGCTATATGCCCTCGCCAAGAACAAATGAAATTAGTACAGAAAGAAGACGTTTTTTGAAATGGTTACTAATATAGCTAGATAATTTCAAAAGTTGATCCGCAATACTAAATAATGGTCGAAACCCAGCTTGTGTAGATGACAGAAGAGAAGAAGTAACTATATATGACTGGAGTCGTTTGATCAGACTTCTTTCCCATGTTTTGCTGAAGACATGTGTGAGACTGGCTGGTCGATAGCAGACTGTGTTGGAGAAACTTTATGTGTTTTTAAGAATACCAGTATTTTATCAATTTTCGATAAGGAAGAAAAAATCCTGATGGGAGAATAGTTATAAACCAGACTTAAGAACGCATCCCGAATATGATCTAAACATATTTATCTATTTTCGAAACAACTACCTTGCCTTGTTCTAAAATAAATTTATTTGCAACTGATGCTAAGCAAGAGATAAACTCTCAGGCCAATATTTAGTGTGTTTACGATAATTAAATATACTATTCGCAAAACCTATCTCCAATAATACAGTATCCAGTAGATTAAGGAATGATACGGACAAAGTTCATTCAGCAGAATTGTACATTAAGTAGCTCGGTAAGATCAACAAACTCGTCTTGCCATCTATAAAATTTCAATCATATTTGTGGTACTAAGGTATCTTGTTTGCGTACTTACAAAGGCTTAGTAAAAGTAACTGACTATTTTAGTTTAACGTTCCACGTGATAAATTTCTTTAATGTACCGAAGCTAAAAGAGACGGTAATGATGAAATGGATATTAATAGGGAATGCCAAAAATGGTTGAACACTGGAGAGCCCCGAGAAAACTCATGCACATAGTGTTTTGTCAACCAGAAAGCTCACTTGACGGGAACTCGGATCGAACTAGGAACCCCAGACGCCAGAGATGAGCTATCAACTACTGAATAACTGCGACCCTATTGACTAATGCATAATTCAAAATCAAATTTTTGAGTCTTACATCCCACGGTTATGCCGGCTAGGCTAAAAGAGACGGTGATGATGAGTAATGAATGAAATGGTGGACTGAAGAAAGTGGGAGAAAACGGGAGAACCCCGAAGAAACCCACGCACACGGTATTTGTCCACCACAAAAATACCTAATTCAAAGTCACGGTAGGAAAATCGCTACAGCTATGAATGTATTTTAATTATAACATATTTTCAACCAAAAATGTTTTATTAAAGGTAACATATGAATTAACTAATATATCAAAATGAAAACTGATCCTGAGTATATTGAATCAGTGGCGGATCTACACCGAGGCCAGGGGGCATGGCAAAAATGTGACGTATCAGACAAATTTTAGTCTTACTATATTAAGATAACAAAAAATATAAATTCTTTTTGTTACAAATGCTGATTAGCATTAGCGAATGTCATTTTTAATTTTTCTTACGTCGTTAATTTTTTTAATGATATTAACATAATTTGTTATAAATATCGTCTATTAATAGTATTTATTAAGTTTTCAAAGTTTTCAGATACATCACTTTATGAATTGACTAATGTGAATTGACATGTTGTGAATTGACTAATGTAGGCGTAATGATACTAATAATCAATTTTGTTACCCATTGAAATACTTACATTTAGGAAATGTTTTCTAAATTATTTAAAATTATATCATTTCAGTATTGTCGTATTCTAAATATTCGATTACTTCTAAATATTCTAATTGGAAAATAATTTCAAAATTATTCAATCAGTAAACAAGAGGATTATTTAAAATATGCTGATTATATTCGTAGTTTTGTTCCCATATGTGTTAATGTGACGTTACTATGAAAAAAGACTTGTGAATCCCTTATTTGAAGAACATGTGGGTTTGAGATTAGAGTAATAGAGGTTGTTTGCAAATGGACAACGTAGTGTTTAATGATCATTATGGAATAGATTTAGCAGTTTTGCGAATCTCATAAAAAGTGAGGTACGTTTCACAACTGTAAGGTAATTAATAAAGCTCAAAAAAAAAGTATTGAACTAAATGAGCTGAAGAAAATCTATTCAGAGGAATAATCTGGCAACTTATCTCGCGACAAAATAGATTCTTTTATTTTATTACTGGTTTAAGTGTTAAATTAGCTTCCCAATTATTAAACCTTAATCATTACCGTAAGCTAAACCCTTATTTTGACTTAGAGAATTTTTAGAAGTTAAAACTAAAAATAACGTTAGCTGTTATAACATTACAGTTCAATTTTTTTTACTAGCAGAAGTTGAAATTTTGAAAGCATGGCAAAGATAACTAACATGATTTGTAGCTAGTTTCGTTGCAAATAAGCAACAAAATTTTACTCGCCCAAGAAAAAAAAAGCTACTAGTCTACATCCTACAATAGAAATCATTTACTTACCTTCGGTATAATTTTAAATACTCGTCCGCATCGATGAACCACTCGCCTCGGGCAAGTGGACGAGTAGTTATTTGCATCCTAGTTTTAGCCCCTCCTTCCAAAGAATAAAATGACTGTAATTCCGAGCACTGCACAATATTGTACTACGTATTTAAAATATTAATATTTTATGGGAATGAAAGTGTCTTGGTTAACAAGAACGTAACTCGTATTTTCAATTCAATGACTTTAAATTAATGAAGATGAAAACTGATTTCCATCAATACGAAGTAGATATTCTGTGATGAAATAAAGCATGTGAATGAAAATTATTTCAAATATAGTTGTACTCTTTTACTTTATAAAATAGCTTTTTCATGTGAATATTACAATTTTGAAGACAATACAAGACATTGCAGTGGTAATCTAAAACATTTGCCTGCAAATTTTCTTTGCAAAATAATATAATTCTCAAATATTTTAAAATTTGGTCTCAAATTAATACACATCATTAAGAATTCTTAAATTTATACTCTTTTTCATGAAAATATATATTTGCTTATATTAAATTCTTATAAGAGTGTAGTAAAAGTAAATGCGACACTACTCTGTAGAATCGTTTATTTCTATTTACTTATTATGAAGTAATTAAACCATTAAAGTTATGATTGGCAAATTGAAAATCGGATGCTATAAAATAATACCTTTGGTCCTTAGCGAGGGTATATTTTTCCCGTGTTTCTAGTGCTAAGGCATCTCTGTTCATTAAGGGGAAAAATTTGGCGTGAAGTGTCTTCAGCGAATTGCACATTTTTAAGATTTCAATGTTGTATAATTCTTGTTTCGATCAGAATAAAATAAAAAGTGTCATGTAGAAACAATAGTCAAAAGAATTCAACTCTAAATTGTCAAAGTTATTTGTTGAAAATGAGTAACAGAAGTTATATTAGTAATTGTTGTTGTAAATTGTAAATTATTGGCGTCAAAGTAAATTATTGAAAATGAGTGATAGAAGTAGTATTAGTGGATGTTGTTGCAGAATTTAGAGATGAGGAGGTTTAACGCGCTACTTGTGCAACGAGGCTAATATATTTTTTCGGGTATTTTTTTATAATTATGTTCTTTCATGAGCCATTAATATACATTGCAGATTGTCCAGTTCAATATTTTATCCAGTTTACTCGATATGGGAGAAATAAAAATCTCTAACCATTGGCTCGCGAAGACTTGATGTATGATCCGCACACACTCCTGAAACCTAAGCTATCCCATACCAAAAGCGTCGATGGACCAGCGATGGGCAAGTAGCAACCTCTTGGAAAAAATTAAATGCCCCGCAGCGACGATCCAATGTGACCCACTTTCATTTTGAAAATTAAAGCCCCAGTGTTCCTCCAGTAGGAGAGATGCAAAGAAACGTCAATGAACAACAAAATTACTTTCCAAATATATTTTGAAACAACTATATGCGTGATTTATTTACATTTAAGTGAGTCGGAAAAGCGCTAAAAAGAAAGTACACTGGAAAGGCGCAAACCACCAAGCTAAGGATTCGTAGATGTGTGTTCTTCCGACTTTGCCACTAAGGCGATGAAGGAGACGTCGCATGTAGAGGGATAAATCTTCCAGGACTCTTTAATTTGGCCAATCAAAGTGCTCATTCATCCGCGTATGTTTGACGATAACCGCTTGGGCTCGGGTAAAATGTGTTCACCGTGTAATTTTATAATAGCATTACGGACATCTATTTACTTTATTTCATAGTTCTCCCATATTCACTTTCTAATGATCGATGACAGTTGCCATCGAAATTCATTCAATTATACGCACTCGTTTCAATATTTTTCACTTCGTGATGATGAGGCAAGGGTTACTCTTGACTACCCTTTAGAACCAATTCGTCCGGAAAGAGTAATATATAATAATAACCGCATGCACAATGACTGGCGATAGTTCGTGTTGTTTCCTTCGGTATTCTTCGCGACGAATCGAAAAAGTGCGGCCAAAATGAAGTCCTCGCTGCCAGGGGTGGACTGGCCCGGAAGGAAAGGTGGAGATTCATGCATTACTCTTTAAGTCAATACTAATAGTAATAATAATTTTCACATGCTACCACTGAAGTAGCACAAATTCCATGCGAACAGATATATATATGATAAGGCCTGCCTTGTGTACTGTCACGGCCATATGGACCCTTATAATTTGTATTATCGGACTCCTGGCTACGGTCTTCTAAAAAGACTTGAACCAACAACAAAAGGACTTCATTTTGACAGGCAAAGTTTAATAGCCTATTTTAAAAAGAATGAATCCCAAAGGACAGCACTGTCATAACGTCATATTTATTAGGTGTATTGAATACAGCTGTCGCAATATTGAATTAGGTATATTGAGTCCATAACAAGTTGCTCAACACCTGATTACGAGGCCCTGTAAAGTAGCCGGAGTTCTTCCCAAATTTCCTAAGATAGAAGTCCCTTACGATGATAATTTAATGGTATTATTTGCCTGTTTTGATCACTGGCAGTTGTTCAGATTTTGGGCCCCCCAGCAAAAGGTTTTGAGCCTCCTTTACACTAATGTAATTTTAAGGAAATTGAAGGGGAAGCAATCAAAGGGGTCTAGAGGTGTCACACATCCGCGGGGTTCCGAGGAACAGTCTGTGGTCGGGAGTCTAATCCCCCAGAAACTGTCGGACTCACTAGAGTATTGCACATTCGGCAAGAAGGTCCTTTAAACCTCATTCTGCATACTAGGGACTTATGCGACAGAATTCTAAAGTAGGGCTCCAGAATCCTTACCCTGTAAGACCCGTACTTGGAGCCCTATTATTTTGCACTTTAATTGATTGGACTTCTCATTTCTTATGTGTTGAATACTTGGAAAGAGCAAATATAAGTAAAATTGAACACTTCTCAGAGGAAAACTGAACACTATGCAAGAGAGAAATTTACAGCTGAGTATTTACTATGATTTTGCTAATTAGATACACCATTCACACCAATACCTTTTTATTTTACACTATCTAGTAAATGAAAACTTTAAGGAGCAAGTCCATTCATCAGGACTGTAGAAGTAAACAGGTCGGTAAAATCAACAAGCTTGTGTTGCCATCTATAAACTATCAATCATATTTGTGGTACCAAGTCATCTACTTGAGTTATAAAGGCTTAGTAAGTGTTACTGACTTTTTCTTAGTTTAACGTTCTATATTGTGAACTTTTCTTATGCACCCAGCCTAAACGAGAAGCTGATCATAAGATGGATATTAATGGTGGAATGACAAAATGGAGAACGACGTGAGAACCACTAGAAAACTCAAGCATATGATATTTGTTAAGCAGAAAGAACACTTGACGAAAACTCGGATCGAACTAGGAACCTCTTGTATTAAAGGTGAGCTCTCTTATACTATGCAACTGCTGCCTTATTGTCTAATGAATAGTATCATAATCTAATATAACAAAACCGAAGACATTCAAACGAGAAATTTTCTCATATTTTGATTCATAAGTCACGGTACGAAAATCGGTATAGCTATGGATTTATAACACATTTTCAATAACAAAAAGTATGCTTTCTACAGGTAACGTATAAATTAACTAATATATAAAAATGAAAACTGATCCTGAGTATGATCGAATCAGTGGGGGATCTAGACCACGGCAAAAGGAACTAGCCCCCTTCCAGTTTTTTGAGTGACCAAAATAATTTAAGCTATTATATATTTTTGAAAGTTTATATTAAACTCATGATATACCTATCATAATCGGGGTTTCGACTGCCCCCCCTCACTTGTTTTTACCGTCTACATCCCCCAGTGGATAGAATCACAGGAAAACAGTTGAATATAGTTTTCATCTCACTTAAACTGGATTTTGCCATGTTACTTTGATTAAAGTATAATCTATGGGGAGTGCAAGGGCCATCATTTATACGAAAAATTTCGAAATAAGTAGACCGTGTCTAATAACTTTTGAAAATTGTCCTTATAAAGATGGAAAGAGAACATTAAATAGTAAAAAACGACCTTATTAAAAACGACGTTGTCTATTGTTTATGATTGCATCACGAGAAACGATTGATTTATTTGAAATGAATTTTTTGAATGTACTTAGCACCAACCTCGTAATCAGATTTTATTCAACTTATTTTCTCAAATATTTCTCAGTCGGTTTCGTTCATATTTGAAAAACAAAATTTAACAACCCAATAATATTCTTCTAAGAAAACAAGTTTATTCTGTACTCTTGGTATCATCTTTTTCAGATGGTTTTATCCAGAGCTGCGCAACTCATTTTGTTCAAATTTCATATACAATATAAATATTTCATTAACAAAAGTATAATACGATGTGAGCAGTTTCTTTTGAAGATACCCACAATGGATCATTTGCTTTTGAGGTAAGTTTTGTCACATGAGCTCCCACTGGGAATCAAACGTCGGTATCCCAAATCAAAGGCACCTAGGTCTTTTTAGGCGGCAGTTTCGAGTTGGATTCCCGACGGGAGTTCACGTGGTTCGCATTCTAAGTGAAGATATAGGTACACGTTTTGTATAGCCTGCCTGCTGAAAGTGATAACTATTCAAAAATCTAAATATAAATCTATTTTTTCCCGGGCGGTTTCTTCAAAAACTACTCAGTCGATTTTGATCACATTTCATTAAAAACCCTGTTATGTGTTGTGAGTCGTTACTTCAGAAAAGGGGTAGTTTATTCTAGGTAAAATTTTCAGACAATTTTCTATTAAAAAATACTTAAGGGATTTTACTCATTTTAGTAAATAAACCCAATAACGTCCCTACGATATGGCACATGTCATTTCAAAACGAAAATCAACGAGTAATATTTTAACCTCGAGGATATCTTTTCTTCAGTTTGCTGAGTACGCCTGTTATAAGTTTTATATGTATATATATATTTCAAAAATAAATGCCATAACTGCAAGGCGACTTAATTTTATTTAATAAATAGAAATGAGATAGTTGAATGCGATAGTCCGTAATTTTTATTTCTTTTTTTAAATATGTATTTTAAATATTCACATGTCTCAGATATCATTAATTAAATAGCTTTAAATGTTAAAGTGTTTTATGCTTACTTAATGTCATGCATTTTAATGTATGTCCAATTTAAGTCACTAACTTAGTGAACTGTTAAAAAACACTTTCTTAAATTTGAGAAACCGTTTCTTATCTGTGCACCGAGAATATATTTTCTTAGAAACAAGAGTTTGAAACTCTCATTAATGAGAAATGAACAAAAGTAGAGGTTGTTTAAAGCGAAACGAGAAAATATATTGTTACTTTCCTAATGAATGAGAATTGCCGAATCTAATTTCTAAGAAAATATTGTCTCGGTGCACAGATAAGAAACGATTTCTCAAATTTAAGAAATTATTTTTAACAGTGTAAAGTAGTATCAAAAGGTCTCCCGCTCAATTTACCTTGCCCGAAATGAATTGTAGGAATAAGAAAAAAACAAATTAATTGAACTAAATGAAAATCAACAGTTCCTTTACCCTACTAAAATCCTGAACTACTTACAATGTATTTCAATAAATATAATTTCATTATATAAAGTCAATAAATAACGAATCCTTAAGAGGAGTTTTAGCTTCTGTACGGGTAAATAAACGATTTTGAAATATCCATTCCAATATATTATTATTATTATTATTATTATTATTATTATTATTATTATTATTATTATTATTATTATTATTATTATTATTATAGGTAGCTCGAGTGAAAATATATAATTAAAATATGTCTATCACGCGTACTAAATCTATGACTTGTAACTCCTCCCAAAACATATTTATGTTCCCTTAAACTTCTGAGGATGATTCCGATCTCAACCATTTTTTTCGTCTCTTTGAATAAGGGAGGTAGGGATTCAAAATTGATGCCAAAAATTAAATATGGGTTATTATCGTTACACCTCTCCTGAAACACATATCCTAGTAGGTGGAAAGGGATTAAACTAATTCCCATAAACCTCTTCCTTCAGTGTGGAGAATGTGCATTTTAGTTAATTGAATATAAAGGAAATACCAGTATGGCCGTTCTTCTCACTGGAACAGTGAGTTTTATGAAAAATAGTTTTAAGAAATATGCTTTAAAATAAATGTTGCAGTAAGTTTGTTTTCATACTTTTCAATTTTAGGGGTCATATTTCGTAATATTCCATCTTATCATGAGCTCAAGTTACATTGGGAATGGTTACCAAAATTTCAGAATTTAACACAATACTGTTCTTCGGAGACCTGGAGAACGCTGAAAATATTTTGTACATTTTCCCATTTATGGATCGCTTCTTACAATATTCTTGTATTATGAACACGTAGTCGTATTTATGTGATTTCTAGGTGAATATTTAGTATAATATGACTGTATTTCTAATCATAATTTTGAGAGGAAATAATTTATTTATTACACACCTAGTAACAATCAACGTCATCATAGGTATTCAACCAACCTTGGCAGTTCATTTGCCGCAATTGAAAAGCTTCCATGCTCCACGGTCTTCCTCTAACCTCTTCGTCTCGTCCATCAACTGTAGTCTTCTTGTTCCTCTCCATCTCTTTCCTGCCACCATGTACTCTAGCACGTCCCTCAAGAAATAGTTTGTTGTTACCCAATGTTTCAACCAGTTTCTCTTCCTCTTCTCGATAATATCTAGAAGTGTTCTTTTCTCCCCCACTATTTCTAACACCCTCTCATTCGTTTTTTATTTATCCAACTAATTTTCTCCATTCTCCTCCATACCCACATTTAGGAAGCTTTTAATTGGTTTTCTTAGTTTTTGCGTTATGTCTATGTTTCTGCTGCATACAGTATAATACTCTGAACTAAGAATTTTATCATTGTTTTTCTCAACTCTTTATTCATGGCACCACAAAACAAACATTTTAAAACCCTAAAGTTTTATTTCAACATTATTATTATTATTATTATTATTATTATTATTATTATTATTATTATTATTATTATTATTATTATTATTATTATTATTATTATTATTATTATTTCACCTTTGCACTTCATATCACCATTAATAATACTATTCGGGTATCGAAAACTAGTCACCTGTTCTATACTTGACCCTCCTATTTATATTCTTGTTTGACATCGACCACTTCGTTCCAATCACCATGGCGTTTGTCTTTCTCAGAAAGAAACAACAACAGAAATAGACCAAACGTATGTGTGTTTAACTTTGCGATCCAATAGAATCTCTGAAAAATTAGAAGAATAAAGATTTTAGACAAAATATTTCATTTTCCGGTAGTTCAACAGGGCAAGTCTAGAGATTTATTTCACAAGTTAAGATTAGTAATTCGTACATCTTCAAATAGATTTCTGAATTAGGTTTTTATCGTATCTAATAATGAATAAAAATGGGAAATAATATTATTATTCAATTCAAATATTTAACTTAGAGCATAGTACATGACTTGCAGAAGCTTGTAGTATTCATTCTAGTACTACAAATACGTAGAACTTTAAAAAAAATGTGTGAGATATCACTATCATATTGAAATATACTGTATAGTAGGGTGTATCGAAAAAAACTTTTTTTCGAAATCCGGTTACGGCTAGTGTGGATTTTTGGCCAAATGGCATCAATAAAACGTATAAAAAATCTCAACTCGATCCGACAACTCCTTGTGCTGCCGAGTAGAGCCCAAATGTTAGAAAAATCAACAAAAGATTCACTTTTCAACTGATTTTCCAAAAAATATTTTTTTAAATATTTCCTATATTTTTCGGTCTTTTAAATTATTGAAATAGCATTGGAAAGGAGAAATAAATACATAAAACAAATTTATTACGGTTATTTCTGTACACCACAAGCATAAAAACCTAGTTAATTATTTGTAAAAATGCACTGATTTTCTGGCGTATCGTACAATTAAATTTTAATATAAAATTATTGAAGTCTCTTGAATAACGAAGAAAACACTTTAGTGCTAAATTCTAAGAGCAGTAATAGTATAAATAATTTGCTCCCAATGCCGTATGCATCTGCTTAACACACTAGATCACCTGCCGCCCACCTCTCCCTGAACGCCTCTTCTCTTGTACTTGCCCAGCTGAAAAGATCGGTCTTATCAGTCACCAGTAGTCAACCAGCTGCGTCGAATGTGATTGTCGCTGCTTGAGTTATTTATTAGCGCTGTAGGAAATTTTAAATAAATTTGTTTTCGTGTGAAGTGCAGTGTAGAAGGGAAAACAGTGTTTCAGTTGTGTTAAGTACTTTTTATTAGGAAGAGAGTGACAGATACGCTGACGTTATTGCATCGACAAGTTTGTTACGGTCTGACGTTAGGAATAGCATTATTGGGACACCCAAGGAATTGGGTAGAACACAGCTACCAACCGTTGAAATGTATTGAGACAATACCTATGGGAGCGAAAAGAAAATATGAGAATTTCGGGATCCCGGAAAGAGCCTTCAACAAAGGATTTATCTTCTATCGTCGCCAGGAAGATTGTAGAAAATTGAGATTACGCCTCAATTAGCGGCGAAGCAATTTTCAGTGTTAGAAAGATTGTTGCAATGATGTTGAAGTACCATAATATTGTACGTGACTTGCAAAACTTAGCGAAATCCGGTTTCCAAACTTGTGCGAAACGAATTGCTGATTTTCAACAGTCTGCCAAAAATATTTCATTTGATATAGCCTTTTGTCAGTGTTCCGATCCTCTTGCCTGCAACTGCGAAAAACGAAGAAAAGTGCCAGTGGTAGAGGTACCTTTTCTTCTAGATCAAAGAACTACAAGATTGAGGCGTAATCTCAATTTTCTACAATCTTCCTGGCGACGATAGAAGATGGCTCTTTCCGGGATCCAGAAATTCTCATTTTTTCTTCTCGCTCCCATAGGTATTGTCTCAATACATTTCAACGGTTGGTATTTGTGTTCTACCCAATTCCTTGGGTGTCCCAATAATGCTATTCCTAACGTCAGACCGTAACAAACTTGTCGATGCCATAACGTCAGCGTATCTGTCACTCTCTTCCTAATAAAAAGTACTTAACACAACTGAAACACTGTTTTCCCTTCTACATACTGCACTTCACACGAAAACAAATTATTTATTTAAAATTTCCTACAGCGCTAATAAATAACTCAAGCAGCGACAATCACGTTCGACCCAGCTGGTTGACTACTGGTGACTGATAAGACCGATCCTTTCAGCTGGACAAGTACAAGAGAAGAGGCGTTCAGGGAGAGGTGGGCGGCAGGTGATCTAGTGTGTTAAGCAGATGCATACGGCATTGGGAGCAAATTATTTATACTAATACTGCTCTTAGAATTTAGCACTAAAATGTTTTCTTCGTTATTCAAGAGACTTCAATAATTTTATATTAAAATTTAATTGTAAGATACGCCAGAAAATCAGTGCATTTTTACAAATAATTAACTAGGTTTTTATGCTTGTGGTGTACAGAAATAACCGTAATAAATTTGTTTTATGTATTTATTTCTCCTTTCCAATGCTATTTCAATAATTTAAAAGACCGTAAAATATAGGAAATATTTAAAAAATATTTTTTGGAAAATCAGTTGAAAAGTGAATCTTTTGTTGATTTTTCTAATATTTGGGCTCAACTCGGCAGCAGAAGGAGTTATCTGATCGAGTTGAGATTTTTTATACGTTTTATTGATGCCATTTGGCCAAAAATCCGCACTAGCCGTAACCGGATTTCGAAAAAAAAGTTTTTTCGATACACCCTACTGTATAGGCCTATACCTTTTTATTATTTCAATCGTTAGGTATCGGCATAGATGAGCGATTATGATTTCCATTTGGAATCGGGAAACTTTGCTTTTAATCGCGTTGGTCAGCCATTCTGACTGAAACATCTCCCAAATATATACATCTCCCAAGGGTCAGTTTCTTACCAAATTCCATCCATTGTTGTTTTCATTGTTGTTTCAATGTTGACTGTTAAAAGTAAGTTGTAAGCTGTATTGGTGTGTGTGTCTTTTAAAGAAATAAATAAAATAAATGAAAAACTCCTCTGAAAAGACTATATTTTTTTTACCGTATCAAAGATGGCATCGATGAAAGAGAAAGCGCAACGTTCTGAGGTACGCAGAGCTAAAATCACCAATTCTGGTGTGTCGAAAGTTCACCAAAGAGTTTAAAAAGCCGGCACCGACTGAGAGTGCAATCCGAAAGTGGCATGCTAAGTTCTTGGAGACAGGAAGCGTCCTCGACCGTCCTCGAAGTGGGAGGCCGCCAACATCGCCTGCAACAATGAGCAGGGTAAGGGAAAGCATCATCAACAGCCCACATAAGTCGATTCCTAGACGGTCCAGTTGGAGGTGTGGCGGTGAATGAACTGAGCTGTTGCAGATTACAGGTAAAAATGTAATCCTTCCGCTATAATTTATTTGATTTCAATATGAGCATTTTTATGTAAATTATAAGCGAATTAAATCCGTCCAGACTTTATGAAAACCATGTGTATATATATATATATTTGTGTGTGTATGTGTTCTGACATACTTAAAAGGCTTCTTAAATATAGGTCAGTATGACTTTTTTTTCTCCAATGTTGCTTTTTTTTTATTTATTATACTAAAATGTGAGTTTCCCACCAAAATACCCTCTTTCTCTCGACTTAACCTTAAAATATTGAGTTTTTCGGTTCAACTCGAAGAAGCACTCTATTCTAAAAATCATAACATCACCTTTAGCTTTTCAATTTCTTACGATTTAACAGGCCTGTCGTTGTAATTTGTTTGTCTTTATTGTTTCTCTTTCATTTCTCTTACAACAATATCAACCGTAATATCGTCATTGTATTTTCTTATAATAAACTTACCTAAACATTAATCCTAGGTATGGACACAAAGTTCCGGTTCCGGCGGAACCGGTTTCGCAAGAAACCAGCTTTTGGACATCCGGTTTTCAGAACCGGTTCCAGGCCTGGATCCGAAAAACCCGGTTTCGAAACCAGATCTTAGGAACTGATTCCAGACCTGCATCTGGAGATTCGGTTCCAGAACCGCATCTTAGGAACCGGGTTTTCTTTAGATATACATGTTTGTGAATAGGTACCGGTATATGTTTGTGTATAAAAATATTTGTTGGTTGCAGAAATACGGAAGTTTAGTACAGTGTGAAAACAAAAAATAGCTAAGTTTTTTCTGTAGTTGTAACTTTGCCTTGTATTCAGATTTTGGAGGGAATTGAAATTGCCCGTATATATATTATTGTGGTAATTTTTCATCAGAAATACTTAAATACACACAGGAAAAGTAAAAGTTACTTCTGGAATAAGTCCGAGGTATTTATGTTTAGCAGTGATTTTGTATTACACTATTTGTTTCAGAACTCGTTTAAATAAAATCAGTTGTAGTTTACACACAAAAAAATCCTGTTCTATTATTGTCTGTTCACTCTAGGATGGAAGATTGTTTACAAACAACAATTGTAGTGCGAGCGTCAAAACCTTGCTTCTCACCCCTACATGGTTAATTCATGGTTGCCAGGCACATGAATCTCCGAACCGAATGTACCTACTTCTGCACAGTCATGGACCAAGTGCTATTACTACATAAATTGCTGCTTTTGAGATGACTGAGATATTAACGTTATGAAAAATTGAGTTAGTTATTATGTAATACAATCTTACATATAATGCACACTCAATTTTGTACAAGTGTTCTTGTTCGAAAGTGTGCGAAAACCTTGTACGCCTGGCAATATTGGAAGATGGCAGTTTGTGTTGTAAACAATAAACAGAGGTAGCGAAGACCGTTAGGTTCGCTGGACAGCGTTGTTTTCATGATAAGGCGACAGAAACATATTGTACTGATTGTAAACAAGGGCTAGGAATTTCGATGCGAGTATAGGTGAAAATATTCTCCCCACATATTGTCTGTTGGTGAAGGTTTGCAATGTTGCAAACTGCTAAGTGTAGAATTTCATACTAATTGAACGAGCTTTGAGAAGGATTAGTATGATGCAATAATTATAAATACTAACAACCATAAGGCGGATTTTCATGCCCGCGTTAGAACGGAAGCATCACATGTAGCGTATTCACCGTAAATTATTTTCGTTTTCATACATCCGTGCGTGTATTGCGCCAAATTACTACTCCCTAGCTAATGCGCATGCGTAAAATAGAAAGTTTGCGACTTCCGCCATGTTAGTCAGTGAATACAATAGTGTACGCGCGCTACTTCCGTCAGAATTGAACAAATTTCTACTCTGACGCGAGTGTAGCGCGCCATCTCCGATGCGTGATTTCATTGGCTGTTTAGCACAATCGCTCGCAACTCACGGAGGTAAAGGACACATGAAAATCCGCCTTTAGACTTAAAGTATTAGGAAATAAACCATGCTGCTGTAAGAAGAATATAATACACATTGAATTAAGTGTTCAAAGTACAATATAAAGCGAATTTTAACATTTAAACATTTTAAAGCTGTACACATTTGCCCTGTTTGGGTGCCCTTACCAGACACTGTGCAACACGAAAAAAGGCATTAAAATAGGTAGATCGAGCGTGGGCATGAACGCGGCTCTGGCCGGTATTCCTTATTAAGGTTTTCCTCAGTCCCACGAGGTGAATGACTAGATAGTAGCTTCTGTAAGGTAGGGGCGGATCCAGGACGGACTTCTTGAGGGCGGTGGGTTTTAATACTGCTACTTGGAGCTATTTTTAAGAGCTCCAAACTCTGGGATTGGGTTTTATTTAAATATATAAAATGAGAAAGGTTCCTTTCCTGGGGGCAATCGCCATGATCGCCCCCCTGGATCCGCCACTGCTGCAAGGCCAGAATTGGGCCAAACACCGAGGCCCCTGAATTGGCGGGAAATATATTCCTTCAGAATATTATGTTGTCAACACTTCCACAAATATTATGGTGGTGGGTTCCGACATCCCTTTTTCGTTTATGTGTGTTTAAATTCATTATGAAGTAAATGTAGAAGTGTTTCTTTCATTCTCTTTCTTTCTTTCTTCTCATCTTTCTCATCCTTGCTCTCCTTTCCCCACCTTCTTAAAATATGAATACTATCCTCCTGTAATATTGTTTCTCTCCACGGCCCAACCGGTTTAAAGAGACCAACCTGATATAGTTAACTATTAGCAGAAGTGTACCAATAAATTCACATTAGAGACAGCGCCGTAACTTATATTTTTTTTCTGGGGGGCAAGCATTAATA
This sequence comes from Thermobia domestica, assembly GCF_964235325.1. Taxonomy (NCBI): domain Eukaryota; kingdom Metazoa; phylum Arthropoda; class Insecta; order Zygentoma; family Lepismatidae; genus Thermobia; species Thermobia domestica. Next base: position 101,853,091 of record NC_137460.1, read on the forward strand.
TGTGTATTTGGGCCTCCTAGAAAAAGTTGTTTTCCTCATTCTTGGCCCCCCTCTTTCTAACTTTTTCTTACTATTTATGCCCCCCGGAGCCTGTCGGCCCTCCCTCACGGCAAGGTCTGAGGGGCCGTTACTTACGCCCTTGGGCCCATTCCATACATGATAAATTAATTAAGGGGACAACATTGACAAATCTCAAAGCCATACGAATAAATGTTATTTCTAGAGCCCCTAATAATAGACGTTTCTTACTGAAGTGGGCACAAGGCTCACTTTTGTTTTATTTACCTTTTGTGCGCTGCTTTATGTAATGTAGTGAAACTGTTTAATGCTTCATTTATAATTTCATGTTCGTATTGTATATGGATTAAGAAAATTTCGTCTCCAGATGGGCCCCTTCGAACGGCGGTGAACCTCCCTGGGGTAAGTTGCCCCTCCCCTGTCCCACACAAGTTACGGTCCTGATTAGAGAAGAAGTAAACTCTTTCGAAATTTACGCAACTTGCAAATACCAAACCCTACTAGTGCTAAAATTGATGAGTTAGTTCCACTGTTACAACTGCTATAAGGGGAAAGTAGGGGAAGGACTGCTAAGATTCGCTGGCCAGGTTTTGTGTCAAAACACAGCGCCAAGCTACAGTGAACGGACAATACTTTCACACGTTTCTCCTTACGAGGCGATATCGTACATAAATTCAGAACCGGTTCCAAAACTGGATCTATTGACCCGGTTCCAGACCTTGGTTCGAAAACCCAGTTCCGGAAATGGATCTTAGGAACTGGTTTCAGACCTGGATCCGCAAACCCGGTTCCGGAACCGGATCTTCTAGAACCGGATCCGTTGAGAGCCCAAAAACCGATTCCACCAGGCTTCTAATTAAAACGCAATTATCTTATTTGCTCATTTCTATCTCCTTAACTTTCGTAAGATACATCATAGTCTAAATCATTTTAAATTAAAAACATTCGCCTTCCTAGTTCAATATCTGATAAATATCACGTCTTTGCAACGTAAAATAATTAATCTTTCAAAACTTCACGTCCCTATTGACCTTAAATTCTTCCCTTATTTTACTTTTATCGTCGGTATTTAAAACAAACTACTGAAGTGTTGCCCTAAAACGATGTTCAAATCACGCAATGTACAGTAACATGTTAGAGCAAAAGACATGACAACTTTAATTTCTTGGGGCGAGGGTAGCGGTGCTATGCCCGCTTCCGTTGTCCCCTCTAGATTCATTAAGGTGATTGAGATACTGTGCAGCGAGAGGTAGTGGCTTGAGAAGAATATTTTACTACAATACTTGTGGTGTAAAGTGTCTTTCGAATTGATCTGGAAATTTGTTCATTAATAACTAATAAACATAATAGCCGAAAGGGCTCTTCTTCCTTCAGAGGCAACTAGTATAACTCATTCATCAGAAACAAAACTCCAGGTCAGCCCGCTATTCCTTGTTATTTCGAAAATTACTACTTCCTTTTTTTTCTGTTTACAGTTACATTTCATACGGCAAAATCTCTTTTTAATATCTACATATTTATTTCTCTCGTAACAGATTTGTGTGCACACTTCGAATCTGAACCATTAATGACATATGATATTGCCTTGAACTACTCTTGAATGGTAGCAAAAATTGTATCACTACTTTTTTGCTGCAGTCTTTCTGATGGCTAGTTTTATGTGCCTAGTAGGAGTGTATCATTACATCGTTTATTTCTCCTTATCGTAAACCCTACGAACTTCATGTAGTCCTACGATCGATTCAAGTGTGGATACTTTGAATAAATCTCTCTAAAATATCCTTACCTATAAAATACAAATTATCAGGACTTTTCCCTTACTTCACCTGAATCGTTTGAAATATTTCAGTTTAACGTCACACGACTATGTCTTTTCGGCTATGATGGAATGAGAATGTGGGAGGAAACTGTACTCCAAGTACAGCCACGGGCACGATGCTCTCTACCACAAAGTTAGTTGGCCATCCAGCAGAGGCAAGCGCTCTAGCACTGAGCCACCGTGCTCTCTACTTCATCTCAGTGACAACACTAGAAGGGGCAAAGGGACGGGGTCCCCTGGTGTCTTCCTCCATCCTCCAGACATGTTGTATTTAACTCAAGTAATGTAAAATTATATTTTTTGGTATAGCCTACATAGATATAGCTGCCCCCCAAAATATCTGTCCCTCCACTTGTTCCCCCTAAAAACTGCCCTCGTGACCATTTCATCTTCGGTATATAAGTAAAAATATGTAATATATTTTTACGAAGAAATAAAGATAGATCAATCATAACTTTACTATTGAAACTAGCAAAGTAGTAGGGTCTATATTAGGATTATACATTTTATTTTTGAGGTATGGTATGGAACACCGTATCAGGATATTTATTACAAAACATTCTAAACATACTTTTAAGCATGTTTACTCCTAGAAAATTTTGTCTGGGGTGATTAAAAAAGCAAAATATGAGGCGGCTGCGTAGGGATGTTATTTTCTAAAGGGTGTGCTCTGTGATAGACCGACATGTAATCGCAATATAATTTATTTTAGCTCGGAGGTCTTTGTTGCTAGAGATAGTGGTAGTAAATGTTACTCTGATGAACTTTCGGTACTTAGAAATAATAGTTTGTTTCAATGCTATGTTAATGTGTATCTTACCAATAATAACAAGTCATTTAACTTACCCAATTGAAGTTTTAACTTTTTTCAACACTTAATACACATTGTTTTAAATAACAACTTTATACATATAAGGTATAACAAAAAAGTCATTTTCTGAAACAATTTAGTAAAGAGTGCTGTTTATGGTATGCTTGTATTTCTCTACTTGGTTCTATAGGCAACCACAAAAGCTCTCAGACTGCCTGTAGCTATTTTGTGCGACATCACTCACTGTGACGAAGGCCTTTTAATCAAGTTGCTATTCCTATTTGCAGCCTAGGGTATGAGGAAATTATTTACAACCACACACTCTCAGTCTGTCAGTACCATTTTGTGCAACGGCGAAGGAATTCTAATCAGGTTCTTATTCCTTATTTACAGTCAAGGATACAAGAATATTTATACACTATTTCCCCATTGTACACCCAGTGGTTTCAGAAGTCTGGTGAATAACTATTATTATTATTATTATTATTATTATTATTATTATTATTATTATTATTATTATTATTATTATTATTATTATTAATAATAATAATAATAGTTCCTTTCATATTTTGTAACTAAATATAATATTAATATACGATATAAGTTATTTGTTCAAATAAACATTTTGAAAAGTTAACAAAGAGTAATTTATTATAGGGTGGTGTTTCCTCACACAATTTTCGGTAAAATAATTGAAGCGAGTTTGTTTATATTTCGTTCATGAACATTTAACTTAACATCCAAGAATATATAACATTTTCCTTGAAAAAAATGTAATTTTCTTTAAAAAAATCAATTGAAATAATTTTGTCCACATTTCACATTTATTTTAGTAATAGCTAAAAGAATACCTGCTCTTTGCACGAGGAGAATATGTTTTATTTTGGACATTACGGGCAATAGGAGATGAGTTTTGATTTAAATGGCATTTTAAATGTTACTGTTCGTCACGAATACTATGTAATCGAAACTAATATATATATATATATATATATATATATATATATATCCTCTTCCTAAGTTGCGTGGCTAAATTTGGATTTAAAAAGGTCTGGAATTGTCATCGTTTCTCTCAGTGACCCGTAAAACTATGTAATCGACATTATTGTAGGTCAATTTTGATCATTTTTGTATATTTTCCCCTCCACTTTCTTCAAGTTGCGGGGCTGAATTTGGATTTAAACGGGATAGGAAGCGTCACTGTTCATCTCATTGATCACGAAACCTATGGACTCGATCATTTTCGATTACTTTTAAATATCGCCCCTCCTTTCTCTCTCCTAGTTCAACCGTCAAAGTGAAATGATAAAAACCACCCCTGCACCGAATCTCAACTGTAATGAAAATTTGATCGATATCAGTTGGGTACTTCAAGAGTTATTAAGTCACGAATATAGTCAATTTCATATTTAATTTTTACATATACCTTCCGATTCCTCTCCCCTACGTTTCAGCGTCAAAATAAAATGAATAAAACATTACAGATGCATTCCTCATGTATGTTGAAAATTTGATCAAAATCGGGCAAGTGGTTCGAGAGTTCTTAAGTCACAAACATAGTCACTTTCATTTTTATATGTATTTAAATTTTATACTTCCTCCTCCTCCCCCTCTAGGTTTCACCGTCAAAGTGAAATGATAAATATCATACCAGGCCCAAACCTTATGTATGTTGAAAATTTGATCGAGATTTGTTGGGTGTTTCAAGAGTTATTAAGTTATATTGATTTTCATATATCTCCCCCTGCCCCTGCTCTAAGTTTTATCGTCAAAGTGAAAAGATAAAAATTATCCCAGGCCCAAACGTCATCAATGTTGAAAATTTGATCGCGATCGGTGAAGCTGGTTCAAAAGGTACAAAGTCACAAACATTCATTTTCAATCTTATATATAAGATTCTTAAGTATGACATTGCCTTAAGCTAGAACAAATCTGACACTTCTACATCCTACACTTATACCTGCTAGACTAAAGGACACGGTGATGATAAGAAATAAATGCAATGGTGGAATGAGTAAAGTGGGAGGAAACGGGAGATCCCCAAGAAATCCCACGAACACGATGTTTGTCTGCCACAAAACAACTTTGGCGCGCGCTGGGATCGAAGTACGGACCATACGCACCAAAGGTGAACGCTCTATCACTGAACCACGAGCCCTTTCCCATAATTTAGAAAATGGAAAAGTTAATGATGAGTGTATTAAGATGTATTTTCTGTCGGATTAAGCCTTAACTGTGCTGGTAAAAAAAAAGTCACGTTTGTCTGCTGCTGACAAAACCCGACATTAAAAATTACACTTTAAATCAAGTAGTAATAGTTTCATTGTGTGCAATAGTTGCAGACATAATTACACACAATCAGGACAAACCTACAAATGATGTTCCATGCATTTCTTTTTTTCAATTGTAACGAGACACCGTATTCCTTTCGTCCAGTGAGCGCTCATCAATGTCATTGTGTACAATCGCTTTGGTTCACAGGTTACTACGTTTATCTTCAATCTTCACATTTGTGTTTTACAAAACACATTCTAACATGGTTTCTGAGCAAAAATGTTTCCAACAACCGACAATGTGTTCTGTAGGTAGGCCTATACTTGTACGTCTGTTTTTTTTTTTTTTTCCAGGTAAGTGAAGAAAGATATTGCATGATTCGCTTCGTTTCTTCAAGGGGACTCTTTCATTCCATTTAAAACATTTATTATTTCCATAGAACTCTGAAGATCTATCATTGTCATCATCAGATGATGAACTGCACTTTTTATGTATGAAATGGTTACTATCATTGTTAAACTCACTATCCGTATTTCATTCAAAGTCAGATTCTAATTCGTTTTCATTTATAGTTGGACACCTTCTATATAAGAACAACTTTTTTTATTTTTAAGAAAACAAACAACAACAATTTACTTTGAAAGAGGAAGTAAATTTCATAAAGAAAATAAACTTGTGTAACTGTGCTCCAAGGTGTTTTTATACCCAAACAAGGTATTAGTATTACCAAGAAAATCATAAAGATGTTCAAACAGCATTACATACAGAAGCACACTACAAAATGAAATTATGTTGAAAAACAGAAACATCTGTCGGCAATAAGGAAATACACATTGCTAAAAAGAGGCTGTGAGGTATTTAAATTCATTCAGGGTTAATGCCGGGTCCTTTTCATATTAACTCAGTGATAAATGATAATTAGTCTCGGACTGGCCAGGTCAGGAGGGCAGGGATTCCTGAGGGGGCCCTCTCTAAATATATATTGTAGTTTCTTCCGTTCCTAGAATTTGGTAGCCCCAGCATTGAAAGTAGTCTTGAGGTCCCATTCTTGGATGTAACTAACAGTATTATTAAGTCCTGTTTGGAACCCTTTGTTTGTGACCTAGTAAGAATATATTTTCTCAATATGAAGAATGGGGTCCCAGCATCATATTGCCTAAATGTACATTGGGGCCCCATGAATGCCGAAATGAGACTGACTTTTATAAAGTCATGCTCGGTTAGTTGTTTGACAAGTTATTGCAACACCATAAAGAAACAGAACAAGTCCCCACCTTGGGGACCCATTACCACGCGTAAATGAAGCTGACAGTTCTATGAACAAATGCCCCCCCCCCTTTCTCCACACCCAAAAATCTCTAAGGATTTACAAGACTGTTAAATTTGTACCATTACTACTACTACTACTACCACTACTACTACTACTACCACTACTACTACTATTACTACTGCTACTACTACTACTACTACTACTACTACTACTAATAATAATAATAATAATAATAATAATAATAATAATAATAATAATAATAATAATAATAATAATACCATCATAAGGGAAGATGGGGCCCTCCAAGTGAGGCTCCTGCCGGGGCCGTGTATCTCCCAGTCCGAAACTGATGCTAATCGTTTTCGACTGGTCTTTGGGGGACGGATTCTATCTAATAGTAACATATATGGTTCCTATACCTCGTTGAAAGGCAAGTGCAAGTCGTTGGATAAAAATTCAAACTCTAAACAAACAAAATGAAATATTTAAAAAAAATCCTGGAGCAAAGAAGAAAATGGAGAGTATTCGTTTTGTTTTCTTTATTTGAATGATGCTTTTTTTGTAGTAAATATACAAGGTATAAAATTATGTTGTTAGAAAGTTTGAATTTCAATATCACAACGTATTGACAAACTAATTTTGATTGATTCTTTCTTCATTTACATAATACATAACTTTTTGTACTTAAAAGCATAGAAAAGTAAACAGATGTCGCAATAGTAATAATGGAACAATTAAAAAAAATCAATATGGGAAGTGATTGTGGTGTCATAAATTTATGAAGTCCAGATATATATTCACAAAAATTTAAGAACTTGCCTATTTTGAGAGTATATATAATGAACAAGTGGTGGTGGCTTAGTGGGAATTGAAAGAAGATTATAAAATAATAATAGGTTTCATAACTACTTATAGGATTCATAATTACTATATCTTTTATATTCTGTTTGCAAAATGTTAACAAGACTGAGAATATGGCATATTACTGAAACGTCAAACATTAATAATTGTAATTGATCGTATAGGTCCCTACCTAGGTAGTTTCTAATAATTTCTAGAACCAATACCGTTATTAGTTATAAAGCTTCTTAAACAGCAGTTTCCAATCTGCGGTTAAGAGCAAGGAAAGGAGGGAAGCTACTAACATAAAAAAGTGAAGCTCTGAATACAACACCATCTGTAATGACCATTTAAAATTTAAGTTTAGCAAACCTCACACTTGCTTCATTTTTAACATTTTATCTTTCCTATTTGAAATGGACGAACAGACGTTTCTGCCAAATAGAAAATTTGTCGGCAAAATACGATATGAAACATTTTTCGTGAATATACGGTAGTAATTACTGTCAATGCAGAACATATTAAAATGAATTCTGAGTGACAGTAAAAGTATTATATGTTTAAGTTTGTTCTTCCATTACCCTCCTCTATGCGTATACCCCTCGTCGCTGACGCACCTGCTCCCTACGGACGCACCTCTTTTCTACCGCTCGGGGTCCCTTGCTGCGCTCCTCCCCGACTCGATGAGATAGCATTCGTGCTTTTCAGTGGCCACCAAAAACACGTTGGTTCGTTTTTTATGCACTGTAGTATTTATGCCATTCGTCCGAACTGTATTTATACTGAACCCTCCTAAACCCAACGAAACTGGTAATGAAGCTCCTTATTTAGTGCATTTTCTGCTAGTGAGAAATATGTCAAAATTTATTAGAACCATCTGTTCGAGTAATGCTCTCAAGACTTCTGTGTTGTTGAAAATTAAATAATTATAGATTAAAATTATTTAAAAATATTAAAATAGATTACAAATTGTTATTCCAGTGTACAGCCACTTACAAAAGTATCTGGTCCCCCTAATGCTCTAATTGCATTACTTGGGGTCCAGGACATTTGCAGTTGTGAGATCGAATAGACAAAAGAAACCTAACATATACATAACATTTTTCGGCACTGACAGCAGTTGGTAGCACTTAGTCAAGTCTTTATGCAAGTAAAATTGTGAGTAGATGACGCATGAAACTTTTGTCCATTCTGAGATCAATCTCTCTGGATCAAAGCGTGTTGTCCAATGAACATCAGATGGTAATCTCAATATTGCTGTGTATGTAATGTATTATTTCATTATATACTGTAATTCAAAGAAATAAAAACACTGACCACACATGAATCAGAAAATGCTTGAAAGTAGACGAAAATATCAAATCTAGAACAACTGCTGGAAATAAGTTTTTGTAAATAACTGTCTCCACTCACAGATCTTCTACAATTATTCTTATTTCAATATCTTTTTCTTTCTAGGTAATTGAAACTTGAAGAAGTTTCAGCCTGGTCGGGATTCGTACCCGGGTCTACCGAATAGAAGTTCAATGCGCTAACCACTCACCTACCGCACCACTTAACCTTAAACCCAAACTAATACCTAATTAAAATCGTTTCATGGAAAAATACAAGCAAAATACTCAAATATAAACAAAATATAAATAAAATTAATGAAAATATAAGCAACTTGTGTGAGTGTCTTAATGACGTACTCGAGATTTCCTTATTTAACTCAAAAACAAGATATATAGACGCTCCTCAATGAGGAAAATATCACAAAACGTTCTTCAAATTAAGGCTACGTTATCGGCAGAGCCGTAACCTGTGGGGGGCAGGTTAGTAACTGCCCCCCAGAGAAGTTCCGCGCCGTTCGAGGGGACCCATTTTGAGACAAAATTTTCTTACTCTTTATACGATACGAACATGAAATTAGAAATGAAGCATCGAATATGATCGCTACATTACATAAGCAAAACAGCACACTTAAGGTAAATAGAACAAAAATGAGTCGTGGATCCATTTCAGTAAAAAAATGTCAACCATTAGGGCCTCTAGAAATAACATTTATTCGTATCGCTTTGAGATTTATCAATATTGTCCCCTTAATAATTTTGTCATGTACGGAATGGGTCTAGGGAGTAACTAACAAAACCGTAGACCTTGCCGTGCGGGAGGGCCACAGGTTCCGGGGGCCCATAAAGATTAAGAGAAAGTTGGAAAGAGGGGGCCCAAGAATGAGAAAAAAACCTTTTTGTAGGGGGCCCAAATAAGCTTATTAATGCTTGCCCCCCAGAAAAGAATCTAAGTTAGGGAGCTGGTCATCGGTTGTAGGGATGGTCCCGATTTACATTCCATTTCGTCCTTACCATAACTTCTAATTTCCAAAGAAGAAAAGGCGACATAAATTATTTTCACATTCTTTGAATTGTATCCACACGTGTAGAAATAGACAGTTCTATGTTTAGGTTCCATAACTACTAGTTTATTTTCTTATATCCATATGCGGAATTTGTGGCAGATTGAGCCGGTGGCCCTAGCCGAGTGATCTCGGGCATTCGGCTTCTGATCGTGAGGCCCAATCTTCTAGGGTTTCGAATTCCTCTGAAGAGCAAGGTCGGAATTTTAATTGTCTTCAGTATTTCTATATTCGTGTCCCTGTAGTGTTTAGAATACGTCGAAATGCCATGAGGTGACAGTGGTGAACAATACTATGGTTGGGGCGATTTGTTTAAAAAAATTCTGAAAGCAGAAAACTCCCATTGCAGCTTCTTGTGTTCAAATCCCGTCGTGAAAATTATTAATTTTTCTGAATGAGAAGATAATGTATATGTAATTGGTATTGTAATTATGTTATTCCCTTCTTCTTCTTTTTCTTCTTCTTCTTCTTCTTCTTATTATTATTATTATTATTATTATTATTATTATTATTACCACAGAAGGAAAGAAAAAGTAACATAGTCGAAGGTATTCATAGGAACAGAAAAGATATACAGTATATCAGATGCTTCTTAGGTTTACACATGAACGCAATAATATTTTTACGTTTATGGATTTACAGATAGAATTACCATTATATGACATCAATAAATGGAATAGAAATATTTTTAGCTGATAACAGTAATGCATTTTATGTCGCCCTTCCTCTAGGTAGAAAGGTGAGGTGACATATTAAATAGGATCATTCTCGTGACTAGCGTTGTAAGTTCGATCACTATTTGCAATTTGTCCACAACTAGGAACAACTCCTTAGAACTTATTTCTGGCCCATACTACAGCAGTAAGGACGTGTTTATCTCATATGTGCACATCAATTCTTCTCCAAACACGTTACTTGCCAGATAGTTACGAATGAAGGTTGATACAGGTGACGTATTTTGTGTTGTTGGCAATTCACCTGTAAAGGAAGTCATCTCAAATCTTAGACCCAGAGAAATTGAGTATTTTTCATGCTAATTTACATCAGAAGTATCAGTATTGAAGGTTATAAAAAATTCCAGAATTGTCACAGCTGGAACCGAACTCGCGTCCTCAACGTTATGAAACCAACGCTTAAACCAATACTCTAAGACATCAGTGTTCTGGGAGAAGGAAAAAAGGAGCTTGTTTCAGTAGGTTTTCGATGTGAAAGCTCGTGGACAAAAACTTTCCTGCCCGGACATTATTTTGGGATTCATTTAAACATATCTTAGTTAATCTAATTAGCTTTCTCGGTATTTTAAGTTCTGTCAGAATGCTGTATAATATTTCTCTCCTAACCGAGCCGTAAGCCTTTCTAAAAATCAATAAACAATTGTGTATTATAGTGGTAATAAAACAGAATTGCCCCTTTGTTGGAATTGAAGAAGAACAAAATTGAGGAAACAGTTGAGGCTATATTAATATCATGGCAGTCAAGGTGGAACAAAATGAGCCCTGCGAGGCTTCTAACCCGCTCCTCTTCCTGCTACTAGTACTACTACTTATACTGTGGATTCGTGTAGCAACACTGAACACTTAACGTAATTATTTTTTGGAGTATTACTTTCATCTTATTTTAATGAAAAAGTGTTTTGAAAATTTTAAAAATAAAATATAAAAATAAAAAACCTTCCTTGGTTCGAGTTTGAATCCACAGCAAAAGCAATCATAATTACCAGCTCATTGCTGTAGTACTTTGAGCCACGAAGACCGCCAGTAACAGATATTTCATTTATGCTATATTTGTGCTACGTGGCGAAAAACGGATAACTCCAACTTAAAAGAACCGCGTATTTAGCTCCTATGAGTAGAGTCGGGCATGATTTAAAAATATGCTCCTGAACACTGCTCAACCTGTCTACGTTTTAGTTTCAAGGCCTCCATTTCCCTCTTTCATATGTTTGTGTTTACTACCTGAAATGAGTATCTCTAAGTGAAAAAAGAACTTGAGGCATTTTTGAATATTGATATTTGTAATTGTAATAATAGCAATAGGACATATACTACTACTTGACTTTCGAGACATACAGCCTGTGAGTTTTAGAGGGGCTAACTACTGGAAACAATACATTTTTGAATCACTGTAATATATAAATTATTGTATTAAAAATTGAATGTAAGTATGTGTGACTAATCATCACGGCCAAATTGCAGTCACATAAAATGGAATTAGGAATATAATTAGGCCTTAATACAAACTGCGATGTAATCATATTACGATCAATATAATACTATCCTAAGGGATAGTGGGGATCCGAATATTAGCAAAAGATTGAGTATCCCACAAGCCGTTAAACTTACGGAGCTGAAATTCAGTATATTACTTCTTTATTAAAAATGAACAGAACGTCCCCTAGCATTATTTAACTATCTCCTTTATGGGGAGGGTTGCACCTTCTACATACGGTAAATAGATAGCGGGTTAGTTTGTATAAATAACCGAAAACGATCGATATTAGTTGAAAAAGAAGAAACACAGCCGTGTTCTATTTCCGGCGGAAGCTCATGTATTTCGGTTTCACGTTAATCCGTACCCCATGCCGTAGCGTCGATGAAAGACCGATGGGCAACTAGCGACATCTCGACAAAAATTGGCGTCCCGCAGCGACGATTCGCGGTGGCCCTCTTCCTTTTAGAAAATTATACCACCAGTGGCCCACCACTGGCAGAGACGCAAGAAAACGCCAATGAACCACGAAAATACTCTCCCAAAATATGTTAAACCGCCTGTATGTGTGATTTGTTTACATTAAGGTCTTTAAATAACACTTTACAAAGTACCAAGAAAGTACCCCAGAGTGGGCTCGAACCACCAAACTTATGATTATTGGGCGGCTGTTCTTCAGACTTCGCCACGTAGGCGATGAAGGAAATGTCGCTTTTAAAGGGATAAATCATGTAGATCCTTTTATTTTGGTCCATCAGAGAGTCCGTTAACCGTGTATATGAAACGATAAGTGTTTGGGGTAAGATAAAATGCGTTCGCCATGTAATTTTGTAACAAAATGATGCATATCCATTTACTTTATTTCAAAGTTCTCCCATACGCACTTTCTAATGATCGACGACAGTTGCCATCTAAATTCATACAATTAACTCACTTATCTCAAGATTTTTCACTTCATGATGTTGAGGCAGAAGTTATTTTTGACTTTCCGGAGCTCACTTTAGGAAGAATTCGTCAGAAAAAGTAATATATAATAATAACCTCATGCACATGACTGGCGATAGTTAGTGTTGGTTCCTTCGCAATTCTCTGCGACGAATCGAAGGAGCCCGGAACAAAACGAAGTCCTCGCTGCTACGCGGTGGTAGCCTCAACACCACGATTCGAGATATCTGTTTCGACTCGACCAAACCCTGCCGCCAGTTGGACACTAGCTGCAATCCTTCGACTCGTTGCTATATTGACGATCGAGGTTTACCAGCAAGTGGGTCACTAGGTGTTGCCGACGTTTACGGCATTGGGTAGGTCCACGTCTCATATAGCCTCACTGCTGAAACGGGCGTTAAACTCAAAATCAACTCAACTCAATAAAAAATATAATACTTCGCAACATATATCCATATATGCTTACCGTGCTCTTTATAATAATTCCTGACGTTTGTTTATTATATGGAGCGCATAGAGCACAGGGCAATCAGCCCATAAAGTTGTGAGCAAAATAAACGTAAAATTTGTAATGTAAGCTTCTGTATGTTCGTCTACTTACCTTGATTTGGGACTTTCAAATTTCAACCATTTTTCCACAGAAAAGTGTCGATAATTCAACAAGGAAATAATTAGACCATGATAATTTAAATGAAATTCAACGTAATTTTGCCCATGACAAACACTTTACCATTTATATCGTAAAGGTCAGATTCATTGTTTTTGTAACTGAGCGGTGCTTGAGGGGTTGACCATAGAAATTCAAACTCCGATTAGTTAGAATTTGACAACCTGGTTTTATTACAAGTATTATCTCTTTAGTCGGTAGAGAAGAGGTCATGGATCATGTGTCAGAGTTGGTGACGATGTGTTTTGGTGGGCCAGTGGTTCATCGTGGGTGGTGGGTCGGAGTGGGTCAGAGTGGGCTACGGTGGGTAGTGGATCATGGGTCAAAGTGGGTGACGGTGGATGATGGGTCAGTGGGTCATGGGTCAAGTTTTCATTGAACCACGCAATCTCTGATCAAATTTGTAAAACCAAACCAGACAGAGTGCAATATTAAGAAACAAAAAGCTCAAGATCTTAGTTATTCATGACATAACTATTGCATGATCCGAATAACTCTAGTGTATCCATAAACCATCATTTATCATATTTTACCGAAATACTCATGACTTTTCCGACAACCTGAATTTTTAATTGTTGTTAATATGCAAAGTTCAGTGATATCACTTATTCACTTACTCTCTTATGATCATCAAAACCTTTAGAGTACTTCCAGTAGATATAGAAAGGTGTAGTATCCAGGCTCGGTGTAGCGCGCAAGCAAACAAATGAAAAGCAGCAGGATAATATTTCCCTTTCCAAAACTCCCTAAAGTTGATTATTCAACAAACAGACTTGAAATCAAATCAGAAAATTCATAAAATATAAAATATGTAGGCAAGTGTCGACTTTGCGATAATAATAATAGTAATAGTAATAATAATAATAATAATAATAATAATAATAATAATAATAATAATAATAATAATAAAAGAAATGACAGAATTGCAAAATTAATTACGTAAACAATACCTTTCAATTAAGAAAAAATGATTGATACGACGCAGGGCCGTAACTTGTGGGGGCAAGGGGCAGTAACCCCAGGGAAGCTATCCACCTTTCGAGGGGGGTAATTCTAAGACCAAATTGCCTTACTCCATATACGTTACGAACATGAAATTATAAATGAAGCTTCAAACAGGTTCACTACATTACATAAACAGAGAAGCACACAAAAGGTAAATAAAACAAAAATGAGTCGTGGGCCCATTTCAGGAAAAAAAATCTACTGTTAGGGGCCTTATAAATCATATATATTATATATTACTGTCAGATTTGTCAATATTGTCCCCTCAGTTAATTTGTCGTATATAGAATGGGCCCAGAAACATAACTAACTATCCTACAGGCTCCGGGAGCCCATAAAGAGTAAGAGAAGGGTGGAAAGAATTAGGAAAACAACTTTTTACGGGGCGCAAATACGCTATTAATCCTTGGAACCTCTCCAGAAAAAATCTAAGTTACGGCGCTGCCACGACGGGATTAGAACCCGTGTCTCTGCCATACGTGTTTCACAATTTGCCACTCTACCGCAAATTCCTCATACAAAGATAATACAATAAACTAGTAGTTACGGAAGATAAAAATAGAACTTTCTTTTTCTACACGTGTTGATGCAATTCAAAGAATGCGAAAATAATGTCTGGGAAATGCACGTAGCCAAAGGGTGCCACCGAGACCAGAAATAAAAAAAGTTAAGAAAGATGAAGCAAAAAAGAAACGAGAAGAAGAAGAATCAGCGTTAAAAATATGAAGTTACATTATTGTAACGGAGCATTCTGAATTCCATCTAGCTCCATGCTAATCCTATGGACTACAAATGACAATCAGATAGACTCTCAGGTAGAGTTTAAGAAATACGAATAATCCCCAATAATATAAGCCTTTCAAGATAGATTCCAGTGACACTTGTTAAAGAAATTTTCAATTTCGCGGCAACGCTAATCCATTTCGCAGCAGGATGTTTTCACTGCCGAAAGAGATCTCGTTGCTTTCCTTAACGGCATTAAACGAAGACATGAAAAAGAAGAAGAAAAGACAAGAAGATCCGTGTTCGAAAGGCCTCGGAAGATTATATCTCTTTTATATTTTTATATCCTTTTACTAGAGATTTTTTCGTAGTTTGTTACTAAAATACTTACTAACATATCCTAATTTTATTGTCCTAACAAACCAATATGAATAAGTTGACAGTAAATTAGTTTAGATTGACCGAAACTTTTGTGAGTAACCTCAATATTTCATGTCAAGCCTCCCTATATCAAAATCATGGCTAAACGAACCACAATATTTTACCAGTAAAATAGTTTAGAATGACCCAGCCCATTGTGTGATAATCTCAAGATTTCGTCACGGACCTCCGCTACTACGAAATCATGGGTACGTTCCTGTATGCCGGCTTCCATTTTCGCGGATTTCAAGAATTTCAGATATCCTCTGACCTTATTGGCCTTACAGATAGGTCATGAAGTCATGACCTACATATAGCGGAAATTAATGCCAACTGCTGTTGGCCCTCGTGGCCGAGAATACTAGGGAACACTCTACTAATGAAAATAACTTTTGGCGTGGGTTCGATACCTGCCCAAGAATTTTTAAAATTTTTATATAACACTTTTTTCATTAAAATAAGCTTGCAGTTTTACTATACGGATCCATAATAAAAGTAATAATAATAATAATAATAATAATAATAATAATAATAATAATAATAATAATAATAATAATAATAATAGTAGTAGTAGTAGTAGTAGTAGTAGGAACGGGTTAGAAGTCCCGCAGGGATTGGTTAGGTTCTGTTCTCTTGCTCAAATTTTTCTGTACATTTTACATCAACAATTTCAAACAGCTGGTTAGGGTAGCACGCGAATATTGAAACTCTTGGGATCAGCGTAAATGCTGCCGGCGTTTCTTCTTTGGAAATTAGAATTTACGATGAGGAAGAATAGTAGTAATGTAAATCCGGAGCAGTTAAAAGCGATGAAGTAGTCTCAACTTGAAGAACGTTTCGTGATATTTTCCTCATTGAAAGAAGGAAATCTCGAATAGTCATTGTGACACTCATAAGGAAAGTCTTCTTATACGAACATTAGTATTTTGTATAGTCTTACGTGCAACGATTTTAACTAGCTAAAATTTAGATAAAAGATGAAGTGACTCGAGAGTGCAAGGTAAGTGGTTAGCGTATTGATCTTCTGTTCGGCGGACTCAGGTTCGAATCACGGCCAAGTTGAAACTTTTCAAATGTTTCAATTTCAATTTTAACTTCATTACATACTCAGTGGGACAAGAAAGATCTTCTCTCCTCCAGAAAGAAAAACGATATTGGAATGAGGAGAATTTGAGAATTTTTGTCAATGTAAACAATGATTTACAAACTTATTTCCAGCAGTTGTTCTAGATTTGATATTTTCAGCTACTTTCAAGCATTTTCTGATAAATGCACGGTCAGTATTTTTATTTCTCTAAACATACAGTATACAAAGAAATAATACATTACATACACAGCAATATTGAGATTAATATATTGTATTTTTTGCAAAACACGATCCGAACCATTGAGATTCATCTTAGAGTGGAGAACTGTTTCATTAGTCAGCCACTTTACAATTTGACCTGCATATGCACCTGGATCAGGTTCACCAACTGCTGTCAGCGCAGAGAAAAGTTACGTGTAATTTGGGTTTCATCTGTGAAGCCGTTCTCGTAACTGCAAATTACCTGGACCCCAAGTAATGGAATTACAGCACTTAGAGGGGGGGAGATACTTTTGTAAGTGGCTGTACTAGAACATGAATTTCAAAATTTATTAAATCAGGACAAATTATATTATTGTTGTTGTTATTATTATTATTATTAATAATATTATTATTATTATTGTTATTATTATTATTATATAAGCAAAAACGTAATGCGAGAAAATTTAGGAAGGCTTGTGCCAGGTATCCAAGGCTGGTTACCCCTGTTCTAAAACCATTATAATAACTTACGACTACTGATTTGCAATTACTAACCTATGACAATATACCATATATGAATACTAACCCTGTGGGCTATGAACCCGGAGGGCTAATGCCGCGTTCACAAAAGCTCACAATTTTCCTCTGTTCGTAGCAACTGAATCCGGTTTCTACTTTGTATTTCTATTTCTGCGAGATCCATCTTAATATTATCCTCCCGTCTGCGCCTAGATCTTCCGATTTAACTTCCAGTCAAGACTTTGAAAGAATTCCTATTTTCTTCCATCCTGGATACATGGCCTGCCCATTTGATCCTCCCCTAACAATATTTAGTAAACCTATAACTTATACAGTTCTTTGGGTTCGAGCTCATGTGGTTGGGATTCCACGTTAATCAGTATTCATGGGATTTTTTAAAGAATAATTTATATACGTGTGAAAGTTAAAAGCATGTTACAAATATGGTGGACATTAAGAGAATATGGAACGTCATCCGTCATAAGAAACAGTAAAACTTGCGTCGTGGAACAATGTCCACACTGTAATGCTACAACTGTAATTGGCGAATAAAGAAAAAAATGAGTTTAAAATAAATAAATCCATTATTATACTTAGAAGTCTCAACTCAAAAAACAAAAACAAAAAAAAGAAAAGAAAAAGAAAAGAAAAATAAATAAAACTACCAAAGATTTCTGTTTCGGTCTTGGACCTACTGTAGTGGACAAGAAAGTACGCATTGATTTTTCCTGAGGTTACGGTCATTTTGTTTTATTATTATTATTATTATTATTATTATTATTATTATTATTATTATTATTATTATTATTATTATTATTATTTTCGGTACTGCTCTTTCGTCTTCAGTTTCTTTATTCTCTTCTGCAAAATAACTTCTGAGTGTGAATTTTATTTTAAATGTATAAAAATGTATAGTTTATGGGATTAAAAATATTTCGTTACATAAAATTTTTAAAGAAGGCCGCGGTGGCTCAGTGGTAGAGTTTTCATTTCAGGTGAATCGCAGCTCGCGGCAAGTGAGCTTTGTGTTGGACAAACACTGTGTGTGTGGGTTTCCTCAGAGTTCTCCTGTTTCCCCCTTCCACTTTCTTCATTTCCCATTACATTATTTTCTCATCATCACCGTCTCCTTTAGCCTAGCCGGCATATCCGTGGGACGTAAAACTTAAAGATTTCATTATCTCATTTATAAAATTGTTAAAGACATTTGATATCAAGCAAAACTTTTATTTTAATGCCAAACGTACATAGGTGGTAAAATTGAAGGAAAGTGAACTTTTATTAAACAAACTTTTAATTTTTTTTTAATGAATTTGATATGAAAGCAGTAATTAGAGGCTCATTTGTAGTACTATAGGTAATACAATAATAATAATAATAACGTTAACTTTCTTCCCAAATTAAATTATTTCAAATATCAATATAATTTCAAGTCAAAACAGTTGAAACGTAATACACTATATATTCTTATAAATGTTATATAAGAGAACAGCAAAGAAATATAGTTTATAAAATATAACCTTACTAATAATATCCATACAATTATTTATCCTGAAATGATAGTCATAAAACAATGTATACATGTGGTGAGTGTTGCTGGTAATTCAGGATAATGCACTTTCAAAATGTAAAATGGGCTATAAAGTTGGAAATGACACACGTTTTATGGCTTCGAAACATTTATTTAAAGGCGGAAGCCGTATTGGCTGCAAAATTGACCTACATATGCACCGAAAAACTTTAATACAGACAAATGTGATAATGAAAGAACAATTTTATTCCGTCACAAGTAGACCTTGAAAATGTTCGAGTTATTTCTATCCGGTATCATCTGGCATCTACGTACAATCTCCCACCCATTGCATGCGAAGGAAATATTCAGAACGTTATGTATGTTTCATGCATATGATAGAGCGTGTGTGTGTGTGTGTGTTGATTTTTGGAAGCGGAAAAAAGGATGACTGGGTGTGGAACAATATTTCACTCTAATATAAGACCTCATTTTTCTTCTTTCGTTCCGTGCATCGTCCTTCCTCTTCCCTTCTCTGTCTCTCATTTTCTTGTCATAATCTAACGCCCTTCAGGCTCGTAAAAAAAATGTTCGCCCTTTCGTTTTACTTATGACTTCACCGGAAAAGAGAATATGACGTTCCACTGAAGATGAAAATTACAGGACGTCCTTTTTGTCCTAGTAAAATAAGAAAGCCTCTTTTTAGTAAGAATTCATAATCAGTGGCGGTTCTAGAAGGTAAGAATTGGAGGAACAGCCAGAACCCAGACTATGATAGGTAGAGCATATCATGAGTTTACTATAAACTTTAAAAAATGTATCAATAATAGTTTAATTCTTTCTGTCATTCAAAACGCTGGGGACCTAAGTCCCCCGCCAACGGACTAGATTCGCCACTGTCAATAATGTTCTTTTCCTAATAGAAAATAAATGAAATTTTTGAGTTTTACATCCCACGGTTATGCCGGTTAGGCTAAAGGAGACGGTGATGATGAGTAATGAATGAAATGGTGGAATGAAGAAAGTGGGAGGTAACGGGAGAACCCCGAGAAAACCCACGCACACACTGTTTGTCCACCACAAAGTTCACTTGGCGGGAGCAGAGTTTGAACCCGAGACCGCTAGCACCAGAGATGAACACTCTACCACTGAACCACCGCGGCCCATCTTTTCCTAATAGAAGATTAGCGCAATGTATTATTTTTATGATATCGGACGATCAAATTGTGGGTGCAACTAATGAAAGAACAGAAAATGCTTATTTATTATACATTTAATTTTTGCTATGTTGAACTGTATCATTCACCTCACAGAGTAATAGTAAATACCAGAAGCAATGGAACGTATCTTCTTCTTGACTTGCCTCTTGCTATTCTTAAAACTTCCTCAAATACTTCACAATAAGTTCTGTTACACATAAAAAGTTTTCCGACAGCCATTTCAGGTGTCACAGTGGGAATGATCTAGGTCTTGAACAGTCACAAAGAACATCTCTGATCATAAAACTTTTCATACAACAAAGTTCATGCAACTTAGGTCACTTGATAATTTTGTCCACTTGACTCAGATAACAAACGTTTCCCATACATTCAATTGATGTCAGACAATATATTTGCCCATTTGACTAGGTAGTAAAATTTCCCCATACAACACAGTTCATTGGATTGAGGTCAGATGACAGTTTTCTCTATCCGATGGAAGTAATGAAAGTTTCCTACATAGCAAAGTCCATTGAATTGAGGTATGTTGCTATTGTTGCCCATTTGATCCTCATTACAAACCTCTGCATATTCTAACGTCTACGAAATGAATTTCCCGCTTTAGTGGTACTGGTACTCACTTTATCTCTACTACATAATTCATGATCGACAAAGCTTTATAGAATTGAGATAAATTGACAATGGGTCCATCTCACTGAAGCTACAAACTTTCACATATTGCAATGTATCCATGAAATTGATCTCAAGTAATAGTTCTACGGATTAGACTCAAATTACTAAATTCTATGTATAAGCATTGATGACACTTGCAAAAGTATCCATTTGTGACAAAAATTCCAACTCCTGCTAGTGTATAGAATTAAGTTCAAGGGATAGTGTTGATCATTTGAAAACTCCTGATGCTTAATTCTTGCTTATGCAATGCTATATTCCAAAAGCATGACTTACTTCATTCCAAGTTTCTTATTCACATTCCTCCGCACTTTTATTAGCAAAGATCCACACACAGTGTGGTTAATGCTTTCCAAAAAGATGCTTTCTAATGTTAATTCACTAAAAATTACTCAAATACGTAGTAAATTTGTGGGTTAGGTTTGTAATGCGGTTACTACGGGTAAATATGTTATTTAACTGTAGACAGACCTCTGTGTCAGTTAAATACGGAAGACCAACATGCTATGAGATAGTTTCATTAATGTTTCAGGGAGCTCGTTAATGTTTGGCTCGTTAGTATAGCGCTTACCTCTCATGTATGGAGTCTCTTGTTCGATACCCGGTCAAGTAAATTTGTGGTGGACAGCATTGTGCCTGCAGCTTTCCTCGAGGTATTCCCATATCCTCCCATATTATCATTCCACCAATTCTTTCATCACGATTCACTTGCCTTAATCACCGTCTTCCTTTTCCAATCATGCATATTAAACTGAAAGATCTTATTTCATTTTTCCTTAATGTTTCTTCAACAATGCGTATTATTTTTATCTTTCTGTGTGGACCAGTGAAAGAAATGTGTGTATATTCATATTCCTTCCAAGTAGTATAACGAAGAAGAAGCCAAGAATATATCGACAACTTGTCCCAAGCATAGTTCTTGGGTCACCCTTGACTTCCAAATACGTTCATCTTCAGATATGTATGAGTGGTTTACAACAAGCAGTTTGCTTCCAAATTTCTCTAGCACGTTTTCTAAGGAGTCAAATATGATTGTACCCTAACTTCAACATGAACACCTCCAGTACTCTGGTCACGGAACAGAGGATTATAGAAGTGCCTATAGGATTATCTTTCCAGAGGATAACGAACCATATAAAATCATAACATTGCGATGCCAAGCTTCAAAGAATTATCTAAACAAAATCAACTTTAATGTTAACTACCTAAAAAAAAAAAAACATAGGAAACAGATCCAACGAGAATTTACCGATGCTTAGGACATACAATAAAAAAATATTCGCTTAGCCTATGTTACGCAAATTTGAAGAAATAACACAAACTAGTGCTCAAAACTCTCTCACGCTCTCTTTCAATTACTGAAACAAGCTTTCTCCTAGTAGTATATGTATTGCTAGTTCCACTAAACCTTTGTGATAAATAATCATAATAATAACTCTTTATTTGGTATTTTAATATTCGATTACATTGAAATGTATTCATTTTCGCCAATAGTTTTACAGAAAAATTATATTTTTAGTTCCTAGAACCTAAATGTTAAATTTTCATTAAAAAGTAATAGAAATATTTGGTAAATTTTAGTGTTTTTACAATAGTAAAGCTAAAAGTATGTTTTAAAACTTGTATTCCTTAGATTTGTTTATGATAATATCAGAAAGATATTAAAAAAGAAATTTCTGAAGTTCATATTCAACATTAAAGTTTCGAATATTTGTGAAAATTCACTTTAATTTTGCCGGAAAATACATTGAAGTTGTTAATTCTAGTTATCTCAACGTTGAATACGAACGCAGCTAGGAATCACAGTATGATTTATATGCAAGACCGAGACTATATTAATCTATATTATCAATGATGTTAGCAGTGATGCTAACAGCGTGTGACCCGGAGAGAATCCGCCCCCTCCAAAGCCACCGTTGTCTCCAGAGGCAAATCATCTATCGTGCTTAATAACAATTTCAAGTATTCTTCCAGTACTAAATCCCTGTGTGTTAAAATTTTACCCAGGATAAAACGTCTAGAGTGGTATTGACACATTGCGTCATACGAAATATTATACTTAAGTGAAGGCAACGAGAAATGTGCTCCAGTGATATCCTTGAATAGTAATTCTTAAGTGAATATTTTGTGATGTCATAAATTGCTGCTGTTGCTTTCCATGCTTTATATGGAGACGAGAAGGAGTTGGTAAGTAACTTTACTATCTAAACTAGACAAATGATAGGCAAGAAAGAATATCAAAAACGAATTCACTGCCTACACCTTGCTACGGATCTGACGAAGGACGGAAAACAACTGTAGTCATTGCGTATTTTCTCATTACTTTCTCTCTAGTACAAAATTCACGATATTATGATACTTGTTTTGCATGCGCAATCTTTCCTACTATTGCGTTCAATGAAGGTCTGCGCAATGTCCCTTTTTCATGATTGCAAGAACTCTCTTATTTGGGTAGAGGATAGCGAACCCGCACAGCTTGGATGGAATTGTTCAGACTGGCTAGTTTTGTCACTAAACTAATTCAAACACTCATCACATTTTGATTATTTGACACTACAACCTTCCTATGAATTGATATCGAACACGTGCTAAAATATACTCACTTACTTTGCACCATTCGCGCAAAAAGTGAAAGATAATTCTCAGTGTACATATTCTATTGATACATGAATTTAATTGCTGAATCAATGTGCAAAGATACCGATTCTCCGTTTGTTACAAGTTGTCATCCCTTTCTTCCCCCACCCATCCGATTGTCGCGCAATCACTCCTACCATGCGATCTCTCCTAACTTTGTCTTAATTAGAAAATTTTCTACGAAGAATTTGTAAATCTTTAATTTTGATTATGAAATTCATAATTTATGATTCAGTAAGGTTAATATATTCATATCAAAATTCCCATGATCCTTTTTGCATGAGTCTGAAATAGTTTAAAAAAATGAGAGAGTGAATTCAGCCTGAACCTAGTGTGTAATTCCCCATTTTTAACATGAAAATTAACTGTGATTTTTGCAACAGAAAACAAAAGTAAATTAAATACTTAGTTTAACATTCTAAAGACAGTTTTTAGTCTGCCCTTTGAACTAAAGAAAAAGTATGATTAATGCAAGTGAATGACAATGATATAATTAGAGTACTGAGAATTTTGGTAGAAACACGAAAACTCTGAGAAGATCCACAAACACAATATTTTACACCATAAATTCAGATGAGAGGAGATCGATCCAGGGTCTCTTCGCACCAGAAGTAGAAACACGAAAACTCTGAGAAGATCCACAAACACAATATTTTACACCATAAATTCAGATGAGAGGAGATCGATCCAGGGTCTCTTCGCACCAGAAGTAGGCACTCTACTGCTAAGCATATGTGCTCACCTCGTACTTTGTTTGATACTAAAGGCATAGGTTAGTTCTTTTTTTGACAATGATATAAGTTAACAGACAAGTAAGTACATTCACATCCGGTTTTAGAAAAGCATATTTTCTAAGAATTTCCTAAAACTATGCTCGATTAACAAACATTGTACGATTTTGTCCAAGGCTTATCGACGAAGGAGGAAAGAGCTTAAATTACCTCTACTTTAGGATCATGTATTACAAAAAAAACTTTTGTAAAAATCGAAAAAAAAGAAAAAGGAAAGAAAGAAAAAAGAAAGAAAAGAAAGGAGGAATAAAATCATAAATTAGATTTTCATAAAAGATTATGAGTTTTTAGAAATCTTTTTGACGCTTAAGAATGCTGTTTCTCCATCTCTCGAAAGGATTGAAATTGTTCAAAAGTAAAAAGAAAGAAAAAACTTTTACTTAAAAGATTACACATCAACGAAGATGATGATGAAGAAGAAGAAGAAGAAGAAGAAGGAAAATTCAAGAAGATTAAAAAGTCGTTCAAAACATTTGTTCTTACCACCAACTACAATACGCCACAGGCATCAAGAAGAAACCTGAACTCATCACAGACGCCTGAGATTCTTTCGAAAGCCACCGATGTCACAGAAAAAGCTTCCACTCAAAACACTGAACTGCAGAAGTATAAGAAAATATATGATATGTAAACTACCTTAGGTGTGATCAAAACTTGGATACACATATATGATTGCTCTCCTAACCTGGGCTATAAATTACAAGTAACAAATAAAGATTGCAGCAAAAAGTCACTTTACTATTCATGAAATTATATACAAAAGTGAAGTGTGAGCTTCAAGAAGATTACAAAGTCGTACAAAACATTTGTTCCAAGCAAAAACTACAATATGCCACAGAAATCAAGAAAAAAACTGAGACAATGAATATACGAGTTATTCGCCACCTTCCAATCCATACCAGCGTTAAAAACATTAGAACAGCACTCAAGGAGAAGGATTACCCAATATTTTCAAATGTGAACCCAGAATCGTGAAGGAGGGAAAGGGAAAGTCCTCATCCCATTATTCTTGATTACATTGAAGAAGACTCTACATGCCTCTTGGATCTTTAAAGACTTATTGGTACACATGAAAGTTCGCATGGAACCACTATGAAGGAAACATTACTCGCAATGCTTCAAAATGCCAAAGATTTGGGCATTCGCAAGCATATTGCCAGCTCTGCCTCGGTGCTTTAAGTGCGCCGGCTCTCATTGGACTTACCAATGCGAAAAGGAGACCAGAGACACCCTAGCAAAATGTGTCAACTGTAAAGGCACTCATCCTGCTACCGCATCCGCATCAAGACACCGCATCCGCTTCAAGACCTGAGTCTACAATATCACACGCTATCGAAACTTCAAAACAGAATACGTCTCTTGATCATAACCCATTTTCTGAAGATATCCAAATTATTAAATAGCTTTTTCAAATTCTGAAGGACTTAAACCTGACCAACATAGTACACACCCTACGCACCTACATGCCACAGCTGAAAGACGCCCCAGATTTGCTCAGCAAATTCACCATCCTCACGAATTTCTTTTCTGAAATACTACCGTAGAATCACTTAACCTTTTCAGCACTTCAACGCTCTGAACTATTAACCATAGAGTCAAGAAGCCTTTTCACCCGCCCATCTTCAGATTGGAATTAAATTGCATTTTTAAAAAAAGATACTTAAATTATTTTCCTCCTTTGTCCAATGCAGGATAGTGCTGGTCATAGTAAGTCCTAATAAGAAATTTTCGCAAATTTTCTTCAAGGTAATCGGAAATGTCACTGTCTCAGCAACCCCGAAGACTAGGCAATGGACCCTAATATTGGTCATTTTCAACCATATTTATATCTCTCTCCATCTTTCCCATGTTGCGGGGCTGAATTTTGATTTAAATAGCATCGGAGGTGTGACAGCAACCTCGGAAACTATGGATTCGACACTAGTATTGGTCATTTTCGATCATTTTTAAAATATCCCACCTCCCCCTCTCCTAAGTTACACCCTGAAAGTGAAATAATAAAAGTCATCCTAGGGCTGAACCTCATCTATATAGCAAATATGATCGAGATCAGTCTTGTGGTTTTGGAAGAAGGAAGTCACAAACATAGTGACTTTCATTTCTATATATATAGATTAAACACATGTGTCAGCGTTTTTAGATATTTGGCCTAGAATGAATAACAGAGGGTGCTCTAAGATATCTCTACAGAACATTCGAATCGTGTAAGAGTCTCCGAGTACAGACGAATTCTATGTAAAAACGATGCACAAAGAAGAACCCTAAATACTAACTATAGTAAACGGCGGGGTATTTGCTAGTCACCATATAAAATACTCATTCCCTAACGTTAAGATATTTTGATCAATATATATTAGATTACGTATATGGATAATCATTATAAATCAAGCATTAAGAAATTAGAGTTAAAAGCACTCTAAATCATCTTATAATTTGCTTGTTTACCAAACGCGAAACTTTCTGTAGGTAGTAGTTGTACTATACACGAATTAATAAATATTTATTTACCCTTTTGCTTTAGTTCTCATAATCGTTGGTATATATACGTAGCATATAGTTTGCTTTAAGAGGCTTTTCAGAGCAAACCTAGAGAGAGAGAGAGAGAGAGAAAGATGAAATTCTTGATGAGAAATTAAGACCACACTTTACCACAGGCTATTCAGAATTCAATATCTCTCGGCCCCGCTAATCTCAGAAATTTGTTTTCAACTTGAGAAATACCGTAGCTTGAAGCATTTTATTTGGTGTTTTAAGTACTTATTCAACTAATATGTAGTATTACAATGTGTTATCTGCTTCGAAGATAACTACCAGAAACGCGTGCTCATTTATGTGAGCTGTACTGGTGACAAACATTTGTTTTAAAATTTAAAACAATACGTCAAATTACGAATAAGAGTAAATTTTAAGATATTACTAGATTTTTAATGAAAGAAACAGCGTCCAAACACTGATACATCTAACTGAACTGAACAAATTATGTTGGTGAGCGTAATTTCCTGATACGCATTTGTCGAGAAAATTGAGAAAGTGTGTGTGTCTGGGTGCGTGTAAAGATTGTTTATGTACGATAACCACAGTAGGCCTACGCTATTATTATGAAGCTGATACTGAATTCAGGATTTTTTCTTATGACACTTACTTGTTAGAAAAAAGAAAGAAAGGAAAGATGGCAGTATACCAGATATGTGGAAATTGGAACAGGTTGTGGACCAATCAGAGAGGACTTATTAGCGTCGAGAGGCATATGAGAAAATGTATATCATTTTCAAAACAATCGAATGGCTATATTTAATGGAGAAAACTGTTCATCGTACGCTAACATCACAGGAACACAAACACGGTTATAACGGTAATCAAAATATTTATTTACTAAAAAGAAGCAGAAAAATAATTGTATATATATATTTTTTGATAAATCCATAAAATATACTACATTGTCAAATTCCATATACAATTGTAACAATGAATTATTAAACAAAACCGAAATGACATACAGTGAAACCTGTCTATGTTGGCCACTATCGGTTCCATTGAAAAGTGGCCAACTTAGACAGATGGCCAACTTACAGAAAATAAGTGGGATTGGTGTAATTTTAAGATAGGATTTCTAGTATTACTTGATTGTAAAATTTTAATAAGCAATGGCAGCATAGCTACTTTTAAATATTGTATATAGAGTAATCATATCAATGTACAGTACTAGAAAAAGGTAGTACAGTATGTTTAATATATGTATCTTTATCTTCCTGAAAACTAGTCTGGTACACTTAATTATTCGGATTGAAAGCGCAATAACACAACCATATATAATATAAACTTATTCACGCAGTTTATTGAAATTGATATTGTAGCATACTGAGTTATTTACGCTGAAAACATTGTAATAAAATATTCATAAAATATTATAATATAAGTACATCCGTCCAAAGAAATAAATATGTACTTCTTGAAAGAAATCCTGGAGGTTTAGGGGTACGGAAAGTTTCAGATTTGAGTCTCCCTGCGTTCTTGTCTTCTTCTTATGGGGTGTTGTCGCTCGTCTCCAAAGTTCTTAATATTCCAGTTAACGAAGTGAAGATTCCTCATCTGACAGAGGCATTAGAAATATGGAGAGGCATTTACCACACAATTTCGGTTGTAAAGGAGTCGCAAAGAAAATGGGATGAAATTGTAATCAACGAGATAGCTGAAAACGAGGTAGTTTCGCAAAATGACATTGATTCAGCTCGCCTCAAAGCACTACGTCAAAAAGAGTCTGGAGCATGGTTGCAAGCCACACCCTCTAAAAACATCGGAACATTTTAGAAACAAATATTTTTCAAATATGTGTAGCTTTACGCCTAGGACTTAGTATTTGCTATGAATTCACATGTGCGTGTCAAAGTCGGATGGATGAGAAAGGCTTAAACGCATTAAGTTGCATCAAAAGTGGAGGGAGAATTTCACGTCACAGTGAATTAAATCAAATAATAAAACGAACCCTCACCAGTATAGACTGTCCTAACATTTTAGAGCCACCAGGAATGTATCGGAATGATAATAAGCGGCCAGATGGATTTACTTTGACACCTTGGAAAAGGGGCCAGTGTCTAGTATGGGATGTAACATGTGTAGATACTTTTGCCCCATCTTACTTAACGTCAATAGTGAAGAAGCGGGAAGTGCAGCAGAGACAGCGTGTATGCGGAAACATTCTAAATATTCAAAACTTAAAGATCACATTTTTATTGCGTTTGCCACGGAAACAATGGGCATTTTTAGCAAAGAAGTCAGAATGTTTTTAAAGGAATTAGAATCAAAATTAATTAACAAATCAGGAGATCCTAGAAGTGATTACTTTTTGACACAAAGGATAAGCCTAGCCATACAAAGAGGCAATGCCATTAGCATATTAAACTCCTTCCCATCTTCACCCAAGCTGGATGAAATTTTTTATCTAAAATAAATATAAACATTTTCTGAATGTTAATAATTGCTACTTCAAAGACATATACAGTATAAAATGATATTTTTGTTTATTATTGTGAAAGAAATTACTCTTTTGAACGAAATAATTTTTGAACGAAAGCCAATTTTTCAATTATTTTTTAAAATTTCTTTTTCTTTTTTTTTTTACAATAGATAGTGCAAGAACAATTATCGGTTTCGTTTTCTCGTGGATTCAAAATTCGTTAACATTTTTCTCTAATTTTAACGGTATCTTCTCATATCCCATTTTTAAACTGTGAAACATGTTTAGTATAAATAGGTGTTGCAGATCTCGCCGTTAGATGGCAACAAGCATTCTCCAGCTGTAGACATCTACCGGATGAAATTGAAACTTCTTAATACGTGAATCCTTTTATATTGTCTACAAGAGTTCATTTAAGTACTGTATAACAGAAAGATGTGTGTACTATTAGATACCAGATTGAATCTGTCATTTAATTTCTCCCAGCAAATAAAACACAGAGTTCTAACAGTGTCACACAGATATGCTTCAATCAGTAAACTACATACTCCTAACAATGACGCATACTATTTGTAAATAAATTAGAAAAAATCATCAGTGATTCATTACATTCGGTTAAACAAAAGGAAAAACCTTTAAATACAAGTTCTTAATTTTTCCACATTCCACGTTATTTCTTTCCGAAATCTCAATATAAATAGGGGAAGGCGTTGTACCTTTGAAACAATGTACCTTTGAACACCTGTGCTTTTCTCGAATTCAGAGCTATCTAGGTGCGGTGATTAAAATTCAATTGAAAGATTAAATGAAAAAAGGCACTAAAACGCGTTTGGCTGTTGTTTACTGAGTACTGTGTCGAGTAATGTTCCTTTTAATTTTTTCACCCCCAAAACGAAGATTTTTATAGTTACCTTTTGAGTTTTGTGCTCTTCGGTTTTCGCAACCTGTGATATTTATTTCTCCAAATTTGGGGTAGAATCATTGGTGAATACAGTAATATTTTTAGTTTTAACTTCTGTTCAATATTTAAGCTAGTGGAGAACCTTTTTTTCGTAATGGTGACCCTCTTGTACCTATGAACATTAATGCATCGTGTACCTTTGAACGATAAATAATACTGTTTAAAGCTACACAATGTAAGTAATTAAAACAATTGATACATTTTACATAGGTTAGGTTAGGATATAAAGTTATTAATTATAATTTTAAGTACTTTCTATATATTCGCTTATTATATAACATAATGTTAAGAGTTGTATATGCTCAACTATATTGTTCACAAGTTTTTGTTAGAACTTCTCTCCAATTTTTAATTTAATTGATAAAATTTTAATTCTGGGGAGCTTTTTATAGTTAAACCTTTTATTGCAGTTTATAACTTAATATTTGTGGCTTCTTTTTTATTATTGCCGCAGAAACATTGTAATTATCACTGTTGAAAGGTACAAGAGGGTCTGTTCAATGGTACACGACCATAATGTACCTGTGAACAAAACGGATTTGTTCTTATTTTATCTTATAAAAGCTAAATTATGTAACACGTTTAAAAATCATCCTATCTGATAGCAAAGAGACGACACTTCAAATGTTCGACAAAAATTGGGGAAAATGTGCTGAATATTAGCACCAAAATTTCGAAGACTCTAAAAGTGTTCACAGGTACAACGCCTTCCCCTAGGCTCTTTGTTAAAAAGATCCCCAATTCTTTTCTTTTTGAATATTTTAACGTAGTAAATGACCTATATGCAATCAAGAATGCCAAAAATATGAATAAATGATTCAGTTTGCATCTGTTAAACAAACAAGTAGTAGGATCAAGTTTATGTGAAGTAGTTTGGTTTCTGTAACGTGATATTATTTCTATTAATATTGAAACCAATAGTTTTAATAGATTTGTATCACCTTTGGTTTCACTAGATACTAGGGAATGGAGATAAGAATATATATTTTGGGGCGATTAATTGATTCCAAAGCCATTATTATTCAACTTTGTCCTGGAATACGCTATAAGGAAAATCAAAGATAGCAAGCGGGGCCTAGAGTTGAATGGTGTTTACTATTTTAAGGCGTATGCTGATGATGTAAATTTAATGATAGATGATAGGAGAGCAATATAAGGAAATGCAGAGGTCTTATTAATTGCTTGCAGAGATATGGATTTAGAAGTAAATGCAGAGAAAACTAAATACGTGGAAGTTCGTCGGGATCGTAATACGGCAAATTATGGATGCGTTAAAATATTAAATAATACTTTTGATAAAGTGGATACTTTCAAATATTTAGGATCAATATTAACAGAGGAAAACCATACCGGTATTAAAAAAAATTAAATGTCTATTAAAAGCAGGAAATTCGTGTTATTATTCAGTTCAAAATCTCTTGTCCTCGCTAATTCTGTCGAGGAATTTGAAGCTTAAAATATACAAAATGATAATCATATGTGTTGTTTTGTATGGGTGCGAAACATGGTCGCTTAATGTGAGAGAAGAACATAGGCTGAAAGTATTTGAGAGGAGATCCTGAAACGAATATTCGGACTCAAGAGGAACGGGAATGGGGAATGGCAGAAACTTCGTAACGAGGAACTACATAATTTATACGGTTTACCAAACATTATTAGGGCTATCAAATCTAGGAGTTCAGGTGGGTAGGCCATGTAGCCAGGATGGAAGAAAATAGGAATGCTTTCAAAATCTTAACTGGAAGACCAATCGGAAAACGACCATTAGGAAGACCTAGGCTATAAAGTTAGTTAGTTAACTGATTCCAAAAAAAAAAAACGCTTCTAGCTATCTATTACCATTTTCACTATATGCTCATAAGCGTTAAAAACATAAATGCTTCATTTCTATATTTTTAGTTTGAGCATCACTTCCAACAATAAACTCAATTCCGAACTACTGACTCTGTACATCGTGGTCAGAATTGATGGTCATCGATCAAATAGTTCTAGAGACTTTTTTTGTCTCCTACATTGACATAAACATCCATACCTCAGATCTGATTTCGATTTTCTTGTTCGAGCAAGGTATTCCAGCTAGGATGGGATGACTCACTCCAAGGTTCCCTTCTGCTGTAAGGGATCCGATTTGATTTCATGACTATGTAGAATAAGACGCATCGGCTCAATACTATTCCGAAAGATGCGTTCTAGAAGAGTTTTCGAGAATTGCACGACCGCTGGGACAAGTGACTGAATTTCTGAGGGGACTGCTTAAAGTAACTCTTTTTTATGACTGCAAAATGATAATTTTTTAGCACATCTTTACATTACTTTATTAACTATGCAAGTGCTTATTTCATTTCCATTTGAAATTACAAAATGCAAAAGGCCATGGCACCCACTGCCACTAGCTTAGAATGTTGCTATTTTCTTATATGCAGATTGATATACGTGGTAAAAGCATACACTCAACTTTACTTAGAATTTCCTCTATTGTAGGAATACAGAGTTCGATTTTCATTGTCATGAAAAGACAACAGACACAAGAATACCAACTTAGTGATCCAAATCAATTTCTATCAAATTTTACATACTAAACGTAAAGTAAAATAGTACGTGGTTTTAATTTTGTGCGAAGTAGATTTCAGCGAATAAAATAGCGTACGCGTATAATTAATTAAAATAACATTGGTATTGGTAATTTGTCTTGAGAGAACTATTAGGAAAACAGAACTCCTACCAAACTTATCACCACGAAATGTTAAAATTGATAATAAAGCTAATTCAAAATAACTTAAGTACTGTACATGTAGGATTGTAATGAAACTGCATGCAAAGACAGTACAAATAAAATAACGAAACTGCATGCAAAGATAGTACATATAAAACAATGAAACTGCATGCAGAGACAATACACATAAAGTAAGTGAATACTTGTTTCTGATTTTTTTTTCTGTAGAAAAGCGGTTCTTGGGGGAAAAACACACACCTTATAATGGAAAACCGACGCTAAGAGCATAGGAAGACGTAGACCGAAGCAAAGGAAATTGAATCCAGATATAGTAGACGTAAAATAATGGAACATGTGCTGGGTATTTTCCTTGACAAGACGGTTTATTGGGAGCACAAACCCTCGCCGGAAAATCGTGGCTACAGGCGGAAAGAGCGGACTATTTATAGAAGGAAAAGAGAACAAAAAGAAGTATAGATGTGGTTTGTAGGGAAGCATATTTGTTGTAGTTTCATTGTACTCTGAGAGATTTATCTATTATTGCTCAATCAATTTCGGCTCTCTCTAAGTTGTCTAAAATCGGTAGTCCTAGGGCCTAAAATGAAATTTAATTTGAACTTCTTCCGGTTAGTAGGGGGAACGTCTGACAGAGCCTAGTTACACTTCTGTCAAGGAAAGTACGAGACACGTATTCCCCTACTATACATATTCTATATGTGGACACAATTTCATTTACATGACGTCAGAATACGAGTTAAATTAACGTACCAAGATTGGAGTTAACCATCAATACTGAATGAGATTTGAGAGATAAGCCATTTTGAGTAAAGGAAAACAAGTTAAATTGATAAGATAGTAGACAGAGACAGATTGGTTATTGGGATCGATTCAGTGTCTGAAGAAAAGTTATCATTATCCGCATCTATTTGCTGAAAATCGAAGAGATAGAATTTTATTACTACTTCCGGTTTCGACATTGATCTCGATAGAGCGAAAACGGCTAGAGATAGCAACTAAGTGTAAGTTTTTCGAAATGATTTAGCATCCAGAAATAGGTTCTATCTATCTGTAACTTTCTACTCAAACCAGAAGTAGTAAAAAATAACTATCTATTTCTGGTTTTGACGTTGATTGGCATAGAGAAGAAACAAGAATAAAAATAGAACAGGTCTTTTAGAATCGACTTAGCGTTTCAAGAATAGGTATAGTTTCAAATCGGAAGTAGTAGAAATAAAAAATTTCCTCTTTCACCGTTGATGGCCATAAAGGTGATATAGTACATAAGTAAAACTGGTTTCAATAGATTCAGTGCCTGAAGAAAAAAAATGTTCAACTACATCTCTCTACTAAATGCGAAAAAAAAAAAGAGAATTTTACTAGTACTTCTTGTTTCAATATTAAACCTCAGAGAGCAAGAACGGTAAGATATCATTTTTTTAAATCAAAAGATCCAATAAGTTTCAACCAAAAATTTTCTTGTAAGACTTATATCTGGAGAACTACATATAGTGTATCACTTAACTCATTATTAGTGTTTATTCCGTACAAAATACGAAGATTCGATTTAGGGAAAGTTCAAAAATTTTGTGGTCAATGATCCAATTGGCCCAAAAGATCCTATATATTTCAATCAAAATTTTTCTTTTAGGCCTTATATCTGAAGAACTACGTATAGTGTAACCAAACCCAAATTATCACTTAACTTAATATGATGTACTTATTCCTAGAAAATATGAGAGCTTGATTTAGGGGCCGTCCAAAAATTTTGTGATTTCTGAGCCAAAAACTAATTATTGGCCAAGATCGCAATCTTTTGATGTATTTGTTTATCATTCCTAAAATTATTTTCCAAGATTGGAATCTTTTGATCCACTTTTTGGATCACTTCGTGAAAGTTCTTGCTTTTTAATCGATTCAGCTTTCAAAGAATAGATTCCATTTCATTATTAATACTGAGTTAAAACTGGAAAAGGGTACATAGTAATCATTTACTCTTTCAATGTCGATTGCGTAGTATAAAAAACGGTGTAGTTAGCGAAATGTTTTTATTTGAATTGCCTCTACGTCTCATGAAAAGTTACTGTCTTCACCTTCATCTTCCCACTAAAACCGAAGTTGGCAGAAAATGTATGACTGGTTCTGCTTTAAGTATGGATTTCCATAGAGCAAAAATTCTAAGAGATAACTAGAAGCAGTTTATTATAATATATTCTAGTGTCCAAAGAGCAGTTATCTTCTATCACAAACATCATTCCTCTACTGTAGATAAATCACACTCACAAGTGAACATCTTATATCGATAGTAGCGTTGCCCAATTAAACAATGCGCAATCGAAAGAGGAATGAAGAAAAGTGAGAAATTCAAACATTTACGCCCCGAACCCCAGAAACACAGCAGATACAGAGGAAAGAAGGATCTAGAGTCATGCGAAGATAGCAATGGCAAAGATACACTAACACAGAAAGAACTTCAAAGTGATTAAAGTAATCAAAGTGACGTTTACACAACAGTATACTAAACAAACATTATACCCACAGACTTGCTCAATAAGATCATATTTAATGAAGTGTTTCCAACTGAGCACAAAATGAAGTTTTGTTAAATAGCACGGAACACAAATTATAACATCTAGGAAATCTAATTATGATTATGAGGTATCTGTGACGTCTTGATGTACAGTGTTGCCAACGTTTGAGAATAGTTTATATGTATTGCTATATGAATCTTGGATGTAGAAGACTACATACAGTACAGGATTTGATCTAGTTAAAACCAAAATATGAGACCACAAACAAGAATATAATCACTGAACTACGAAAATAAGGGACGAAACACTGTGTCGAAGCTGTTTTGCCCAAGTGGAAAATCAGAATAGTATCAAACACAGTACACAAAACTTCATATAGGAATTAATATAAGCCTATCTTCAAACGTTGGCAGCACTGTACATCACGACTTCACAGATATGGTTCTACTCATAATTAGATTTTCTAGATGTTATAATTTGTGTTTCGTGCCATTAAACAAAACTTCATTTTGTGCTCAGTTAGCAACATTGCATTACATATGATGTTATTGAGTACGTCTGTGGATACAATGTTTGCTTACTATACTGATGTGTAAGTGTCATTTTGATTACTTTAATCATTTTGAAGTTGTTTTTGTGTTAGTGTATCTTTTCCATTGCTATCTTCACATGATTCTAGATTCCTCTTTCCTCTGTATCTGTTGTATTTCTGGGTGTCGGCCCATAAAACTTTGGATTTCTCACTTTTCTTCAGTCCTCTATCGATTGCGCATTACTTGATTGGGCAATGCTATTAACAATATAAAATGTTCACTTGTCAATATCTCAAGTGTGACAAAGAATAATAAGTGGATAAATAATACTGAGGACCGTAAAAAATGTATGTAAAAGTGAGTGAATTTTACTTAACCCTTTCGGACCCAAGTGGTCAAAATGACACACACAGCCGCTCCTGTGTGAACATTAATTAAGATATCGGGATACTATTTATGGCAAAATATGGTTTTCCCATAGTTTATTATATTACCTTCTGTTTCTTCTGAGTGTCGAATTTCAGCACAAAGTCAAAAGTTCGAGAATTTTCGAATTTTCGTTTTTAATGTTTTCCCTGTAGCTTCCTTCGTTCTACAGAGATCACCTTAATAGTACGTTGGGTACACCAAAAAATGCTGTACTTTTTGATTGGAATATACCAATTTTTGTTGTCATACTTTATGTCCAAATTTAAAAGTTGAGTCAAAGATCCACTTCGAAATCCGTGTAGAACACCAAAATGGCGGCCATTTAAAATGGCCGCTATGAGACACGATATTGCCTTTTTAAAGTAGCTATTGCTTCAACACTACTCATCCGAATTTAATCATTACTGCCACATTCTCTTAACAATAAAACAGTCTTTCAACTGCATAATAGCACATGTCCATATGATGTATGAGAAAAGGAAAATTTGGAGGAAATTGGGAAATTTCTCCGGACAAATACCTTTTTTGAAGTTTGGGGAATCCTAGAGCGATCCCAGATAACAGTACTCAATCACATTATACTCTGTAAAATACATTTATTTATTGGTAATGATTTTGCCAAATATGATTTTGATATCTTAAATATACTGACGTGGTCAAAATATTTCTCAATCCTACTTGATATTAGAAAATATATATATCAAGAAGGAACATTACGATCTAAAATCCATGAGCAAATACAATCCATCCGAATTTTATGATTCGTACGCCATTCTCTTTAGGATGGTGCAATGTTTCAAATGCAATATTGTTTTTGTCCCGATAAAGCACAGTAAAGGGAAAATTGTAGGAAAAGCGCAAAATCACTCCGAAAAATTTCTTTCGGATGAAAGTACACAACTCTAACATACCACAAATATACGCTGGAGTATTGTTAATGCTTCTTACAAACACCATTCTGATACCTTATTTTGTGACGTCGTGAAAAAACATCGAAAGCTCTTGTTAAGGAGGAACTTTTCTGTCCTTACACATTCAACTCTATGCCTATGGGTTCTGCACATTTTTTAAACCGTACTCAGAAACTTTCCTGAAGAAACGTGTGTAACGCATTGGTTTTTGTTACCAAGTAGCAGAAGAAAATATGCTATCAAAAAATTGGAATGATTTCCTCTGCTATGATCAGAATAAGACAGAGGTCTTCAAGTTGGAACAAAAATCAATAATTTCGTTCCTTTCCCGTGGTTCTTAATAAGTATTACTTGAGTCACAATATATGTAAAAGAACATTAGAACGTAAATATTATTTATTTTTACCTTCGATTAGTATTCAGGATACAAACTTTTAATTCCTTTAACATCAATTGTTCTGATGACTTCTAATCTTCCAGCCATCAACTTTCTATTTACAAGGTATTTAATTCAATAACGTAACTAAGGAAAGACAATAATAATTAATTACAAAATCTGCTCCGTTATTGCACCTCTGATCTTATTCCTAAGACCAGTACAGATAGATAATAGTACAACATAATAATGAAATATACAACAACATACAACATACCGTTATAAAGTTACTCGGAGAACACGTATATTTAAATTCTCATTGGGTTCATATCAATACTGAGATTGATGGCATCATTTCTTCATCTCTGCCGGATGAAACTTCAATTGTTGGAGCACAATGCAGGCAACAGGAGGAAGCTGACGACATGATTGTCATCCACGCTAACGACAGTGTTGAGCATGCCCCCCCCCCCAAAAATGTAATTTGCACATTTGATATTGATGTAGTTGTTTCGGCGATATCTTGTTTTCACACTGTTAAAACTGCTGGACTTCAGAACATGTGGAGAAAGTTTCTTTTACTTCCAAAAGATGCAGGCTACAAAGTCTTCTCACAACCAAAGAGACACTAAGGAAACATTCCCTTCGTTCCGCATACCAGGCAGGTGAAGTTTGGGTTCGTGCATGCTCAGAAAAGGACAATATTCCAAAGCCAGAAGGATGGAGATGGACCATTGTTGATGGGGAGTGGACAACGATCTAGCCTTCTCCTCCTTCTATTATGGAAGCCTGCAGAGAATTCGTTAAATGCGGTTGCTCCGGAGATGTTGCACGATGCTATTGTTGAAAAGCCAAAGTCCCATGCACGCTGCTTTGCACAAAATGCACTCTTGGTAGAGGTAACAATAAATACAATAAGAGGTTGAAAGAATATGATCAAGAACCTTGAGAGCTGTACAGAAGCAGTTAATGTTTTAGTTGTTTGTAAACATTTATTACATTAATGTAGTATTTCTTCTAAAAATAATCAAAGTCAGTACTGTTTATAAAAACAAGTCTTCCTTGACACCTACGGAACGCCTGAGAAAACGGATGTATTAAAAAGAAATTTAAAAAGTTACTTATCAATGAAATTTGTAAGTAACATTATTAAAAAATCTGGTTTTGAAAAATGTGCAGAACCCATAAGGCATAGAGTTGAATGTGTAAGTACAGAAAAGCTCCCCCTTAACAAGAGCTTTCGATGTTTCTTCACGACGTCACTAAATAAGGTATCGGAATGATGTTTGCACGAAGCATTAGCAATAATTCGGCGCATTTTTGCGTATGTCACTTTTACCTGGAGTCGCTCTAAGAACATCTAAATCGGGCAATTAGTAGATAAGATACAAAAGAATTTAATGAACTTCTTAAATGTACTGAATACCCCCCACAAGATTTATCTCTCAATAAATTTGGGGGGTATAAACTGCCCTTTATTTTATCGTACGTCACAGGTTCATCGCCAACATTCATTTTAAATATGTCATCATCCTAAAGTGTATGACGTACTAAGCACAAAATTTGGATGATTAGAACTCTGTCCAAAAATTTTACATAGTAATTTTTCGTACATACGTTTTACTTGCTAACAAGATTGAGAAACATTTTTTACGACTTCACTAAATAAGATATCGGAATGGTTTTGTAGGAAGCATTTACAATACTCTAGCGTATTTTTGTGGTATATTAGGGTTGCGTACTTTCACCTGGTATAAGAGGATTCAAATGTCTAGAAAAAAGAATTTTTGAGAGAAATTTCGTGCTTTTCTCACAAGTTTCATTTCCCGCACTTTATCGGCATATAAACAATATTGAATTTAAAACATTGCACCATTCTAAAGAGAGTGGCATACAAATCATAAAATTTGCATTCATTGTATTCGGTCAAGGGATTTTAAATCGTAATGTTCTCTATTGATATATATTTTCTAATATCAAGTAGGATTGAGAAATATTTTTCCCACGTCACTATATTTAAGATATCAAAATCATATTTGGGAAAAACATTACTAATAAATAAATGTATTTTTTTAGGGAACAATGCGATTGCGCATTGTTGCCTGAGGTCGCCCTAGAGTTCCTCAAACTCAAAAAATAGGTATTACGATATTTCAGAATCTTCTTTGGAATTCAGTCTTTAAACACAAATGATTATCAATATATTTACCTTGCCCTGGACTTTAGCTTTGTACTTAGGAAATTTGAGAAGTTAATTAAATCCTCGTTTGTTTTAAATTTTCCCCAGAGAAATAACTCATGTACGAATGTTTTTGGCTGACCGTTCATGCTTAATATAACAATATATATTCCTTTTGTATTTTTTGAACCATTTTTTAAAATTTTGTCTTTGGGTAACCGAGGAGCACACAAAAATTCGTTACGAACTATATGCTGCGCGCGAGTTTGACGTGTCACCTGTAGAGAAAACGAAAGTTATAAAAATCTACTCAGTGTTACCAATTTGGGGAAAACGTCGTTAAATCTAGGGCATTCCACTTTCAGGATAATGAAAAAAAAAATCCGATTAGCAACTTTTCTGGTGATTTTTAAATGACAATTTGGCGACTTACAAATCTAGGGACCTTTGTGGTGGAGTAACTTGTTTTTCTGTAATCAAACACTATTAGCTCGAACCAGTTTATGTTTCCTTTTGTTTATTTGAATCAGCGCAAGTGTCGACGAGCTGGGAAAGTACACAGCGTATTCCTCTTTGATTGCTACCTATAGCCCTCTAGCGGAGCCAACTCCAACCGTTAGTGTTAGTTTTTTAGTTCACAGAGTTTCCGTTTAGAGGACAAATAATTCATTACCGATAGCAAACTGATTATCTGTAGAAGCGTGAGTAAACTTTTTGTATATTTTTACTTTCATTCGTTTTTCTAAACGTATTTTTGATTTCGGTGAAGTGAAAATGATCATAGACAAATATATATATATAGGGTGTCCGGTGAGGAAAGTCGAAGATTTTGGGAGGTGATAGGGGAGGTCATTCTAAGCAAAAATGCTTAAATGAACTTAGAGTCTACCCCACCTCGTTCTGGACATAGGGGTGGGGGTAACATTTTTCCCTCTTGCACTTACCGATTTTGATACATTCTAGCAAACTCTGTAGTTGAGGTTAACATATTATACCTGTAACAACACATTATACCTCGTTTGATAGCTAATGAAACAGGCTTGCAGATGGTATACAGATTGCCCGAGTACTACATACAAGAGGGAAGTAACGGAGGGAAAGTTTTCGAATTTCCCTCTAAAATCCTCTTTTTTTTTAAATTTATACTGTTCTTGATTGGAAACTTTGTCGCTAGAGGAACAGTATTTAAATAGGTGAAAATGATACTGTATACCAAAAATCGAGGTGAAGTGTTAAGTTTTTAGCTTCAATAGAAGACGTAAAAAATCATTCTTCCTAAAATTTCCTACTCTAATAACATAACAATGTTCCAACTTTCCATACATGACAATGGTTACGAATATTAATAAACGAATGTTATTATGTAAAATTGGAAATACAATATACAAGAACTTTACATTTCTATGCAGGAACACTAATTGCAATTCTTAGCAACAGACGGCAGTGAAACAAAACCTACTTGAATTAAATTTTTTGTACTACATACTACACCACAATGTCCATTGCAATACGGTTGTCGAAATCATAAATACACAGGGCTGCAAATTGAAAAAAAAAATCATGTTGTTTTTGATTAATAGGTGAACTTAATTCTTTGTTCCTAGCTGATTACGAATAATGAATTCCTTTTTTCCTGTCACGTAAGGTTTTAGTTCAAATCAATGTCAAAATTTGGGCCTTTTCCGTATTTAATACTGCTTTATTATACATTATTTCTTATCTTCTAGCAGATTAAAGAGCTTATTACACTAAATAACTTAACATGTTTTGTTTAATGTGAATGTAGAGAGACAGAAAAGAATATAAGATTAAGATTTTCATTAAGTCTGGAACCAAGAAGTTCAGCGGAATCTTTAGACAAATTTAGGTCTCTAACTAGATCATTGAGATGGCTTTGAGTGAGTGGTATAGGGTCGCGAGATCCAGTAGGGAGGTTGTAAACTTCATCTTCTATTTCACTACCTTCAACTGAAACACTGTACGAACTTGGATCACTTACAAGCTCAAGACCTGATGGAGATGTTTGAACAGTCAAGTCTGGATCGTGCAGCACAGGTCTCATTGCAGAGGAAATATTGGGATACACTATCTATGTCTTATTTCGAGTATTGTATCGGAATTTCACAAAAGCAGAAGTCGCAATTTTTCGCTGTAGTTTTTGGGCTCTCTCCACACCATTGGAGTTGCGAGTTCCATAGATGACCGCTTTCCAGTGCTCCAATTCCGTAACGCTTCCGCACAAGATCTACATATATTATGTGGAGGCCACGATTTATCTTGATCTCCAAGTTTCATATGAGAGTATGCGAAATATGATGTTCTTACAAAATCTGTAATTTTCTGTCTCTGTTTGCGTGGAACAAATTCACCACAGATGTAACAAAATACATCTGGTCTATTCTTACATCCACGAGATACCATGACAACACAATATTCAACGAACTACAGAGCAAAACTTTTTTTTAAGGCTAGCTAACAGCTAGCCATCTCTTAGAGGAGTACACCCTCTTGTAGGAAAGGAAGTGAAAGACTGAAGGGAATGAGAAAAGGTGGATGGTCTAAGTTGGGTTAAGGTATTAATTATTTATTTATTCTTTATTATTCATTATGGCATAGAGACATTATGAACTTTTCGATCATAATCATTCTGTAAGGTGGGATGAAGGTATAACATATAACATTAATCAGATATTAAATAATAATATAAATTATAACAAAACATCAGTTATACCAGAAAGTGTGGAGAAAGAGAAAAAGACGAGAAGGCTTAGAGATGGGAAAGTACAGGTTCTAAGTTAACAAAGTATAATGAGAAATATAAAGATTGAATTATAATGGGCATGAGGGATGAGGTGAGGTGCAAAGCACGGCACAACACTTGGGAGAAGTTAGTAAAACAAATACAGTTATCTTCTGCCTAGGGGCGACGCTAGTCTGATGAAGACATGGGGAGCCCTGTTAGTTACAAAGGTAGTCACTGTGCACTATATGTTGGGAAAATATGCGGAAGATGATCAGGCAAATGATAGTCCTCGAGCAGGGTAAGGTCCGGATGATCAGGGGGAAGTGTGTAACAGTATAGTGTAAAGAGGAGATGTAACGGTGTGTGATAATAACGAGAGCGACATGGATGGAGTGCGAATGGCATAGTCTCAAGAAGAAGAGGCTGATGATTAGTGTAACATCCAGCAATAAACTTGAGGCGGAGTGCTTCAAAGGTAAATTTGAGAATCGGGAAGGAGATGCTAGTGTACAGATCACGAGTAGGGCTAGGAAGAGATATGCGAAAGGCAATACGAAATGCATGTCGTTCGAAAATGTTCAGTTGTATATAGTAGGAGAGGGGAGCGGAGATCCATGCAGGAAAGTCATAGGTGAGTACCGGGCGAAGGAACGCTTTGTAATTATTCAGTACAATATGTGCAGATAGTCCCCAGTTAGTACCGGTGAGACGATTCAACAGATTTAGTCTATTTGTGACTTTGGTCTTGATAGATTTTAGATGAGGTGTCCAAGTGAGATGATGGTCGAAAACTATTCCAAGATATATTACTGGTTTGGAAGGCTGAATGGGGGTATCGTTGACTGTTAATGAAAGCAAAGATGGATTTCGGTGAACTTTGGATCTTTGTCGGGGCGGTATGAAAATTATACTTTGAGTTTTGCCCGCATTGATTGTCAGATTCCACTTGCGACACCAGCGTGTGAAGCGATTAATGGCTTCCTGAAGAGAGATATTGATTTCGTGGATGGTTCGGCAGAGAGCTGTATCGTCTGCATAATGAAACATGTGAATATTCAGAGACAAATCTGGAAAATCGGCTACAAAAAGAATATACA
This sequence comes from Thermobia domestica, assembly GCF_964235325.1. NCBI lineage: Eukaryota > Metazoa > Arthropoda > Insecta > Zygentoma > Lepismatidae > Thermobia > Thermobia domestica. The sequence goes on from NC_137460.1 coordinate 101,896,547, forward strand.
TCAGAGACGATAAAGCTAACCCTTGTGGCACACCACACATGAGAAAGATGGGGTGAGAGAGTGCATCATTGATAGCTACATATGACAGACGGCAGGTGAGGAAATGGTAGATGAGACGGATATATGTAACAGGAAATTTCGGCTGGGTAAGTTTGTAGATTAGAGCTATATGAAAGATTTTATCAAAGGCTTTCTCTAGATCAAAGAGAATGAGACAAGATGGGTAAACAGAGTTATAGTGGTTGGTAGTGAGTGTAGTAAGTCGAGGTAATTGGTCGTTTATGGAGTATGAAGGTCGGAATCCAGTCTGATGAGTGGGGATTATGTTTCGAGAGGCTAAGTATGGATGTAGACGTTTAACGAGAATCCTTTCAAAGATCTTACTGAAGTTGGATGCTAACTTTATCGGTCTGTAGGTTGAAATGTCAGACGGCGATTTATTCGGCTTGGGAAACATAAGAGTTTTGGAGACTTTCCAGTGTAGCGGATAAAATCCAGTGCGGAGTATGAAGGTGTAGATCAATGAAAGAAGAGTGAGTAGTGAATGGGGACTCTCTTTTACATGGTGATAAGTGGTACCATCAAAACCTGGAGCGGTATTGCGTTTCCGCTGAACAACAGAAGTAATCTCCTCTACTGTAATGGGAGTGGTGAGTGCGTGAGTAGGTAGTGTATGAGTATCAGCAGGTTGGAGATGTGGAGACTGAGTATTAACCGTATCGTCAGGATGAGTGCGAATGGTAGAATCTGATGCTGGTGGAGTAAAGATAGATTGAAGATAAGAAGCGAAAACGTTGGATTTGTCTTGATCAGAATAGGCACGCGTATTATTGATAAGAATTGGATAAGGTATCTTAGTGAATTTGCAACATAGTGCATTAAAACGTTTCCAGTATAACGTGCGATGGGCTGTGTCTGCAATGTGATTACATGTCTTAATCCATTGACATTGCTTGTAGACGGTAATTGCGAACGGTTCGTTGGAGTTGGTGATGAAGACGTAAGGCAGCAGGATTTCTAGTGTGCTGATTTTCCCGATACCATTGGCGTGAACGACGAACCATGACAAGGTATTGAGGTGATAATTTAGGCCGAAAGGGTATGGACTCAGTTTGTGGAATGTAGATTGTGGAGGCCTGTTGAATAGCGGTGGTTATAGTATCAACCTGGGTAGTAAGTTCGTCGGAAGTGGTAGGTGAATGATATGGTTCGATGGCGGAAGAAAGGTAAGTGCGATAAATATCCCAGTTGGTTTTATCATAGCGTGGAGAAAAACGAGGTGATCGTGCGGATGGCGAGTGAGCAAGACCAGTGTGGTAAGTAAGTTTAATTGGACCGTGATCACTGCCAAGCAAGTCCAGGACTGTAACTGTGCAATACGTAACTATTGTATTGGAATTAATTGCTACATCGGGTGTGGTATTAGAAGCTGGGCGAGTTGATGAAGGTAAGTCAAGTAGAACACCTGTAGTGTAGATCTTGGAAGTGTGTACGTTCCTGATCAGTGCGACTGTGCATATTAATATCTGCGAGAATGATGAAATGCTTATAGGTGTTGGAGATATGGGAGAAGAAATCGTATGGTATGGGTACGCCGGGTCGTACATAGATAGTAGCAAGAGTGATAGCAATAGATTTAAAGTAGAGAGTAGCAATAACATATTCTGGTATGTTTAGTACAGGACTAGTATGCTATCTGGAAGGAAGATTATGCTGGAAACCCATGGCTGCTCCGCCGTTTGCCCGTAACGTAGGTAAAAGGTTATCATGTCTAAGTAAAGTGAAATTTGGAATTTTACACTGTATTGATGGAGTGAGGAAAGTTTAGTTCAAGAGAAATGCGGTTATGTTCTTCAAGTAAAAGTGCTTGGAAAAGTACTTCGTTTTTTGGAAGAGAACGGATATTCAAAAACAGAAAACTTAAATCCATAACGAGCAAAGTGTTACACTGGTGTTTCAAGTGAAGTAGTGTGAATGTGGACATAATTGTTAGAGTATGTGGCATAAACAGCTACATTAAAAGTCGATTTGGCGGCTAGAGGGAGCTGTTGAAGGATGTGTGGGCGATGAAACGGATGGGTGTTCTGCAATACAAGGGTGATAAATTCTAGCAATTTTCCAACGGTAAGTGGATCATTGAGAGTCAATTCGGTGTTGGTGGAAGTAGACTTTGTGCTTAACGGAGCTACTAGCTCTGGATGTGCTTCATCTGGTTATGGTTTCCGCTTACATTTATAACTGTAAGCTGGATGGCGCTCTGTGCAAGTGGAGCATTGAGGTGGAAGCTGCATGTTTGGGCAAACTCGAGTAAGATGCGGTCCAGAGCAATACCCATAAACTGTGGGGTTTGTGGAATTTACTGTTGCATGACTGTTGTATGTCTGGCACATTTCGCTACGGAGTGGTAGAGGTGGAGAAGATCGAGAAGGCTCAACTCGATGTTTCCGTTTGTAAATGAATGCCCCATGAGTGAGCAGAAAGTCAATCGTATCTAGAGACATAGTCAGCAATCGTACCATATAAGTGGGGCCAGTATTGTTACGGATGCGAATTACTCTGTCAATGGTGTGCCCTTGTTGCTGTAATTCTTCTAGTATTTTTTCGTCAGAATACGAGGGATCGACTCCTCGGATACCTACAGCAGCGGTGGACGTTTAGGTGGAGGAGCTTGCTTACGGCGAGCAGTGTTGAGAGAAACCAGGGTGAATTTTTTGCCGATTATCTCAAACGATGCCTTATTACGAACGGTAGTTAAGAAATTGGCATTGGTGTATTTGAAAATAAAGCCGTTGCATGTTTTTACAACTTCAGTAATGGGAATACTACAAAACTAACTTTTTTATAAGGTAAGGGATTAGGTTTAGGATATTTCTTTATTCATCTATTCGTGTTTATATAATCATACTTGGCTTCATATCAAACAGACTAACCCTAGCCAATAGAGGGTTACGCCTTCGATTCGGCATAGATTTCAATACGTATTGGTGTTACTAATACAGGTACAATAGATGGTCTAAGTGCAATATACAAAACTAACCTACGAGATTAACACTTCATACCATTGAAGCACATCTAAGGTTTGCGACAATTAAATATGAAATTTATTTGAAATAAGATAACAAGGTTTGGCAAATTTTTACTTTGAGCCAAACAGTGACTTCAACCGATTCATGTGATCCGATTCCGGGAGCGTTTAGGAATCATTCCAAAACTGCTCCCGGAACCGGATCACATGAATCGATTACAATTACTAACACAGTGAAGGTAATGTACGATGTTAAGAATTATACTATAAGTAGTACAAGGGCCACAATGTTACTATACGATGTTAAGAATTATACTATAAGTACAAGGGCCACAATGTTACTAAACATCAATTCAGGTGAAGCGGTGACTATAAATTTTCAGATCTAAATGGGGGGCTACCGCCCACCAAACCCCCCGCTCAAGTAGCATAAAAACATCCAAAATAATAATAAATAATCACACCACTACTATAAAGCTAAGATAAGAAGGGAAAAATTTAAAAAAAGAAACACTCGTCTCTAATCATAAATCAGTGCATGACAAAGAAAAAAAATTACATCTCAACAAGACAATAGGACAAGCAGCAGCAAACCAAATACTTTGCCTTATACTCAAATGCAAAACAAATCAAGAATAAAAATAATATGAATTAAAAAAAGAAAACACTCACCATTTCGCCATACAACAACACTCATGAATAATGAACTCATAACTGCTGATTCCACACACGAAAAAATAAGATACCAAGAACACATGCACAATACTCAACATTACTGAAAAATGTTCCTTTCCGCACACACGTCGTTTTATTAAACCGAGCACACTTGCTATTATTACAAACAAGAAACCAATAAACGTCCACTTTTACAATACGTCGAAAATATCTTCAGCTTTAGACCACAACCATGATACGTTTTCTCTAACTCAATTCAACCAATTCAATTATGCGCTTCCCGCATGCCACAAACAGCAGCACACACATACATGCACACAGAACATGTGACATCACACTAACAAACTACCATATGACTACACAGACACCTAGTGGGAAAAATATGAACTAAGACGTCACACCAAAGGCACGAACAGTTCTAACAAGTGACTCACGCACAAACAGTTCCAGGAAGTAACTGAACCTATAAGAACCGATTAAAGTCACAGTTGGAGTCAAAGTAAAGACTTACCCAAGGTTTGATGTAGAAATGTTTTAAATAGTCATGCAGGCAACAATTAGTTAATTTAATTCGATTAAACTTCCCTATATTTAAGGCACATTCATCTTTATTACCACCTGGATAATTTCATCCCGAGCTGGCGACATCTAGGGTCAATAACTTGAATTACGCTTAAACATGCATACCACACCAACATATGTAAATCGTGAATTGTAAGAAATTATTGCGTGATATGAGGAAACTAGTGCCAGTTTCGGTTTCAGCATGTTCGAATACATGTAAAACACCATGTAATTATAAAAAAGAACAGAACCTATGCGGCCTTGTATAATTACTTCTAATACATAAACAATTATTACTTCTAATGCTTACAGAGACGTAACCCTACTAACGTCAACCTTCAACGTAATTATTTTTCGCGTGCAGCAAAATAATTGTTCAAAGTTATCACCATCTCCATCAATGCACTTTGCAGTGCGTATCTGTTCCTTCAGTGTTGACCCATGGATGTCTTCTCGGCGCTCTTTGACGATATTGAATGCCTCTAAAATGACCTGAATTAACTCGACTTGTGAGTTGGGCTTTCGTCTGTATACAACGTCCTTCAACCACCTCCACAAGCAAAAATACAAAGGTGTAAGATCCGGGGAGCGGGCCAGCCAGTGAATAATCGACTTCCGTGAACCGTGATCCATTCACCGATTAGGAAATTTGGAGTCAAGATATTGACATACAACTTGTGTTGCATGGCAGGGAGCCCCGTTGTGCTGGAAGTACATGTACCGCCGAGTTTGAAGCGTCACATCTTCCAGTAGTACTGGTAATTTATGGCGCACAAAATGCAAATAATATTCACCGGTCAAACGCTGGGACAGAAAAAAGAGACGAATGATCTGATCACACATGATCCCCGTCCAAGCATTTACAGAAAATCGTTCTTGATATGGCCTAGGATTTTCGTCACCCCAACAATGTCAGTTGCTTGGGTTGTTTATCCCATTTCTGGTGAAAGTGGCCTCATCGGTGAACAAGATAAATGGTAAAATATTAAGATGCTCTTGTACATATTGGGAAAAACCAAAACGTAGTTTACTGTATCCTGGAGGGAGATCTTGCACTCTTTGGACATGGGACGAATAAAGCCCTTCTTCTCGCAGTACATAATGTACATACGTACGTGGAAGTGCAAGTTGATAATACAGAGTTCTTGTATGTTAGGGAATAGTATTGTATTTCCAATTTTGCATAAAGAAAACTAATTTATTAATATTCGTAACCATTGTCATCTATGGAAAGTTGGAACATTGTTATATTATTAGAGTAAGGAGTTTAAGAAAGAATGATTTTTTACGGCTTCTATTGAAGCTAGAAACTGGACACCCCACCTGGATCTTTGGTATACAGTATCATTTTCACCTAATTAGATACTGTTCCTCTAGCGACAGTTTTCCACTCAAGAACAGTGTAAAATTGTTTTAAAAAGGGAATTTTATAGGAAATTTCCCTCCGTTACTTCCCTCATGTATGCAGTACTGGGACAATCTGTATGCTATCTGCAAGCCTTTTTCACTAACTTTCAAACGAGGTATAATATGGATAACATAACCTCAACTACAGAATGTGATAGAATGTTTCAAACAAAAATCAGCATGTGTAAGAGGGGAAAAAAGTTACCCCACCCCTATCTCAGCAACGAGGGGGAATAGGCCCTATGCTAACCAGCATTTTTTGCTTAGAATGACCTCCACTATCACCTCCCAAAATCTCCGACTTTCCTCACCGGACACCCTATATATATATATATAGAAAAAAAATATATATATATATGTATGTATGTATATTGTGGGCCTAAAAGCGAAGTTAGGGTTAGTTTCATATGATTCTTTAGATTACATTTTAATGTAAAATTTTTAGTTTTCTGTAGCTTAGACAGGATTATAATGAAAAATGAAATGAAATTAAATATTTGAGTTTTACGTCCCACGGTTATGCCGGTTAGGCTAAAGGAGATGGTGATGATGAGTAATGAATGAAATGGTGGAATGAAGAAAGTGGGAGGAAACGGGAGAATCCCGAGAAAACCCACGCACGCGGTGTTTGTCCACCACAAAGTTCACATGGCGGGGCCTGGAATCGAACCCGGGACCCCAAACACCAGAGGTGAACGCTCTACCACAGGATTATAACGAATCACAGGTCTAATATATACACCTTGTTCCTAAAAATCGTGTCTTTCGATGGAGGGTGTTGAATTTTACCTGTACATTTTGCAAAATGAGATATGCCTAAACTTGTGCAACACCATATTGTATGTAGGGAGAGAGAGAATTCCACGAATACCTTTTTATCGACTTTTCACCCAATATTGGAGTGATTTCATATCCAATTTAGCCACTTTTTGTGTCAACTTGTTGGCAACACTGAATCTATTACTACTACCGCTTCCGGTTTGAAAATTGAGCCGTTCAGATGCCGGACCGATTAACTCCATCAAACGAGATTCTTCAGTATTGACCATTTTAATAACTTAGATACAATGTATTTAAATGAAAGTGGTGAGAACGTTTACGAATTCTGGTGGCACATTGTTAAACTATCGAGTTAATCGAGTTAATCGATCTTTTCAAAGTCAAAAATGTGTATAATTAAACAAACACCAAAAAATGGAGTTAATCAATTTGGCTTTGGAACGCCTCAATTAATCTTTATATAATAGAAAGAAAGTAGTTGGTAGCATGATATGGTTTTACTGCTCCAAGATCAGCATCAATCTCTGATATTATTTTTGTATTGCAATTGGAAATTACAGATCTACTACGACCAGTTAAGTACTGACATTAAATAGCTTGACAATCTACCATAGTTTAAATGTAAAACGAAATCCGCTTTTGTGTGTGTGTGTTATTGTAATTGTTTTATATTGACACGAGCTGAAATACCCATTCTTCGCATCGGTCAGATAAAATATCTATGAAAACAAACTGAACAGCAAAAGGAAATAAAATATTGGTCATTTTCTAGTACTTTTACATATCCCGGTAAACGCTCTCTGAGAAATCCTGGTTCGAATTTTGAAGAACAAAACACGCCACTGGGGACTGTATTTGGAAGTCAACGAGAGTTGGAGTATCACATTTCATCTCAGCGACCGCGAAAACTATGGATTTGTCACTAATATCAGTCATTTTGGATATATTTTTACCTGTCTCGGTAACCCCCCGCAGGTGACCCCCGGTCCACTTACAATTGTGGCTGAGTTTGTGGATTTGACACCAATATCGGTCATTTTGGATTATTTTTACATGTCACGGTATCCCCCCGCAGGTGACCCTCGGTCCGCTTACAATGGTGGCTGAATTTGTGGATTTGACACTAATATCAGCCATTTTCGATTATTTTTACATGTCACGGTATTCCCCCTTCCCAGTGACCCCCGGCCCGCAGCCGAATGAGATGAATTTGGAAGTTAATGCGATCGGAGTTTCACCATTGATCTCAGCGACTGGGAAACCACTAATTTGCCACTAATATCGGTCATTTTCTACTGCTTTTACATGTCCCGGTAAACGTCTCCACTTGAGGTTGAGACCTCCTCTTTCGATTTTTTAAAAAAGCGCTTCGTCTTAGTCGGGGGCCTGGACCAAGATACCTGTGACCAAAATTTGGTAACCCTCGGTCTACTCGTCGGTCCACAGGCCACACACAGACAGTCAGACAAACAGACAAACTTTATTTTATTTATAATGACGTAAGTTCCAACTCGACTCTGAAAAACAAAATAGGATCATGTATACAGAAAAAGATAAGTTATTGATAACAACACAACTAGAAATATTGAAGTTTTACAACAAAAGGGAAAGTCTTTGTTGAACAGCACAATCGTGAAACCATGATTTCAAACTATGAGTCCTAAATTATAAATATATTTTCGTCTTTTTCTACATAGACCCTATTATCAAAATTTTTTGTCTACATTTGGAAACAGTAAACACACTGAATATTAAACGTAGCGTTTCAGCTATCTCCAAGTAAAATATCAGATACGCATAAATGTCCAACAACAGGAATCCTTTTGTTCAGCCAATTGCTTCTGTTTCGCTTGGTCTTCCGCGAAGTTCTCAAAGAAGTTTGTTTGTTGGCGGCGGTAATCATCACGGCCGTCCAAGGACCATATTTTCCCGTATGGTAAGATAGACATTCAATGTATTTTCTTTTAATATATCAGACTAGTGCCCTTTGGTGTATTTACGATTTTGTTTCGAGTGAGCTATCCTAACTTTATTCCTGGAAATGTGAAAATTCTACAAGATATTTCATTTACTTTAAAATATTAAATACAATTTCGGGGCGAGCTTAAGCCCGGAAGTCCGCGCCGTAAATACGCCACTGCTAATGTATATTAAGTTTTGCGAAATTAAGCAAGGCTGCACTCACACTAGGATTCATCGGGTGCGGATCATCTTCCCTCCAAAAAAAATCATAACTTGACATACCTTTCTACACTTTCTTCATATATTTGTTTAACAGAGAAATAATTTGTGTATCATATAGATTTGATTTTAAACTTCATCTGTACGGTACTTTTTTTTCTTTCTTATAAAAATAATCTCATCTGAGTGTATTTCAATAATGTTTGTCTAAGAGTGTAGGTGGCAGTGTCTAACAATTACTTATCAGATGTACAGTAATGCCGGTTTAGTATTACATATATGTTCATTGTTATGCACTGTGAAACTATTTAAACTTTGGCAGTCTCGCAACAAAACTTCCGGGTAGGTGATTGAAGACAAGGAATTTAATTTTGATTACTCTGGGATAAACTCCTTGATAATAAAGTAATAGTAGATCTATAAATTTATTTTGGTTTCAGTATCCCTATTTTACGAATTTCTTGCGCCAAATTTTAATTCTTATGTTTCTGTAGTTTATCATGCATATAAAAAAATCATCTATAATAAGAGGCGGACAAATTGAACTATACTCTTTATTATTCATATTATTTTCAGAGTTGTACAGGGCCGTTACAAAGTCCCATTTCACTCCATTCAAGTACTAAATATTAAAGCTATGCAAATTTTAATTATGAACTAACTATAAAGTACACTGAGTTTTGTGGATAATGGGTACCTATTGTTTTGATGTCTAAATGTCTAAGAGATTAGTATGGACTGCATCATACTCCGAACATAAAATGATACGTCGCCAGGTTCTGTGGGACATTTTGTTCACCATTGCTAGAATAATCTTGTCTGAAAGCTAGTCTTATAGTTTCTGTCAATTCATCAATCATAGTGTAACATTGTGCTGTAACAATATTTTTGATGCATCCCAAGAGTGAATTCTCACAGGTTTTGAAGTATTGTCAAGAATATCTCGAAACACTTTATTGAGGTGTTCTTGAAGCAAAGCGGTAAAATGAGGAGGCACTCCATCTTGCGAAAACTAGCACATCCCTTAGACCTCTCGGGCTTCCAAAAGCGAAATGAACCAGTTTCTTACCATATCAAGATATTAATGTTGGTTAACAAGTCCATCAACTAAAATATGGACCATAAATTTGTTTACTGTCCATGCCAGCCCTAACCATGACAAGGAAAGGGGTATTCATAATATTTTCATAAAATATTTGGATCTTCATTTGACCAAAATGCAGTATTTCTTCCTTGGAAGCTTGGTACATGGCTCATTCATGACTGAAAATCACTTTTCCACGTTCCGGAATAGTGACAAACACCAGCAGAAGTACGTTGCATTCCTTCTTGTTTGGGTTTAAATCATTATCAGATGATTCTTGAACAAATATTGTTCGATATGGGTGCAAGTTTAAGTCATGTTTTGTGTGTCTGCGGGTGACCGGGTATACTAAGTTTTGCTGATCGTTTACGAGTTGACTTCATTGGTGATCTTTCCATTGATAAAGCGACTTCCCTGCATTCTTCCTCTCTTGTCAGTGATGTAACACGTCGTGGTTTATCCGTAACTCTGCCGATACAACATAGTTTCTGTTTCCAAGGCAAAAGTATTCTCTTTTGAAAAGGGCTTGTCTGAATCGTAACTGGAAATCCAACCTGTTCTAACATTTCTTTTGATCCGGGCCTCTCGTGAACTCAACTGTTTTTGATGATGCGTTTCTCAATGGTATAATAAACTATATCAGGCATTGTTTATATCTGAAATATAAAGAAAGAAATACATTGTAATTCTCCCATATATATTTACGGTTTACATAGTTTGATTATTTAGTACTTAAGGGAGGCACGAGACATTCTGCTTGCCCTGAAACTGTAAGTTTATGAGAGAAAACAAACTTTATTACCAGTAATCTGTTATGTTTTTTAATATTTCCAACGTATTTAATCTTGTACGGGTTGCGAGGGAAATGAAAAGGGATAGTTGGAAGAGCGGTAATTAGAAAATATTGATAATCTTCCATTATCTCTCCCTCTCTTTCTCACTGAGACGGCACTGACTACAATGGGTGAAAGTCATCCATGTCCTGAATCGTTGTTCCATCCTGAGTGTCCTGCTTCCTGTTGCTCATATTAGTATCCTAGGACAAATTAGACAATGCGAGACAAACATTTGAAAGTAACTCTTTTAAAACTGTATTCCTTTTCTGAATATCGTCTTGGCACCAAATGTCTTACTTGGAGAAATGCTCTAAGTCCGCAGAAAGCTAAAGGTGAAGCTTATACATCATTGGTATCAGGTTAAATACATACTATTTAGGGTTATTCCTGTCAGATATAGAGAACATTTATTTTGTTATTTTATAAGTTAGCAGTTAATTAAACGAAAACTTAAAAACTTTATACAGAGTGACGATACCAGCTTTAATTTCTTGGAGATCATGATGTATATATGGTTAGTGAGAAAAGAACGTTGTCAACACGTAGGAATATTTGCCCTCTTAAAGCTAATCTCTCATCGGAGGTTTCCTATTTGTGTTTTTCCTTGCGCTACAAATGTTTATTTTCTTTGAGATTAAAAAAAAAAAAGATCTTATAATATTATCTTCTTTGAGCGTAAGGAAGGACGTATAAAAATAGTCCTAACTATATTGACCGATTGCTTCTTTCACAAGGTTGGAGAGGTCTTTTTGGAGACGTGCTGCTGTGAATATAGGGTACTAGGTTTTATTGCACTGCTCATAGTATTGTACCGCTGTTCGGCTGTCCTATCCTTCGTACAACATGTTACCAGACTAATGATCTTTTGCTCTGTCCTTGAACGATTTTGCTTTAGTCAAAGGTTCCATCCGGAATAACATTCAGATGAATCAAAACTTTTATTGATACTAGATATAGAATCATTTGAATCACTTCTGCTACGAAATAGCTGTATTTTATCCCCAAGTAATGTCCTTAAAAAAAAAAAAAAAAAAAAAAAAAAAAAAACTTAACTTAACATTAACTTTTCGGCTGTAAGGGATGTATATGTGGTACGCGTTTTCTTTATTAAGCATAGAAGTTACTATTCATTCAACACAGCAATATGTGATATTCATTACAAAAATTCATAGCGTAGAATAGTATGTTTTAATGTAACACACTCATTAACATATATCACATAGTCTATGAAGTATTGAGGCTTTCGAGATCAAAATTCAGGGAAAATTTGTTATGGTTTGAAAGTAACATTATGTATACACATAGGCAAAATTGTGTTCAATGACCTTCTGTCATGTTTTCGAATACACCATAATCCCGTTGCCATACAACTCGTTGTTATCACAGACCTCTTTCGAAACTAACTTAACACCCTTCAAGCACTTTTAGGAAAACACGAAACAAACAATAGCCTGACCGCCCCAGGTCCAGACTATACAGTGCGTACATTAAAACGTCCCTGGCAAGGTTTTTTTTAACTTGTATCTGGTGATTTGAAGATGTATGTGGTCTGGCGTTGTCAGTGTGGTACACATCTTTATTATTGAACAGTTCTGGCCGTTTCTGTTTACGTTCCAGATACAGTCACGCCAATCGAAGAGCTACAAGCCTTACTTAGAGACTGGACATGCAGCCTTACTGAAAGAAAGAGCATTGAAATCTTAAAATCTGAACCGTTTTCTGGGTTTGTGAATTTCATTAACATGTTAATTGCTATCCAGTGTAACAATTATCTGAACTTGGGACTTTAGTAACTTTAGTAACTCAACTTCTTTTAGACAAAGCTTTTAAAACATCACTGAATTTTGAGTCTTTATGATGTAATTAGTTTTGGTATAATTTGTGCAAACATTTACATTTTAAGCTTGCCTCTTTTTCTTTTCAAAATATAAGGATTGTATTTCCAAAACATGTTAAATCCAAAAATATCCGAATTTGTATTCAATATGAAAGAAGTACTATGGAACCTCTTACGTTAAAATTGGTAATTATTTTCTGTGCTAAATTCTGTTTGAAATAACACTTGCGGTAGTGTTTCAATGTAAAAAGATATTTTTTGCCCTTTCTGAAGAATTCTACCAAACGAATTTAGCATATTTTGGAAATACACTCCTCATACGTATGTTATCATTTTTTTTTTTAAACCACCTTTGCACTTGAAATTCGTAGCTCTACTGGTGACCCAAAATTTTGCAGAAAAATCAACATTTCTTATTTAAATTAAAGCATACAAGTCTAAGTTCCCAGCGTAAAATTTCTAAAACTTACTGTTAATTTTTTTTTTACAGGGAAGTACAATAATAACAGACACCAGAGCAACCTTATGTGCAGCTGTTTTCATCGCACTCCTGATACATTTAGCCACACACTACTTCAGCCTGACGGAACATCAAACACGACTACGACTAATTCTAACTCGGATGAAGGAAAAATATACGGAACAATCACCTGATACGTGGGATACTTTGTACAGCGTCTTACAGCCACCGCTTTCTGACACTCCACGGCCAGCGCTAATTCTTTTCCTGGTTCCTTCAGAAGCAAGAACTGTTGCAAACAGATTAGTAATGGACTTAGTTCGAAACTTGAAATTGGACTTAAATCCAGCACGATGCTTCAGTATCACAACTATTAATGCTAAAGAATACATGAAGCCCTCCGATGGTCTAGAATTTCTGGAACGACTAAGTGATGTTTGGCGCAAAGATAAAGTTGTCGTTGTGCGAAATATACATCGTCTTCACCCTAATGGTGCGGCCACTTTTATGAACTTGCTAAATCCTATTATTTCGCCTGTCAAGAATGGGATACTTATTCTAACCCTACCTATTGATTCATCATATGTTTTAGACACCCCTTACCGTGTGGCGTTCTCATACCTTAAGAATGCCTGGGGCAATTATAATAGTATAGCATTTTACCAGGATATTATCCAAGAAATTAGTCGTTCAGCTGTGTTAATATTTCCAGATAATTTAGATTCACTTTTGGCAGAGCAAACAAGCGTCATTAAATTGTAAGAAAAGTTTTAATGATCATAATCTTTGCGGAAATATAAAAAACGTTTTGTTCAGGTCTTTGAGTTTTTTTTTAAATACACTAATGAGAATGGTGTTATATTGTCAGTAAAAAGATATATACATATTAAGCAGATGACGTCTTTAACTTTTTTGAAGTTTAATCGAATAATGCTGTGATCCAGGTTTGATGTCCAGTGGGGGAGGATTATGATTTTGATGGCAGCTTTAAACTTCCACATCTACCATTGCCTCAAAAAGACCGCCAACTTTTCATTCTAGCAATGTGTAGTACAGTTTCCTTTCTACAGATGTCGTTACTTATATAACTGCATGATGAACACGTGACGTAAGATTGAAACGAAGTGATCGACATCTCTGAAGAAAGATGTATACAAACTTTATTAAACATAAGCTCTATTCGAAAAAAAAAAATCGTAACGAGCCTCTAAACTTCTCACAAAGACCAGTAAGTGACCTGCAATCATCTTTCACATTATATGTTCAAACCCATTTATCACTTTTACGTTAAACTGCAGAGGCATTCTTGAATTTGAAATAACGGCTATAAAACACTCTTATCACCTTCAAACACTAATCGTTCGCCGGCTTATTCAATTAATTTATCACATTCTAATGTTGATAACAGGCTTTGATGGGTTGAAATAAAAACTCTAAATGCGGAACTCCTTATGTCATGTGTTTGGTACTAGTGAAATATGCTGTTTTATATAAATATTATTATTGTAAGGTGACTATATTTAAACGGCGTCGGAAGTGAAATTATTCATCTCAGCGATAGACACTAATGTCGGTCATGAGCTCCTCCGTGGCTAAGAGGTTTGCGTGCGCGCCTTTGGCAGGTTCGATTTCCGGCGGGAGTTTATGTGGTTCGGATTCCACGTTAATGCGTAAGTCTCGTCTCATATAGTCTTGCTGCTGAAAACGACGTTAAACTCAAAATCAAGTCAACTCAACTAATACCGGTTATTTTCGATCGTTTTTAAGTATCTCGCCTCTCCCCCTCCCCCCCCCCCAAGTTGCGAAGCTGAATTTAGATTTAAATGGCACCGAAAGTGCCAGTTTTCACTTCAGCAACCACGAAAACTATAAATTAGACACTAATATAGGTCATTTTCAATCATTTTATATATATCCCCCCCTCTTCCAACCCTAAGTTGCATCATCAAAATGAAACGATGAAACCCATCCCAGCTCCGAACCTCACCTCAACCATATGGTTCATTTGATCGAGATTGAACGGGTGATTCAAGACTTGTTAAGTCACAAACATAGTTACTTTCATTTGTATATACAGTGTGTAACATAAATGCATGTCCAAAATTGACGAGTTGATTGCGGACACACAAATAAGTAAGAATGCTCCCATAAACATGGATCCAATGTCGCTTCATTTCCGAAATAGAGGGTGTTCAAATGTCGAGTCCCCCTAATGGCTCACTATGGGAAAGTGAATGGAAATGATCAATATTACAGGTATAATACAATCAAGTGGAATAATGGCTGTACATATACACTTACACTAACATTGAGAATGAAACTAATCAACATTTGAGGTTATTGGGTTGTCAGTGTTGCCAATCTGATACAAAGTGTAATGTTTTCAAATAGCACTAGACGTCCACACATTAGCATATGATTGCTGACATCGAAACGTTCCTTCTCCATCGTTTTAGAAAGACAAGACATAAAAGTGTGCTTCCAATAGTAAACAACGGTTCATAAATCACACAACTATTACATGTTTCCCAAGATATGTAATTGAGAAGGGTATTCGAAGGAGGCCACAGCGGTAGTTTATACCACACATAAACTTACGGAAGACAGTGTCCACGTTTAGGAACGTTTTGATATCAGCAATCATATGCTAATGTGTAGACGTCAAAAGTGCTATTTGAAAACATAACACTTAGTACCATTTTGGCAACACTGACAACCCAATAACCTCACATGTTGATTAGTTTCATTCTCTATGTTAGTGTAAATGTATTTAAACAGAACTAATTCCATTTGATTGTTTTATTCCTATAATATTGAATATTTCCATTCACTTTCCCATAGTGAGCCATTAGTAGTGATGAGCGTAAGAGTATTGGTCTTGCAGTGTTTGCAAGAGTCTTGCATGCAAGACCAAGACAAAGACAAAGACCACGAATACCGATGCAAAATCAAGACAAAGGGGTACAAGACCAAGACCAACAACAAGACTCTTGCTCAAGAGTCTTCCATAAGTATCGGCTGAGTGGTAGAGCATTCATCCTAGGTGCATCGGGTCCCTGGTTCGATCCCAGCTTGCGTCATATGAGCTTTTTGGTGAGCAAACACCGTGTGTGTGTTTTTCTCGGGGTTTTCCTGTTTCCTCCTACTTTCTTCATTCCACCATTTCTTTCATTTCTCATAATCACCATCTCCCTTAGTATCGATGGATAAACGTGGGACGTTAAGCTAGATATTTCATTTCATTCCAAAACATATTACTGGTTTTCTTCTAAAAGTAAAGAG
This sequence comes from Thermobia domestica, assembly GCF_964235325.1. Classification (NCBI taxonomy): domain Eukaryota; kingdom Metazoa; phylum Arthropoda; class Insecta; order Zygentoma; family Lepismatidae; genus Thermobia; species Thermobia domestica. Next base: position 101,912,678 of record NC_137460.1, read on the forward strand.
AAATGTAGTATCGCACATGGGTAATTCCGTACACCATATATATGCCGACTATATGGGTATAGCCTTGGCTCCGAGGCCGTTGGAAATACTTTTTAACGTGTGCTCATAAAATTAATATCATAACATTTTTATGACATTGACAAAAATTCAGTGCATGTTGTCGCAAGCTTCCTTTGATGGCCGGGTGCTTATACGTTGAATAATTGTTTATCAATATAACTTTTATCCTCCTTAGATATATGGCATATCGAGGATTGAGCGATATAGCATTACACAACAATAAATAATCCATATTCACAAGTGAGAGTGATTTTGTACAGTTATTTCAAATAACTTGGAGTTTGATGCCGTCATTTTGTATGTTTAATACAGATCAAAAGTAGGGTCTAATATAAATTGAGTTTACATAAAAGGCATAGACAGTTGAGTCGTTTTCAGTTTTCGCGCAAATTATTCTAAAGTATTAAGAGATTTGATTATAATCAATATTATTTTAATTTTCTCTGTTTTGGCCAATATTGCTAAACATATCATCATCTTCATCATAGCTATTCTGCCATTTATGGCAGGCCACTTACTGCAGCTGAGAAGCTTTGATGTACGTTGTCCTCAGCTAGTCTCTTCTGTTTTAGTACCTTTCTTAAACTACAGTCTCCTTCGTCCATTCTCTCTCTCTTTCCTTCCACCATACCCTCTAGTACTTCCCTTATAATACAGTTCCTCCGCAGCCAATGTCCCAACCAGTTCCTCTTCCTCCTCTTAATTGCATCTAAAATTCTTCTTTTCTCCCTTTCTTTTCTCTAATTTCTAACACCTCATTCATTTTCCGTCAAATCCAGCTAATTCTTTCCTTTTTTCTCCATGCCCACGTTTCGAAATCCTCCATTTTTTTTTCACTTTTGCATAATGTCCATGTTTCTGTTTCATAGAGTGAATATGGGGATCAGTAAAACAAAATCTTAATATTTAAGTAGGAAGTTCGTTCAATACTAAGATTAGCTTATCGTGGTTAAAAAAATCTGATGCCTTAATGTGTTAAAATAATTTTGCAATTCATGATATTTCAGTAATCTGTGCCGTCTTGATTTTCTTACATGTATCTCAGGGTTAGCCTCCCCGGTTTGGGAATCAGTGGAGTATTATATCTGTTAGAAAAATATAAAAAGATTACGAAACATTCTAATTTATCTTACAAGTAGTGAAGCTTGGGAACCAATTGAAAAAAAATAAAGGTAATAGTATATGTTGTACACTATCATCATACGAAGGTAAACTGTATTTCCGTTACTATTGGCGCATTGTAGAATTTATTATCTCTTATATCCATAGTCAAATTAGCCTACATAAAGCATAAGATTTCTTAAAAACAAGACTTGCAAGACTCTTGCAAACAAGACCAAGATCAAGACCAAGACTGGGGATTCAAGACCAAGACCAAGACCGAGACCAAAATTTCTAATGCAAAACCAAGACCAAGACCGGATGTGCAAGATCAAGACCAAGACCCCACGGGTCTTGCATTGCTCATCACTAGCCATTAGAGGGACTCGACATTTGAACCACCTGTATCTCGGAAACGAAGCGGGATTGGACCCACATTTATAGGAATATTTTTTCTTGTTTGGATGTCCGCAATCACCTCGTCACTTTTGGACATGCATTTATGTTACACCCTGTATATAGAGAGATTTCAGTTTAGAATTATGTGACTAGTGACACCTATTGAAGGGAAGCTGACTAGTGACACCAAGTGTCATTCCACTTGACCCTCGTTAATGGTGGTCATGTCCCTTGCCCTCCTTTAAAACGATAACTTTCATACATACTGGAACTGTCTCCGTTTGCTTTAAATAAGGCGTTAATATGCGGAGTTTCTTTATCCAAACTTAACTGGTTCGTAAGATATTCAGTTTTTTTTATAGACCTATAAATTATGATCCTGTATTCCTATTTAGGATGTCAATTTCAATCAATATGTCCAGTTTGAGTTAGATTGAAACTGATTTAAAAGATTCATTGCAAAGGGTTCAGCAGTCTTCCCGTTATTTCATTACACATAAGATCAGTTTCGTTTTTATTATAATCTATTCATTATATCTATTCATGTTTGAAATTCTCAGCTAGAGTGTGATACGCAATTTACTTGAATCTTATCAGGACTGTAACCATTTGTGGGACGCGAACCATAATTTGAAAAACGCTGCCTTAGATAGTATTATTTAAGTCTGCATTGATTTTTGTCCTCTATTGAGATCGGATCTAATGATCATGCAAAATTTCTACTTCTGTCAAAGAATACCAAATTTAATTTCTTAAAATATTCAACTGCTTTACAGGGGCCGCAGTGGCTCAGTGGTTAGCCCTTCCCTCTGGTCTAGTGGCTAGCGTACGGTGTCCCGGGTTCGATTCCTGTTGGCTTTGGAATTTTAAGTGTCCTCGATATCACCGTGTTCGTGTCCCTGTCGTTCTAGGTTAATAGAAAAACGAGTTGAGCGAGTAAAGTAAGTAAAAACCTAGTAATAAGTAGTTACATAAGTTAATGAGGAACGTTCGGTGAATCAGTTGAAAAGAGTGGTAGAGCGTTCACCTCTGGTGCATCAGGTCTTCAGTTTGATCCCAGCTAGCACCAAGTGAAATTTGTTGTGGATAAAAATTTTGTGCCTGGGTTTTCTCCTTATTCTCCCGTTTCTTCCCACTTTCATTATGCAACTTCCCTTCATTTTTCATCATCACCGTTTCCTTTAGCCTAGCCAGCATAACATAGGACGTTAAACTTACAGATTTCATTTCATTTTCATTTCAACTATTTTACGTGCGTAGAAATACAGGGTGTCCGGAATGGGACTGAAGGCTTTTAAAAGTGTATAGTTTTAATATGGTCCGAGATACAGAAAAAAAAAATTCATATTGAAGGAAAACTCAAAAAGTTTTGCTCAGCAAATTTTCATACTTGAACAACTACCGGTGACAACGCTAGTATCGCTGATAAACCGAAATGGCGCGGCTGTTGAAAAGGCACAATGCGTGTGTTGGTTTGTAGAGAGAAAAGTGTTGTTCAAGTTTAACGAAATTTTCGACGTGTTTACGACAAGGATCCCCCATCACGCAACAGTATCCAGGTGTGGAAGGATCAATTTGTATCAACGGAGAGTGTACTGAAACAACACAGCTGTGTAAATCGCGCTTGTGAGAAGAAAATGTGGAAGCAATAAGAGAGTGTTTCTCACGTAGTCTGAGGAAGTCAATTCGCGCAGCGAGCAGACAATTGATAATTCCAAAGTCAACAGTGCACGATGTGGTACACAAACGATTACGTTTGCGCACGTATAAGGTGCAATTGTTGCAAGAATTTAAGCCCAACAATAAGCCACAGACAGCAGCATTTGCTACTGAAATTCTGGACACGATTGATTATGACCATAATTTCCTTTAAACGTTGTTTTCTCTGACGAGGTAACTTTTCACTTGTCTTGCTGTGTTAACAAACAGAATGTTAGGTTATGGGGATCTGAGAATCCGCATGCGTACATAGAACATTCTAGAGACAGTCCCAAATTGAATGTTTGAAGTGCTTTAACACATAATGCAGTTATAGGCCCCTTCTGTTTCATAGAGCAAACCAAAACAGGAAATGTGTTCTTAGACATATTTCAACACTTTTCTGTTCCCTAGTTACAACATTTGCAACCTCAAGTGATACTCAAAATGGACTGTGGCCAGCATCATTGGAGCCTACAAGTGAGGGAGTACCTTGATACTGAATTTCCTGGCCGTTGGATAGGCCGTGATGAGCCAGTTAGGTGGTCTCCACGCTCTCCTGATGTTACCCCCTGCACTTCTTCCTGTGGGGGTATGCAAAAGACCTTGTGTATTCTGGTGAAAAGGTGCATAATTTTGATGAAGTGAAGAACCGTATTAGGAATGCGATTGCTTCAGTAGCACCTCAGATGTTACAGAATACGTGGAGAGAGATTGAGTTCAGGCTAGATATTGTAAGAGTTACAAATGGAGCTCACGTGGAGTTACTCTGAGTTAGAATGACTTGTAAGTAAGACCAAATAAACGTTTTGAGTTCTCCTTTAAAATGCATGTTTTGTTCTTCTGTATCTCTCACCATATTAAAACTATACACTTTTAAAAACCGTCATGCAAAATATGTAGGTTTCAGCTTTTAAACCCAATTTCGTAATAATTCGAAATTATTTTGTTTCTAATTGAATGAAGTTACAGATAATTTAATTTCGCGCTGCAATCGTTAAGCCATAAATTTTGTGTTTACAGCTCCTCGCTTCCTGTGTGTTTTCTAATTAAATTCCTGGAGTTTCAATTGCAACTTTTCTTTTTCTCATCAACTGTGAAACAGTGCCAGGGAAATGTAACGATTTATGGTTATACCTAGCGCATGCAGTTGCAATTACATGCTGTTTCTAATTACTCTGTGTTTAAACAGTTGTTCTAAACATTTTTTTCGATTTTGTTTTTAGTCAACATCGTAGTGTTTAGGCTGAAGCATGTCTTTAGTAGAACATAGAAGGAAGCACATTAATGTGCAAGAGAAGAAGGAAAAAACGAAGGTCGAGAAAAATTGTACAAAATTATTATTACCAGTTTATTTGTAATATATTACTATTGTATTATATTACTATATTAGTATTGTATTATACTAGTACAAAATTAGTATGATATTACTATATTTTCTTATGTTTAAAACAACAAATCCATAGATAAACGTTTACAATATTTATACCTTGGTACATACAAAGTTTGGACTGATGGTTCAGATACTTGGACATTACTGGAAGTTAGAAAAAAATATTTAGATAACTTCGAAATGTGGTACTGCAGAAAGATGGAGAAAATAAAATGGACAGAGCGAGTAGCAAACGAAGAGATTTAAAACGGATAGGACAGAAGAAGACGCTTTAATCTAGTATCTTTTATAGGAAGGCCAATTGGATTGGACTTATCTTGCGAATTAATTGTCGTCTTTCTACTGCCATAGAAGGAAAGATGAAGAAGAAGAAGAGGAATAGAAAAAAGAATACAAACGATCGATGATTTGAAAAATAGAAAAAAATATATTGGAAGTTGTTGAAAGATCAAGCTGAAGATCGAGAAACGTGGAACAAACATTTCTAGACCTAAATCTAAAATATTCTTTTAAAAAAACGCTCGTTAGTCCCAGAGTTAGTTAGCAACTTCTCTTTAAAAAAAAATTGTGTTGATCATAGCATCCTATTCAAACTGCTCTCAAGTGATTAATCCTAGTACTTTATTGTACAACGAAAATTTTGGAAATGTACTTTTATCCCCAAATCAGTATCAAGTATAGGAAAGTGGGGCCAGGAGAACAAGTGGGTACAAAAGTTTCTATTCTTCCACCGTCAGCAATGACGATATCCACTTCTTCCATCCTACAATGATATTTTAAACGGCTATAGCAGGCTAATCGTATACCTTTTCCCACTTTTTGATATATTGAATGACGCTACTCAGCGTGCTCTACAAGAAGGCATGAAAATCTAAATTTTACTCAAAAGTGGACATTCCCTCTTTTTCCACTGTAAGTGATGACGATAACCTCTTCTTGCATTTTACAAGGCTTTTTTTTTATACTACTCAGTATAGTCTACACGATTACATGAAAATCTACATTTTGCACAAAAGTAGATCGCAATTGTTAAGTACACTATCCTTACTGCCGTCATTGACTGTGAAGAAATGATATGTTATATATTTAACACTTATATATTTCTATTTCGGTCTTGCCCTGGTGAATTCTCTGCTTACGAATATACTCAGTTTTAACCGAATTACTAATCGTAGCCAAGACAATAATGTGTGGTTAGAGAAATCAGTTACTTTACCCTATGAATTCGGATTGGAAAAGTGCAATTTAGGGATCTGCAGTAAATTGATGCATTGAAATATAATTGTTACACTTTATGAAGCTACAGAATTAGATTTTTTAAAAAATGTTTTACGTCTGATGCTTATGCCCTCTAGGCTAAAGGAGACTGACCAATTAATTAAAGTGAATTGTTATTATTATTATTATTATTATTATTATTATTATTATTATTATTATTATTATTAGTAGTAGTAGTAGTAGTAGTAGTAGTAGTAGTAAATTGGTGGAATGAAAAGTTTGGAGGAAAGAGCAGAACTCTCACAAAACAATGGACACGATGTTATCCACCACAATCTTAAATGGCCCTTCTGCACTCCTCACACTGGAGGTGAGCACTCTACTATTAAGCAACCGTGGCTCACAATCGAGTTGTAATGATCTGCTTTAACGTCATTTTTCTACACTAAGGCTGATGGAACAGGATCTACTGCTCAAAGAGACCCGCGAGCTAGCCATTTCAACACGAGGAGGCTCGTATCTAATATAAATAAAATAAAGAGTTTGTTTGTCTGTGTACAGCCTGGGGAACAGACGAGTGGACTGAGAGTTAGGGGAAATCATGGTATTCGCTAATACTGAGGTAATGCCAAACACCCAAGTTTACACCTAAGGATGCTTGCTAGAAAATAGACGATTCTGCTGCACGCTAGGATCAGTGTTGGCAGGCACGGCAAGCGAAATTACACACACCTTCCGTCCAAATTGCATAATTTTACACACAAACTGGAGGACGGTGCACACAAAATTGCACAATACATAACTACTTATCTATACACTGTATGTAGCTATATTGTGTTTGATGATGTACATCCACCAGCCATTGTTCAAAGAATCAGAGTTTGATTATTGTTATTGTTATTAATATTATTATTATTATAGTAAAACCGTCAACTTCTTCAAAATGAAATGAACTCTGAGTTTTACGTCCCACGCATATGCCGGTTAGGCTAATGGAGACTTTGATGATGAGTAATGAATGAAATGGTGGAATGAAGAAAGTTCGAGGAAACGGGAGAACTCCGAGTAAACCCACGCACACGGTGTTTGTCCACCACACCGGGAACCCAAGGGGCGGGGGCTGGGATCGAACCCGGGAACCCAAACACCAGAGGTGAACTCTCTACCACTGAGCCACCGAATCATATACCTGAAAAGGTTAATTCGAGGAAAATGGAATGTTTCTTTTAAAAAATCATTTTCCAAAAGTATAGGCCTCTCTGAACCCTCTGGTTATTGTTTGAACGTACATATCTCAAAATCAGATGATAAATACTACGTGTCGTAGCAATGCGTGTGCAAAATATCAATCTGTTATCATAAAGGCTAAGGAATGGATCATATTTACCACTGTGCGATGAATATCTAAAAAAAACCTACTACTCAAAAAAAAAGACTAATGTAAAAGGATGTAATGTAAAAATTTCCTAACACGTCACTATTTCCTAGGATTTTGGTCCTTACCTCATTTTCTTCAGAATAAAGCAACCTTCCTAACTGCACTATTCGCATATCTATAAAGGAGAATTGGAAGAAAATAGAGATGAAAAAATAACTTTCTCACACGTTTAGGCCCCTCTGGACCGGCTCTGTGTTAAAAGAAATTGTAGAATATGACGAGAGAAGAAGAAGAAGGAAAGAAGCTATGACACGTGCACTCTGTCTGATGGTTATATCGACGACATATATATGTGCTCTTAGATCTCATAAAACCTTTTAGACAACATTTGCGAGAGAACAAAATATATATTTTGGGTTGTATTGTTGAAGAACAAATAGATGACGTCATGACCCCCACCAACTTGACGAGAACCTCGTCAAAACACATGTGACCTGTTTCATAATGCATGTAAGATTCCAGCAGAAATAGGAGCTAAATAAACATTTTAAAACAATACACCCGTATGGTACATATATATATATATATATATATATATATATATATATATATATATATATATATATATATATATATATATATATATATATATATATATATATATATAAGCATAAATTCCAAAAGAATTAATTGGTAAACTTAGAACCTAGAACGACAACTAGATGGACAAGATGCACGCCATAAGATAATAAGTACGCGATCACTAAAATAATTGGAATAATTTATATTCTTTCAAAATTAATTAAGCCAATATTTGGTTCAGTAGATATAATAAAAACTAAAATATGAAAATCTGTCACTCTCAGTCTACCAATAACGATTTTCCGATATTCGTCTTAACCTTTCTTTAATTTGCGTTGATTAATAAATACTAGGTATTTGCTTTGTTTATGCTTCTATAGGTAGTCGAGAGTAGTAGTCTCTTAATGAGCATGGTTTTGATGTTGTGAGTATTAGCAAGGTAAATTTTTGATGGGAGGGAACGATATTTGTTTTTGACATACCATACTAAGATAATTAGAGAGGTAAGATATAGCGAATTTTTGATTAAAAACAACTACAAAATGCTCTTGGAAACTAATGTCTTGAACAAACAGCAATCAACTGTGGGGCCTGAAAGACGCAACAGTTTGGGACTAGGAATACCAGAGATATCTGGTTAGATTCCTCTTAAGCAGAATAATAATTGGTTTTCTGCTCTTCTGTGATTGTAAAGAAAAAAATGTAAGTTAATTCGTAACAGAGTTGGTATATCGTGTAATGAGAAAACTTGGAATAAGTTACAATGTATTTTAACGAAAGTTTCTACGTACTTGAGAGCTTCGAAAGAGAGAACAGGGGAGTTCGTTAGTGCGCATGCTAAAAAGAGAGGTTTTCTCAGAGAGAACGAAACCGAATCCACGAGTACCCGGAAGTTAAGTGTGTAGTTGTGTTTTTGGTGGTCCCTCATTCCTCTCTTCAACCATCGCATAATACATGTAGGTGGGCTCTTCAATTCGTAACAGCCTTACAATCCATTGAATTCCCAGTGGTTTGGTTAGGAAGGGAACATCACGGACAAAACCTTTCTCGGGAAGCGTTCCGATGGAATTAGATCCTCTGCTCATCCGGGGGATTTTCCTTTTGCCCAAGGCTTTCTCCTTAGAAACTGAAACAAGGACGGCCACATGTACGCTTTACATCCAGTAATATACAAGGGTTTAAATAATCTTTTATATAGTTAAATCTTTATTATAAATTCGCTGCAAGGATTAATCAAATGTAGTTGAATACATGTTTAAACAAACACTAATTTGTTGAAGTTTTGCGTCCCTTTTCAGTACCAAGGGTAATTATATCAAAGACGTGGATCTATAGTATAATATTGTATCCGAGCCACAGAAATGCGCTTAAATTTTAAGTCTCTTCCACCAGGAATCAAACCCGGGATGCCGTGCACGGAAGATGCAGTTCTCAGTGAGGATTGAAAATAACATCTTTAAGTTTTACGTCCCACGGTTATGCTGGTTAGGCTAAAGGAGACGGTGATGATGAGTAATGAATGAAATGGTGGAATGAAGAAAGTGGGAGGAAACGGGAAACCCCGAGAAAACCCCCGCACACGGTGTTTGTCCACCACAAAGTTCACTTGGCGGGGGCTGGGATCGAACCCGGGACCCCAAGCACCAGAGGTGAACGCTTTACCACTGAGCCATCGCGGCCCCTCAGTGAGGATTGAAATGACGTTGTCTTCGATTTCAGGTCATTATTATTTTACACTTTTATCTGGAAGAGCACGTTGGCTCAGTGGCTGAGCGCTTACCTCTGGTGTGGGGTCCCTGTTTCGAGCTCCGACCAAGTAAGTTTGTGGTGGACAACAATTTGTCCATTGGTTTTCTTGGGATACGCTCGTTTCCTCCCAGTTTCTCATTCCACCAATTCTTCCATCCTCGATTAATTGCTTTAATCATCTTCTCCCTTAGCCGAAAGAGAATAATCATGGAACGTTAAACTCAAAGATTTTATTTCATTTTAGTTTCTACACTTTAATCTAACACACGGTGTTCAACCCGTATTTCACTTACAAAACAACAACAACAACAATAACAAATCACACGAATGATGTCTTAGCAGAATTTAGGGAGCAGAAACAATAGATAAACAGCGTCATATGAATCATGGAGAAACAAAGAGTAATATCACTTTGAAACTCGCCTTTCAATTGAAACGAAGCTTCTTTTCAACAGGGAATTACCAAAGAATTCAGCTTCTTTGGTTAGTTTATATCTCCTGTGGCAATATTATTCTATCTCCATTATTTTTGTGTTCATTCCATAGGATTTCCCCCACTAGCAGCTATCGATCTGAAAACAAACGACCACCAAACAGAACAGTGACCGTATCTCAAGAGAGATTGGAGGCCAGGAAAACTCGTACATAAAAGGGATGGGGAAACACGAGGAAAAGACAAAAATGAAGAAAAATGTAATCTTGGTTTCGGATGAAATGCATTGTTTCCAAGCGGAAATAAGATACAAAAAAACTATGTAGTTGTGGTAACCTCTACCGAAGCGTAACCAGATATACGTATATACCAGAGCTTGATTGTTTATGTCCCTACATGGTTCGTACTACAGATCACCTAATTTCTTTTGTTCATTGGCCCGTTCTTTTTAAAAATAAATCTCAGACAGACATTTTTTACTAAGTTTGACAGCATTGTGATTAAAAAAAATTTCAGTCATGGACTAGATGGTGTATGTATGATATGAAGGTTCATATAATATACGGCATTTCGGTCTACATTAGAAAAATGAAATGAAATCTTTAAGTTTTGCGTCCCACGGTTATGCCGGTTAGGCTAAAGGAGACGGTGATGATGAGAGATGAGTATAATGAAGAAAGTGGGAGGAAACGGAAGAACCCCGAGAAAACCCACGAGCACGGTGTTTGTCCAGCACAAAGTCTACACGGCGCGAGCTGGGATCGAACCAGGGACCCCAAGCACCGGAGGTGAACGCTCTACCACTAAGCCACCGCGCCCCCTGGTCTACATTAGAGTTGTGGGCGTTATTATTATTATTATTATTATTATTATTATTATTATTATTATTATTATTATTATTATTATTATTATTATTATTATTATTATTATTATTATTCCATTTAGAAAGCCTTACATGGAATGTATACATGGGCTTGAGGGCATAATTGTAGATAGTTTTAAACACAAATGTACAGGAAGAAGACTCATCTCATAGAGACCAGAGATATAATTGGGTCATATAGGAAGTATACCGTACATTCCCACTTATTTTTATAGTCCATGTGTATATTTACTTTAAATCTACGAGAGAACGAGCGCATACAAGACGGGTATGAGCTTTGCAAACGGTCGAACATATAACTACCAAAAACTCTAGTGTGGCATCGATGATAATGACTAAATGTATCAAAAAGGGTAAATTATAGAAAAATACCCGGCCCTTGATGAAACGTTTGCCTCTCAACTCACATTGACCCACCATGTTAAAAATAATGTTATTAATACCATTGTAATAATAATCATGCAAACATCGTTATTCGTAGTTTACTTTTGAAACTGGTTGAATTTCAAAACTTACAATGCGCACATAAGACATGTGCAAAACTCTTCTCACAACTAAATTTATTATTTTTTTTCAAGTGCTTTTTTTAAGCATTAATAGAATAAACCACGAAAGAAAAAAGAAGTGTTGAAAATAAAAGTTATAAAATACAAGTGTTGGATAAGAGGAATGGAATTCGTGCCTGGTTTTATGCATACAAAAACAATCTGCCACGTTTCTTCCACGTAATCGCCTCTCATCTCTATCATCTTCTGTCACGCGTATGCAAGGCGTCGTAAACGATCAGCGTGACAATCTTTGTCGATGTCTCTCGGGAACCGCCATATGATACGAATGATGGATTCTCTTGTGTCGTAGTGCTTTTCGAGAAGTGATTTTTTCATTTTGCTTAAAAGTTCGTCACGAAGTCATTAAAACACTTGTGTACACTGCACCCATATGCTACTTCAATCTTGATCCACATAGGTTATTCGTTTTTCCGAAACACTGTCATCGCGCATCCATTTTCCTCCTCTGCTTTATGACACTGCTACACTGTAAAAAATAGCTGTGTTATTTCAACGACATGCCTATGTGTTAACACGATTGTGTTAAAATATCACACAAACAAGTGGTTAGAATAACTCACTCTCCATTTGGAGTTGTGTGTCAAATGCCGATAGTTGAAATGACACACAACCTGTGTGTTAAATTAACACAAGTGTAGAATCTTCGGTGTTGTTTTCTACGTGATTGCCAAATATGTAGGGCATCTAATTATAAAGGCTTATAAATTGAAGCTACAGACAAACACAGTAGAAAGAAATACTTAAACAAATCCAGGTATACGCAAAATTTCATCTCCCAGACTTGACGCATTTATTGCTTCTTTTTCTAAGCTACTGTGTACTAGAAGTAACAAACGCATCAACTTTATTAGATGGCAACTGTCGCCGATCATTTGGAAGTGAATATGGAAGAACTATAAAATAAAGTAAATAGACAGTCGTCATTTTGTTATAAAATTACATGGCGAACAGATTTTACCTTACCCCGAACGGTTATCGTCGAATATACGCGGCTTAAAGGAGCACTCTGATTAGCCAAATTCAAAAGACCTCAACAATTTATCTCTCTACAAGCGACGTTTTATTTATCGCTTTCGTGGCGAAGTCGGAAGAGCACGCGGCTAGTAATCAAAAGGTTGGTGATTCGTGCCCTACCCCCGCTACTACTGTATTTTTTCACTTGTTTAAAGTGCTTTTTTTTAGACTCAGCATAATGTAAATACATCACGCATATAGGCGATTTAACATATTTTGAGGGAGTAATTTTGTGGTTCATTAACACTTACGTGTTACACGGCTCAACACCGGTTGTGTGTTAAAGACGTAACACCCCCCCTGTGTTAAACGTCAACACCGCGGATATGTGTTGAACTGACAATGTATAGTGGTAGTCACGCTGGAACCACTGCCCTGTGTTAAAATTGAGTTGAATTAACACAACCATTTTTTTACTGTGTACTTACAACGACTTATCAAGAATAGTCGTTAACCTGGTTCGGCTAAGTAAGATATACAAATTTCGAGTGGAATTTCTTTGCATGTAAAAATTAGCTTCAATAATTATATACGATTATTCTCACCTTTACTATTAGAATCATAAAGTCGGTGAACGGTGTTAAAAATGGTTTATTAGTTGATATACTTTATAATATCTTTTCCTTAAAACTGTCAAGCACACAAACTTGCTGACTAGGTATCCATAAACATGTACATAGCAACAACTATCCCATAATAATACTTTACATATCTTAAAAACATTCTTCTTTTGTTAATATGAAATTAACATTCTACTAAGTATAGTGCACATGCATGAGCACTTTCTACCCAAGGTACAGGTAATTATTACTCAATCCAAAGTATTTTGTTATATAAAAATGTCGCCCGACAATTGGACTGAATATAAAAGTCATGAGTAAGCTTGGCTTTTATCTTCAAGAACCACTGGTCCGTTTACAATAGTGTTCTTACATTGCATATGTCCATCACATTTTGATCGCACCTCATATATCTCTTCATTACATTTCACATATATATATTTTTAACAAATCTTACACTTCATCAATACTTATCTTTTATTACAATAATTATATTTATTTCATTATTATTCACTATATTATTATTATATTTTCTTATTAAAAATATCGTCGCTCATTTAATTAATCGTTGAAGGGTGCGAATTCAAAAATCGTAAAGGACAAACATGAGTTACAAATAGTCAGGGCGCATTATATAATAAATAAGTTAGATGTTTTAAAATAAACATTGGATTCCTAAGGTATCAAAACATAGAAGAATCTCATTCAAGATAGTCGTTGAATAATTAGTTTTATAGAATGGATCTTATTCTTAACATAATCTTTGACAATTTAAGTTTTCAACACAAATCAATCTAATATAAATAATCTTTGCTTTTAATCATTTATGAATTAAATTATAATTCTTACATATATTAAAAACATTTGAGAATTATCATTGTTTCGCAAGGCTTGTTTCCGGTCCTGCGGGTGGTTTCCTGACGGGAGGCACTTGGTTGGTATGTGGATCACTACTTCTTGGGGGGGGGGCGACCTGAGTGTTTTGCTTCATTTCTTGGCTGACGTCTAAACGCTGTCTAGGAACGTATTGGACGAGCTCCTAGCGGCCAGTTTTTCTTTTAGCCGTATTGCTGGGATCTTTTATTATTTATGGGAACAGGACCTAATTTTTATTTTTTCCCAGCCTATGAGCCGGGCTCCCGCTCCAAAACAGAAACAGAAACAGAAAATTTATAAGTAAGGACGCCCCTCAGGAAAGCCCGCGTCCTGGATAGTGAGTAAGGTATCAACCAACATTCTACATGCCTCTCCTCCATGCTGTTAGTAACCTATAGTATCTGTCGTTGGGGAGTGTGTGTACCGCGGCCTCTATCTTAAACGGAAGACATTTACACGCGAATCTGGTATTATGTGTAGATAGAAAGAAAGAAGGGTAAACAAGAAGATAGGAAAGCGCGAGAGAAGTTATTTTGTTTTGATAGAGGGACAAAAAACCTGGAAGCCAGGAAAAAACCCCCTTGTCGGTCATGCTGCATGCATAGGCAATTTACATGGCAAAACCACACTTGAAGGGGTGGTGAAAATCCATGTAAATAAGTCTGTAGTTGTATCTTTATAATACTACTTCTGCAGTTGATTAATATTTAATCTGTTGTCATGTCTGTGTTGTCTGTAGTATGAAAGTGTTTTGTTAGTGGGGACTTTGTTATTTTTTTTTTATTATGTCATGCAATTCTGCTGCTTGTTCCGTTGCCTCGCCTGGTCGTCGTGATTTATTCCTGAAAAGAGAAACTTAGGTTGCTTTTGTTATTAGTGTCTATTGTATATGTCTATTACCCAAATTCGTCAATTTGTGCTAATTATATACATATTTCTACATATATATTGATATGCTTATATACAAACATACTATATTACCCTATTGATTCTCGTTTGGTCAATGAAATGTTACGTGTTTTAGTTTTTTTTATTATTTATTATTTTATTATTTTTTTATTTTTATTTTTATTAATATTTTTTTATTTTTATTTTTATTATTATTTTTTTTATTTATTTTTTGTTTTTATTTTTTGTATTTTTTTATTTTTATTTTTATTTATTTTTTTCTATACATATACATACACACTACACACATACATACATATATTTGAAAATGTTTTTTGCGTCTAAAGTATACATACGCACACACACACATACATATATACACATATATACAATGTTATTCATGTACATATCCACGCATACACGCTCGGACATACGCACACATTCATAAACATATAGATATTCGTATACACAAATGCACATACATATACTCACACATGCAAACTTACATACTTACATATGCATTCGCACCTACATACGTATACGCTCGTACATATTTAAATATTTTACCGTTAGCTTAAGATAAGTATTTCTCCATCCTCTGAGTAATATAAACTTTTATGGGTTTAATATTAGGTGTAGTGGTCTCTTGTGTTTGGTGTAGGAGTTTATTGTGTAGGTGCCTAGTGTATTTATTAAAGTGTTATTTATGTTATGCTTGTTGTTGTAAAAAGTTTTCGCTTGTGTTTTTATTATTTCAGCAATGGGCAGGATGTTCATACTATATTGTAATGGTTTTAATCTAGTATACCTAGGACAGTTTGTGATTAATTTTATGATTTTATTTTGAAATGTCTGCAATTTCTTCATATTTCCTATCAGTGCATGTCCCCAAGCAGGGGCTGCATATGTGAGTATCGGTCTTATAAGTGTTTTGTATAGGGTTGCTTTTGCATTTCTACTAATGTTTTGGCTTGTTAATAGCGGTTTTAGTTCGGAAAGTCGGCCAGTGGCCTTGCCTATTTGCAGCTTGGTGTGTTCTTTGAAATTTAGGTTTCTATCCAGGGTGACACCGAGGTATTTTGCTTTATTAGACCAGTTTATTGGGGTATCAAAAATTTCAACGTTGGTGGTAGGGCTCTTTTTACGTTTTGTGAAATATACAGCCTCACATTTAGTGCTATTTATTTTTATTTTCCATTTGTTAAACCATTCTTCAAGTGTCGGAATGTGTCTCTGGATATATTTTACTGCCTGATTTGGTTGCCAGCTATGAGAATATATACATGTGTCATCTGCAAAGAGCGCTATGTTGGTGTCTTTATGTTTTGGTATGTCATTTACATAGATACTGAAGAGTACCGGCCCTAGGAGAGATCCCTGGGGGACACCTGCTTCTATTCTGCGATGGGTAGATTGGGAATTTACAACTGATACATAGAATTTACGGTTTTTCAGGTACGAAGAGATTAGTTTAACATAAATATCGGGTAGGCCAATGTTTTTTAACTTATATATAAGACCCGTTTGCCATACTCTGTCAAAAGCTTTTTCTATGTCTAGAAATACTGCTACTACACTTTGGTTTTTGTTAAATTTATCTGTTATTGATTCTATGACTCTAACTAGTTGGTGTGTAGTAGAGTGGTGGTTTCTGAAGCCGAACTGTTCTTTTATTAGCACATTGTAGTTTTGTATGTGTTGTTTTATTCTTGCTAATATAATTGACTCGGTTAGTTTAGCTAGTGTGTTCAGTAAGCTAATTGGTCTATAGTTTTGTGGAAATTTAGGATCTTTTCCTGGTTTCGGTAATGCAACTATTTTTGCTGTTTTCCATTCAGTGGGAAAGTGGGCTAGTTTCATTATTGCATTTATGATTTTGACTAAAAAGGAAATTCCTTTTGGTGAGAGGTTTTTGATACAAATATTTTGAATGTTGTCAGGACCTGCAGCTTTGAAAGGCTTTAGTTTCTTTATTACTTTGTACACTTCTTTCTTGTTTGTTTTTCTTGCTGACGTTAATGGTTGACTTTCTAGCAGTTCGTTTACTTGTCTTTTAACTTGCCTTTCATGTTGTCTGAACTCGTCATTTTCATTGGGTTTGAAAGTTTTTTCTAGTGTATCAGCTAGGGTGTTGGCCTTATCTTCATCAGTAAAGACTAGCCCATTTTCCCCATGTATGGAAGGGGTGGGTGTGTATGGCTTGGTTAAAGTTTTAGTTATTCTCCATATACTGTTATCTTTGAAATTCGCGCTTTCTACTTTTTTATCCCAGGTATACATTTTGTATCTCCTAATTTCTTCTTTTATTATTCGTCTTAATTGATTTATCTGAGCTTTAAGAGTTTGGTCTCTATGGTTTCGGTATGCTCTTCTAAGTTTATTTCTGGTTTTAATTAACTCCTGAATTACATTAGGTAATTTATTGCTATGTTTATTATTGTCTACTAATGGTATTGATTTGTTAGTTGCTAATTGTATAGCTTTAGTTAGTGTGTTAACTGCTTTTTCTAAATCTTCCTTTGTGTGTATAGGATACTCGCCTGGTAAGTTTTCATCTATTGTATTTTTGAATAGATTCCAGTTAGCTTTTCTGTAGTTGAGTGCTTTTTTAATTTTTTCCAGGTCTGGTTAGCCCATTTATTGTTATTATAATGGGTTGGTGGTCTGAGTCTAGTTCGTTTCCTACTTGTATAGTGAGTCTTGAGTTAATGTTTTTGTGTAAGGCATAATCTAGTACGTCCGGCGCGTTTCCGTTGTGAGGGTAGTGAGTCGGTTGAAATTGGGATAGGATCTGCAAGGGAGATCCTTGCAAGAAGTTATATAGTTTTCTACCATTGTTGTTGGATTGTCTGCTACAGAAGTGAGGATGTTTGCTATTAAGATCCCCTGCTAGTATTATTGAACTACTTGTATTGGCTAGTTTTCTGATGTCTTCTGTGTCGATTTGTTTAGAGGGGGAATTATACACAGAGACAATGTTAACGTGTTGGTTGTTCACAAATATTTTGATGCCAGTAGCCTCAATAGTATTGAGAGTGGGTAGGATTATCTCTGTATGTTTTAAGCTTTTCTTAACTGCTACCATTGTGCCTAAGTTGCTGCCTATTGTATGCCTATCATTTCTGTATATTGCATATCCTCGGATTGCTGTTTTAGTTAGCGGGTTCAGCAGTGTTTCGCTAATTAATGAAATGTCTATTTTGTTTTGTTCAATGTAATCACCTAACTCATCTACTTTCTCCGTCAACCCTTCTGCGTTCCAGGTTAGTATCCTGAGTGTTGTTCGTTTTCTATTTAAGCTGCCCATTGCTTTTTTTTTAGTGTGTTTGTGTTTGTGTTTGTGAATGTTGATTTCTTTGCAACTCTGCCCGCTCAAATTAACAGATTATTTATAAAGTCTCTTAAATGAAATAATACTGAGTCTACATTTTTATTATCTACAATTTTAGGAAACAGGCCTAATGATTTAGAGACAATGTCTGTATAGTTTTCTGTTTGTGGTTTAGTTATGGGTTCGTTTTTATTTTTATTGTGTTGTTTTGATGGCTGTGTACGTGTTGGTGTGGTTTCGTCTTCTGTGTCACTGCTAGATGTGCTTATTGCGTGTGTTCGTGTTGGCTTTGATCTTTGGTATGACTTCTTTGGTTGGTTAGGTTGCTGGGTTGATGTTTGGTTGGAGGTAGAAGGTTGAGGGATAGGTTGGGTTGATTTTGGTTTTTGTTGGGTCATTTTGTTGGTTTGTTGTGGTGTCGTATCTGTTTTTCTCGTTCTTGCAGTCCTTCCATCTCGCAAGTTGCCAGATTTTCTGGACAGAATCTTCTTGTACACCTCACAGCCTCTGTAATTGGCGGGGTGGGGGCCTCGACAATTAGCACAGGTTGGTGGTTCGCTTCTGGGCTTTTTGCAATCCTTCGTCCAGTGTTCAAGTCCACATTTAACACATCTGGGCTGGAGATTGCAGCCGGCCGCAGAATGCTGGAAGTTCCCAGCGGGCAACTGAGCTAGTTGACGATGGTCCTGCTCTTGTATGTGTGCTGCTAGCTAATGCTGGCTTCTGATTGGCTCTCGCACCTGCGTCTCTCCGACCAATCAGAAGCAGGTTCTTGGTTTCTGTCGTCTCGGGGCCACGCAACTTGCTGAACAAAACTGTTCTTGTTCGTCGAAATGGCGGGTGGAGAAGCAAACCGGATCCCATCCCAGAGAAGAGGTCAAATCGCCAAATAAAAAACAAGAAGCCCCATCACAGACAGAGAAGACTAACCACACCCAGGAGGAGGAACCATACGTCGGCTCTGCTATGAGCCCAAGCCCCATACAGGTGAAAAATCAAAAAACCCAGAAGCTGAAATCACACCCTGGTGAGAAGACTGGCCCTTATCAGGACCACAAAACTACTCCTGAAGACAATGCCACATCTGACAAACACAAGGAAGAGGATGATTTCACGTTAGTGAAGTCGAGAAGACAAAAGAAAGAAGACGCCAAACAAGGGCCCGGCCCTTGTCAGGACCACAATTCCAGAGCAACAGCAAACGCAAACGGGAAGCAGCAAGAGTTAGAGACCCGTACTCCCCTGCAAGCCAATGGAAGTAAGGAAAATAAACAACCTGAAGGCTCAGAACCAATCAGATACAGGCAGAAATCGAAAGAAAGAAAAGAAGCAACATTTACGTGTGTTGTCAAAGGTGTCCCTATAAACATAGAAGTCCAGGAAGTAAGAGATGAACTGAGAAAACAGAAGATTGACTTCAGAGGCATAACCCGCATAAAATCAGACAAAGGACCCACACCATTACTAAGGATCTTCTCAGAGAACCCGGAACAAATTAGCAGATTACTGTCATCTGGAGTGAAAATTCAGCATACCCACTACAAAGTAGAATCGTCAAGAATAGTACCAAGACCATTTCCCTGCCATAACTGCTACCAATACGGTCACTTCAAGAACCGGTGCCAAGCCGAAAGAATCTGCAACCGGTGTGGGAAACCACATAGAGAGGACTGCAATACACCCAGAAAAAGAAACTTCTGCGCTACATGTATTAGCGACACACACCGTACTGGTAGCGGAAACTGCCCCAAGAGACCAAGAGCTACACAACCAACCAGACCACCACCGCTGCTAACGCCCACAGATGTAACAAAAATCACAACCAACGGCTCTTGTCAGGACCAACAGGCAGCTCACCAAGAAGAAACCAACAAGTCGGAAACACCCAACAAGGAATTACAAAGATGGATCAAACAAGAAATAGAAGAAGCAACAAACAGAATCATAACATGGATGACCTACGTAATAACCACCACAACACCACAGCAACAACAGAAAAATCTTGCAATAGCTTTACATACCGCCTCCAAGAAGATTTTTGATAATACAGTAAATGCACTCCAGACCACAACAGGGCACCTTTACATCACAAGGACTTTTGCCGACACAGTTAAAAGGAAAACCAGTACAGACCATGCGAAAACAAAGCGGAAGGAACAGCAAGCTGAGAAGGAAGGCAGGGGATAAAGCAGCTGTGACGGAAGCAAACAGATGACGACCAGGCCTGGCCATGGACAATGAACCGACTTGCATGCTTAAAAAAATAACAGATATCCCACTAACAATATAATCCCCCACCTACAGACAACACAGATTTGCATTAAAAAACTAACAGATTCTAAGCTAGGTTAGCAATATAACATATAATTTATTTATTATTACTACAGACACTTTTACATGGATTTTAGCCACCCTTAAACTGTGGTTTTGCCATGTAAATACTATTGCATGCAGCATGACCGATAAAGGGGGTTTTTTCCTGGCTTCCAGGTTTTTTGTCCCTCTATCAAACACAAATAACTTCATTCGCGCTTTCCTATCTTCTTGTTTACCCTTCTTTCCTTCTATTTCACACATTGACAAACTCGCGTGTAAATGTCTTTCGTTAAAGATAGAAGCCGCGGCATACACCTACACCCGACAGATACTTTAGTGTACTAATTGCATGTGAGGAGAGGCATGTAGATAGATGGTTGATGCCTTACTCTCTGTCAGGGCGCGGGCTTTCCCGAGGGGCGTCCTTATTTTTAACTTTTCTGTTTCTGTATAGTGCTGCCGTGCTTTGTTGCTAACTACCAACTCTACTGCTAGCTACGCATGCAACATGCACACTGCACCGCACTTTCACAGTCACTAGAGTTCGTCACAGCACTTAAATGTTCGCAAACACCGTAATAAATGTTTATTTCAATGTTTATTTAAGGTGTGGGGAATAACAGTTTATATTTTCACGAAAACACGAAAAGATGTCAAGAGCACAGGCACTCGCGTGACGCGCACTACAGTTTCGTATCTCAGTATCATTGATTAATGAAAATTAAAGAGAATTAAATTGAATAAAAATAAAATAAATGTTCATGAAAATCTATAGCTGATATGAGTTTAACCAAATTTCATTAACGGTAATCAGGTTACATTCGTACTTGCATACGATTCTAAGTACATTCGATTCTAAGTAAAGTACATTGTACTGCGCAATCATGATTAGGTTCCGTACTATTTTGTACATGTATTTCGTCGTGATTCTGATTTTGATATGAAATGCCATCTCTTGTTCTTCCATTACGTCTATCCACGTAGTTCGCTGTATTCCTGGAATTTCGCCATACATTACGTCTATTTTTAAACCTATTTTGATTATATGGTCTAACATATGGATTGCTACGATTAATTAGGTTAGGCGGATTCCCTACATAACTTTGCCTATTTTGCTCATTTTGATTGCTAGAATTTACTCGGCTTAGGTTATGTTCCGTATTATTCACACTTCGGATATTCAAATTCCGAACTGGCACAAAATGATCTGAATTATTCTTATTTTTACCCATTCCGGCTTGTTGATTCATAGCATGGTATTGAGTTTCATAGCATTGGACAAGCATTAATAAATGGTTGAAACTCATACACTGGGTGGAAAATAAGATCTGTTGTAACTTAAATGGAAGCAAATTTCGAATCGATGCTATTATTCTCGATTCCGATTGCAATGGATTAACGACCTTTAATTCGTTGTATGTATTTACAACAAACTCTACAACAGATTTATGCAATCGAGGATTGAAGTGTTGATTTCTAATGGTGGCATCTCTATTCGCAAGCAAAAAGTCATTTTCATAATTTGCGATTAGTGCCGCTTTGAATTCTTCATAAGTACTGATGTGATCACGTACTGCTTTAAACCATAATGAACAAGGTGGGAGTAATACATGAGGGATTAATTTCATATATTGTGATCTATCTATACACATAATATTGCACTCGTCCTGGAATTTTTCTAAGAAAGAAGTAGCATTCTCGTTACACTTACCACTGAATTTGCTCATAGCTCGTATTTCACTCATCTTAACACTTAATTTTACCTTCCTTTTATCATTCCGTGTACTTGTTGAGTGATAGTTCCTATCCATTACGTGATGTGTCGTTACACCATCTATGTTTCGCCCATCTGTACTCTTCGGATAACTTTCTTCCAATATAATATCCTCATCAGACCCCGGCGAAGGTGAGTTCATCACTGGTGAGTGGGGAAACTCCAAGCGATCACTACACATGTTATTACGGTATGTGTTGTCCTTAACCTGTAGCGTTCTAATCTCTTCCTGTATAGTAGCTAACAATTGCGTATTTACACGTATGTTGTTAGAATTGTTGATGACCTGGATCTTTTGCTGTTGGACGGAAGATTCTATTACTTCTAAATCTTTTTTTACAGCACTGATTTCTTGGTTTTGGTGATTGTGCTTCTCCTGACAATCATCGGATATCCTTTTTAACTTTTCCTCGAACTGTGAGGATATGTCATTCACCACCTGGACAATTGTCTGTCTCGTTTCATCTGACTTCTGTTCTATCCGTCTACTTAATTCTTCATATTGCTTGTTAGATTCGTCAAACTTCTGTTCCATTCGTCTACTTAATTCTTCATATTGCTTGTTAGATTCGTCAGACTTCTGTTCTATGGTCTGCTTTATCTCGGTAGACATCTGAATCAATTGTCGCTGTAAAGCTAACAAGATTCGGTCTTCCGATGTCAATCCTGGTGTTACACTAGTTTCACCGTTGTCACTATTATTTGATTCATGCTCCGTTGTTTCGTTGACCATTTTTCTTACAATTATTCTACCACTTCTCAATACGGTCAAATTTGTATTCATTAACTAAAAAAGTAAATTCACTCCTACTATGCTTCGGGATGAGAATTTACAGTATATCCCGGGTGAGGTAAACCAAAATTTTTAACGAACGTTCTTATCACTGGATAGTCGTTAACCTGGTTCGGCTAAGTAAGATATACAAATTTCGAGTGGAATTTCTTTGCATGTAAAAATTAGCTTCAATAATTATATACGATTATTCTCACCTTTACTATTAGAATCATAAAGTCGGTGAACGGTGTTAAAAATGGTTTATTAGTTGATATACTTTATAATATCTTTTCCTTAAAACTGTCAAGCACACAAACTTGCTGACTAGGTATCAATAAACATGTACATAGCAACAACTATCCCATAATAATACTTTACATATCTTAAAAACATTCTTCTTTTGTTAATATGAAATTAACATTCTACTAAGTATAGTGCACATGTATGAGCACTTTCTACCCAAGGTACAGGTAATTATTACTCAATCCAAAGTATTTTGTTATATACTCTTGACTGAATAATACACAGTCGTTAGCACTCGCCATACTTCATCGTCTCAAATTCCTTTATCAATTAAGGAACACTTGTAGTTTTAAGACATAGTCCTCTAACATGAGAACAATGCTGCCACTATTTTTATTCAACTTATGTATGTTTGTTTCGCCTCACATTTATGCTCATATTGTGATTATGAGCGATTTATTGAAGGTTTTCAAAATAGATATTTTGTAACGAAGAAGAGAACAACAAAAGTAGAATTTTAAGACTCTCCATTAGGAACTAAATTATATAGTAAGAACTAAATTATTTACTAAATAAAATTTCATTCAGAATGCAAACTCATAGAAGAAGGGAGACAAACCTAACAAAGATTTGAAGGACATCAGCTAATAATATTGCACCAAGAATAATTTTTCATCAGTGACCACTGACCCTGAGTTGTTGCTAAAGTTCAAAGTTTGATATTATTGTTAATGCATATAAATCGGCTCTATTAATTAAGTTTCAGGTTTCAAAATCTATAGTAAGTCAAAACCCTCAAAATTTTGAATGTTTGACAATTTTGTACCTCTAAAAGGGAACAAGTAGTACTAACCAAATTTTCCGAAATATATACTAAACTCCTAGAGAACATTTACTAAATTTTGTTTTTAACAATTCCAATATTTAAAGAGTGTGCCAGCTTACCCCTCCCAACATTTTTCAGACGGATGCGTTAATATACTCATGTCTTATAAAAGAGAATGGACAAATTTAAGCAACTATATAACCGTATAACGTCATAAGCCCTCATCAAAGTTGATAAATTAAGTCAAAAGCATCCAAATTCAGCATGTTTGATCTTTTAAGCCCCTAAAAGGGAACGAAGTGGACTAAACAAAATTACAGAGATACATATCATACCCCTATACTACCATACCAAAAATTATATATTACAATTTTAAAAAATTGAATAAGTTCTATTCACCATTCTTCCGAAATATAAGAAAATCTCTACGTACTCATTACCAAAATTTACAAGGATGCACCTATGGATACCTAGATCATGGCTCTTGGGCCATGGAAAAAGAAGCACACAAGTACTTTTTACTACTATAGTTACTACAGTTACTATAGGTACTGCTATACTTATTTAAAGTAGTAACTTAGTAATTAAGCACTAAGATATTGAACTAATTCAATATATTTTATATTTTTTTAACAAGTTTGCCTTTGGTACTGAGAGAAAATTGGTTTTAGTGCTATGATTGAAATTTTTTAAAAATAATTTTTAATGAACTCTTTTGTTATTCAAAGCGCTTTTCACGTTTTATATACGTACAAAGACAACTTTATAGAAATCTAATAAGAAGAGGGGGAAACGAAAACAGCTTCTTTTGTTAAGCGAACAAATTTAAGTCAAATAGAGGTCAACGACGCGACGCCAATTATTCATTAAATTACGTAACATTTTCCAATAAAAAAATAAGTGATTAAGCTACAGTATGTCGTATCAAGGTTTAGTTGCTAAGATAAAAATTGTGATGAAAAATGTAAATAACTTGTAAAACACAGCATCATTTTTAAAATGATTCCAAATGATAAAATGTGATAAAATATATGCAATGAATTATTCAATAGGGTTGTCAATATCATCAAACGTCAGCTTTAATTTTGTTATTCTATCTTCTCTATGTGATATATCCTCGACATAGATCCACCAACTATCAGCATCGTTCAATATGCGAACAACATTGCTCTTCTACAAGTAGTATTTGGTGCAGCTATAAAACAAGTTACTACATATCTTTAAGCAGTTTTATGTCAGTTGTGCTCCTGGTACATGAAATGGCGGCCTAAAATTATTGACGAGAAATCTCAAACGCTTATTTTTCTGCCTGCTTGCAAACTTACTCAAGCTCATTTCAACCCACCCTGCTGAAATGTCCACATTCAGGACACAAGTAATGATTCATTAAACCAACACAGCAAAATATTTGGACATCTATTCGATAAACGTTTCATTTTGGAACAGGGACGGTATTGAAAACGGACTTTTCGGGGGACAATTGAGGGCTATGAAAAATTCTAATTTTTTCCTTTCATCGGGTTTTGCAGCTCTGGTGCCTATGCCGCTGTAAAGTGATCGATTCTTCACTCCATGGATCTCCCCTATGTTCCTTCTATGCATGGGGACCTCATTTACAATTTCTTTCGAGAAAAAAACATAATCGAATCAGCTTACTTCGTTGACTGGCAGGGACAATGTGAAAGCTTAAACTCCCTACAGTTATTACCCATTTCTACATGTTCTGACTCACGGATTCGTAGTGCGATAAATGCAGAATCATTCTTCGTCATAAAGCTCTACATTTTTCAACACCATGCCTATATAACCGTTTATCTTACATCATTGCATAGCCGCACTGTCAATGACTATATTCACGTTACTTTTTCCACGTTTCTTTCATACTACTTCGCTCGAAATACATCACTCTCCGTCGGAGAACAAGCCAGCACGTATTCATGAATACTATACACTTTGAAGTCAGATTCGTCACTCTCCCACCACGATGACTAACCTCTCTCTCTTTTCCCTTTACTATATTGAAAATCAAATCTTAAATTTTAACGTCCAACGTGTATGCCCTTTAAACTACACTATTGTTACACAATATCCACTGATCATTTAGATATTCCACTTCTCCAAGCAATTCAACTCGACATTCACATGTAATCTTTCCATCAAATCATGCACAATAATTCAAGTGTAACAGGGTTCCCATTGTCTCAGACAGGGTAAAAATGTATCTGAAAATGTTGAGGAACACATGACGTCACGGCATCCCCTGTGCCTATGTGTGACCATTGTAATTTTTTAGAAAGTGGAGGGACATCATAGACATCTTTTGGAAGCAGGGGATCGACGTACACCAGCGTTCTCCCTTACTTTTACCTCTGATTTCACATCAATACACCAGGGTGAGAAGATAACTTCATTTATCTATCTGACATTACCTAATTGCAGTGTGTATTTCACCTCATCTTTACCATCGTACATTTTATTCCAACCCCGTTTTATGATTAAAAAGTATCATAAAGTTATTAAAAGAACACTCTTTAATGAAATATTATAAATAAGCTTAATAACGACCAGTTACCCGAACGATAATATAAATGAATCAATATTTCTTTATCCTGTGTTGACGGCATTTTTATTTGGTAGGGTTAGCTTATACTATGAAAACATATTAATAGGATAATATATTTCAAGAATGAATGGCAAATTGCAAAAATATTTCTGAACAATATCCATTAAATTACAATATATTGAATTTTTGTATATACAAATATGTGATTCCTGGTAATTTGTTACAAATATAATCACATACATCCTTACACATATACGTACATACCTTTTCTTACGTCGGATAAAAATATAAGAAAATATATGGAGAAAGTCTTATATCAATTATTACAGTCAGATTTTGATCACAATACTCCAAAACTCGGAGGTCAAAAGCGCGTCATCTATTTTTTATAAAATTATTAATTCTTTAAAAGATAATAAAATTTTATCTGTAGTTTTAAATGCAATGTTAAGAACAGATAATTATGAATATTTTATTCTCAACTACAGTTTTAATAGAAATGTGCTATTATAATCTAGGCTTAAGTTTAGAGTTGCCCCTCCACTCTGAAGGTGCCCTTTGACTTTGCAACGTACAAGAAACAATGCTTAAAGTATTAAAAATTGTTATATTTCATGTGACTTCAGTACTCCGTGAGCTTCACCAAAATTTAAAAGGTTTTCTTCATTATTTTTGCGCATCCGTTACACCTGTTCGCCATATTCGCCATATTTTACAACTACCATGCTGCTCAGGGACGGCGCCAGAAATGCTTCATGGTGTGGGAGGAAAGACGCAGACCTAGTTGCTGAGTGGGCGGACAATGAAAATGAGAACTGAGCAATAAGACATATATATATATATATATATATATATATATATATATATATATATATATATATATATATAAAATTTTTTTACAATAATTTAGTTTCAGCTTGTATGCTCTTATTTAGCTAAGGCTCAGACCGAGATAAGGAAAGAACAAGGATGTAGCAAACAGCTGTCTTGGCCTTATAGAAGGTACAATTCCGGCATTCGCCTGGTGGCACTGAAGAAATGCAGGACTTAGGATGGGCTGCGGGAGTTCGTGGTTATATGCTCGTTCTACCGAATTCCGCGTGGCAGACCCACTACCTTTTTTTAACAATAACAATGATGTGTACTGTGTAGTCGATGAAGTTCAAGACAGCTTTACCTCCTCTCCCTCCAAGAATGCACATGAATGCATAGAAATAAAAGAAGGTTCAATCAACACAGACTAACAGATAATACTCTAGCTTTCGTTACTAACATAAAATACATAATAAGTAGATAAAATAAAACAAGATGTTTTGACGTGATCTCTATATGCAACAGCAAAGACCTATGTTGCTAAAAGAATAGGGAAATTCGAAAGCATGATTGTCTGATCATAGCTAACACAGATATCTTTGAACCAAACCGAAGAAAAAAACTAAAACAATTATAAGTTGGATAAAGATGTAAGTAGCAATTAACAAAACTTCATCATGATCCACAGAAAGAACAATGTAATTTAAACTATGAAGGGCTGATCACATAGTACGAACAAGCTTACAATAAACTTTTATACCTGCACTTTAAAGAAATGCAATGCGTCGATTTTTATGTCCAGCATTGAATGCGTTTACCACATCCTCTACAGCAATATTCATTACAAGTTTTCTTTCTACTGAAAGGAAACAAAGATCGCTTAGGCGACCGTTTCCTATTCGATTTCTTAGATTGTTTTAACCCGTCTAAGACACGAGAAAGAACGCTCACATGGTGAACTAGATAGAGGAATGGTGACAACACTTAGGGTCTAAGGCTAATTTGTGAATTTCATGAAAAGCAATTTTGAACCGATACATCACTTCAGTAAACTGTGAAACGGAGGGTAATTTTGCATTTGTTTTCCTCCTCATAACGTTTCAATACTTTCGGGAGAAGTTTCAGTTCCACCTGTACACTATCGACATCAAATCCATAATGACGTGCAAGTGGTTCAATTTTCTCAAATGAGAGAAAGTGTTCGCTTTTAGGGTAAATACTCCTTATCCCACATTGTGGTGGACAAACAGCGTGTGCGTGGGTTTTCTTAGGGTGCTCCCGTTTCCTCCCACTTTCTTCATTCCACCTTTTCGCTCATTCCTCATCATCACTGTCTCCTTTAGCCTAACGGGCATAACGTGGGACGTAAAACTCAAAGATTTCATTTCATTTTTTTTCCTTATCCCACACAGAATACCTGTGTTTTCTGTAAAATGCCTATTCATTTCTGCAAGTATTCTGTCAAGTACAGGAAGAAGTCTGCAGTCTTTTTGGAATTTCATAACCCCTTTCTCAACCGATATTTGCTCAGTCATAATATACTGACGTAAAGGATGGGGCAGTGATCGTGTTCTGGACATTGGACCCGTTAGAGACATACCGTTATTTTCAGCAAGACTCAAAGACTCGTTCCAATTTTTTTCGAACTCTTCGATTGTGTTTCGAATATCAGTAAAATAATCCACCACACCCTTCGTAACTAAAACAGCATCAGGCAGTGTGCTCTCCTTATTTTGTAGATAATTTGACAAGCTTTTCAACTTTCCAAGAAGAAGTGTGAACAAGTTGAGTTGGAACCAAGCTGAAAATTCATTTGCTTCAGAAGAACGACTGCGATTTTCATTACTCATCTCAGCAACAGTTAGAATAACTGCCTTAAATGTTCTCTTCATAGCGACACAAGCTGCAACCCTTGATAAACGGGTAAAAAATATTTCGCTAATTGTTCAGAAGATACTTAATGAGATAAATAATACTATAGATTGAATACCATAAGAATATACTACATTAGAAGCCGTCATTTTCTGTATAGTATCACTAACGACACCTCAGCAATATACAAAGGACGCGATGACCAATTAGTGTAAGGTCATTATGATGACGCAGTGTCCAGCCCGAAGGTCGATCTTTGACCCGAAGGTTTCCGGGCAAAGTGAACCCATGATGGCTCGCCATAACCTTCCACCGAACGATGATAACGTTCTAAGAACGGGGACTACAGTGGGATCCAAATCACTTGTGTTCCTACTGGGAATCGAATCCGGAACTCCGTACTTATTCCGCTTACAATCCGGAACTCCGTACTCCAATAATTCACAACCATTGTTTCTGTTTGAGCAACCAGTCTAAAAATATCAACCCCGCCGGCTAAATATCATTCGGACAAGCGCAAGGTTCGGATTACGGTGGATTTGGATTAATGCGAGCAGCCTGTACTGCTAGTGGAGAAACAAAATACGAAAATATGTAATTAGATGAGCTCGAATAAAAGTAAGTCACCTATACTCATGTCCAATAGAACAAGCTAGCAATCATATTTACACCATGCGAGGGGAAACAGTATTAGCAATTCTAGCCATACTAACTTTATTGGTTCACAACAATTTGCGAAGTATCTGGGAATAATGAGGAAATCCCCCTTTAAAACTAGATGCACCATGTAAGTTTTATTTTTTTCGAGTTATTTTCTCCTGGAGTAAAAACTAAAACTAGAATTAGAAAGGAAGGTTTACATGGATTGTGATGTTTAAATAATGGAATTCAAGGAATAATAAAAACATATTCCTCCTATCAGTATATTTGAGGAGGGGTGGGGAGAGAAATCTTAGTTTTCTTTCCTAAAAGGAAATTTACAGTAACAACAATACTAATAATGCATAAAACAATAAAAATCACGTATATGCCAATAACTGAAATTCAAGTAGACATATTAAGTAACAAAAGTTTTTTTTCTTTTTGTTTCAAGTGTCTGCGGCAATTACGAGTCATCGTTTACATTTTTTCCAACCCTACGAAATCGGTTTAAATTGCTTCGTAGTTCACGACCCAGACAGCATGCTTGCTTGCTGCAAGCTTGCCTATTGCTTTTATTTGATTTTATTTCGCTTTGGCTTATACACAAAAGCTTATTTCTGCTTAGCGCAAGCTGTAGCGCGGGCAACCCATGCTTCACTTGCGAGACGCTTTTCTTTAAATTGAAGTAAAAAGCCAGCGGGCGTTCGATTTTCAGTTGTTCTCAAAAACCACGTGACGCTGATCTCTTAACTTTCGGCAACAAGATAGTGTTCGCATTATTAGCGTCTTTTTAGCATTCACCTTGAATAAAGGACAAGCTTAATTATTTTTTTTGAATTGTGCCGTTTAGTATTCTAGTCCCACGTATCTATAATGTAACTCTTTGAGGCATAACGAATTGTAGTATTTATGTATAAAGCATAAATGTGAACATAGATGGCAGTAGATTTGAGCCTACTTATTTCGCAAAAGAATACAGAATTGTTGCAGATATTTTAATATAAACTTAAAGTTTAACTTATAGTATAAACTTCATTTGAACGTTGTGTTTAAAGTGTAAACATTTTTAAAGTGTATATAAAAAGGTAGAAATTTCAAGTACTCGCGGCTAACATAACAAGATATTGGATATTAGTAAGAAGCAACGGCGCGTTAGTTAGTTACTGCACTAAACTGTGATCAAGTATTGTAAACGTACTTGGGAGATCAGTACAGATACGCTACTTAGGAGCCAGACAGAATGTCCTTATCTTCTGAAGGGTTTTACTTTAAATTTTGAAGGTCATTGTTTTCATTCATACTCTGACCAACTCTTTTGTTTTTTGTAGCACCTATCCCAACGGGGTGCTCTTCACCTACATACCAACTACTTCTGCGTATCTCTTGTTTTCATTGCTTTGATCCTCTTGGATCATGCATCGGCTACAGGGAATAGTGGTACCTCCAACCTGCAAGCCCGCGGAAGATACAGGAAGGGATCCACGCAAAAATCGGCGCGGTCGACCGTTGTCTGAAAGTAGTGCTGAATCTGTAGATAAACGGTCTCGGTCCCGTTCACTTACTTATATACAGAACCCACCTGAAAGTACGGAAGAAATGCAGTTTACCACAGATCCGCCAGAGCCTACACCGTCTACTTCGGTAGCACCTCCTATCTATATTGCATCACCGACCCGCCCGAAGATTTATTCATTTCTATTAACCAATTATGACGCCAAATACAGCAATAGTCGGCATATTTTCAATCAAATCATGAAGTACCTTCCGCGGGCTAGTGTGAAGCAAATTGTTTTCACCAAGAATGGTGTTATCATAAAGTCAGATGACGAAAAATTCGGCATAACACTCCGTAACAAAGCCAGTTAAGAAATATTTGGTAAAAATGCCAAGCTTTCGAATCTGACTGACAAAGTAAAGCAAAATTCACCACCACCTCGCACACCGATGATGTCTGTGGTTTTTCGAGGCGTTTTGCCTGAAATAACCGATGATGAAGTTCTCGAGGAACTTAAAGCAGAAGGCATTGACGTAACGAAATGTATTCGCATTAAAAATAACAATGGTGCTACATAAATTGTTCGTGCCTTAACCACATCCCAGACTTCTATTGACACCTTGTTGCAAGAGGGAGCTTACATCTTCAAAAAACGACACCGTGTAGAGCCATCCCGTACTACCTCACCTCTCTCAGTTAGATGTGAGAAGTGTCAAACTTATAATGCGCACATCACGTCAAAATGTCCAAATGTTCCCAAATGTGGATATTGTGCATGACAACACGAAACTAAGGACTGCCCGAATACGGGAAAGCAACCACATTGTTCCACATGTTCAAGCACAACACATCCTACTTACATTTACAAATGCAAGTCTAAGCCGGCACCTGATCTAAATCAACCAGAAATGGCAGTTCCGCTCCGTACAACGGATGCTTCAGTCCCATTCTCATAATCTATTGCTTCACCTATCACTGTGGAAAAATTCCTGCGATATATCACTCTTATTTTGCAAAACATTTTTCCATTCCAACGTCAGCTTATTCTCGACCATGCTATTGCAGCAGCCTCTGTTATTTTCCAAGTTAATCTGTATGCTACGTATTCTGGTCCCTTTGTTCATTTTCATATTGCACCACGCGATACTGCAGTTTAAAACCCACTCCTTCTGTTTCAGTATGGGTCTTACTATTCTTTTTATGAATATTCGATCTCTAACTCAACATCGAATACTATTTGAACAACTGCTTTTAGAAGAACAGGTCGATATATTTGCACTGAACGAGACAGCTCTTAAACCTCCACAATCCATACGCTTTTCCAGGTATCAGTTTGTACGGCATGATTACCCTGACACTAACGCCAGAGCACAAGGCGGCGTAGCAATTGGAATACGCAATAAACTTCCATATCGACATCACTCCGTACCAACGTATGTTCCATTACCTGAGCACTTAGTGACGACAATATATCTATCAAACTTAGCTCTTACTGTGGCTACTATCTATGTACGTCCAGGACATATACTTCCACTAGAATTATTTCGATACTTGTTTTCTCAATATCGTCATCTTTTAATCTTAGCAGATCTGAATATTCACAGAATTTACCCAGACACACCAGGCCTAGTAGTCAAACTACTCCCGATGTTCTTATTAGCACAGCTTCATTAGTTGCTAAAGTGACTGTAACTGTTCTTGATTGTATCGGTAGTGACCACCTACCAATAAAGGTCCAAATCAACCATGCACGTCAACCATCGTCTCCATCGTTCACAAGAAATATCCTCTTGTACGATAAAGCTAACTGGGAGCAATATAGAACTGATATTAACATCGCGTTGGGTCAGATGGAACCATCAACATCTGACATTGATCTCAACAACGCCGTTCATACCATAACCACTGCACTTGTTGACAGTGCTAACAAGTACATCCCTACCTACCATGGTAAAACGTATCAAACAATATTACCACCTCAGTACCTCATACTTGTAAGAAAACCCAGGCAGTATTTTCGTGAATACGAGAGGACACGAAACCTTGAATATTTAGCTCAAGCGTGTCGTTGGCAACGCACAGTTCACAACTACATTGTTGCCCACAAAAGACTTAGTTGGAGTAAAGTGTGCAACAAGCTGAATACGAAAACGCACCCTACAAAATACTGGAAGCAACTTAACATATTGACTGGACAGAAAGTTGGTACTACTTACCCTCTGGTACAGGACAATCACCTTTTGCAGACAGATCAAGCAAAGGCTGATGCTTTTGCATCTCATTTGCAAACGGTCTTTACACCGCCTCTATCATCACACCGTTTAAGTCCCCGACCATCTGAGCCGGCACTTAACCGATTGCTCCAACCTTCGACATCGCATGAGTTAGATAACTCCAACCCTTTGGCTCAGGAGATTACTTCTGATGAAATACGTGGAGCTCTTAAACGTAAACGTAATACTGCTCCTGGATTTGATTCTATATCTTACAGAATTCTTAAAGAATGTTCAGTACAATTTTTTGTCTTCGTAGCAACAATCTATACGTTTATTCTACGAACTGGCTATTATCCGCAGGACTGGAAGATGTCGAAAGTTTGTATGTTCTTAAAACCTAACAAACCACTTCACTCCGTGAAATCGTATCGACCGTGTAATCATACAATTAACATCTACGTTAGGTAAACTATTTGAAAAAATCCTAGTACACCGTCTACATCCATATCTTAATGAGCATAACCTTCTACCTTCTCACCAGACAGGATTCCGGCCGCTATATAGTATTAATGACCAATTACTTCGCCTTACCACTATTATTACAAATCATTATAACAAAGCACTACCGTCTTGTCTCAGACTTATGGATCTGGAGAAAGCGTTTGACCGCATTTGGCATTACGGCTTATTTTATAAACTTTTGAAACTAGGAATTCCTCTCACTTATCTTCGAGTTATATATTCCTTTATACTCAACCGTATTGCCTATGTGAACATCAACGGCTCGCTATCGCATCCTATATTTCCATTCACCGGTGTACCACAGGGTTCAAGCTTATCACCTCTTTTTTACATCCTCTATGCCTTGGATTTGCCATCTCCAGCACCTAACACATAGTTGTTCCATTATGCGGATGATACCGCTTTTCTCACTTTTGGTAAAACAATCCAGCAGATTACGTCCACTTACAGGTTACAATTACAGCATTTCTTCACTGGTGCGATAAATGGAGGCTCACTGTTAACGAAGACAAAACCACAGGCTATAGTAATTTTACCACCCAACCGCCGCAGCAGGGTTAATCGAAATCCAAATTTGGTACGGATACGTGTTGGCGATCATAATTTACAACCTACCCAAACTGTTACATATTTAGGTATTATCTTCGATAATAAATTGCGGTGGACAGCCCAACTCCAGAAACTTGTTATGAAAACAAAAAACCTATTGCAGCTTCTACGTCGTCTTGTGGGTCAAAACTGGGGTTTAAACTCTAAATTATTACTGAATACCTATAAAGCCTTTATGCGTAGTGTCCTTACTTTTGGTCATATAGCCTGGTGCTCTACCCCGCAGAAGTTTTACAATAGATTAGAAATTCTTGAACGTCATGCTATCAGACTCGCATTTCGCATAAAACTACCGTACCCCAATGATGACCTTTATAATAAGATTGATTTTCCTCCGCTTGTCCAACACCTAGCTCTCTTACGCCAAAAATATATAGCCAAATGTCTCCATTCATATAAAGATATAATTCTCGACACCATATTCACAGACTTGGAACAAGACTCTCAGTATCGATACTGCTATACACCTCTCAGCATCCTCCTTTCCATTCAAGGTCGACAACTTCCAGATGATCATCATCATGCAAGATTTTTCCGACGACAGCTCATTCATGACGACATTCCTCATCTCTTACCATTATAGCACTGTCTCCCACAACACTAATAAGGGCTTCCCCCTGTTTCACATCATTCTTGAGTCGCCCCAAGACAGAAGACTAACCAGCATTCGTCTCACTAACTTATTTCATTGTGTTGTGATGTGATGTGCACTGCATTCATTATCATGAGCATAAAAATCTTCCCTTACAATGCGCTTATATTCATTAGCACTTTTGTATACTCATATTTTGATTATTCATTTATTTTGTTGCTTTCTCTGCACCTCATATTTATTTTACGCATTTATTCTCTTATACTATTTATGTATTAGTTTAGATATTATTACTGTTCATAACGTCATATTATTATCATTATGTTTTAATATTATTATTATTCTAATGTACGTATATGTATTTGCAACATTTTGCTTTTTGTATATTGTTACTTATAAAAATTTTTCTTTGACAGCTCAATACCCAACCAAAATGCAATCAAAAATAACTGATGCTCCCACATCCCAGGCCAAGACAGAGGGCGAAACCCTCTAGTGGCAGTTCTTCTTATTCCCACATGTTGAACGACAATAAAGATTTCTAACAAACCTGTCTCACTCTAAAAAAAAAAGCGTTGCTTATCACAATAAAACCGTTACAATTGTGTTTAATGTTTTGTAAAGGCAGATGGGAGCCGTGGGTGTTTTCACGGCTGTGTATTTGCTTCAATAATTAGGAAAAATATATTGTAGCATAGATTTAGTCAAACGATCGATATGTAGGATTTCTTACTGCTTTGTTTTATCTAAATTCGCTTACCACAAGCTTCCACATGGCTTGTTTGACGTGACTTTCGCTTGCAATAAGCTTAATAAAGCTTGCCATTAATGAGTTACGCTTATACTTCACTTGCGTTTGAGATAATTTGACTTACGTTCCACTTGTGAAGACAAGCTTGCCGCAAGCCTTGTCCTGATGTAACTAGCTTGCCACAAGCTTGCAGCAAGCTAATTGGCTTGCATAGTAGAGCTTGCGGCAAGCTAATTGACCTGCAACAGCCAGTTTGGGCAAACTTGCAGCAAGTTAAAATTGCTGTCTGGGGAGGTGCTGTCTGGGGCGGAATTTAAAGTCCGCGTAATTTAAAGGTTAATCCCCACTTTTGGCATATTATATTATTACAAGTATCTGTATTAAAATCATTGTTCATTGCAGACTTAAACAGAGTCCTAGAACCTATTACATTACAATCCAAAGTAATACCTATTGCTTTTGAGTACAGGATGTCACCTTCTGTTGGGATGGGCGGTCCCCCACCCCCGCCCATCCTTAATGCAGTCCCTGATGCTGCTGAAACCTTCCGCGAATGCTTCCGCATCCTGCAAATAGTACTAACTTCCACATATCTTTTCTCACATTAAACATAATTCTCCT
Organism: Thermobia domestica; assembly: GCF_964235325.1. NCBI lineage: Eukaryota > Metazoa > Arthropoda > Insecta > Zygentoma > Lepismatidae > Thermobia > Thermobia domestica. The sequence continues at coordinate 101,949,440 of NC_137460.1, forward strand.
GCCGAACTTACATTCCTAAACTTCAAATTATCATTTCTCACCTCATTTCTCCTGTAAGTTTTCCTTATTTTTATAAAAAGCGGAGGGGTAACTCTAAATTTAACGCATAATCTATATTATAAAATTGAAAGTTACTATGTTTGTGACTCATAATCTCTTTAACCGCCAGACCGATCTCGATCTCGTAGATGCGGTTCTCGCCTGGGAGTGTTTTTAGCTATTTACTTTGACGGCACAACTTATGGGGAAGACAGAAAAAACTAAATAAAACTTAATAACTCTTGAACCACCCCACCGATCTCGCTCAAATTTTAAATGTAGATGAGGTTAGGGACTGGCATGATTTTTTATCATTTCAGTTTGACGGAGTAACGTAGGGAAGGGTGTGGAGGGGGAGATATACAAAACTCAATAAATATAAAAATAAAAGTGACTATGTTCGTGAATTAATTACTTTTGAACCACCAGATCGATCACAATCAAATCTTCAACATACCTGTATGGGAAGTTCAAACCTGGGGAGTTTTTTTATCATTTCATTTTGACAGTAGATCTTAGGAGTGGGTGAGGAAAGGAGGGGAAATATATGAAAATGAATAAAACTTAATAACTCTTGAACCATACGACCGATGTCGATCAAACTTTCAACATAGATAAGGTTCGGGTCTGGAATGTTTCCTTCATTTCACTTTTACAGTGCAACGAAGGGAAAGGGGAAGGGGAAAGGGGAGATATATGTCAAAAAAGTAAAAATAAAAGTGACTGTCTTTGTGACTTCATCACGTTTAAACCACCCCACCGATCTTAACCAAATTTTCAACATAGATGAGGTTCGGACCTGAGATGCTTTTTATCATATCACTTTAAAGGTAAAATTTTGAGCGGGAAGGGAGCGGAAAGATATATAAAAAGAAATAAAAATAACTCTTGAAACACCAGACCTATATTGATCAAACTTTCAACATGGATAAGGTTTGGGCCTGGGATGTTTTCGTTGTTTCACTTTTGCGATGGAACCTAAGGGAGGGGAAGGGGAGATATATGTAAAAAGAATAAAAATAAAAGTGACCGTTTTTGTGACTTCATCACGCTTTAACCACAGGACCAATCTTAATCAAATTTTTCATATGGATTAAGTTCAGACCTGGCATGGTGTTTATCTTATCACTTTGGAGTTAGACCTTAGGGGAGGGGGAGGGGATGAGAAAAATATATAAAAATAAATTTAACCTAACTCTTGAACCATTCAACCGATCTTGATCAAATTTTCAACATAGATGACGTTCGGACTTGGGATAAATTTTATCATTTAACTTTGACGGTGCAACGTAGGGGAGGAGGAGGTGAAGATATATGTAAAAAAAGTAAAAATAAAAGTGACTGTCTTTGTGACTTCATCACGCTTAAACCACCCGACCGATCTTTAAAAAATTTCAACAGAGATTAGGTTCGGACCTGAGATGGTTTTTGTCATACCACTTTAAAGGTAAAATTTAGTGTTGGGGGAGGGGAGGGGAGATATATATAAAAAGAAATAAAAATAACTCTTGAAGCACCAGACCTATGTTGATCAAACTTTCAAGGTTTGGGCATGGGAGTTTTCTTTATTTCACTTTTACGGTGCAACCTAGGGAAAGGGAGGGGGAGATATATGTAAAAAGAATAAAAATAAAAAAAGTGATTGACTTTGTGGCTTCATCACGCTTTACCACAGTACCAATCTTAATCAAATTTCAATACCGATGAAGTTCGGGCGTAGGATGGTTTTTATCATATTAATTTGACGGTAGAACTTTGGGGAGGGAGAGGGGAAAGGATATATATATATATATATATATAAAGAAATAAAACTTAATAACTCTTGAACCACCCAACCGATCTCGATCAAATTTTCAACATAGATGAGGTTCGGAACTGGGATGGTATTTATCTATTCACTTTAACGATAGAACTTAGGAGATCAGGTAGGAGGGGAGATATACAAAACTAAATTAAACTTAATAGCTGTTGAACCGCCAGACCAATCTCGATCAAGTGTTCAATGCAGATGAAGTTCGAACATGAGATGATTTTTGTCATATCACTTTGACGATGTAACTTAAAGGAGGGAAAAGACATTTACAAATGATCGAAAATGACCGATATTAGTGCCGAATCTATAGTTTTTATGGTCGCTGAGATGAAAAATGACACTTCCGATGCCGTAGCCCGCAACACGGGGAGGAGAGGGGATGTATAAAAATCATCGAAAATGACCAATATCAAGGAGCGCTTTAGTAATAGTAAAATGTGACTGACTAAGGAAACATATTACTATTTTCTTCTTATTTTAACCCAGCAAAGCGGGTAACTGATGCTAGTTTATACATAAACTTATGTATATATATATATATATATATATATATAGAGAGAGAGAGAGAGAGATTAAAAAATATGCTCAAAATAATATTTTGTTTGACTAGTCAGGTGATGCATAACAAAATGCTGTACTCATTTCTCGCCTAGTTTATTTAAAATAATGTTTAATTCAACACGATTAGCAGCTATTTATTTATCTAATTACGTATCGTATCAATAAACTGTATTTGGTCATCTCTTCATCATTATTTCTGCCTATAACAGACGTTCAATGTGCGCCTCTTCATGGTCACGATCTTGTTTTGTGATTTTTAGACAAGCGTTTTCACATATTATTTGTTTAGTTTAGACCATGGTATAACTTTTATAGGGAAATATACTCCCCCTTTCTCTCTAATGCTTACTCTCTCTCTCTCTCTCTCTCACACACACACACACACACTCTGTGTGTATGTATGTGTGTGTGTGTGTGTGTCACTCTCCGCCTCTTCCCAAGTCAAAAAAGCTTGAAAAGTGGTCGGGTTTAGTTTTGAAAACTGTCAAATCTTCCCAAAACTACCATATCTTTTCTCCTGTTACCGTATTTTTGAAAATATAACTCTTATATATATTATACAATATATTATCGTTCGATTTTTTTGATTTGATTTGTGTTCAGTGTCCCTTTCGTCAGCTATACTATATGAGATATAGGCCTAGAGCTTAATGTGGGATCCAAACCACATGAGCTCGCACGGGGAATCGAACCCTGGTCTCCTGTTCCAAAGTCTCGTACGCTATAGACGTAGCCAGAAGAGATTGCTCTGTTATCTTTCGAAACGCTCGATCTTTCGAAGTGAAACTGCATAAAAACAATGATGCTAAGTTAGTAAAAATTCAAGCAGAAGATTCCTAAGTGATTTCTTTCTATTTATTTCCGAACATGTAGCCTATATTTAAAATCCCATTCATACTAGCCGTACTTCAATAGAACTTGCTAAAAGTATAGACTAAAACACATCTAGTATTTTTGAAAGTACATTTTGTGCACATGCTTAATTACGGAACCTAGACATAGTTACCAAAATGTAGAAAGAAAAAGTCATTTTCGGAAAATTTCTCCAGGATATATTGAAATATTTCTTAGGTGGAATCAACTAAAACGGTCCGGGATATGCCCTTCACTAATTCATTATAAGAGAAATTTCTATAAACAATTTAAAAAGTTTCTTCCTAATACAAAATAAAAGTGTTTCAAAATTTAGTATATCCTTAGCACACAGTACCGGTAGTGGCTTCGGAATTTTAAGATCTAATTTGAGTTAGGTTTGTATGGGAACCTCTTTGCTCATTGCAGCCTCCGGGATTTTGTTAAAGAAGTCTCTACTGTCCACAGTGAACTCAGGAGATGATTCATAAGGAACCTCTTTTCCTTACAGCAGCTTTAGAAGGTGAGTTGTAATTAGGATCCCTCTTTCGTTCACGACAGCCTTTAGAGATAAGGTATGGTTACGATTCTCCTTTGTCCACAGCGACCTCAGGAGAAGGTATTGTTAGGTTAATGATCAGTTATGAACTGATACCTCGATCCTCTTACATTTCTCTTTTATGGGTGTCCTCTGAGAGGCTCGTCCATCTTCGATTTCCTCTGAATCGGCTTCGTGTCTTCCTGTATCATCCTACTACCATCTGCTTGTAATTTTCTTAGTAAACAATAAGACGTATTTATAGTTGTGACCAGTGGCACAAAAGTCTTCAATATTGGGGGGAGGGCGGTTAAGACCGTTTCCATAATATATATATATATTGCGATGTTCAAAATATTTATGTAGTTGAAAAACAATGCTGTGTATAGGATCAGTGGTGCAGAGTTGTCTTCAACATTGGGAGTCGAGCAGATTTGATGCTTATTCTGGGGGACATCAATTTCATCTCATTTTCATTTGTAGCAGTCGGACACAAATCACATTTGTACCTAAAAAACACACTTCAAATCGGATTATTGGGACAACAGTCCACCCTAGTTCTAAGAGTGGAGGGAACATATTCCCCATCATCCCTCCGGAATTTGCGCCAGCGGTTGTGTCTATGTTTGTAGTGTAAGTAGTAACATTTACTATATGGTTTGGATCCATACAATATCGATTTGCAATGTGTATGATAGCATCCAAAAATTGTTATGGATTCTGAAGACAATGTTTTTTTTTTTATTTTGACAGATTTTGAACTACATAATTGGCTCAGAAATATATATATATATATATATATATATATATATATATATATATATATATATATATATATATATATATATGTGTGTGTGTGTGTGTGTGTGTGTGTGTGTGTGTGTGTATGTGTATGTTTGTGTGTATGTGTGAGTGTCTTCAAACTTACTACCTAAAGCTCCTTTGTAACTAAGCGGTTAACGTACGTGCCTTTGGCGTTGAAGATCCCGGTTCGATTCCCGGCTCGACCTCATGTGGTTCGGATTTCATGTTAATTAGTAAGTCCCGTCTCATGTAGCGAAACTGCTGAAAGGGATGTTAAACTCTAAGTCAACTCAACTCAAATTTCCTACCGTATTGCAATAAACAACAGAAGAAAATCTCGAACCAGCATATGCGTTTCTTTATAGTATCTTTCGTTGATGCATCGTAATCCTGGGCCCCGCTGAGGTGCGCAATAACAAAAGTCCTTTGCTTGGAAATTTCCGGTAAATTTCCAAAACTTATCTCTAAATTGACAGGTCTTGCCATAGCAGAAGTGTATAATTGATTGTGAACACAATGACTAACAAATCATTAGTGAAAACTACTTAGGTTTTTGTTCACCACAAAGCTTACTTGGTGCGAGCTGGGATCAAATCAGGGACCCCATGCACCAGAGGTGAGTCAAAACGGTTCTGAAATCTAATTAGGGTACAAGTAGCAATTATCTGCATGAAAATATACAATTTCCTTTAAAACCGTTGAATTTTAAAAAAGATTTAATAAAGTTGATTTTTACATTATATTTAAAGTTTCTAACTTGTTTCCAGTAAGTATGGTTCTCACTATTGAAATTTCAAAGGTGATATAAAATAGATGATGGGAAAAAGTTTTCTGGAATTGTTACGAACATTGAAATGTTTAAATATTAGCTATTCTTTAAATGTAATTGGAACGATAGGAAACAGTAACCACTAACAGTGAAAAGAACTTCCACCAGGGAACAAATGAAATTGCAAAACAAACAAACATTTTTGTTGGAAAGCTTTTTTTCTCTCCCTCTCTCTCTGTTCTCCTTTTCTTCTCAGCATTGCTAACACACAAACACATGAACAATTGGAATTTTAATGAAGAGGGTCCTCGTGTCAGCGCGACGTCGCGAGAAAATTAGACGAAAAAAAAGAACCTACAAGAAATCTCATTAACAAAAACCTCGTTAATACTTAAAGGAATGTAAGGAAGAGAAAGAAAAAAAACAAAAAAAACTATTGAGAAAGTTTTCTTGTCTTTTCAGGATGCTGCAAGAATAAAATTTAACCCCTTTTCTAAGTTTGTCAAATAATCTATACGGTATTCTTCTTCTCTTGTACCTGCTGCTAAATTTTTTAACAGTTTTGTTAAATATTTACCTATCTATAGGACAGTTAGTTGCAGGGGCGGATCCAGGACGGACTTTTGAGTGCGGGGCGTTGGGTTGTAATACTGCTACTTAGAGCTACTTTTAAGAGCTCCAAACTCTGAAATGGGTTTTATTTATATATAAAATAAGAAAGTTTTCTCTTCTGGTAGGGAGAGATCGCCCCCCGCCCTGCATCCGCCAATGGTCAGTTGAAAAGCAGAATTGAACAAAGAGTCGAAAATTTTCACCGGACATGAGATATACCTTTGAATATTAATAGATTTAAATTCAAGTATATTTACCACATATGGAATGGCAATACTTAATTTGGGCTTTATTGCACTTTAGTGCAATAGCGTACTCAAAAAAAAAAAAAAATATTCGGTTATATAGTATTTAACAAATTATATGTACGAGGGTCAGTCAAAAAGTTAGTGGCACTGCTTAAGAAAATAAAACAGAATAGAAATTTTACAATAACTTTATTTGTATCGTAAAGTTCCGTTCACAATCTACTTTTCAACGTAATTACCTCTGTTATTTAAGCACTTGTTGAGGCGTGATACAAGTTTTTCCATGCCTTCTGCAAAGAAATCCCTTAGAATGTCCGCTAACCATTCCTGAGCTGCAGCTTTCACCTCATGATGCCAGTGGTACCTTTGCTTCGAAAGTTCGTGCATTGTTTTGCGTCTGTTTGCAAGAAATATTTATTCATGGGAGCAGCGATTTCCGGATTTGCCGCAGTTGATGGTCTTCCCTCGCGCTCAGCGTTCTCAAACATGTTGCCCCGCTTCGCGATAGCTTGATGTGACATTGAAGTTTCACCATACACTTCATGAAACTATCGATAAATGTCAGCACAGTTACGCCTTTTCGCCCACGAAAAGAAACGAATCACTACACGCATTTCCAATTTAGATGCCACTTGCAATTGTCGAGACATGTTTACAACTGATTATCAGAACACCTCCACTTGCCTCGTGAAAGCCGCTACGTCACACGATACAGCTACATATCTGTAGTGTTGCCACACAGTTTCATCAAAATAGCCTTTGATGAAAAATATATACGAAGGAGTGAAATTAACTTTCTGACTGACCCACGTATCAGGTACTCTAACGAAACATCGATTGGTTTTCTTAAGAGTCAAGTATCTAGAAAGTATATTATAAATCGTATTTAATGAAATCTTTGAGGTAATAGTTACCCCTGTTACTTCTACTGTTCGTATATTACTACTTTATTTTACAAAACGATCGAGTACTTAGAATTACGAAACAAAACGACAAAAGGCATAACGACTGTCGTTGGTTATACCTGCCTACTTTAACCGCTTGGCAATTCTACTTTGCATTTCAAATAGATTAGTATCTGAAAAGCGTTAATCAAAGAAAACGGTTAAAATCTTTTAAGTATTTTTTCTTCGGAGACCTTCAGCTGTTTGTCAGTTATTACTTCGTGATTTAAACTTATTCAGTACTTAGAAAGTACTCTGAAATAAAAAGTAATGTTACTTGAGAAGTTGTTTATTCCCGTCGACTTTAGAACGTATTATCACTCAAAATGTATAAAGTTTTAATGGCACCGTTGCTTTTTTTCTAAATTTAGCACATGACAATTGTTTTATATTGTTCTAGTATTCGGAAAAAAATTACGAATCAAATGGTTCTTGAAACTGACATTGTTTCCTCTTTAATAGGTAGTCAAACATGTGTTTAAAGAAAATATTGCAACCTACTGCTTATAAATTAACATCAATGAAAATTATTAAGGTCTTGAGACATCGTATATTCTGACTTATTTCAATAGTACAGCAATTTTTTTCTTTCTGTTAGTAATATATTTAACATTGCAAGAATACGTACCATCTTGTATTTTAACATTCTATTCAAATTGGAAGTGACAGAAATCAACTACATCAGGTTTCAATGTTGATTGCTATAGAGTTAAAACGGTAGCAATATATTCCATTTCCACTCTAATCTCTCTATTAAAACCTGAAGTGGTAGAAATTTACTGGCTTCTCCAGTTTAAACGAAACTCCTTTGCGTGGTGTACACTTGCCACTGCTATTTGTTCATTAAAATAAGTTTCTTAAATATAATGAAGGTTCAAGATTTATGTCAAAAATAGGTAGTTGGTTGATATGAAGTTAAGCATCACGTTTAGGAACAAGGTGATTTGAGGCATGGGCCTAAAACTTAATACGGAATCCGTACACTTGAGCTCCCATTTGGAATCGAAGCCGTGTATCCTGTGTCAGTGCCCAAGGTAGGATAGGCAGAGACGCCCCAAGTTGGAGATACGAAACTCGGTATATAAACTCATAAAATTCCGCTTCTGAAACGGGGAATTTCTATAATGTTTCCAATAAATTCAAATCTGCTTGTTTGGTTTATTACAAAGATAAAAATGGTAAAAATGTTTGAAATTAATTTTTTTTGAATTTACTCAAAAGTTTGATTCAAGATGAGTTTTTATTATATTACTTGAATAATAATACTTTCGTAAGTGAGACGGAGAGGTTTCTAAATATTTGCTAAAAATAAAGTATCTCACAATACCCTCAACCGTTTAAAAACACTTTGTTGAAAATACTCGTATCTGTAGCTAGCTCTTGAGTCAATTGTCTTTTTCACTGCACTTTAATTGAAATGTGTATCCTAAGGGAGTAATTGTTTTATGTTTTTAACAAAGAAAATGTCTGCACCATTAAAAAGAATTTTTTAACATAGCTCTCGGGTCGAGTGGGTTTCTATCATTTCATTTCAGTCCAGTTCAACAGGGGGAAATGAAACTCAAATAACTTTTCACTATTTTCGAAAATACTATCCTCCCCGTGATAATAACATGTAACTTAGCTAGTTTTATAATAAAGACTTTTTGTTATTTACAACGTGATCTTTAAAATACCGGTACAAATAAATAGGAAATCAAATTTTATATAGGAGATACAAAAGTGACTAATTTCCTCCCAAAAAAGGTGGATTTATAATGTTAAACCTTCCTTTAATCTAAGTGTGCGTAGGCATAAGTGAATTTAGGAGTATCATTAGATAAACATTATAAAAAAATATCCACCCTCTCTCAAGTCAAAGACTCTTTAGAGGTAAGCCATAATTAAATATTCCAAACTTTGAGAACTAAGATAACAGAAACTCCCTTAGTTCTTTGTGAGAGCGTAGTTATTTCTCTATGGTTTCGAATTTCATATGTATATATGTGTGTATGTCTGTGTGTTACAAACATTTTTTTTATCTCAAAAAAGAAATCATGTCCTTTACATTTCCCCAAAAATGTTAGTCGGAAGAACGGAAGACGAGAGGAAGAAATATAGCCTGTGGGGAAGCAGAGGAAATGTATATTCAGAATTTGTTAGTTCTTTTTTTCTTCCTTTTTCTACTTTCCAAATAAAAAAAATATATATATATTGAAAGTAGCGGATGTAGGAAAATCTTAGTTCCGTTGGTTACATGAGATAGTGAGGAAAACTGAATATTTGCTCAGTTGAAGTTGTTTTCTCGAAGTTCTGTAAGCAAACCAAAAGAAATGTTATAACTAGAGTTAGGATTATTTTAGGAGCAGTTTCCGTAAGGTGGAAATGTTAAAATAAGGCTAATAGATAAAACAAAAGTTGAAGTAAGACAGAAATATCGCAAGAAACATAATACTTCCCTAAAATTATTTTGACAACTTCTCTTTACCTAATTGAACACATCTTAATATAAATTACGTCCATCTTTGTGAAATAAACTACATGTGTCATCTCAAGAAGGAAAATAGAATTTGTACTTTAAAACATTAAACGTCTCTAAGTGGTTAAATGTAAATGTTATGAGGAAAAACACATTTGTAAATGTACTTTTTTTTTTTTAACTCATTCACAGAGACCAGTGACTACGAGCGTTTTATTCACTTAGACATATTTTGCTTAACAAAAGTATGAAACTATTACCTTACGGAAGCAGATGTCTTACTTTACTTTTTCCTAATGTTGTTGTTGCAAGCTTTTAATGGCAGAAGTCATACATATGTAACTGCACATATAAGATTGCAAATGATTTTTAACCTTCTCTGGAAGAAGAAATACTTTTGGAAATTGCAACTGTGTCGTTTGGATTTGGAGAAAGTACAAATTACCTGAATCTATCACAAATCTAGAGTTAGGATTATTTCTCGATTTCTTTTTTATTTTCTAAATTTGTTCTAGAACCCGGTTTTTGAATAACCATCTTTCAGCACGTGGCTTTACGTCATGTTCACTGGCATTTAGGAAAATATCCTCAGCGAAACTCCTGATACAAAATTCTAGATAATTGGAATAATAGGAAGTTTGAAAAATTGCTATTCATTACTTGGAAGTAATTGAAGACGCACAACTTATGTCGGTATTTAGATTCAGTGGACAGATTCAGTTTGCGGAGTATAATCTATGCCGATCATCATGAAATAGTGGCAAAACACGGATGCTAACTTATTTAGATAGAGACTAATATAGTCTGGAATAGCCATCTTTAGCTTAATATCTGGACATTTGCCTCTCATCAATCAGAATTGATGGTCAAGTAGCACCTGAGTGCCTGCACTGAGTAAAAAGAAAAAAACGTACATGAGTCACGTAAAAACGTAGATGACATGCGTAAATCCTAATTTTTGGACTTAACGTACAGCAAACGTATAACTGAAAAAAATATATTTTATACGTCCTTTCCGTATAAGTGTTCTGAAGAAAAGCACTTTATGTACGTACGAAATAACTGTATATATTATTAACAATTAGGATCTCACATACAAATGGACGTACGTAACATACGTATATGTACCGGTATGTAATATACGAAATACTGTTATATGTCATAATCCTGAAACGGCATTATGATCCGTACATTTGCACAATATACCGCTATCCGGATAACGTATTTTCTTCAGTGTGGATTCTGAAAGCATCTAACCAGGAATATTTCAGGCATGCCGAGATAAAAAAAATCTTTGTGTTTTAGCGTATTGCTTAGTGTGTAAAGCATTCACAAACACAACAGTCATTCTGATATACATTTTATTAAATATATCCTTAGTTTTAACTATATGATCTTTTTGCACCTTTTGAAAATACAAGAAATTAAAAAAGTTTCATTGATATTCCATAATTGAAAATAGCGAACATCTTAGGTTCTCGGGTAAATCCTAGATAGTCCCAATAACTATATGATTTAAGTAATTAATAATATTTAAAAAATTACTTTCCAATGTAATTTGAATCTTTATGGTCCTGATGAGAAAATTAACTGCCCAAAAATATCCTACCATTGATTTGACAAGAAAAATATGAGAGGTGGCGAAGGCGATTTAGATTTTTAAGCCTGTAAACATTAGGTATTTAGTACTTACCAGACTTAAGCTAGATTTAAGTATGATTATGATGAATATGATTAGTAGCATTTATAACCCAATAGTGGGAACGCACGGTGAACAGGCTAGACCTAAATCAAATACCATGTAGTTTAAATTTCATAATTATATATTTTCAACTTTTGTGGAATATTCACTTTCATATAATGATTTAGTCGAAAATGAGCTTAGAAGGCACTTAATAAACAAATCTAGACGGTTATGTGTGCAAGTTAAATCTAGTCACAGTACTATTAGAATGAACTTGGAACCTAGAAACACAATTCTAGCAATTGCGACTGATCTAGTAAAAACTTCTAGAGAATTTGAAACAGCGGTATTGTTTTCGGTTAAATCAAAGGATAGTAGCAATACAATTTTCGAAATTGGAAATAGATGAAAATATCTTAGGTAAATGGTTCAAATACACCAGGTAAGATTCAAATCTGATCCCGACTATCAAATTGCAGACGTGACACGTATATTCGTGATATGCCATGACAGATGAGCCTAATCTGTATCACACGACCTAGTTCTGTTAAATTTGTCTACATCTGATCTTAATTTTAAGAACATTCATCCTTGGATAACTTGTTAAAATAACAAGAAAGGAAATTTACAATTACGAATATAGGCTTCTCGCACTGTACATAGATTCAGACAATATTTAAGTTCCTGATTTGAAGTTTAGCGAGGTTATATGAGTCATGGACTAAACGTGGGATTCAAACCACATACTCCTATCAGGAGTCGAACCCGCGTCTGACTTCAGAAAGTATTTAAGATATATTAATATTTTATTATTTTGTCATTAACTATATTTAATATTAAACAATGGCTGCGGGTGAGGTAATAATATTCTGTTTAGAAATAAATATATCAGCTTTATGCTGAATCCAACTTACAAAATGTCAATGACCGAAAGAATGTTGCATATGACATAGGTTTCAGAAGGAATAATAACAGCTCACCTGAAACGCTTTTTCATGTTTTCACGACGAGCAATACATAACGGAAATATAAATGTACTACATGCATACAAATGAAAACGATTCTTAGAGCTAGGAAAAGAAAAATGTAACACCCAGGATATAAGGGCAGATTTATGTATTTAAGACATACGATTTAAAATATATGATACTTAGACCCTACACTTACTTGAAATAATTTTATAAAATGACAGAAATGCAAGACCAAGCTTATGAAGAACATAAATTAGTGTTTTCTTTTTTCATTTTGATTTGGCCACCGAGTAGAGTCACCAGTAAATTCCAAAAGTTCCATTGAGAATAGTCTAAAACCCAGTCTATCTCAATCTGTATATCAAAACGTAAAGATACCGGAATGATGGATGATTTTGTCTACTACAAAGATTCATTTATTAAGTATTATAAGAGCCTCACAGTAAGAAATAAACCCTGGAAAAGTTACGCAAACATTTCCTTATATAAAATGCTAGTTATGGAGAAGTCATGTAAAGTATTTTTCTACGCAAGCAAGAAGAGAGTACAAGGCTACTTGTAATGTTGTGGAATAATTATCTATTTAAATACAGTCAGTCTTCTGCGGCAAACTTAGTGAGTTGCAACCAAAAGAGCATCAATTAAATGGTTAAAACCTCATTTGATCGTTTGCAAAGTATGTAATATTCTTTTAAATTTTCTTCTAGAATTCTAAAATTTTTATGGAACTAGTTAGTATCTAGGAAAGTAACTATTTATGAAACAATCAGAAAAAAAATATTGAGTATCTTAATAACAGAGTAAATACGAATATTCTTAGTTACTTACGTAGTGTGGCGTTATACCCCATATATACACCTAAGTAATTCGACAACGCGTTCTAAATGTAGACACCACTTACCTGAAAGAGAGATAAAAGATATACGGAATTAGAAAGATAAATCAGGTAATTGATAAATTAATCAAGTAATTAAGGTTATATATTTATTGATTATATATGTAGAGTGATATGCTAGTACTTGAATATATATAAAGATGTTAAGTGTTGAAAACGTGTACACAATATAATATTGCATTTTAATGCACTACTTTGACGTAGACCCTAACTGCAAAACACGTATGAGATAATAATTTTTACTCTTTAGAAGTGAAAGTAAAAAATATAGACCTTTAAGGTAGATATAAGGGTACTCAGAAAGTTACATTCAGGTAAAATTCCTTGACGAGTAGACTGATTAAAAAAATGTTCTCGCATGTTTTGTAAGAAGGTGCATTTTACAATAGGCTGGCCTTAAACTCTTATCTACGTTCGAATTTAGGCTATTGAGGTAACGAAAAATTCGGAAAAATAAAACAAACTTGTAAAACTGTAAACCTAGTAACCGACTCTTAAAACAAGCTAAAATGTAGAAAACACACTTCTTTTGGTATATATTAAACGACTTTTAAAATAAAACACCCAAAAGCAGAAAATAACTTTCGAAAACCACTGAAACATAAGTACTATCAATGAGAAATTACAGTTATGAAGTTTGTGTCGTCAAACTAACAATTTCCTAATAAAGTTAACCCTGAAACTAAAATTGTATATTAGGCAAATCATTTGTTTGTCTTACCCGGGATGTACTTGAACCTGAACCCACAAAGTGGGGGTAATGTATATATTTTCTGAAAGCTTGGGTCAAGGTAAGATCCAAACCGGTTACCAAAATTGGAGAGGTCTCATGCATTCCGCTTAAGGGCATCACTTCACTCGTTTTTATTAAAATCTTTAAGTGTGTCCATAAAGTCTGTTGCAACCCCGAAAAATCTGAAACGGTGAGACAAATATGAAAACAGAAAAACATGTCCTTCATCATTTCAAAATTACAACGTATTAAAGATAAATAAATTGTTCCAGGGTCCCCCGCAGGGTCCCAGATGGGGTCCAACTCAAAATTTGTAAATGGAAAGGGGGGTCAACTTGCATATCGTATGAAAGTTGGTGTTAAATGAAAGAAGATAAATCAAGTCTCGACTCTTTAAGATAATCCTGTGCAAAATGGCGGTGAGTCAAAATATCAACACAAGCGTCATTGAAAAGTCTATGACCACTCCTATTAATCTGAAACGGCGAGAGGAGTGTAAAAAAAATAGAACGTATCGACACGTTTGTATTGACATTTTGACCCACCGCCATTTTGCACAGGCTTATCAAAAAGAGTCGACACTTATTTCATCTTCTTTCATTTATCATCAACTTTCATACGATATTCAACTGAACCGTTTTCCCATTTCTACATTTTGACTTGGACCCCGTCTAGGACTCTGCGAGGGACCCTGGAATATTTTTTTTTTACTTTGAATCATCATACTTATGAAATAATGACATCCGTCTTTTAGTTTTTACACCTATCCCACCATTTCAGATTCATACGAGTGGCTACAGACTTTGCAATGAAGATTGTGTTGATATTTTGACCCACCGTAATTTTGCACAGGCTTATCGTAGAGAGTCGAGACTTGAATCATCTTCTTTCATTTAACACCAACTTCCATACGATATGCAAGTTGACCCCCCTTTCCAGAACCCGTCTGGGACCCTGTGGGGGGACTCTGCGACAATTTATTTTACTTCGGTAAGTTGTAATTTTAAAATTAAGAAAGACACGTTTTTCTGTTTTCATATTTGTGTCACCGTTTCAGATTTTTCGGGGTTGCAACGGACTTTATGGACACGCTTAAATATTTTAATAGCAATGAATAAAATGCTGCCCCCAAGCGGAATGCATGAGACCTCCCCAATTTTGGTAACCGGTTTTGATCTTACCTTGACTCAAGCTTTCAGGAAATATATACATTATCCCCACTTTGTGGGTTCAGGTTCAAGTGCATTCCTAGTTAGAATAGGTTTTAATTTTTTAATTGAAAATAGTAACGTTTTAGCATTTATTTAATTTAATTTTGTGTTTTATAGCGTAGGTTGATATATTTTACAAAAGTTTTTTTTTAATATTTGAAAATGAAACTAGGTTGAAATAATGTTGAATGTATGTTTAATATAAATCATTTTGAAAATGTATGGCAATATTACTAAACTTGAAAAAAATAATAAGCAGACTTATACCAAAAAGATCTACTTTAATAAATTCCACACACACACGCACATAGAAGAAGAAATTTCCTACATAAATCAATTGGGAAAAATATGACAGCGTAGGAATTACAAAGTACAGTGGTAACTCCATATAAGGTCTATTATATCTTTGAAGTGAAGGCAATAGACATTCCGTTTTCCGCTTACATATGTTTTTCCATTCTCATTACATATATTTTTAACCAGCTTGATTTACCGAAACACCTTTATAGGGTATTCGTATTTACCCTGCTTGTCCATGTCTGTCTTTTTCGTTCGGGAGAATTGAAAATAATCTAAGGAGCTATATGGTGGATCATCATCAAATTTGGCCAGGATGTTGAGACTCAGAAATTAGGACTCTGTTTCATTGATTGGAGGTTATATTCAAAACGGGAAGTGGTAGAAATAAGCCATTACGGTTTTAATGTTGATGACTATAGAACAAAAACGGTTAAAGGTACTGAGAAGACGTCTCCCTCAATGGATTAAGCGTCTCAAAACTGATCCTTCTATAACTTCCTATTAAACTGAAAGTGATAGAAATTCATTGTGACTTCTGGATTTTAATATTGATCTAAATGGAGCATAAACAAAAGCAGACAGCGAGAAGCGTACATATACCTAGATATATTTTTTGAATCGCTGTAGCTGTCTAATTTTAGGTATCGTTCTCACTGTTATGCCTTTATTCGAATGGAAAGTTGCATATATCAACAACATTTGTTTTTGAATATGATCGATATGGAGTAAAAACGGTAATAGATAGCGAAAAGCGGTTTTCTCTAATCAGTTAAACTGCTCAATAATTATTTTTCCTTTCCATTCCTATTTCTCTACTAAACCGGAAATGGTAAAAATCTACCACCACTTCCGGTTTTTATCTTAACTGGGAGAAAAAATATAAAATCCATAATTCTTCATATAGTGCACACGTGACACAGCTATTTCTATTGCTATTCACTTGCACCTACTACCTTTCGTTTCCATCTGTCTTCTTGGCATAATACGAGGATTAATATAATAATTTCCTGTTACATTAAACAGTAATTTAGAAGTACCGTAGAACGGGGCTACCTTGACTGGTTTTGTACTATTTTAGATGTGTACAGGAGACACTTCCTGCAACCAGTCAATGATACTATTCTCATCATAACAATGGGTATGTACGTTATCACATCCACTACTAAACTTACGTTTCTGCAAGTAAGCTTTGGCGGGAAAAATTAAAGAATTACTTCTCAAAGTAACCCCCATGGTGGGCTACTTTGACACCTTATGTATTTGCTGCATAAGGGCAAAGTTACCCGACGTATGGGGCTACTTTAACATGGAATTAATGTAAATTCAGTGTAAAATATTGTTTTGGTCAAGCGTAATGAATGCTGTATGCTTTTAAACAAGGAAATCTTGATTGTTTTACTCAATTATACACCATTATACAAGTTTTTCTTAAAGCTTTACTTTTAACACACCTTTACATGTAACAACGTAACGAAAACCTTAATCGTCAACATTACATTCGTAACTAGCATACTGTGGATTTTTGGATCCAATATTGCTAAACCAACACACCCATTTTTCGCACCTGACACACTGAATCCACTCTTTTCCGCCAGTATAGTTTCGAAAGTCACTCATACAGATGGCACAGTTGTTTTCGTCATACTCTTTTATTTTCTTCGTATTGGTTCCCTGTCGGGATTTCTTTTGAAGCTGTCACGGTTGTCCGATTTCCAGTTCTTCTACCATGAGTTCCTCGACGACCACCTCTTCCCTCACCAAGTTATCTCTGATGTCTCCGTCTTCCACCCTCACATTTGATCCCAGTTTCCTGTTGTTCTTCCCATGGAAACAACTATATTCCAGGAGAAACCAAGATCTTTCTCCCTCGCTTCCCTCCGCTCATCCACGCTCTGGTGATTGGTCCAGCACTGGAATCGTGAAGAAATTGCAAGAGATTTGCATCTATGTCTTTCTCGACGTCTATGCTGTCGGGCTCTTTGGGTAACCTTGAGGGGGAGCTTCAACGTTTCGGGGAACGAGATCTGTCGCGCGGAATCCTTCCTTCAGGTTCTGGCCTACGGTGGGAGCCAAAAAATCCATGAGTCGGGACAGTAGACCAGGAAATTGTTCCTTGGGAATCGCTCCGCTTTGTCGGGTCTCCTTCCGCCATGAACTCAGTACGGCTCTCCACTTCTTTAGTTTCCTGTACACACTCACGTCCAGAGGCTGGAGCAGATGCAACAATGCTCACAGAATAGAAGAATCACTCATGTCAAAGTAGCCCCGCTCTATGTCAAAGTAGCCCCCAGTCTGAAAATAGCCCCGTTTTACGTCAATACTTTCAAGCCATTTCACTCTGAAATTCAGATTAATGTTTTATTATGCGTTCACTTCCGCTTCCACAGCAAGGCTCAGCTGGGTAAAACAATCACTTGCAATCATGAATTCTAGTATAGTAAATTTATAGCAGGAATGCTCCTAAGGGTAATAGAAGAATGTATATGTTGTTTAAATATGCACATTTAACGAATTAAATTCCGTAGAGGGCTAGAAAAATTATACTCTATGTATAACACGAGTAATGTGTTCAGGAAACAGTCATGAGACAAATCAGATTGCTTGCTCATGCTGCACTAAGAGAATCTATAAGTATATGTCTATCATGTCTAGTTTTTGTAACTGTTGCACTGTTACATATGTATCGATTTGGTCATGGCATTTAGTGACATGTGGAATTTTGAAAGACAGAACAAAATTCTTAACTCACTGTGGTGTACTGTATGTACTGTGTTTAACTACAGGTATGCAGTTTGTACAGTGAGAGAGGGGACTAATCAGACATCAAAGACAAGATATTGTGAACTGTTAAGTTCCAATATTCTGTGTTCAAAATAGATACTTCATGTACCAGTTCATGTTTCGAAACGGTTGTTCTACTTGGTGAGGCAGTTCTTGATACTTTTGTTTCAGAATTTTCTCCAAAATATCGGTGACTTTAGGATGTTAGTAATGGTGTCGAAAAGTCTTCCTTTCAATGCCATTTCCAATTTCGGAAATAACAAGTAGTTGCGTGGAATAAACTCATGAGACACTGCGGTAATCGAGCTCCGATATCACTATTTTGATCACAAACTGACGTACCATACTGCTGTTGTTCACTGGTGCATTGTCGTGCAAAATAGACCAAGAGCCATGTGACAGTATTTCTGTTGAACTCGACAAATACTGGGCAATAGACGTTACAAAACACCTACGTAATACTCGGCGTTTCCAATATAATATTCTAGAGTTAGTTACTTGTGGGTAATGTCTCTGGAATTGAAAAAAAAAAGAGTGGACCATCTGCAACGCTCTCCGACCATCACGAAATCTCGCTTACCATTTACAAGTTTTTACGTCTCATTATCTCACGACCGTAAATAATTGGAATCATTTGAGAGGTCTCTATTGCTTTTTAAACATAAATTTGAAACAGAATGTAATGTTGATTCGTTTATTATATTGCTCTCCTATCCATTAATGCGATGCAGGATCCAGCATGTACTGTCAGTCAAAAGATCCCGTCACTGCTACCGTTTTACAACTTGGATAGAAAATAATAAAAATTTCTTGCTAAGTAGTTCATATACTTCTCCATATATGGCGCTGGTAGTTAGTAGGTAGCGCTGTTTCTCTCCAGTTTGGTACGTCCTCGTATGGTTAAAATATTTACATCCTTCGAGCAATAAAATGATGGCAAATTTAGATTAGGTATAGGTTTCAGTGTTAGCAAATTTAAAATTTAAAAATTATTTTCATGGTTGTGGAAAGATGAAAAGTAGATATTGTAAAGGAAGAGTAGGGAGATTAGAATGACCCGTGTGGATTTTATCTTCCTTTCCTTGATTGTCTTAGAAGAACTGTTTGAGGGATATTGAATTCCTTGTGACTCCATTGATAATTTCCATGATAGATGTGAAACTAACATTCTTCTAGATCTTGTTGGCTTTGGATTGAAAGCTGTCGATTAATTTACCATATCAACGTTTTTGGTGATGGAAATGTTCTGTGTTGTGACAATAATTGTATTATATTGGATAGGCGAGGAATGTAACGAGCAACCTAATTGAATGTTTTAAATAGATAGCGGCTAATGAAACAACTGGACACACACACACACACACACACACATATATATATATATATATCAATATATATATATATATATATATATATATATATATATATATATATATATATATATATTAATCTAATAACTTCATCATTCTGAGACGATTTCGAAAATATTTTGTTTTCACTAAGAATCAAACTGTAAGGCATTTCTACAAAACGACTCAGTTACCCTTTGACAGAAGAAAAATAAAATATAATTATTGAAAAAGTAATTTACCACAAAAACTACGGATTCGACAATAATATAGAATATTTCGGTCATTTTATTTTTCATTCCTTCTCACCCACCGGGCTGATTGGGGTTTAACTAGGAATGAAAAGACTGGTAGTGTCACTATTCATCTCAGCAACTCCAAAAATCTATGGATTCACGACTAATATTGGTTGTTTACGATTATTTTACGTTATTCTTCACCCACTTCCAATGGAGCTAAACGTTTATTACCTCCATCGAATACACTTGAGCTTAAGTGTCATTGGAACTGTCACCAATGAGCTTAGCGACCTCGGAAACAAAGAATTTGATACTAATAACCGTCATTTCTCCATTATTTTTGAATTTTATCATTTCCTCTTTCCCTTAGTAGGTGTGTGTTTAATGGGCTTAATATTGATTTAGATAGCTTCACAATTGTCAGTATTCATTTCAGTACCCTCGTGAATTATGAAATTCAAACTAATATCGAGGATTTTCGATTAGTTTTACATATCGGGCACTTCCTATTCTTTGTATGAGTGCCAGAGCGTCTTACCCTCACAATACTTTTATCAAGGTTAAAGTTATATGTTTACCAAGTTTGGTTGAAATTGTTGAAGAGATTCAGAGTTATTTGGACATACACACCCACCCACACACACACCCACCCACACACACACATATATATATATATATATATATATATATATATATATATATATATATATATATATATATATATATATATATATATATATATCCATTTTAGTATATATAAGAAGGTATAGAATTATTAATTCATTTTAGTAATTTCTAACTGTTAACAAAATAAAATATAATGCAAATACAAGTGTGTGTATCTTCTAGAGTTTAAAAATATACCCCTATTGTCTGGACACCAATTACATATATTTGCGGTAGAGTACAGTCTACAGCAAAACAAAACATAACATGTAAGTACAAGGTTTCCTATTTTCAGTCCTTCATTTTAATTACTTTTATAAACAGTAACGAACTTGTTAATATTGTACAAAATTTGACCCGAATGATTTTAACATATGTTACAACATAATAAATTCCCAAAGCAGAATATAAGCTGCTACGTACCTATTTCCATAAAAACCTCTTCCACTGTAAATAAAGTGTTCTGAATCTGATTGGTAGTATTTCTATTTTGGCAATTTACTATCCAGCATCGAATTCATTGAAAAAATCCTTTCTTTAAGTGTTTTTAACGGCTTGCTAATCGTAGTTATTAAATTTCAGTTGTACAGACGGTTGCTGGTAATTCACGAAATTTTAAAATACGCTATATCTTTAAGTTTGTCTGTCGTAAGTTATCCGGTTTTGGTAGAGAGATATAAATAGATATAGGTATATGTAAATATATAGGTAGGAGTTTTCGTCAGACAGTGAACCGATTCTAAAAGAATTGCTTGTCGCTATCTATGTATTACTGTTATTGTTCTGGGGCGATCAACGTTCAAACCAGAAAGGAATTTTTTTCAATGAATTCGAGTTTGAACAGAAGATGAGATGGAACCTGCTCTTGCGACGCTGATTCGATTGATGTATCATATGCTTTGATACCTGTCAAGAGACATACAGATAGATGATACCTATGCATAGAGTCGAACAAGATAATCGCTCTAGTTATCTATTCTAGAAAATACTATGCTCAAATATCCATTTTCATTCCAAGAGTTACTTGGTTAACTTGCGTAATCTTAAAGTGTAAAACAGAGCACGAAAAATGTTCTTTCAGCATCCGTATTCCGCAATGAGATCGTAATTTTGAAATGACTTTACTCATATCATCATAGCAGCATAAAACTGAACACAGCTCTACCAACAGCAAATGCCATTTTGCGTGCTCGCCTTAAAACGAATCAAATTTTCATTTTATTTGTTACTTTTTGTGGATATCTTCTTAACTTCTAAAACTACATGAACTGACATAAATTAAAGGGGTACTTTCGGTAGAGGTGGAAAATTGAAATTTGGTATGATTGTACCTTTCCGGGACTAGCCGACAGGAAAATTGCCAAAAGCGATTTTTTTTTTAATTCTTAGGGGTTCTAAAGGGGGGATGAAGAATTTCCCCATGTTATTTAAATGGGCCTATTTTTGGACCTATAATCTCATGCTTTAGGTACTTGGAATTGGAATAAAAACTTGAAATTCTGTATGCTTGTATGATTTCGTTAGCACTATCTAAGCAAATCAGCAAAAATAAAAAATAAAAAATAAAAAATCCAACTTTAGAGTGGTTTTATAGGGAACTGATAAGTTTTTCCTATGTTATTTACATGGGATACCTTTTACACCCTCAAATTATTGAGCACTTCTTGTAGAGCAACAATGATTAAATTTTACATGGTTGAAGCTTTTCGGGACAAACTCACAGGAAAATTGCCAAAAGTAATTATATATATATTTTTTAATTTTAGGGTGTCTTAAGGGGAGATAAGACATTCCCCATGTTATTTAAATAAGCCTTTCTTTGGACCTATAATCTCATGTTTTAAGTACTTGGAATTGGAGTGGAAACTTGAAATTGGGTATGCGTGTACGTTTTCGTTAGCGTCACCTAAGTGATTCATCAGAAATAAACACTTCCAAACGTAGAATGGATTTATGGGCAACTGAAAAATCGTTCCCATGTTATTTATATAGGACGTCTTCTACACCCCAAAATAGTTTGGCACTTCCGGCCGGATTAGAATGATGACACTTGGTTTGAGTGTAGCTTTCCAGGACTAACCGACAGGAAAATTCCCAAAAGTGAATATTTTTTAATTTTTAACGGATAAATTTCCATACTATTTAAAAGGGCGTTTTCTTGGGATACAAAATCTTATTTTTTAGATAGTTGAAATAGGACATGAAACGGTAGAATTGTTGGTTCAAGAGGTGAGAGGCCGTAGGGCAAGAAGAGGAGGTAGTGTGGGGATGAAGCCCCCAGCTGGGTAAATTCAGGAAATATGAAGAGCAAGTTCATGAAATTCACTGTTGATGCAAATTCCGATATGTAAGGGATGCGAGGCCGTAGGCCGAGCAAAATTGGGGACCTGGGGGCGGAGGCCCCAGGTAGGCAAAGGCTAGTCAGAATAATATAACCAAATTGAATAATATCTTGTATTGTACTAGCTGCAACATAATAATTGTATATTGCAATATTTAAAATATGGGAAGATGGGGTAATAAGAGACAAAATGGCTGGTGGATTGGTTTACCATCAGAAAAAACGAAAAAAATACACAGCTTACTGAATCTTTCTGTGTACAAGCCTAAAAATTCATTGCTCTTAGGCAATTTCTTTACCTTCTTTTCTGCCTTTCAAAAAGTGTCTACCAAAAACTGTAGGTACCTAAAGTCAGTCGTTTTCGTAAAGAATTTTTTTACAACTCAGTTATAAAAGTTTCTTTTAAAAAATTGGTTTCATAAATTTGTACAGCATTAGTGATACTTCAAAGCAGAATTATCCCAGTTTTTTCTGATGAGTGAGTTTGCCAGAAAATGCGTGTCTTGTATTACCTTTTTGTTTGTTTTGTTTTGTCGGGTAATAAGAGACTGTCGTTTGGTCCTTCCAGGTTCACTAACTGGAGATTAAAATTTTACTGGTCTTGTGATGATATTCAGGAAGTGAATAAAGTGTTTATCTTTTATGGTTCTGTAATTTTAATAGGAAATGATCGGTTCATTATTAAATAGCAGAACTTGTAAATATTAAGATAATTTGTTCTATTAAAAAGAGTGAATGTTTGGCTTAAAAAGTTTTGGTTTAGGCCTATTTTCTGTTTTAAGCTCTTAAATTTTCATTTCATTATTGTTACAAGTATTCGCGCAGGATATTTTTCATTTTGTATAGTTTATTTAATTTTGTATAGCCTACTGTGTAAAGAGTCACTGTAGCATAAAGAGTTGTTTTACGATACAGGCCCTAGCTTTTTAATAAAAAATGGTTTATATGACTACAATGTGTAATTTTGTCATTCCAAAAACATTCGGAATGAGTGAAAAACTTCACAAATTATAAAAGGCTGTAATTTGTATGGTTTGCAATTAAAAGCATTCAACATTCAGGTATGACTTACACTAACCTTAGTTTTTACATAGCAATTGACAGATAAGTAGCAAGTATAAAAACATGTAAAAACGTAAGGCAATAGAATACATATCCTTTGTAACCCAAGTTGACTAACAAGGCACAGCATAATATAAATCTGGGCAGCGTCTCTTATTACCCCATACGAGGTGATAAGAAACAACAAGTGAAATTTAAAAACCAAAAAAATTCGCAGTCTTCCTGTACATTGGAAGAAATAAAATAATGTTCTATTGTTAGTAAAGTAAAGTATATATACACAGAGAATCAGAAATGTGACTTGAAATCTATTAACATCTTAAAATACTTTTGTCTCTTATTATCCCGAGTGTATCCTATTACCCCATTCTCCCCTACGTTGCGTTTCGTTTCGCAGTACTTAAATCAATGAACTAATGTTTGGGCTGATTGCCGGATAATAGTCAAACATTTTCTTGCAATACAATGCATCTATCATACAATAAAATTTAATTCTAATAAAATTATGTCTATAATACAATATACATTCTTTGTTTACTTTATATGATATAAAATGACAATTATTATAGTAATTGGCTTAAAATATTTGTAGAAGACATTTCTTTGTTACACAATTGTGTTCCTCATGCAACAGAATTTTGGAATTGTCTGTATGACCAAGAATTGTACTTTCTCATAGTAAGCAAACTCATTTCACATAGAACTGTAAAATTTCTTCTTACAGCTAAGTTGATAATGCCATAAGAGTACAACAGGAAATCTCATTATATCTGGCTGCGTAGAACAATACACAAACAGCTGAAATGAACGGTAATGTACGCATACAAACAACATCCCTATGCGTGATTAATCTGGTTTACAAGACAGCATGCCTCCGAAGTCACACAAGGTCCATCACATGCGTAGAAACGTAAACTAGTATTGTTTTATACATTTTGTGCTCAAATTAGATTGGAAAATATTGTGTAAAATTACTACAAATCTTTTCTGGTTCTCGGGCAAATGTTCAGAATGCTAAAGACTTTTATCAAAGAAAGAGTTGTTAGTTTCATTTATATTGGGAATCCCAGCTCTAATTTCTTGGGACAAAAACGGAGCGGTAGGAAACACAGAGCTAAATATTTTCTCTCGTTGCCTACCCGCTTGCGTGTGATTTCCTCTTTATCTGTTGCTCTACGTGTGATTTTCGTAACATGCTTGATTTTTCTCTCTAAGTTCAATCCTTTTTCCCCATGGCATTTTATGAAATTTTTTGTGACGTAGAACCATAAAAAACACACTTATCAACATCTTCAAAGAAATTTTCATTTTTGTTGCTAACTAATAAGTAGTGTAAATATATTTTTTTGGTAGGCCTACTGATTAGGGAAATTATATCCATTTTTGTCTATCACTTCTGGCATTTGCACAATTATCTTTGTTTCCAACACTGCCACGATTATTGTCAAATCAACAAGAGATGACCTACGACAGGTAGCTGCACATGTTATAAATGAAACGTATTCACTGAAGTATTCTTTTACGCTGTTGTCGGTGGGTTGCGGCTTGAATCTTCTGTGAAATAATTGTTTCAGCGTGCGATAGTGTGTGCTGTATTAAGTGTTCTTTCCAAATTAATAATAGTCGTTGGTTGTGAGTAGTTTCAGTGTGTTCTGAATTTTCAGAATAAATATGACGACTGAAATTCTGGAACAATAATGAAAAACAAAAGTGGTTCAACATATAGAAGTTGGTCACGGGAAATGATATACAACGCTCGGTGCTATTTCAAAGGCGAGAAAAAGAAATAAAAGACCCCTTTTGAGCTTACTTGAAATTTTATCTGATTTTATACGGATCGTACTTAAAGAGGCACTGCTTCGATGTAAGGAACAAACAGTTTGTTAGGGAAGGAGAATATTGTTATGCGCTGCCGTTTTTTTTTTTTTTTTTTTTTTTTAACGGAAATTACAAGTATTGAACCCGACAAAATAGTATGGTTTCACGAAACATAGGTCAATGCCAACTATGCTCAATTAACAAATGTTGGACTGACTCGACACTTAGGAGTACAATGCCTCTCAAAATTGGTAGGGGAGAGAGATTGATTTTGTTGCTTGCAGGCAAATGCAAGGGCTTCATACCAAACTTTCTTCTTCTGTTTAGATCGTAAAACAACAGACAACAGATATTTACGAAACAAGATGAGAAAATATATTTCTCGTCTCGCCTCGTAGAGAATATTATTCACCTTCAAACGTCAAAGTTTTGATTAGCTATGGGCCAACGAGCGAAAGATAAACTGTTCTGATATCTGTCTTCCAGTTACTGTAAAGAGAAAGATCTCTTAGTTGCCTGTTAGCACAATAATTTGTGTTCGATTTGGAAGCACTAACTTACTATATTTTAGGAAAGCCAGTGAATATAAATTAAAATATTTCCTGATGTTCGATTCAGTATTAGGCAATTGCAAAGTCTCTCCGTTTGATGAATAAAAAATATTGAATTTGCATAAGTTTCGAATTTGATGTACACTCCAGGTAAATATACTTTAATTTTCTTGTAGAATATAAATATTATATGTACTATGATTTTTGGTATTTAGAAATCATTCGTTCCTGTTATATTTTTACAATTATAAAATTACATATGACTTGATAAACGTCCAAATTTGTCACCAGAGCTACTATGTCAGTTGCAGAACGCTTCGCAACAGTTCCTCCAATAATACTCCATGTGCTCTACCCAACTGTCAGAAGCCAGCTCGTATTGCACCGATGTGTATTTTATAATTGTAAAATATCAGTAACGTTTTTAACTGCAACAGAATTCAAGGAAACATTTCTCACGAATAAACTATTTCTTTTTTTACTATAAACAATGTATTCAACAATGACAATATCATGATTGTTTACTTTTTAACATAAAAATAATTATGGTACTTAACTTCCTTGCTTCAATGAGAAGTTACTCATTCTCTTTTAAATGCACACCTTTTTGTGTGTCCCTGCAACTTCTTTGTAACCGTCGTGATCACCCTTCCTTATATAGCAAAAATCTGCCGACATTAGGCTATAGCAATTCATTTATCTTGGTAATCTGTTTTCCATTTCGTAAGTATTTTTGTGAAATCTTTACCCCTGGTCCTCGCTGACCTCAGTGAGGCTGGTTTTTAAAAAAAGTACGAAAAGAGTGAATAAAATGCATCTGAAGGTTGATATTACATCCAAATGTATGAAAAATGGTTCAATAAACACTTTTCCAGAAATTTTGTAACATTTAAATAACTCAGGGAAACATAATGGTATGACACATTTTCTAATTTTTGAGTAAAGTGGAAAACAGAGCTCAACATTCCCATGAAATGCAATACAATGACTCATACCAAACAAGTTTCCACTGCCTTCTATAGATAGATTTCCAAAATTGGACTACGTACATGCCGTTCTGTGATTCGATGCCAACCAATTCCATCTAATAACTGAATTTCACCGAAAGTGGCGTTTACAATTACCGAAAATGGCGTTCGCTCTATCTGCTTACTTTTAAAACTTCCTTTTCAACTCTGTGATTGTATTTTCAAATTTACTATCTAGTATTAGCTTACGAACTTGTTGTCCAGTAAAAATACCTTCAGAATCTTTAGCTCCACTCATTGATGGAAAATCTATATATTGAAATAGACTGTCCATTCTTATTCAGAGCTGTCACAAACTGCTTCACAAATCCAAGTTTCAGATTATAGTGGTGGAAATAACGCTTTATTGGTATCAATGTGTGGAGTGTGCGTAACCTTTTTATTTCTGCCTGCAGACAAATAACAACGTTCATACCACACACTCACATTCCACTGCTTATCTTTGCTTCTACTATCCCATTCGCATAAAAGAACATGGTATTTTGTGTTTCCTGGCTGCATTCCCATTAGAAGAGCAATAACCTTCAAGTTCTCACAAACAGACTAACTGTGTTCATCATATTTTAACTCTGAAATAATTAATTTCAAGGTAATGCCCGTTTCTTTCCATGTAACAGAGTATGATATGGAGATTCAAATTGGTTTCCATTGTGTAGCAGAACTGGTTTTAGGCTGGAGTTTGAATCATATATAAAATCTTCAATGGGACTAACTGTAAGAGACAACCAATACGTCCGTAACAATTGAAATGTTAATGAAGACTGCTAGCCCTTCTTTTCCGAAGAAAAATGGAAACAAATCTCTTACTTGATGTCTATGTTCCTGTGTCACAAATGTAATGTGTCCCAGTGGCCCAAAGATTATTCAAACGCAGTGAAGAGTCAAAAACGTTGGCACTTTCCTTCGGTATTGTTAGGTTTATGAACATTAGTTGGGGCGAGAAATGTTTTAAATTTGTAATATACTTACGAAAAAGAAAAAGAAGTGTATTGGTAGGTAGATTGTTGTTAGTTATTGAAATTGGGATATACAATTTGAGACTGGAATATAGGACATGGGATAACGAAAATGTCAAGTGAGTTATGTGTATACAAGTAGTAGAAGCTGATGGTATTAAGTGTATTGCAAGATTACGATATTGTTATTAAATTGTGTTACGAGTTTTAATGAATAAAGGTATTTGAAGGAGGTAACATGGTTGAAGTATATGGAAGCTAGTGAATTTGAATATATATATATTGCTCTGGTGATAAATGAAATAATTTACTGCAAAATACTTATAATAAATGTAGTACAGAGTCTAACAATTGGCGCAGTCGATTATAAGGAACATTACGCTTTTAAATAGTAAAGATGGCTTCATTTAGCAACTTCGAACCTTTTGACGCGCAAAGAGGAAGAATTCAAACTTACATTGATAGATTCGAACATGTGGCGTTATCTGCAGCTTTACCGGAGGATCGGAAAGTAGCGACATTTTTAGGTGTCGTAGGGGTCGAGCTTACGAAGAAATTTGTGCACGCTAAGTAAACCAACACAAAAATTGTATGAAGAATTAAAACAGCTGATGTTAACGCATTATGGAGTTAAAACTAACGAAATAGTTGAGAGGTTCAAGTTCCATCAGTTGACACAACTGGAACATCTAACGGTTGCCCAATTTGTGTTGGTGTTAAAAAACAAAGCTGTTTTTTGCAACTTTGACATTCTTTACGTGATCAGTGTGTATTCGCCATGAAAAATAATGTAGCTCGTAGGCAGATATTGATGTCTAATTCCCTTAATTTTCAACAAGTATATGATATTGCTAAGGCGGTTGAAAACACGGAACAGCAGATGACGATTTTCACCAGTGCTCCTGAGAAAAATCAACTTCCTATTAACATGATGCAACATAGCAGAATGAGAGAAAGGAAAGAAGTCCAAGGTCGCTCAGCATATCATACTAATAAAGTAACTCACCACGATCATGGTATTCTACAGATTCTAGTAACTCGCAAAAAAATACAAAGAAGAAATAGGGTTATTCGGTATCATTAGAGTCTTCACATAGCAGTGATGGAAAGATTATTAAATGCCGGAATTGTCGACGTTCACATGTAAAAGATAATTGTCCAGCTTTTGGTAAGAGGTGTTACAAATGCACAGGATTGCATAACTTTTCTAGTGCCTGTACACTTCAACAATTACATACAGAGATGAACGAATTACAAATAGGTGACCAAGTTTCGGAAAAGGAACAAAACTTTAGTCACAGTATAAAGCAAGTATCAGACAAACCTTCAGTATTGGACAAGACACAAGTTCAAGATTTGTATACAGTGCTAACTATGGACACCCTGCATTACCAATCTTCAATGAAATCGTAGACAAATGCACAAACTCGTAGACAAATCGTAGACAAATGTAACTCAGCCTGAGTTAAGAAAGAAAAAGAAATCTAAGAAAGGTAAATCGAGGAAATAAAAACAAGAAAAAGATTCAGTGAATACGAAAGATTATAAATTATTGTCAGACTCTGAAGAAGGGGAGCTAATTTCCGATTATAGTGGACAACCTAATTCACCTATGGAGATGGAAAATTATAGTTACGAAGGCAAAAATTGAAAACGCAATACATACGAAAAGAATTATAGACGAAGAAAGACACAAATGTTGAAATACTCGATACTGAAGAACATATTTTGGGATTAAAAATGGAAGTCATTCAGTTTCTGCTACAGGATCTAAGAAAGTGGCATGAAAAGGTACTTCAATGGTGGAACATAATGCCGAACATAGAGAAGAGGTTAACACAATCGGACAAAAATGACGGTGCATGTAAGGAGAAGGAGAAAAATTAAAAACAAAAAGGTTAGGTAGAATATTACAGTGTACAGTTCAATTTTTTGTCGATATTCGGGAGAAATGTTAGGTTTAAGAATATTAGTTGGGGCGAGAAATGTTTTGAATTTGTAATATACTTACCAAAACGAAAATGAAGTGTGCTGCTTGGTAGATTGTAGCTAGCTATTGTAATTGGGATATACAATTTGAGATTGGAATATAGGACATGGGTTAAGGAAAATGTCAAGTGAATTACGTGTAAATAAGTAGTAGAAGTTGATGGTATTTAGAGTATTGGAAGATTACGACATTTTGATTAAAGTCTATTACAAGTTTTAAAGAATAAAGGTATTTGAAGGGGGTAACAGGGTTGAAATATATGGAAGCAAGTGAATTTGAATATATCTATTGCCGTGGTGATAAATGACATAATTTAGTGCAAATTACTTATAATAAATGTAGTAGAAAGTCTAACAGGTATATTTAAATCTCGAACAATACAATTAAGTACTGATCGTGTAAACAGCTGCGGAACGATGTAATGACAGTTGCTATCTTTACATGGATCATCTGCTTTACTGCTATTATAAAGATGATAAAACATCCAAAGAAACAGGGGATTGAAGGTACGTAGATTTTCGCCATGAGGAATGTGCCGAGTTCTGATGCTATGATATTCGGATAAAACGTGTCACTCTTTGCATTGTGGCCTTTGACATTTATTTCACAGAAATTAAGGTTGTCATGATGTTTTCAATGATCTTTTGTTAGCATATGTATTCTTAACTGAATTCCTTTCTTCTTATTTGGCTAATACGTCATTGTTTCTACATCGTCTGCAGACACTGAGGTGCCCACGATATCTTGATCATCTAATATGATGCCAAAATAAGCCAAGTACACTACATAAACTTGTATTAAAGAGTATCTTTTCCAAAGAATAATAACGGGACACACACAACAGATATCAGAATCAAACACTTACATCACGAGTCTCCGAAAGTGAACTCTCAAATTTATAACATATTATACCCACATAAACTATATGTAATAATATATTTCAATATTACTGTGTGACTTTTGTAAATAACCATAGATATTATCAAAACATAAAGTAATTTTACAACAATCTATCAGCAGAAACTAGAACAATTATTGGCATTATTTTTTATTTGAGTATGGTTGCAATAAGGAAGACTTATAATGTAAATTTGCATGCGTTTTACACAATTATGAAGCACCATCCAGTGGCAACATACGAACCGATATTTTATTCTGTTAAATTAAGGAAGTACATAGGTTGCAGTACATGATGGAAAAAACAGCTTTTATTTCGGAATGACCATATCAATATTTATTAAGAATTAGTAATTGCTTGCGATACAATCGAACCCATGCACTCCAGTGTAAGTAACAAATCCACTATTGCGAAGTGAAATATACTGCTTTAGACATAACATTTTAACTCCCCTTTCCTCCATTACTATACACATTTTGAGGAGTGTTGCAAAACCCATTACGAGTTTCACACAGTTGTCAAATTAAATGAGTCACCTGTAATTGCAAACACGAAAAAATATCTCGTTTGGCAACAGTCAGACAGCAAAGGGCTGTTGGTGGCAATGGGTTAGTGTAAATTCCTTTGTACCGGAGTAAAAGTAGTTGGTAGTGTATACTGAACTGAGTACATTGAAACAAAATGGACGACCTCTTTGAGTTTGAAAGAGGGCAAATCATTGGCATGTAATTATGTGTTGCGAGCGTGACGAAAATGGGAAGTGTTGGGTGTGTCGTGAGGAATAGTGTTCAAGTTGATGTTGATCAACAAAATTTATGGCAAAACCACATCGGCGAAGAGGAACAGTGATTGAAATAAAACCCTCAGTGACACGAGGGTCGGATTATACGTGTGAATCCGCAAACAGAGTACCATAACTTTTTATCATGTCGCCAATGATGCTGCGAACATGCGACATGGAGCCATGATGATTGGAAACATGAAATATATTTAGGTGTATTATCATTTGCTTTATTTCAAACCACGGACTATATTTATGTGCGGTGAAGTCCAAGGAGGAATATGATTTGCTGTTTCTCCTCACAACCTTGAAACATAGCGGCGCACAGTGATCTGATACTTGGTAAAAGAAGACAAAAATAGTTTATTCCGAAACAATGGAAGTTGGCGGACGTCTCTCTACCTTTCTATACGTAATTGTCATTTTAAAATTGATTGCAACTACTCTTAAAGTGATTCGAAGAACCCCTGCTGCAATATTTGCAGTTAATATACAGAGTGGTCCAAAAGTGTGGAAACCCCTCGCATAAATGTCAAATACCGGTACTGCAAAATATAACAAAAGGAACAATATAGGGGAGTAATAAAGGTGAGGAGAATTTGGGGAGGACACAGAACAAGGAAAGCCGCTACCTTGAAATTCATCATCGTGAATCATACATACAGTTTATATATTGAAAATATAACTTGTTCACACCATATGTGAATTGGGCATCGCAAGCCAGTACGAAGGTATGACAGATGTTAATATGCATCCAAAAAGCGGTTACAGGTTCAATGAGCTCTCCCTCTAATTGTATGTGCGGCTAATAAAAAGACGGTGTAAAACAAATATATGTTTGGCCTTAGGATACAAAATTAAAGTTTGCGGTTTCGCACTCGCACCATCTTCGAAGTAACACTAATACTTACTGGAATGCAATTTACTTCAGGGTTATGTTGTTTTAGTAAGATTGAAAGATTCAATATAGAATCTTTTTATATAGTACTGTACTAACGTGTAATATACAACAGCTCCGCATGACTGATAGTTTATTACTGTAATACGTATGACGTTTTCACTACATCTTTGATTCAGGGATGAAAGTCAATCCAAATTACGTACAAGACAATATGATTTTCCCTTTGTAAGGCTCACATAGCGGATTTTGATTGCGATCACAACAACATTACTCATCACGCATTTGGAGTTAGATAGGGGTGAGTCTTCCAGCTTCACTTGGTTGCAGCTACTTCCAATGCATAACATTTGTACTTTTCATGGTCAACTCAATAAACGTTATTTCGCAGATAAGCAAGGATAAGCTTAGACTGCAGAGCTACTAACACCAGCGTATATGTAACTTTTCGTTAACGCTAACAAAATATCATATAAATGATATTACAATGGATAACAGATAAGACTCTTCACTAATCACACAGTACTGATCACAATGTACTATTCAACCGCTTTCATCGATCTCAGAAACGATATAGATGGTTAAAACATATCATATTGTTTGGTTCATTTTTTTACTGATTTTTCGGCATTTGTATTTGTTCATGTTTATATGCATTTTGTTTATATGACGTGTTGTGAGAATATGAGATAGATATTAATAAGCACTTCCCACCTGTCTCGTACTCTTTACACCAGGAACATCAACATTGAATTGGCGAAGGTTATCTAACCATCAGCCAGAACCGTTAAACCACCTCCACCAGAGAGGTAGCGGTTCCATTAAAAGTGTGAATATCGTGATCAGTTAGACAATTTCTCACATATTGTATTTAAAAATTCGTATCTAGGTGTGTAGTGCTAAACAAAAGATTGCTCAGTGACTTCCTGTCGTCAATTTTGTTTTGTCCATCTTTAGTATTTCTTCCTTTATTTTTATAATATATTGGTACAATAGCCATAATACACTAAAAGAATCTTGTTTTGCACCATTTCGTAGATACTATAAGTTGGCAATCTTTGATGCTGTAGACGTCACTAACCTCTATGTCCTTCAAGTTTCTAAAATCATACTGAACTTTCCAATAAATATACCAAAGATAATGGAGTATTCTGTTCCGCAACTAAACTTAACGAAATTTAAAAAATAATATCAGAACGATTAACTTGAAATCTAATGTTTAAAAAACTAGCAACATTAATTAAATATATTGTTATTAATATGCAAATTTTAAGAATAATAATAAAAATGTCTGTTACACTTGCCCTTATCAAACTATAGGTAATAATAACAAATTAAAACTTGTGTATAACCGTAAAAAATATTCTACGTATAATCTAGAAACCAAAATACTCAACATCACAATGTCACAAGGTTCTATAGGTCTAATAGCATGAAAAATTGGATCATGATCAGATGAGTTAGGTTGAACTTGTATGATATATATTCTCGTGGTGATTATTTAGAAAACAAACAAACAAGCTAGCAAACGATGAATGTAAAGAGTGCAGCTGTCCATCACAAAATACCCGAATCCAGGCTCTACCTTTTAAGTCTGAAAATGTTCTCTTGGTCACCAAATTTACCCCGTTTGTACTAAGCCGATATTTAGAAAATTGTAGATTTCCTATAGCTACTGTCAAATGTTGCAAGATCAAGTCCAAATTGATCTAGACACATGAAGCGAGAACGAGGGTGCCGGGAATAGAACAAAGATTCA
Source organism: Thermobia domestica (assembly GCF_964235325.1). Lineage (NCBI taxonomy): Eukaryota > Metazoa > Arthropoda > Insecta > Zygentoma > Lepismatidae > Thermobia > Thermobia domestica. Next base: position 101,983,989 of record NC_137460.1, read on the forward strand.
GAAAATTTCGCACACTCAGGGAAACGTCGTAACAGGTGAGAAAGGAGAAATGACCTCCAAGAATGGTTCTTATCCCAGCAAGGAGCGCGTTATACATTGGTCATCCCCCACCATAGAACATAAGTAGTAATAAATATATAAGAAAGATGTTTTTAACAGGAATTCAGAATCCCGAGACGTCATTCAGTCATTCATTCCATCTTAATCCTTCCGTTGAACCAGAAAATAGTCACGACAGCACAAGCGGACAAGAGGGTATTACACGTTTCTATGCCACATTTGCAACAACTCACAGGTGACTATGCCTGCCTCTCGGATGTCCACCCCAGACCAAGGAAACCGTAGATTTCTGCACTGGATTTAACATGATCAGTGTCATTGTCTGATTTAAGTTTTTACGTTTGCCTAATTGCTCCAAAGGTTGCAACTGCAATTGTCACTGCTCGGTAGTGGTAGAGCACTCAACGTGTCATTTAAAAGAGAGAAACATTCATTCCATGTTTTACCAAGATGGTTTTCTATACGAAATACGTATATATATATACCTTAAAAGCGCATGAATTTCTTTGGAGAATAAATAAAGTTAGAATTGCATTGTTTTAACGACTGTCTCACGCAGCGGAAGGCCAAAAACGGTGCTTTCCCACACCTTGGACTCTCAAAAGAATCTCGGTTCTTCGAAATACGTGCTAAAACATAAAAAAATTGCTTATGTACCCAGTATAATAACAAAACTATACAATGGTGTCGATAATATTGCTTTTTACAGTTTGAAATATTTGTGTCAAGGTATATATATTCGCGACTTCGCCTTTATGTTGGTTTCTTGAACCCCGCTTCCTAATGAAAAAAAAAAAAAAAAAAAACACAGAAGGCGTTTCTGGTTAAGACAAGTATTCAATGGCATAATATTGAAGAAAGAAATATTTTGGTCAAAAAGAGTTGGTTTGTAATTTCACAAAGTTTGTTGAGTTGCGTTGATTTTGAGTTTAACGTCCCGTTCAGCAGCGAGGCTATATGAGATGTGGTCCTACTGATTAACGTGGAATCCGAACCACGTGAACTCCCGCCGGGAATCGAACCCAGGTCTCCCAAGCCAAAGGCGCGTACGCTAACCGATTAGCCACGCAGGAACTCAAAGTCCGATAAACAGTATATTCTCCTACCTTCAATTGACATGTTCAATTACTTCCAGCTCCAATACTAGAGGTTTAAAAGAGTTCATCGTAATTTTAAAATAATAAACTCATCTGCATTTTTAAAATAAGGAAATAGAATTTATCTAGTTGTTTTGACTTTGTCTTAAAGATAATTGTGCATAAGAAATCCTTATTTCCTTTTTTCCAATTGTTTGTGCTTTCTTTATCCAAAGAAAGTTTGTGATTTGAATATTGTTGCATATTCATGCCATAACCTTCTACAATGACTTTTGGGTTGTTGAAGAATCAACGTTTTCCCCCTTTCTCAATATTACAAAGTTCTACGGCCGAACATATAATCCTCTTTCCACATAACCTCAATTGCGTAATAATGGGGTTAAATGAATGAATTCAGGGGGAGAATAAAAGAAGGAAGGAAAGAAAACAAGAAAGAAGAAGTTTTGTCTCTAAATGACAGTGGTTGGCATTGCTCCAAAAATTATGTGTTCAGGGAAAAAAATCCAATTTCATTGCGCTTTCGCAGTAAAAACGGCGTCAAGAAAGGCAGGAAAAATCGCTTTAACAAAAAAAGTGACATCAAATGCAAATAAAGGGGAAAAGTCTGGCTTAGTATTTTTTTATTCCTTCTTTTTATTTGGTTATTTTTTATCTCTCCCTTTGTGCACACACAAATATTTGAGAGAGTATGAAAACAAGTTGGAACAAATGAAACGTCACAGCCTAACATATGACCAAATTTTGTCCACAATGAAATAAGAAATATATATGTACGTTCATGTGGAAAACTATGCCTATGGACCTGTAAATTTCCAACAGTTTCTACACTTAGGATTTATCTATAGATTCTTGATTCAATTGCTTTAAACTGAAGTGAAAAACTATTTTATTTACTACAATATGAGTTATCGCTTCTACTTTTATAGCTACCAGAAAGATAGAGTAAAGGGAGTACAGATGATGCATATTTTTTGTCGACGAAGAAAACTATTTAGTAATCACGTCAAAACCTTGCAATACCAACTGCATGAAATTTCAAACTTTGTAAAACAAAGAAGAGTTATACAGTCTTTACTCGCAGGTGAGAACTCCAGCCATCTCTTCCTTACAGTCCTTTCTAACCCTCGCTACGTTATTATATGATAAATTTGCAGGAAGATCAAAAGATAATTAATATTTATAACTCTTTAATAGCAACTTATGATCTATATTGAATAAAACTTTAGCATAAAAATATCATATTATTTTCAATGTTGTTTTAGTCTGATGGGATCTAAATACCATAATATTGAATAAACTTTGCTAATTTATTAGCAAACGTCACTAACATGTTTAAAAACATCAACTTAAGATAAGTGAAACATTAATATTATTGTCAGTTATTTAGTCTCTAGCCCTAATTAGACTGGCTTTGTCTTTCAATTGTCTTTGTATTTGTTTTCCAGGTTAACAACATTTGAAAGAAAGCAATTTTGAAATAGTAGCAACAGTGGTGGATCTAGAAGATAAAAACTGGGGGGGGGGGGGGCAGACATACTGTAACACTGACTATGAAGATATATCATTAGTTTACCATAAACTTTCAAAAATATATAAATAATAGGTTCAATTATTTTTATCACTCAAAAAACTGGGAGGGCCTAGGCCTCTCCCGGCCCCGGGCTAGATGCGCCACTGAGTAGCAAACAAAATTATAATAGTAAGTTATGAATTGGTAACATTTTGGAATAACAGCATAACTCATATAACTTTGTTTTTACTTAAATGTTTTCAGAGACAAGTTCAAACAAACAAGAGTTTCGTATCCAATTCTACTACCTCCCGTCCAAGTAGTTTTGCGGTAGACAACATCGTGAACGTGGGTTTCCTCGAGGTACTTCCGTTTCCTTCCACTCTTTCATTTTACCAATTCTCTCATCATCATTCACTTGACTTAATCATGCTTATCCTTCATACTAAAGGCCATATTCATGGGACTTTAAATTGAAAGATTGCATTTTATTTCAGGAATGGCTGTACTTTCAATGATACTAATCAACATCATTGCTACTCCCTCTGTGACACATTATGCACAATGGGGGGCGCGGTGGCTCAGTGGTAGAGCTTTCACCTCCGGTGCTTGGGGTCCCTGGTTCGATACCTGCTCGCGCCGTGTTGACTTTGTGGTGGACAAACACTGTGCTCGTGGGTTTTCTCGGGGTTCTCGGGGGCGCGGTGGCTCAGTGGTAGAGCGTTCACCTCCGGTGCTTGGGGTCCCTGGTTCGATACCTACTCGCGCCGTGTGGACTTTGTAGTGGACAAACACTGTGCTCGTGGGTTTTCTCAGGGTTCTCCCGTTTCCTCCCACTTTCTTCATTCCACCATTTCATTCATTTCTCATAATCACCGTCTCCTTTAGCCTATCCGGCATAACCGTGGGACGTAAAAGTTACATTATGCACAATGTAACCCTATCGCCTTGAGACATTTCACATGCCTTGTTGTCGGTTAACTGTTTTCTGTCTTTATATAAAAAATATAATTATTTATTGCTCTAACAGGCGGATAAAGTTCATCGTGCACCAGCCCAGAATTTATTTGGATGCTTAATTGAATATATGGATGAATTTCGTTTTGAGTTCTTCTCCCAATAAAAGGTCGTATTAACTTAAATTTGATTTGCAAAAAGATTATACAGGATATAGCCTAGTATCATAGGTGTTTTGACTGTAAATTATTTGTGGATTGATGCCTGCAATATTCATGGTAGAATAAATAAAATCTGAAGAGGTCAACGAAAGAAGAACTTAGGAACTGACTGGATTTCCCTTTTTTACCTTTTAATAGTTGCAACAACTGTAAGGTTTTCTTTCGTTGCAAGTTTATATACAAGGCAAACTGAGAAAAACAATTGGTCAATGGTTACATTGCCTCCACTATATATAATTATTTGTGCAAGTATTTTTTTTTTTTCACTACTGGATGAGTGGTCAAGTGCAAATAATTCCTCGTGCTTTTCCCTGCGTATATTACAATAGTATATATGTATAACAGTAGTATAAATGTATAACAATAGTAACAATAGTATTACAATAGTGTAAATGTATAACATGCGACAATCCAAGACTGAAAATAACATCATGAGTACTTGGTTGATATTTTGGATATACAACTTAGAGGACCAAGTCCATGAAATCTCAAAGCAGATCGTTAATAGTCACATACTCACAAGGAAGGGTCACGCAGTGGCTCCGCTCAGATCCGAACGAGACAATTGTTTTTGCATTTGATATGATATAAACTAGACGCATCCCAAAGTTATACGCGCCACCAGGCTGAATATCATGAGTTACAACATATTTTGTAATGTGAGAAGTACAAAAAATTATCTGGCAGAATAGTTTGAACCGAGTCATTTGTTGGGAAATGTTTGGGTAAATGGAAAACTCGAACAATACGTATCCCATCATTTTCAAGGCACGCCTTTTTGGATAACAAAGTTTGCTCCAGGGTTCTCCTAGGTTTCCAGACGGGGTCCAACTCAAAATTTTCAAATAGTAAGAGGGGTTAAGTAGGATATCGTTTGAAAGCTGTTGTAAAATGAAACAAAATGCAACATGCCTCGACTCTCTAAGACACCCCTGTGCAAAATGGCGACGTGTCAAAATGTAAACAAAAACTTAATTGAAAAATCCATGGTCACCCCTATAAATCGGAAACGGTGAGACAAATGTGAAAATAGGAAAGGAAGTTTGGCATTATTTTTAAAGTACAACAATTTAAGCTAAACGTCTAGTCCTAGGGTCTCCACAGAGTCCCAGGTGGTGTCCAACTAAAAGGTTTCAAAGATGGAGGCAAGAGAGGTAGCACACCGTTTGAAAGCAGTTGTTAAATGAAAGTAGATGGAGCAAGTCTCGACTTTCTACGACAACCCTGTCCAAAATTGCGGCGGGTCAAAGTATAAACAAAAGCTTCCTTGAAAAACTATGGCCGATTAAAATCTATGTCATTTATAACAGTACAGATCTAAATCTCTATTTTTCTCTATTATGTATTTAGAAACAATAGAAAAACTAAAGAACAATTGAATTTCGATTCACTTCAACTATTATTTCATTCGGTAACAACACATATATGTTTTGTTCTTAATGCACGTTCGTCACGGTTGTCTCGTCATTTACTTGAATATAACGAATATGCGATGAACACACAACTCCGACTTCCTACTCATACTAGTAAGCAAAAGCTGAATACCTTCAGGTATTTTTCTAATTTTGTCATACGTAGTTCATGCATAAAGGACTTGCTGTACCAGTAGGTTGGGGGCTCTATTGTAACCTACTCGTGATGGTTACATTTGTATGTCATTGGTTGATCTGATCGCAATACTTCAAGCAATACAAAATGTGTATATATATATATATATATATATATATATATATATATATATATATATATATATATATATATATATATATATAAACATTCATTTGCAAGATTGGCGATTAGTACCAAACCATATGTAAGTCATTTCAGTAGATACATCTAGTTGCGTCAAACTTTGTTGGTTTGGTCACAGTATTCCAGGAAATAACATATTTATACACAAACTTATTTTTCACACTGGCTGCCATATTGGATTACAGATTATATTCGTTGATATTTTGTGCATATCTACTATTAACCATAAACGTAAATACCACATTTCGCTTCTCCAGTGGTGTGAGCTGGACATGCGTTCGATACATAGTGCGGGATTTTGAACTCAAGATGTCGCGTTTTTAAAAATTTCGCATATTTTCGTCACCTACTAATCAACATTAATGCCAAATTTAGTTCTCCTAGCTTCAGCAGTTTGGTATGTTTATCCTTTCGATATAGGTTTTAAGCGGCCCTCTTGGATTCAAGGTGTCCATAGATTTTCAATTAAGCTTTTGTTTATACTTTGACCCACCGCAATTTTTGACAGGGTTGTCGTAGAAAGTCGAGAAGTGCTCCATCTTCTTTCACTTAACAACAGCTTTCAAATGATGTCCTCCCTGTCTTGCCATTTGAAACATTTTAGTTGGACCCCACCTGGGACCATGTGGGGACCCTGGGACAAGACGTTTTCAATTAAATCGTTGTACTTTGAAAATAATACCACACTTACATTCCTGTTTTCACTTTTGTCTCACCGTTTCCGATTTATAGGGTTGACCATGGACTTTTCAATTAAGTTTCTGTTTTCACTTTGACCCGTCGCCATTTTGCACAGAGTTGTTGTAGAGAGTGGCGATTTGCTGCATTTTCTTTCATTTTACAACAGCTTTCAAACGATATGCTACTCAAGCCCCCTTGCCATTTGAAAATTTTGAGTTGGACCCCGTCTGGAACCCTGCAGGGGACCCTGGGACATAGTTTTTCACTCCAAAAAATTTGTCGTTGAAAATGATGAGATACGCATTGGCCGGGTTTTCCACTTACCCAACCGTTTCCGAACAAATGACTCGGTTTAAACTATTCTGCCAGATAATTTTTTTGTATTTCTTACATTACAAAATATGTTGTAACTCACGACATTCTGCCCGGTGGCACGTATAACTTTGGGATTCATCTAGTTATAACATATCAAATGCAAACACAATTGTCTCGTTCGGACCTTAGCGAAGCCACTGCGTGACCCTTCCTTGTCAGAAGAAATATACCATGCTTTACATCTCTGCAGAAAACTCTTTGTCGTTATTTGTTCGTTTCGCTCGCGTTGAAATATTATGAAATCTCAAATGAAAACGAAACGGTTATATCTCGTTACAAAGCCAAATTGTTTTCTTGAGGTCCAATCTGTTTCCTACAGATGTTGAAGGCGCTATTCAGCAGACCATGCATAAAACTAAACAGGAGACCAAAACCCACCTGGTAAGACATCTCTTGTCCAGATATAATTTTGACTTCTTTAGTCAATTTGATGTGAGTATAAACCACTAATTCCCAAATCATGTTTTCTGGAAAATATAGCTCAAAACACTCAAGCATAGTTCTTTGCATCTTTAGCTATTCCTCTAACGCCTAGAAGATGGATAGCTATATTTTTCTTCCTTCTAGGAACATCGTTTGGATGAGAATGAACTTTCTCAATGTTACATGGCAACGGTCATAATCCCTTGGCTCATTGATTGATCGCTTGTTCCCTCCTCTAGGTAATATCTCACTAACACTATTCTCATGACTACTCTAAGCTACTGCATCATTCTTTTCACTTTAGGACGATGTTTTTTTGTTTTGTTTCTTACCTTTTGAAAATGAAGTGAGATATTTAAGTTTCACGTCCCACGACTAAGTCGGTTAGGCTAAAGGAGACGGTGAAGATGAGAAATTAATGAAATTGTGGAATGAAGAAAGTCTGAGGAAACGTGAGAACCCCTGAGGTAACCCACGAGCACGGTGTTCGTCCACCACAAAGTCCACATGCCGTGAGCTGGGCTCGAACCAGGGACCCCAAGCACCGGAGGTGAACTCTCTACCGCTGAGCCACTGCGCCCCCTTTCTTTCCTTTTATATAAAGAAATACCAAGATGCAACTGCTTCTTCGACGAATTCATAGGGAAACTCCAAAAGCCACTGTTGAACTTGTTATTTCTGTTTACCATATCGAAAAGAGTGCACAAGAAAGTTGTCGGTATTCGCGGGTGAGGAGCTAAATACGCTGTTCTGATTGGTTGAAGTTATCCGTTTCAAGCCACGTAGATTAGCTTGGTTCTCGTAACCGAGTGTGTTAGCGCAACATGCAAATAATCACAATCGCTTTTGGCGTGGGCTCAAACCCGGCCCGAGGAACTTTCCTTATTTTTGTAAATTTTAATAACACTTTTTTCATTAAAGCAAGATTAAAATAATACTCAAAAAGTGATTTATTTACTTTACGTGTGCAGTTTTGCTATACGAATCCATAGTAGTATAGTGGTAATAGTAGTAGTAGTAGTAGTAGTAGTAGTAGGAACGGGAAGTCCCGCAGGGCTCCTTTTGTTCCCCCTTGAGCCCATGCAACCAATCAGAAACGTGTATTTAGTTCGTATGGCTACAGTTGAGCGTGAGAAAAAATGGTTGAGTATGGTGCTCACCTAGACTACTGTACGTTCCTTTACGAAACATCCGCTTAATCAATACTAGTATCTGCAACGTGCAAAACAATTACTCTCCACTATCATTAACATGTCTAACGAAAGGTAGATGGGAGGACTGTAAACAAATAGAAAATTTACAATTTCAGTAGCAAAACAAGGTGGAAATGTAAGCACCGTGCTCATTCGCGATTAAAAACTGATTCAGGTTTTCATTACTCACTCATAATAGTTCGATAATGTTCTAGTTTCAAGAAAGACCTTCAGTTCATCTATCTCCTCCGACAGGGTGAAACAAATGTGTAAATAATTTGAAAACAGTAAACTATCATACTATAACTTCTTGTATATCTCTTCATCTTGACAAATTGGACCAAGACTAATGTAACCGTTTGATAACTTTACCCATTCTGCTGTATTTTCACGTAGTCTCAGCCACTCATTTCAAAGTCAGTAATAAAATCGTTCCTAATCGGAGATACAGATGATGATTAAGGTGAAGAGATGATGCCATGTCTTCAGTAGGCTTTCCCTCTTTAGCTTTGCGTTTCTTTCTCAGAGCCTCACATTTGAACTCAATTTTCTAAATATATTTTTTTTTACTGGTGATGACATCAGCGATTATTTTCTTTCCAATACTTATGGTGGGGTTATGGTACACACTGGTGATATAAATCCAATTGCTTTATTCGGTGTCGTTTTTTGTTCCCGATTCATTTTGCCTGTAGTGTGTAATTGGAAGTATTTGGTTGTCAAATTCTAGAACCTAATCCTTCTTTATTGGTCATGTGATAAATCTATCCCTAGGCCGGGGACCCTAGGTCTCCAAGTTTTTTGAGTAAGAAAAATAATTTGAGGTATTCTTTATATATTTTTGAAAGGTTATAGTAAACTAAAGATATGAATATAGTTTGTGTTCTGGTTGCTTCTCAGTTTTTACCTTTACATCCGCCCCTGCACGTGATGTGCCATCTCCTCGTTAGCCTATAAGAATATTTTTTAAAAGAACTAATTGTATTTGCTTTAAATAAATAGAACATTACACTAATAAAAGAAACCTAAATTATTTCTTATAGTAACATAGTAAAAATTCAATATTCAAACATTTGTCTTGTGTGAGTGTTATGCCCATAGACAGGCTGTAGTCCATTTTATCTAGTACCTTAAACGTCAGTAGTCACTAGAGAAAAGATATGCTAGCATCCCCCTTGAATATTACGGATTCCTACTAGACTTGCCGAGTTGCGCAAATCTGTCTTCAATATTGTTGGGGACGGATAAGACCGTTCCCATATTTTTTTTAAAAAGTGATGTTCAAAATATTTATGAAGTTGAAAACTAATGTTGTGGATGATCAGGGGAGAAGCTTTGTATTCAGCATTAGGAGGTGCGCGAATTTGAGGCTTATTCTGGGGAGGAAAGATGAGACTCATAGTACGGTAGATGAATCTGATTTCTGAGGTAAACCTCTTGTACATTATAAATCAGGCAATGTAGATGAACTGGAAATCGGACACAAATCATCACATTTCTCCTCCCCAAAAAATACTTTCAAATCGGATTATTGGGGGGACAGTTCTCTCAGTTCCGAGATGGGGGTACATGTTCTCTCATTCCCCGGTAATTTGTGAAAGTGGTCATGCTTAATCTTACATTCTGCCATAAGTTTTACCTCTTTCCTGGCATGTATTACGATATACATTTCTATTACTTCCCTTAAAATTCTTGTTTTTCAATAGTGAAAATAAATGATAGTTGGATGCCTCTTAAACGTCTTTTATAATTTAGGCCGGAAAAAATAATTAAATGAATTGATTTCTCAGATACTGTTAAGAACGGAACCCAATGATGCAACGAATTCAGTTGGAAAATAGAAGTTTTATGTCCTATCTAAAAGACATCCCATCCTTATATTTAAATCATTTAGTTTTAGGATCTTACCTTACATCTACTTCGACACTGTCTCAGTAACCCATATATTTCAATCGATTGTGATATCCTGATCTTGGTACTTAATCTACTGTAAACTTAAAAAAAAAGAGAGAGAACTACAAGTAGTTCTGAATTCCGATATGGCCTGCAAGGATTTTTGTAACGTATAAAAAAAGGATGTAGGACTGTTGAGAGATGCAGATGGTCATATCATACAAGTACCATTTATAGAAGTGCAACATACGTGATAGCCTGGCATTACGTTTAGCATGCTTTTCAGCACCGAGGGCATAAGAGATATAGACCCACAGCTGAGCGTGAAATCCGAAGCGAATTTTAACCTCTTACTGCAAATTTTAATATTCTCTTTCTGTTCTTTAATATACGTTTATACTTTTTAAAAATACATTTTATCTGTTTGTTTTAACGTTTTATTAAATGAAACTATTCGTTTTCAATTAAAATTACTCTATGTTACAATGGGAAACCATTTCCTGTACATTTACACCCTCCATTCCGAAAGAAACCGCACTTTTGAAAACAAATAGTACCACTAGTGCCATCTGTTGTAATATTTTACCGGTAGATGGCGTAGTCCCTCATTCAGAACTGGTATAAATGTCATGACATTTGGATGCACGGCAACAACGTTATAGTGTTTCAACTGTCAGTGTGTTGTGTACATCGGTCGGAAAATGAGTTTCAAACAACGAGCTGCAATTGAGTTTTGTGTTAAACTGGATAAAACTTTTAGTGAACCGCACTAAATGCTACAAAATGCATATGGTGATGAGTGTATATCCCGTACGCAAGTTTACGAGTGGTTCAGGCGATTCAAATCGGGTAGAGAGACGCTAGATGATGACGAAAGATCAGGCCGTCCCAGAACCGGATTATCGAAAAAAAAATCGAAAAAGTGCGTGAATTCATCAAACATAACAAAAATCGTCGGTGAAAGTTATTGAAATGGAATTAGGCATTCCTCAAACAACCGCATACCGCATTTTGACCGAAGTTTTAAGCCTTAAGAAGGTTAATACGCGGTTTGTACCACACAAACTCACCGAAGACCAAAAAGTTGATCGAATTGCGCATTGCAAAGACATCGTTAAAAGTGCTCGGCAGGATCGAAACTTCTTGAAATCGATTGTAACTGGTGAGGAGACGTGGTGTTTTGAATATGAGCCCGAAACAAAGCGGCAAAGTGCTGAATGGAGAGCGCCGGATGAAGGAACACCCAAAAAAAGTCGCTTGGTGAAGTCAAAAGTTAAGGTGATGCTGATTTGTTTTTACGATTCAAAAGGAATTATCCACAAAGAATTTGTTCAGCCCGGCCAGACAGTCACTGGAGAATTTTACTTGGGCGTCATGAAGCGTTTGCTGGCAAGAATTCGTCGTATTCGGCCCGAATATCGCGAAATCGGCAGTTGGACTCTTTTGGACGATAATGCACCATCACATCGTTCGCGACTTGTAACTGAATTTTTAATCAAAAATCACATTATTCGGTTGCATCATCCGTCCTATTCACCAGATCTCCCTCCGTGCGATTTCTATCTGTTCTCGAAGCTGCATTTGGCGATGAAAGGAAAGTGGCACGCATCGATTGATGCCATTGAGAAGGCGACGACCGCCGTCCTAAAGACCATTCCAATAAATGACATGGAGAAGTCGTTTGACAACTTGTTGGAGCGTGCAAATATGTGTATCGATGCAGAAGAAGAATACATTGATTAATAAAAATGATTTGTTCCAAAATGTACATTGCTTTTTTGTTTTTTGAAAACGTTCGGTTTCTTTTGGAACGGAGGGTGTATGTTGTATGCACATTCTGAATATCACTTTACTTTCTATTTTCTCTACGAAAAATCTGGCAAATGTAATCCAGAGTAAAATGAAACAGAATCAGAATAGTGCAGAGTAAAATGATGCAAGATCAGAATAGTATATCGCGCATAAAGAAAACTTCTTTACTAAATATCCCCTTGCACGTCAAACAATATTCCGTATATGTGGCGCTTTTACTTCTTATACCAAAGGCAACTTAATGTAAAGAAAATCTGAACAAAATGAAGGTAGCTTTCTGTCAGAAACTTTAGTACGGAACAAGTATTTAAAATTATAATCTGTTAAAGCTTGGTACGTGAGTTGTGTTATTAAAAATTCAATTTAAACGGATTCCCGCTGTAAACACTATAGCGACATTTACTAAGTACTGTATCTCATACAAAACTTCAGTTTTCATTTCATATAATGGTAGTAGTTGTGAATCATTAAATGGGAGGTATCGTTAATGTAAAACGTTTGGTCACCACTGTAGATTCATTCTTTGGGTCATAAAAACAAACAATAGAAGGGGGGTAAAACTGGCATGCCAGTAGGTCGAGAACTCCGCCCGTGAAATTTCTAATATGATTTTTAAGTGCGTATAATTTCTCACATACTAAAAGTAAAACCGTCGACTTTGTCCCAAACTAAAGTAAATTAACTGCAAATTCTATACAATTAGTTGCAGTATTTGTATATGGTGTTATGTTTGAGATATATTGAAACGAACTTGAAAAAAGTATTTTTGGCACTTTTTTAATTTTAGATCTGAATAACTCCGTAATTTTGAAGAATTCTAAAAGTACTCTAAAAACAAAAAGTGTAGATCTTGTTATGATCTATAAAACTGTACCAATACATTATTTTATATCTTTCATAAAATGTAGTTATGTGATTTTACATAAAACATGGTGTGCTGGTTTCGTAGCTGTAATTTATATCTATGTTATACTATGTCATTAAATAAGAATTAAAGACGCTCCACCATTGCAGATTTAGTCTTTAGGTCACCTAGTTAATAATGTAGAATGGAAGAAGTGACATGCTAATAGACCGAAACTTAAGACGTCATCCGTAAATATTCTAGTAAAATATTTAAAATTGTATAACCTCCCACAGAAAGAAGATAGAATCGTATTATTTACACCAAAGTAAAGCAAGTTAATTGCATTTATACTAAATAAATTTGCAATGTCCAGAATCCCGTTAATCTACTGTTATCTATAAATGTTGGATCCCATTTTCGGAGTTAGAAATTATATAAGCAATGTGAGTATTGACTACATTATATTTCTAGAGAATGAAATTTCATAATATTTCAGTTGCATTGTAATCATTTATATCTAAAATATCTGGTAAACGCATTATGGAAACATTATTTTTTAATTTTGGGATAAACTAAGTTTAGTTATGCTTTCCCGTTATAACGTTACCAAACTACTATTATAGTAATCTAAGTATTAATTGTTACATTTCATAAGATAAGGCCAATCATTTATATTTATATGAAGACCTGAAAAGTGCAATATAATTTAATAATTTCTTCGTACAGCCGCATGATTTTGAATACTTCTTTTTGCATCCACACTTGACCATCTTCTGACAGGTATTAGTAGCAATGGAAATGTTGATCCACATTGGTGGGAGTCTATTGACTTCTTTCTTCCATCCATATTTGCTAGGAGCTGCAAGTGTAATTTCGACCGTGTTTGCAGAAGTCTAAATACTTGCTTGCTAAATAGAGCGCCTGTAATGATACAGAAGAGGAGGCAGTTTTTCTGGATTTTGGGTTTTCTGGGAGAATATTGTTTCCTTTAAACCGTCCTTTTCCAGATTTCATAAAATGTTAATGAAAACAGTTCAATAGATTTGAATTCGGATGCGTCAAAATCCAGGTGAGTGAAAAGATTACCCATCATGTTTATCAATGCTTCAGTTTAGTGACTCAGTGATCTTCTTCCATGTTTTAAATGCCATACTTTTCCACATTCCTGTTATTCAAGAAATTCAGTCATATCCATTGAGCGCATACCGTAGTGGCAGAGCAGGACTAAGTGGTCCGAGGGCTGCTGTGATCTTCTTTACGTCAATTATTCTTTTTTATTTCCTGTTATAATCCGAAATGTATCAACAACTGATAGTTTCTGCAGCTGTTGAAATGATAAAATAAAATGACAACATCGGAATCCATGGTTCATACTAATATTGACACTGCTCCTTCTCTCAATGAGTGCAACACATGTAACACAATTCTGGCGTCAGCTTCTTTATGGATGTATCTTTCCGTCATGTCGTATCCAGGCAAAATATGGCAAATGGTATCGCCTCCAGTTATGTAGAAATTACTTTATATATGAGTAAGATTTGAAACGATTCGTCACTTAGATATTTAAATAATTCCTGTTTGTTTTGTGAGTGACGCAGAAACATTGACCAATCTTCGGGTATCCTCACATTTGAGACTACCTTCTGTTTGATTCCATGACCTTGATGTACACGTGTCTCGTTTTTTTAAAATGAAAATTTCATAGTAAGTGTCCCAGACAAGCCAATGCGAATGATTTACTCATTTCAATTTTAATTTGCCTAAAGAAACATATGAACATAGTCTTCAAATTGTATAGAACTGACCATAGGAGTCAGAAAATGAATTAAAAAATTAAACTAATTCTACATTCCAAATTATAGCATGATAATTTAAAGGCTCGGCTGAAATGACATCGGTTGTTTCATTGACCTCAACATCATTCTGGAGGCACATATGAACGTCAGATTTCTCAGATTTCTTGGAAGGGTACATCTTGTCAGGCTACTTCCAATTGAAGGTGGATATTCTTGAAATACATGAGCAAAGATTTCGTCCACATTACTTTTTCTTGAGTGTGTAACTATGCACATTTAGACCAAAAGAGAAACATTTTGCTCTTAATATTCTCCTTTCCTTTTCTTGTACGTACACGCTTCCCCTTTTGGTTTTAAACAGAAAAAAAAACTGTATTGGAGTTTCATATGGTTTTTCTTATAATGAGGACTTCATTTACCAAACTGCCATATTGTTGTTTACCTTTATCGAAAAGCATTGATACTGATTCTTTGTCTTCGCTAACACCTCCTTGAAGATTCACTAGTTCATTACCGAATTCGTGAAATTGATTTCTATTCTTCCGAATCGCTTCAATCATGTTCTTCACATCACATAAAAGGCTTCTTCTCCTTTTGTCATTCCATTATGATGAATGAAGTCTTACTCATTATATTTATCGTCTTTATTTATTTCTTTATTGAAGAAATTCCCAGATACAGCATAACTTTGCCAATTTACACAGGGACATGCTAACAAAAGAAAGAAAAAAAACAAGACAACAATAACAATAATATAGAAAAAAATAGTGTAAAAGTAAATCTATTCTGTCAAAACCCATTTAATTGCTCTTTCAAACACTGCATAGCTCGAAAAAAATGTCCACATCAGTTGTTCCTTGATTATAAGAGTTTCGTATTCTATAAAAAAGAGGCCTCTGTATATTAGCCAACCTAGGACGGGCAAGATGGAATAGGTGGGTATTCCGGGTGATGCGGGCAGGGACACGTAAGGATAGTTCCTGAAGTAATATTTCCGATCTTAAGTTCCCATTAACTATTTTATGTAGATACTTCAGGTCAGAGATAATTCTGCGTACTTCAGGAGTCTGAATATTAAGGTGTCGCAAGAGTTCCTTCTTAGATAATAATCGAAGTGCAGGAACACGAAAACGGACTATAGCGATGAAGAAATTGAGAACAGAATCAAGTCTGGAGAGATGTGTACGTGCTGCCAAGTTTAAAGTCTTCAAGTTGATTGTTTACTTCGGGAGCAAACGTAGACCAGTTCAGAGAAGCAATTGGATTTGGACTTAAGTTAATTACTCACCCTGTTTCGTTTAGTACGTTGTTTAGCTGTTCATGGCCTTGATCTATTGCAATGGAAAAGAAATGTTTCTCAGATCTATTGGCAGTGTGCGTTCCAGTCTTGAACTCAAAAAGTACCGATTTTGGTACTTGTTTCTTCTCATTAACATAGATAGGAACCCATCTGGCATAATTTTATTGGTCACATGCAAGAAAGGGAACTCCTAGATGTTAAAAAGGCTGGAACACAAAGTTCAAAATATCTGTCTCTACGAGCACTTAAAAAGATCAACAACAGAGCCTCTAATTTCGTAACAATAATCCAATACGCAAACGTAGGGTACATGCTGTTGTTCTTAACCCGAGTATTAAATTCAGTTTCCGGTAATACATCTTCGTAGGCTTCATTGAGGAGCGCCTGCAGCCCTACGTATGTTGTCTGATGGGCGTATCTAGCCTTTATAACATTTACAACTTTTTGAATACCATCTATGATTCCTTGAGAGGGTAAACCAGCTTTGACAAGAGCTTCAATCCATCCATATCCTTGCAAGATATCTCCAATCACCCTTGAACTGTTGGTTTCTGTACGAAACCCTCGAAGCACTTTCAGAATATCTTTCAGAGAATCATAGCTCCATTGAGGTCTCTTCATTATGCCATAAATTGGCTGAACTCAGCTGATGTATGGCTTTCTTAACCAACTCCATTGCGTGAAGAATCATTCGTGGATCACTAGACGATTCCTTAAATAAAGGTAATAAACCACTATTGTTTAGCGGTACTGTCATTACTAATTTCTTATGATAGGCTGACCAAGTAACTCCACCATTTAATTGTTCGGGAAAGTTGTAATTGGAAAGTAAAACTAAACTTGATTTCTCCGTAAATGAACAATAGAGTTTCCATAATTAGTTTGTCAGAGATTTTAGATATAAAGGATTACAATGCAACTGAAATATTATAAAAGTTCATTCTGTAAAAATATAATTTCGTCAATGTTGGCATTTCTCATATAGTTCTTAACTCCGAAAATGGTATCCAACATTTATAGATAACAGTACATAACGGATTCTGGACATTACAAATTTATTTTGTATAAATGCATTTAACTTGCTCTATTTGGTATAAATAATACGATTCTGTATTCTTTCTGTGGGAAGTTGTACGGTTTTAAATATTTTACTAGAATATTTACGGGCGGCCATATTGATGACGTCAACAGTTTCTGCAGTGGTGGATCATCTTTAACTCTTATTTAATGACATAGTATAACATACATATAAATTACAGCTACGAAACAACAACACATAAAAAATATACTCATATAAAATCATATAACTATATTATATGAAAGATACAAAAATGTATTGGGACAGTTTTATAGATCACAATAAGTTCTACACTTTTTGATATTACAATATTTTTCTTGAAAAGTACTGAGTTATTCAGATTTAAAATTAAAAAATATTACCAAAAATACTTTTTTGGAGTTTCTTTCAATATATCTCAAATATGGCACCATACACAGATACTGCAACTAATTGTGTAGAATTTGCAGTTAATCTACTTTAGTTTTGGACAAACGCGACGGTTTTACCTTTAATCTGTGAGAAATTATATGCATTTAATTATTATATAGAAATTTCACGGGCAAACATGTTGATGACGTAAAGCTCTCAATCTACTGGAATGCCAGTTTGTCCCCCTTGTATTGTTTTTGTATATAACTCAAAGAATGAATCTGCCGTGGTGGCCAAACTTTTGCACTCACGATTACTCCCAATTTAGCATAGGGATTCATACCTATTATTGTCATCAGTTGTACAATCAATTAAAAATTGGTTATAAAGTTAGTTACATAAATATCGGTACATTATCATCCAAAAGAATGACTACTCTAGAGTTGTTGTTGTAGGCCCACAATAAGTTAGAATGTATAGCATACGTACTTCCGAGAACGGAACAAATACATTCTTTAGAGATCTCATAAAAGGATTTTCACGCCACTCAGAGGCATTTTGCTAGTTTTTTGCGCCTTGACAGACTAAAGGTGTGCTTATTTCATGTCACTGACAATGACCCAATAGATTCGTAAACTGGACTTCGCAACTGCAAACAAGGGGGAACACTCAGGACTACCACTAAATCAAATGGGACCACCACTAGAACCTTACCGGAAAACAGCCAGTGCAGAGAATCGCAAACATCCGCTTTTTTAAACTTCAGACAGCTCTTGTAACAGAGATCGGAACTGTTCACACTGCCCTGTTCGTCCTTCGTATACGAAGGTACTTGAAATTCTACCAAAAGTCATATCATCTACAGACACTCAACTGACAGTCGAAATGTCTTCTGTCTTGTCTATGGAAAAAGTTGCTTCCGGAATCATCTCTATACTCTTCACTCAGCTGGAACCAAACTTCATTATTAACGTGAAATCATTATATATGAAACTGGTAAGATGTTGCACTCGATTCCATTTGCACCAACTCATTAAAACTCAAAATGTCATCATACTTAAAACCACCCATCGGAATCTCTATCTAATCTATAAGGTCGGTCCAGCGATGTTTGACACCAATGCAAAGGTCAAATTACTACAATCTTCGAGTCATAAACAGAACCCCTACCTAAAGGCAAGCCGCGGCTTTCAAAGTGATTCGTAGTGCCGATTCCACATTGACAGTGCAAGACATTTTATAGGAACTCACGGCCGATGACATCCAATTTACTCGTGTAATTATCATTAAAATGATACTGGTCCACCACACATGGTTTGTTTATTCACGGGCGACCAAGCTTTATCGATGATCTTCAAAATGGACTTTCCATTTATTGATCACATCATCGAGTTGAACCTCCTTGCACAGCACCATTTTTCTGTATATCTGTGAAAATTGTTTGTAATATAGTTTCAATCCAACAACCAAATTTACTCAATCATCACTTTGGTCTCGCTCATAGGCCCTCATAATTATACAGTACTACATCAACATACTGCCTGCAATACTTGTGATGTCAAGCATCCTACTTATTCCTTCCAATGTAAAAACAAGTCCAAATTTCTACCTGACAAACCTAAGACTGTTGTTCTTCCTTATTTGTTTATTTTACTTATTTCTTTACCTTCAAACAGTATTGCATACACCTTATTTTTCCCGAACAAAGTACGAGTAATTCAAGTAGTTTATGATATGAAATATGTTAATTCTGTTTACTACAGTTCCAGTTATTGAAATACAGAACACCTACCAGCATAACCTAATTCAATATATGTACAAAGAATATACTAAAAAGTTTGCCCGATCACTTAGAAAGAGATAAACTACGAACTCCTTTAGACAAACAAATTTATATTATAATTTGAATCTTCTAATCAAGCATACCAAAGGGTTTCGTAGGAATAGTTTTTTTTTTTAATTTCTTTTCTAGTTGTAAGTTACTCAAGGTGTAATATTTAAGAAACATAAAGCAATACACTTTATTAAGTTCCTACATTCTCCAGAGGATATCACTAAAACAAATTCACAAGGAGATGAAAGCAGTTTATGGGAATGAAAGCCCATCCTATAAGATGGTCTCCGCGTAGAAGCGACAATTTCAAACTAAAAATATGGTTACTTCGGATGACTCTAGAACGGGAGACTATCTTTCACAGATTATAATGTCATGCAAAATACTGGAAGACATTACAATAATCATTGGGAGTGCTTCTGAAGTACATGTTTGTTATAGATGAGTCTGTAATTTAATTCATAATCGGATAAAATTTCACAAAATGTCAGCACGACACTTTTTCGTCCAACTAAGCAGAGTGGATTAAGTAATGCTAAAGAAACAAGGAATATGAACCAGTTGCAGAAGTACCGCTTCTTCTCACCCGTCAAAAAGCAAATCGCAAAAACATCTTCCGTCAAAGTGTTCCTGGATTGTGAGGAGTTCATCACGACAGACTACTTGCTAGAGGATCAATAGTTTTATGATCCTCCAGCTCAGTAAAAAAAATGAAAATCAAACTTCAAGGTATCCACAGCAAAGATCAGCTGCTATTCGCAAACAGTGATTCAGTTAATTCATTCATACCGAAGGCAGTGCAATAAGACAAAAACCTCCATATTCACCTGTCCCAGCACAAAGTTGTTTTATTTATTCTCTTTTAACAAATAAAACACCCACTCAAAGGACGCACTTTATACAGCAGAACTGACATCAGGACTATAGTAGCATTTTGGTTTCAAGCACATTAAAGACTTCTAAGAAACCTATTTACCCAAGTGAGTTGAGTTCATTGGTCCCCTAGAAAAAATAAATCGGTTGAGTTGAATTTAGCATCCCGTTCAGCAGCGAGGCTATATTAGACGTGGACCTACTGATTAACGTGGAATCCGAACCACTTAAGTTCCCACTGGAAAAGCAAATTGACACTAAGCATGGGACTACGTAAAAAACGAGTAATGCTATCATTATCTCAAAAAATATGTACAGTTTTTTTCAGATGATTGCACGAACTTTTACTGCAATACGAATACGAATGTTTTTTGAGAAGAGATAACATTTCCACACCAACGTTTTCAGACGAGACACCAAAGACGTTTTTGTTACGTACAAACCTTCTGTATCTTTTAAAATGAATTTTTGGGCATAGTTAGTACATATTTTAAACTGGGATTTCACCTTGTAACTTTGATTGAAATATGTATCCTTAAAAAATGGGGTTTCAAAACATGAATATATTTTACAATCCTGTCGAACCACGGAAATGAAACTTGGCACATAAACTTATCATTAAAAGTAAGTGAAAGTGTTTCAAAACTTTCCGTTTTTACGCGAAAGAGGGTGTGGATATATATTGAAATCTACGGTATCTATTACGTCAACATGGAAAAAAGATTGAACTGTTTGAAGTGAATTTTTTAAATGTTGGTACGCATTCTTTTTAGAATGGCAGTATATAAAGGAAGCCGTCACTTTCTTTAACATGTACAAGAAAGTGCATGCCTAAGAAGGAAAGAAAGCTTCAAAATTGATATCAAAATATGCCGTAGTAAATCACGAACTCCTCATGTTGGACGGTAAACTCAGTTCATAACGTACTAAATAAAAGCAGTTAAAATACGTGTCCTGGCGTTTTTTTTATTCTTAAGGAAAACTTTTCACATTATACAAAAATAAATCTACTGTCTGTAATCGCATCATGTTAAAACTGTAGAATTGTATGAAATGATGATTTTAACACCATTAACACTTGGATCAAGCCAAAATTTTTAACATTTCACTTTCTTTAAAATGCGTGCTCTAACGGGCTATAAGAGGAGGAGCTAAATTTTCTGCCAAAAATGCAATAACTCAAGAGTCACTAAGATAAGATAGATGAAGCTCGGTATTAAAACTAAGCCAAAACTATTATATTTATGACTTTGTATGTTGCTCATTCACAATGAAAGAACTCAGACGTTTGAAGTGAATTTTTGAATATAGTTATATTGACTTGAGTTGCGCTATATATTTGTCGCTTCATTGTGATGTAGAAACACATCCTAAGAGATGAAAGTGTATCATAAGGGGAAAAGGAGTTTCAAGTATACTTTCATATAATTTGCATGAAACGTATTCTTCCGATGTGTCGAATGTGCATTCTGCTAGTGTTCGATAAACATAAGTGTAGTATATTATAATTAGTCGTTCCAATTGTTTCGAAAATACTCTAAATATGACAAATATGAGTTAACTTAGGTTTAAAAATTTACTACTATGTTGTCCTGTAAGTGAAAATATCTCTTATGATCAACTTGCAATTCTAAAAAGAATAGCTTCTATATCGTTATTCATTAATATTGCTTCTGTTACTGACCATTCAAACTTGACAAATGATAAGACATCTTCATAACTTTATTGCTTCTGTTACTGACCATTCAAACTTGACAAATGATAAGACATCTTCATAACTTTACTGCTTCTGTTACTGACCATTCAAACTTGACAAATGATAAGACATCTTCAAAACTTTATTGCTTCTGTTACTGACCATTCAAACTTGACAAATGATAAGACATCTTCATAACTTTATCCTCACGGTAATTTCAAAAGGGGAATGGCCCACTGGCCAGGCAACTGGGCAAATGCTCATTGTGCACTTTACTTAATGATGCCCTTACAAAAGAATTTCTTAATAAAAAATTTAAAAAAATAAAATGAATAAGTTTGTCTGCAACAATACAAAAATAATTTCCATATTTTGTGAATCTTTGTGGCAACAACTTGAGCTGTCCAGTTCCAAAACGGCTCTTGTTCATTTATATCAAATATAAAAAACTGTAGGATCGATGCGTTTCGTAGAATTGGATATATTTGAAGAATACAGAAGAAAATAGAGGTAAGTCAAGACATGGTCGAAAATTACTTAACAACAGAATAATGTAGCCTGAATGGTGTAGTTTGGATGGACTAAATCCCACAGTAAGAAGAAAGTTAGTCACTAAGAAATTTAATGCTAAAGATTTCGCTTACAAGGGAAGAAGTAGTGACTTACCTCCTTTTTCTCCTGTAGTCTTCACTTGAGGATATTTAAGTTTTTCACATGAATACGCTGAAGTATTTCCAGTTTTACAAAACATACAGATCCTACATTTTTTTAAAGTTTTCTTGAATTTGCTGTAAATGGACAAGAACTGTTTTTGGAACTGCACGATTCACTTGAAAATGTGGATACTCTAAATTAACACCTATATTCCTAGTGTACTCAGCTGTCTTCTATAATCGAACCTTAATCTAAAAGTAACTCTTATTAGAAGCATTTTTATTAGAATTATTTATTAAGACTTAGAAGATTATCTTGTTAGTACGTCTGTCAGTCCTTTACTACACACGATAACTCCATGAACGAAAGGTGATTTATTTTATTCTCTTGTTTGCAATACAGAGAGTAATTATCTCACCCAAGTTTGTTAATGAAGTCAATCCGTTAACACCATAACGGGTAACGAAGACTTTAATGGAGAGTGTCTGTATCTCATACTCAATACGTATGTTACACTTACAAGTATTTTTTATTATAGACATAATATGATATGTCTTTAAGGACAGGCACTTAAGGTACTTGTCGGCAAATAAGGCCCGGAAGGAAATAAGGCCCAGTGCAAAATATTATAGTTTAGAATCACTGTAGGAGAAATCTGACAGCATCACAAGTAGTGCTTACTCACACAATGCCTGCTTGAGAGAGTTCGTCTTCTTGTGCATGTTTAGACGGAACGCTGGCAGTATTGGAACATCGAGAATTTAGTTTTCATGTGTTGATATAATTTAGGAGGGCGGTAAAGTAAGTTCATTTTTTCTGTGTAGAATAAAGCTAACCCGAAATATCTTGTATATTTGTCATGATCATAGTGTTTAGTATTTGGGATAGTAGTTACCTCGTTTTAGTTCGAAACATGTTTGTAGACAATGATTCATAAAATGACGAGTACATGGTCAGTAAATAAGTCCCATCAAACATCTACTGGCCTTCATTACCCTACGAAATATATGTACAGCGTTAAATACTTAAAAACTGATAGCTTGAATGCGTGTTAGTTTGTTGTTCTTTCTTGGCCAGCGCAACCGCTGTAGTAGGACGGTCTATCGTGTTCGGACCTAGTTGTTGACTATTGGGATTTTAAGGTTCGACTTCTGCGTAAGTATCTGTCATAATGTAAATCTCTATTTTTCATGGAAGCGAATGGCTCATATAACTGTTTTGGGGTATATTCTAAGCACATTTTCGTGTGGTTCTGAGCGTTCGAGTTGTCGTAGTAGTATCGTACATTATGCGACAAAGAGTGGATCTGTGGGATGAGCAGCTGTAAAGGGTGCGGTGTATGAATACGCGACAAACGCATTGGCTTGGTCGACATGAATGATGAAGAATTCATTTGATACAAATATTATCAATTCTAAACATTGTTGAAAGTTAGTGTAAAATCTGTTTCCAATGGTGACTTCTTTATTGTGTATCCAAGCTTATTCCTTAGAATTAAGATAATTGCAAAGACTTAACTAACGACTGCAAAACAACACGGAGATTACTGTATCCTTAATATTTCATATCCATGTTGTTACTAAATATCGTCTTATTATTAGTATTTAAAGTGATACAAAAATATTAGGTGTTAATTGAGTTTCAGGGTTTCTCAGGTTGTAGAATTTTACTTTTCAAATAGTGGGCCTTATTTACCTACCTTGCGGGTAATAAGGCCATTTTGTATCTTTTTCTTTCAATACGTTTTTCATACAGTTAGCTCAATGCTTAACTTAAAGAAATATACTATAAGATATACAAATAAAATGCATATTTTTTTCTCTATTCGTCATATGTATTTAAATTATAAAGCAGTATACTTAGGTGGGCCTTACTTGCCGCAAGTACTTTATAAATGACATAATATTCTCTCTCCCTCCGGCCAATTGGAATGGTGCACTTTCCAATATCTGTACTATCGACTTTTCCGTAGAGCCAATCCACCCCTGGGCACTTATACCGAAGTTTAAAAATTATTCGTATAACTATGAACTATTCTTAAGTTTTACTTTAATTACTATATCCTATGGAGAAACAACAAATAACGTTCAGGTTATAACTGTTAAATCATACTATTATTCATATAAATAGAAATTAAAAAACGCTGTTCCGGCTATCTCCTCATAGACTAATTTTTGATAGATGAATGAAGCATAACCTATCCTAGGACTGTATAATGCTACTTTAATCGAAATGAGTATCTTAGGGCGGGAGTCAAAAGTTATGAGAAAAAATTTATTTCCTCACCATGTTGTCAAGTTAGGACGATGAAACGCAGTATATGAACTCCTAATTAATAATTAGAGAACTCGTTTGCCAAATGTTTTAAAAATTACAATTTTAGGAGAAAGACGGGGCATCTATATGGCATGTTATGTGTATGTGGGTATGTTTCGGCACAACCCTAGATCTTCAAGGGCATATTCAACCAAATTTGACACAAATATGATTTATAATATAGACTAAATACTGGGAAGGGTAGGATACTACAGTCTGTTTAGCTCATTCAAGGTATAATGTTTCGTTTTACACGTTTGTCTGTTCGCATTGTATTTTGTTTTAAAAAAGAACGGTTAATTCATTGGCAATATGTTATGGCGGCGTTCGTTACTTTCAAAAACTTTTTAGTGTTTAATTTTTACCTTATTCTTTTGAATTACTATAATCATAAGTTGAAGAGAATAATTATATATCTAATCCTGTGGAAAAAGCAAACTATAATATTTCCTTCCTTTCTTATTCGCTGAAATCCGGAACATTTAAGCATCCCGATAAATATCTCCGTTACGCAGATCTCGATTCCGTGACGGTCCCTGATTTTCCGGGACGAATGGCAACCCTGCCATAACGTTAAACAACGATTTAAAAATTATTAATATAATTGATTAACGAACTTTTACTTCAATGTATTTCAACTTAAAGGAAGTGGAAGTCATTTGGATAATGAAGCATGAGTTGTCATTAATAATGTTAGGTGACACTTCGTATACCTTGAATAAACAATGCAACTGAAAATGTTTGATGAATAAATAAAAGTACGTATAATAAATAAAAGTTTCCTTGACTGTATTTAAAGAAAAAGTAGTAACATAAACTCTCTTAAATCAATTTAATAGTTCTAATTTGAGATTACATTGCTATAAGCATTATCTCCCAATCACAGGAATTTACGAAATACAGTAGTATTTCAGTTAATAATAGAGTAATTCGCGCGTTCTAATCGTATATGTTACTGGTACTCAAAGTTAGAGAGAAAATATGGAATACATTTTCATGTAAAAAAAATACTATATACTCAACAGAATAGTACTGTGTATACGGGTGTGGGATAAACCATACCATTTTCTCTTCTTTGTAATTTTAAGATCAGCCTTTTTTAACGGCATTTTTTACATTTTGCCTTTCTCGCGAGTCTAATGATGAGTGTTCATACTGTGCATCACGAATTATTTGAATTGAAAATCTAGGCAAGCATCGAACTCAGTACATGGGTCCTAACACAACTTAAAATTGTTTGTCTTGCCCTATTCAATCTTGCTGTCCACAAAGAATGTCAACAAAATGCAATATTATTAAATTTTTTTCATTATGTTTGCAATTGTACAATTTCACTTTCAATATCCCAAAATAGTAAATTTCAAATGTGTGCCATTGGAGGGGGAAGATGAAAGATCATGTCAAGAGAAAGTGCTACTCTTTTGAAATATCTGAACATTCTACTCAACACTGCAGACTGATAACCTTGATTTTAAGATTACATACAACTCAGCGTAACGTCTTGCTATGATTCCATGTACAATATTGTCCGACTGGCGTAAATATTGCTTTCCGTAAACAGTTACAGAATTTGAATTTTATGTATAGTGAATTTGAAATTACTTCAGCGTAATTACGTAAGAAACTGATTTCTTTTATAAATTCGTATTATTGTAGTATTATATGTATGTACGTAAATTTGTATAAAATTTATACCGTATTATTTTATAAAAGAAACAAATTGCAATGTTTCTTTGTATATGAACATTAAAAGGCTAATAATGTGCAGACTATAAATATTCATTTGTATAATTCCTTTTTATACTGAAACATGTACGTATGTGTTACATATATTGTTTCATAGTGTTAAATGCAATTTTACGTTCAGTTAAGTATCATGGAAGTCCTGGGTACCTATATTCCAAACAAAAATATGAATATTAAACAAAAGTGAATAATTACACTTCTTCTGTAATCCCTTCAGTTTTAATCAGTGATGCCTGGGGAAATGTGATTTTGAGATCACGCAAGTCACGAATGCTCAATCAGGATCTGAAATTCAGAGTCTACGAACAACGTATACATCACTTCCTGATATAATACGTCAACAGAGAGTGGTGCGAACAAACCGTCTCCTCAAGCGATACGCAGGAAATGGTAACAGGACAATTATCTTCCCCGACGAGAAACTCTTCACATTAAAGCAGTCCCTTGGTGCATAAAATGACCATGTGTATGCATCATAGTTTGAGTAAGCTGCTGAATGTGTTTCCAGGGTTTAAAGTTCCCATTCTGCAGCATCACTCATTGTGTGGTGGAATGTGAGCTTCAACGGAACAACAACGCTCAAGTTTTGTAATTAAGGGGTGAAGATATCGACTACAGTGTACCAAACGACAATATTGAAGCCAATTGTGAAACAACTGAGTACCAACACATTTTCCAACCAACAGTGGATCTTTGAGAAAAATCTTTTTCCGTGCACTAATCACAATCAACACAGGACTACAATCCAACCTTCAGACTTCTTTTTCACATCCAACTGACTCTCTAGAAGTCCAAATCTGAATCCGCTCAATCAATGGCCTGAAAACGAGACACACTAATGTGGACTCCCAGTGGTGCGCCGTGGTCAAGATTGTCCTCCAATTGCCCATCGACACTATTCGTAACTCCATTAATGAGTGGCCTGTCTGCCTCCGAGTCTGCATCCAAGATAAAGATGGATATTTTAAAACTGATTATACACTTCATGCTCCTCACTTCGATGTATCATCTTGCAAAAGGACATATATATATCGTCAACGCTGTGTCCGCATTTCATTTCTAAGCATCTGAAAGTACAGGGTGTTAGAAAAAGAACTCCCTAGTTTTAAGTATAAATTTAATTGGGAAATGATTGAAAACTTACATCAATGAGTACGTATCATGAAAGAGAATTCCTTCAAGTTTTGTTTAATGTCGGTAGACTTTATCCTGGGATCCATTTGTGGCCCTGTACATGTCGAGACGATATTCCACTTCTCGCCACTTACTCACCAACATTTCAGGTGTAACTGTCCCATCCGCCGCTACGATTCTTTCCCGTAAATGATTGATGTATCTGATCTTTTCGCTGTACACAACAATTTTTGTGTAGCCCCAAAAGAAAAAGTCCAGTAGGGTTAAATCTGGGCTTCGTGGTGGCCAAGGTATTGGGCCAGCCCTGTCTATCCACCTTCCTGGAAAACGAGTGTCAAGAGCCGCATTCACATGGTTACTGTAATGAGATGGGGTGCTATCACACACAGTACTTTTAGGCATTCCTAATTATAGACTACGTCTGGCCAATGACTTCTTCGGGCTCCGAAAACAAGAAACACGGATCTGTTCGACAATAACTTCAGAAGTTCTCGGTCTACCTGGTGATTTTGCTTTTAAAACTCTACCGGTTTCCTTGAAAGATTTTAGCCAATGACGGATAATTTTTGCTGTAAGTGGTTCATCACCATACTGACGTCTTAAATTACGTTGCATTGTTATAACTGACTCAGTTTTCACAAGCCAAATAACACACTGCGCTTTCTGTTGCGGAGTGCACATTGCTGCTGAGTTGCTCTGCACTGCACGCCTGCCTGGACTGAACTGAGGAAACAGAGGGAAAAAACAGCACTGGTGCCGTCTCAACGTCAAGCAGAAATGCCAACTGCAGGGGAGCCAAACTTGGAGAGTTGATGAATCAAACACCACAAACTAGAATAGTTAATGTCGCTTTTTACAGATTCTAGGACACATTAAAACTAGAGAGTTCTTTTTCAAACACACTGTATTTATGAAATATCCGTCTAATGAATATCTTACTTCGAGGTGATATTGATTGGCTTTATGTTTGGATAAATGGCTACATGTTTTGAAAATGAGAAAAAGAAGAAGAAAATTAACTCTACATTCGAAGATGCTTGACTTTGCACTGCAATTTGTAAGCGAGCATCGGGATAGCCAATCTATGAGATGCAAAATGTAAAATACAAAATACCGATCATTATGTAATATTGGAGTAAGCCCATTGTTAACTGCATATTTTCTGTGTACATGGTAGTGTTGTTTTCGATGCTTTTTAAAAGAAAAATTACCAGGAGTAATTAAAAAAACAGAAATTCAGAGTATGCACTGTGAAAAATTCAAATATGGCTTGTCTGCTATTAGGTTAGTACGATTCAATCATCAGATGGCACGGAAAGAAAAAAAAAAAGACACCCTCTGAACCGAAAAAAATGATCAAAATACTGACTCAGATATGTAACGAAACTTCAATTAGAACCACTAGATCAAGTTCAAGAGCCATACAAAACCTGTTGGCAGAACCAGGCACGTAGCCAAGGGGTGGGTCCGGGGGGTCCGGACCCCCCCCTTCGAGACCAAAAATTAAAAAAATGAGAAAGGACGAAACTAAAAGAAACAAGAAATAGGAAGAATCAGCGTTAAAAATAAAGATAAAAATAAAGCTTAAAATAAAAATTATTTTTTATCATCGCTTCCCTGTAGTATCAAACATGTTATTTCAGAAGCGGTTTTCTACTGCTCCTTTAACTTGTCATTTGGAACAGACAGTAGCTGACAGAATAATGAAAACAAAAATGTTAGGTGGAAAGCAAGTCCTGCTAACATTTGATTCAACAGAGAAAGGATCGTAGATATTATAAAATATTTTACAAAACATTATTGGATACGTACTTTTTTTTTAATAATTGAGGTCATAATGAAAGGAAAATTGTTATATTTGGATGAACAGAAGAAGGAACGTAGATATTAAAATTTTTAAAAATATTTTTATAAATATTCTTTTATTTTAGATTTCTTCATAGTTTGTTAGTAAAATACTTACTAACATACATGGGCGCCGATCCTGGGGGCCAAGGGGGCCCAGCCTCCCAAAAGTCATGTGGGCCCCCTGTTTATTTATGAATATACAATATATTGGCATAATGTGAATACAATTTGTCTTAAAATCTTCATATATGCTTTCTGCATCTGAATGGACACCTCAAATTCACAGAGAAATCGGCGCCCTTGCTAACATGTCCTAATTTTAAAGTCTTAACAAACCAATATATGTTGCTAGTAAAATAGTTTAAATTGATCAAGCCCCTGGTGTGATAACCACAATATTTCATATGAAACTCCCCCCCCCCCATCACGAAATCCTGACTAAACGAACCAATATATGTTACCAGTAAAATAGTTTAGAATAATCGAACTCTGGTGTGATAACCACATTATTTCATGTCTCGGACCCACCCTATTACGAAATCCTGGCTACGTGCCTGGCAGAACTATACGCTTTATGTCCCTTTACGGGAATTTTGGACTTCGTAGAAAGTACAAACATCCTGTTGTTTAGAATTTTACAAAATGTGAGTAGTAACAGAAAACGAAAAGAAAGAAAATATGTACAAAAGGTGATTTTTTGAATTAAATTTGTTCTGAGTTCTAGAGCTGCGGTTATTTAGATGTCTCTCCCTTCTCGTTATTTTTTGAACAGCTTGTTGGGGCAATAACCATTCATCTAGAATACTCCATTAAACAATCAATATATAAAACTAAAAGCATAATGACAATTAAGTTATATTATACAGGAAGAGGTAGTGGTGTATTTTACATTCCTTAACACTGCAATACTTCTTGGTAGAACATTACATAGTGTAGTTATATTAAAAGAATTTCTTGGTGTAGGAAAATGAAACACATTTGGCAATAAAATTCCTATCTTCCATGGCATAAAAAGAAATATAAACAGTGTTGCCACACTTGGTACAATTGTACCAAATTCAGCCCTTTGGTACCACGCAGGCAGTTTCAGCCCCTTTTGTGAAAACGTTGGTACAATTCTACCCAATTCAGCACCATTTAACAAGTACTTGTCACATTTTCAAAAATGTCAGTAAAACTTTTCCTGCATCTCACGTTACTCATACTATGTGTTGGAATCGTAAAAAATGCTGTTGAACCTTCATTTCTGTGACGTTACACCACATAACGCTACGAACTTTGTGTAGAAAATTCGTAATTCGAACTATACTGGAAAACAAATGACGCTAGATGAGCGCATCCGCGCCATGCATAAAGAAAACGAGAAAGAAACAGTGTGGTAGAAATTTTAGTCGTCCTATTTGGATGTTTTTAAAAATTAATTTAAAAAAAAAACTTTCTTGATTTAAACTCTTGGAAAAGGGGCATTGTTATAGAACTTTACCTCTGTTACTTTCATGTTATAGAGCCATGTATTACACTCAGGAGTAAAAGTGGAACTGAAAAAGTAGGGGATGCATGACGTCACTCCGTCCCACGTGCCTATCTTCGCCCATTGTAATTTTTTAGAAGTGGAGGACCTCATAGATATTTTCTGAAAGTGGGGACACGGTGTTCCCCCGCGTTCCCCGACAATTTTACCCCCGATGGTATAAAATAATGAATTCAGCCCCTTTTGTTCCAATTTGGTACTATTTTTCAGCCCACTCCAGAGCTAGGACTGTGGCAACACTGAATGTAAATCAATTTCCTAGTAGACTAAAAAAGTAGATGTAAGTTCAATTCCTTTTTAGCTCTTTAAATCACAATTAACGTGCTCCCAAATAAAATACCTTAAACAAGTTACCATTATTATATAGGGTTAACTGCTGTATCGCAGGACAAATTTTAGGAAATTTACCGGGTAAATTGGAGAATTTATTTAAGTTTGTGAGGAAGAATGAATGAAAGTCAGGTAAGGGGAATAGTAAATGTTAAGAAAGTGGTTGTATTTCTTGATTGTTTTTGTTTTTGTAAGTAGCACTATATGGAGTCTACAAGTAGCACTGGACTGTTTTTGTAAGTAGCACTGGACTGTTTCGCAGAGAGGTACATTTGGTTTACTATATGGATCCATAGACTTAAAATGCACCCAAAAATTTGGACAAGTGTTTAATTTGCCCATTTCATGCGAGAAAATAACTAAACGAATACTTGTTGGGCTTCTAAACCGTTCCTACTACTACTACTACTACTACTTCTGCTCCTACTCCTACTCCTACTTCTACTCCTACAATTACTACTACTTATACTATGGATCTGTATAGTAAAACTACATGCCTAATAACGTAATCTAACGTAACAAAATGTAGTCCTACCAAATATAACCGAATGCAGTACATTTCGGTATTTTTTTCGATTTTTAAATTGGCCTGGCGATATAGCAGTAATGCCATTGTATATGTTAAACAAGCACTATCTTATGTTACCAACTGGAGAACTTTAATTTGTTGTGTTCTTCTCTTAAGTACTTATTAAATAAAATATGTACAGTACACATTTAATTACGATTCCGTATACCTAGGTATTACACATATTACTCACTTTAGTTTATTATTAATAATGTTATGATTCTTACAAAAAATAGGTAAAGTTTGCTCTACTACAATCCCCGATCTTAGCTTTCACACTTTGTTTTGGAAACTAAGACACTTCTGTGGAAATAACAATGAAACTGCAACACGATCAATGTAGAAGTATTATTATTTTCTGTTAATAATTCTTTCAGTTTATTATAAATGAAAACAATTTTTAGAAAGATACTTATTGCCCGGTCACTTAAGGTCGAATATTGATCAAATCTTGATGGTAATTTATAGAGTTAAAAAAAAAAAAAAAACTTGGTGTTGTTCCCTGATCGATACTCGTCTGTCCGTGAGAAAACCTCCAAAATCCGATATCAGATTTCAAAGTTATGATGTTATCAATATGGCAGCCGAAGAAAGTTGAAGCGCTATTTTTGAGCATGCGTAATTCCTTAGTATTCTATCTCAGTGTGAATGGAACTAAAGGGCAGAGGCGGATCTAGGAGGTAAAAACTGGAGGACCGGAAAGAATCCAGACTCTGATAGTTATATCATGAGTTTACTATATAAATAATAAACTTCAAATACTATATAAGTAATAGGTTAAATTCTTTTTGTCACTTAGAAACCTGGGTGACTCGAAAAATGTATAAAGTGATGACTTGCTCAAGTTGGAGGTGTGAAATTCAAAATATAAACCCATAATGAAAAATGAGTGAACACATATGCAACATTTCCGAAAATTCCACTTGTAAAGGCGAAAAGGAAGTAATGTATAGAGTATGCAAATTTTTAAATTTATATTCATTAATCCTTATTTTTCCCGTGTGAAGAACGGCTACCGTACTTGCACTTGTATTATAAGCATTCTTCATTTGCTGTCGTAAATATGTTTAAATAAAAAACTTAATACACGAACTCCATTTGGATGACAGGAAGTCGTTTAGAAGGCCGGAGGACCCAGTTTAGCTCCCCAAGAAGTCACACCCCCTGGCTTAGCTTATACAAAAATCCTGCTCTGGTAACTACGGTACTAATGGATTAATTCCTTATCTAAAGAAAGGAGTGGTAAATAGCTTTACAGACTATCATACCACTAAGCTAAAAAAAATCAAGTTTGTCACAGGCTGCTCTATGCCAATAAAAGTCATAGGTAAACGAGTGAATTGAATTTTTAATTAGATCTATATGTGACAGTAGGGCTTCTGGAAATTACTTCTCCAATCTTAATAATAAAGGTATACTCCAGATTAATGACGACGCTAGAGACGATGGGCGACCCCTGGTGGTATCGTTTCCCCCTGTTTGCTTCTCAAACATATTGTGTTATAAGTTAGATCTACTAATAGAAAACGACTGTTTTTGATATACAAAAGCAGCTGCTCCCGTAAAAGAAAATATTTTATACTCCAGTTTCCCTCCTCCAAGACATTTAAAGATTGCGTCGTTATTGCTACAGACTGAAATAAACTTATATAGTCGATTATAGATATATCTTTATTTCTTAACCGTTCAAAAATCTACATTATAGTTTCGTTCGAAATATTTTTCTGAACATGGCTAGCACTGGGTTTTACATCGTGCCATTTTAAAGAAGATTGATTTAGCAAAGTATTTTATAATATATTCTATTTACCCCATCTGATTCGCAGATTGAGAGATAAAAAGAATCTTAATAGCCTAATTACTTGAAGGATCACAATCAATTTTGACCACTATCTAGAGTGTTAAAAAATTAGAAATCGAAACTGTTGATAGACGGAATTTCAAACAGGAAAATGGTAGAAATAAATCATTTTTTGGTTTAAAAGTTGATCACTATTGAAAAAAACGAAAAGATAGCGATTTCCTGTAATAAATTAAGTGTCCCAAGAACAGTTTTTATCTCGATTCTTAATTTCTTTTACTAAAACTAGAAATGATACAAATCCACTTCCGGTTTCAATATTGACATACTTAGATCGAAAAAGATAAGTTGAGTTCTCCAGCTTCTTAAAAATAATTTAAGGCTGTAAGATCAATAATTGAGATATTTAGGAATAAATTATTGGGGACACTGTATACTAGTGATTGAGCTTGGATTCATGTCCGCGTGGTCACGGGTTCGATTCCCGGCCAGTGCTTCTCCAATTTTCGACGTCCACCCAGCGTAGTGAGGCAAACTGAATGAAAGACATGAGGGCACTAGGTCGAAAAAGCACCCGATACGCCGGTTAGCGATAGGGCTTCGCAACGCGCTAACGACGTGTTCGTAACTAGGCTGAATGTAGTTCCAACAGTCGCTAACAGATGTCTTGGAGCTGCTCAGGCCCACAAATCGGGCCGTTACGCGGAGTGGTTTGGTTTGGTTTTCGGAATATATTAGCTATTGTAATAATATGTATCATGTTGTGTGTTAATACTCTATTCAAACCAGAATTAACCATATCAGATTTTAACATTGACTGTTATAGAATTAAAACGGCAGTAGATAGTGATAAAAGGTTTTCTGCAATCAACTGAGCATGCCAAAATAAATTCCATTTCCGCTTTAATTTCTCTATTAAAACCGGAAGTGGTAGAAATTTATTGGCTTTCACGGTTGAAAACAAACTTCTTTGCGTGGTGTGCATGTAACACTGTTACTTGTTTATTAAAATATGTTTCTTAAAATGGATGAAGGTTCAAAATTAATGTCAAAAAAACATGGCTGATTGATTTGGAATTAAGCACCCCTTTCAACACCGAGGCTATATGAGACATGGGTCAGCTCAGGCCCGTACTGGCCCACCGGGACATGTCCCGGTGCGCCCTCCCAAACATTACATTATAAAGAAATTTACGAGTTTTTTTTTATAATAAATTCTTACAGTTGTTATTGGTAAAGAACCTGTGGTAAGTACACTGCACCCTTTATATAAGGCGCCCTTGCGAAACCACATCAAAGAAAAACTGTTTTATTTATTCCTCTGTATGGCACAGTTCTGTACAATAAATACATAGTTTTACTGTTGGTAAAGAATCCGTGAAGGGTGCACTGCGCCCTTTACATAAGGCGCCCTTGAGAAACCACATAAAAAAAACGGATTTATTTATTCTTCTGTATGGCACAGTTCTGTACAATGAATACATCATTTTGCTGTTGGTAAAGAACCTGTGAAGGGTACACTGCGCCCTTGCAAAACCACATGAAAGAAAAACTGTTTTATTTATCCCCCTGTATGGCACAGTTCTGTACAATGAATACATACTTTTACTGTTGACAAAGACCCATTTGGAGGGTACAGTGCGCCCTGCGAAACATTACAGTATATATTAGTGGCTTTAGTTGTTGTTTTGTAGTCCTGCATACCATTTCAGTATAGTAAATTCATATAGTTGCTGTTGGTAAAGAACCTGCGAAGGGTATAGTGCGCACTTATAAAAGACGACCTACGAAATATCATATTACAAATATATTTTTTTACAATTCTTATGTATACCAGTTTTGTATTATGCATTCATACAGTTACTATGGAGAGAAAATAGATAAAAAGTACCATCACTTTTTAAATTATGTATAAAACGAGTAAAGCAATTAATATGCAGGTCTATTTTATAAGATAATGTTGGCGTTTTTCGTGCTGCTGCTCATTTATTGGCAAAAAAAAAAAAAAAAAAAACGTTTCAGAAATTAAGCGTAATAGATATAGCGCAGTTTAAACAATTCAAGTTTATTTTAAGCTCTTTATTTAGAAATTTGATTGTTCGTGAGTGTTTTAGAGCTGTGTTCGGAAAATCATTTTATTGTATTTCTAAAATGTAACTTATATCACTATATTGATTTATTGGTATATATTTAGCTTCATTTTGTTGAACAAAAAAATTTATTAGATGAAATAAAAATGCTTCTCTAATAAAGACGATTTCACGTTTAGCTATTTACATTACTAAACAAATTGGGTGAATTTAATACATAAAATGGCACCCTATATACACAGGGTGTAACTTAATTAATATAACAAATGTCCTGAGGTGATTCCTGACACCGAGGTAAAATCAAACGTATGAACCAAGCTGGGTGTAAAAATGCCTCCTTTCGGCACCTTGATCACTCTAAAATTTGACGAAAAATGTAAAAACAGCCATAGCACAAGAACGAAACGTCGGATCAAAGTCAGGTAAAAGAGAATATCCATTAATTTTGGATTCAGTTAGTGTACAATCGGATATTGTGCTATGGCGGCGCAAGGGTGGCTCCCAAAGAAAGTGGAGTATTCCTTTGAGTATTTTATCAAACGTTGCGTGAGGAAAATGAATAAAATGTCAAATTCAAGATTTCAACAATCAGAAATAATAGTATGTTGTTCAAGATAGAAGAACATTTATAATTCGAAAGAAAAAGAGATACAAATGTGTAATTTATCTACTTTATCTCAGTACAGAATAAACTCTCGGAAGAAAAACTTAAATGAAACGAAATCTTTAACGTATCACAGTTATATCTTCTACGCGAATGGTGACGGATGATAAATGAACAACTACCTGTCAAAGATACGAGTGTGTGAAAATGAAAAAAATAACTTTGATTAAGATTAGGTTTAAAACGACAGTGCATAGGACACTCAGGTGGCATGTAAATAAACATAACATGTAGTATCCAAAAATACAAAGATCATAAGCAATGAACGAGTATACAGTGGATTCTCTGCTTGAACACAAGGATTCCCAAATATTTCCTGAATATATATTTGTCAAAAGTAAGCTGGATTAAAGGGTTTCCTCTTCGTAATATGTAATTCCGTGCTATATATTATTTCTGTGAACAGAAGCAACAAAAATAGACGAAACACGAGATGTTGTACAAGTTACATATCGATGCGAAGAAATGCATTGGGTGAGTATACTTGATTTACCCGTTAGGTGAATATTGTTCCAGGGATACTTTGGATTGGCTTTTCCCCTCCCTTGGAGTTGGCAAACCGCCCCTTACCCATGAGCTACAAAAAACTACATTGCTATTGTGAATATATAAAAATCGCGTTCTAGTGTAGCTCACTTACATTTTGATTTTGTCATTGCTGTAGAAAATTTCTAGAAGAAAGCTCGTTGGAATTACATCCAAAAATTGGAGAAAATCTTTTTTCGACGTTCTAACCTACCTTGTAGCTGGATGGATACCTATATGGAGGAAAGAGAATGTGGCACTTTTCCGTACATGTAGCAGTACATACGTAGCTTATAATACTTTCACTAAGGGCATGATGCTTTGGTCGCACACTACGGAATTATCGTCCCATGTGTGTCAATTGTGTGGCTCGCAGAAGATTGTTTTGCAGTTTTGTTGTGAAATAGCGTTAGTTAGCGTGGCTGTGCTATAGTAGGCATCTACGCAACTTGAATAATATATATAGTCCGATGGAAATGCTTTATAACAGAATAGGAAATGATGCATTCAACGTTAGAGGGTTATGTCTAGGTATTCACGGTCGCGTAAAAGTGTAGACGTTGGTGTTTAAGTAAAATTGATTGTGTTAACATGTATGTGCCTGCGCAATTACAGATTACCCTATCATTGAGCTGGCAGATATGCACCTCATTTATGGAGATGGAAAGAGAAATAGTCCAGTGGCGATTCGTTTATATCGTGTCCGTCGCCCTCAAAGGAGACTAATTTTTCCTGTATTCTTTCCACGCGTCCATATTCGCATTCGAGAGGTAGAGTCTCTTCAATTTCCCCTATGTGAAATAGAAATCGCACCATGTGGCAGTTGAATTTGAAGACAGCGAACTTGGAATGATCAGAGACCGTCCTGAAACTAGCAGTAGCCAAATGTAGGGCGTAAAAATCCACATTCAACTCTAGTGAACGATCAGCAGCACAGATTTAATGTGAGCGTGCTGTGCAATGTGATGGATAATTTTGTGGTAGGACCTTATTTATTGCCAACTCGCCTGTGTGGGAGGACATACTTTTTATATTTACGTAATGTTCTCCCGAAATTGTTAAACCATATGTCCTTGAACATAAGACAGTAGATGTGATCCCAGCATGACAGAGCACCTGCACATTTTAACAAAAATATGCAGACCTACCTAAATAAAACATTCCAGACCTTTGGATTGGGGAGAAGGACCTGTGTTATGACAACCTCGTTCACCCTACTTCACGCCCCTTTGATTCCCTTTTAAAGGGGGCGATTGAAAAGCCTTTTGTATACAACACAAACTACGACAGCCGAAGAACTTGTTGCTAGAATTAATATAGCTGCGCCAGTCATCTGCGAAATTTCAGGTGTGTTTCACCGCATACGGATAATTTTGCTTCACCGATATCATCTTTGCAATACGGTCAACAATCTACAATATCAGACTGTGAACTCTTATTATTCACAGCTGTCTCGTGTACATATACTGCATTGCACAAATACTGTACAAGGTACCTCTGGATATTTCATAGTTTTCCTACATTGTACGGAACAGAATAAGTCGGTAGTTTGAAACTGTATTTCCTTGTATCATTGTGCAACACGTGCAACAGCTTGTTTCGTCGAGTTTCATTGCTTCTGTACTCCGAATTATTATCTTTCACAGAATTACGTATTATATGGAGGAAATCTTTTAAAGCAACTTACTTTCGCCCAAATTGTGTTGACATCATTTGTGACAATCGTTGTCGTCATGTGAAGAATCCCTTGTACTCTGGTTCATCATACATGATCTTTGCCACCTGACTGTCTTATGCACAGTCGTTATAAACCTAATCTGGATCAAAGTTATTTTTTCTATTTTCACACACTCTTAATTTGTACAGGAAGTTGTTAATATATCATCTGTCATCATTAGCCTAGAAAATATAACTGTGATGCGTTAAAGACTTCTTTTCGTTTAAATTCTTCTTCGGAGAGTTTTAGTGCTGAGACAAAATAGATCAATCACACATGTGTATCTCTCCTTCGATTCTAAGTATTCTAATTTGAACGCTGTACTATTACTTTTGATTGTTGAAATCTTGTACTTGATTGTTGTACATTTTCCTCATTCAACGTTTCCTAAAATACTCGAAGGAATACTCCAGTTTTTGGGGGAGTTACCGTTGCACCACCATTGCGCTACATCCGATTGTATACTAATCGAATCTACAATTAAATATAATGGACATTCTGTTTTGCCCAATTTCGATCCAACATTTATATATATATATATATGTGTGTGTGTGTGTGTGTTCACGTTTGTATGGGCGCCCTTTTGGTAGACTTGTCCACCGCCCCCCTTAGTATCCCAGCACGGCCCTGGGTCAGCTGCTTAACATGGAATCCGAACAGATGTTCTCCCACTGGAAATCGAACCCGTGCCTCCTGTGTCGGCGCTCAAAATATGCGGTATTGAAATTCACCACAAGTTGGGCATATGAAAATTGGTACCGGTATGTAAACTCAAAATCCCGCTTTTAAACGGACAATTTACATAATATTTCCACCACATTCAAATCGACGTATTAGGAATATGACAAAGAGGAAAACGGGATATTTAATTTATTTAACAGCTAGATTCAAATTGAATTTTTATTATGTCAGTTTAATAATAAGACTTTTATAAGGAAGAGGGAGTGATTTCATTTTTTTTTTTTCAAAAATAAAGTATCTCACAACACCCCCAGTCGTTTAAAAACAGTTGTAGGAAATAACTGTAGCTAGCACTTGAATCAATTATTTTTCTTTTCATGGGACTTTAATTGAAGTGTGTATCCTAAGAGAGTAATGGTTTTATTTTTTTCTTAAC
Source organism: Thermobia domestica (assembly GCF_964235325.1). Classification (NCBI taxonomy): domain Eukaryota; kingdom Metazoa; phylum Arthropoda; class Insecta; order Zygentoma; family Lepismatidae; genus Thermobia; species Thermobia domestica. The sequence continues at coordinate 102,023,779 of NC_137460.1, forward strand.
AAAAAGATTGTCTGCACCATTAACATGAATTTTTGAACATGGCTCTCGGATCGAGTGCGTTTCTATCATTTCATTTCAAATCAAGAGGAGAAATCACATACAATTTTTACTATTTTCCAGAATACTATCTTTCTCGTGATAATAACATGTAATTCAGTAAGTTTTATAATAAGGTATTTTCCTTATTTACATGATGCTTTTTGAAATATAAATAAACAGTAAATCAAGTTTTGTATGGGACATACAAAAGGGACTAGTTCGCGCCCAAAAATGAGTGGGATTTATAAGGTTACACCTTCCTTTCATCCAACTATGTGCAGGCATAAGTTTATTTAACAGAATCATTAGATGAACATAAAAGATATCCACGCTCGCTTAAAGTCAAAGACTCTCCAGAGGTAAACCATAATTAAATATTCCCAACTTTGAGTACCAGAATAACGCAAACTCCTACGGTTCTTTCTAAGAACGTAGTTATTTTTCTATGGTTTCGAATTTCATGTGTGTGTGTACGTATGTTACAAACACTTTTTATCTACAAAAAGAAATCCTGTCCTTTACATTTTCCTCAAAATGTTAGTCAGAAGAACGGAAGAAATATAACCTGTCGGGAGCGAAAGGAAATGTATATTCACAGTTTGTTAGTCATTTTTTTCTTCGGTTTTTCTACTTGGCAAATAAAAAAGTATATATATGATATTGAAAGTAGCGCATGTAGGAAAATCTTAGTTCCGTTGATTACATGATATAGTGGAGAAAACTGAATATTTGCTCAGTTGAATATCTTTTCTCTCAAAGGTTTATAAGCAAACCAAAAGAAATGTTATAACTAGAGTTAGGATTATTTTAGGAGGAGTTTCCATAAGGCGGAAATGCTAAAATAAGGCTAATAGATAAAACAAAAGTTGAAATAAGACAGAAATATCGCAAGAAACATGATATTTCCCTCAAATTATTTTGACAACTTCTCTTTACTTAATTGAACACATCTTAATATAATATAATATAATATAATATAATATAATATAATATAATATAATATAATATAATATAATATATTGTCATCTCAAGTATTTGTACTATAAAACATTAAGCGTCTGCAAGTGGTTAAATGTAAATGTTATGACGTAAAACACATTTGTAAATGTAATTTCTTTTTACCTCATTCACAGAGACCGGTAACTACGAGGTTTTCCTTCACTCAGACATATTTTGTTTAGCAAAAAGTGTTAAACTATTACCTTACGGAAGCAGATATCTCACTGTTCTTTTCCTAATGTTTTTGTCGCAAATTTTTAATGGCAAAAGTTACACATATGTAACTGCATATGCAAGATTGCAAATGTTTAATCTTCTCTGGAAGAAGAAATTCTTTTGGGAACTGTAACTGTGTCGTTTGGATTTAGAGAAAGTACAAACTACTTGATTCTGTCACAAAGAGGTATATATATATATATATATATATATATATTATTTCCTCAATTTCGAAATTGTTCTGGAAGCCAGATTTTGAATAACCATCTTTCAGCATGTGGCTTTACGTCATGTTCACTGGCACTTAGAAAAAAATCCTCAGCGAAAATCCTGATACAAAATTCTAAATATAGGAATAATAGGAAATTTTAAAGATTCCTGTTCAGTGCCTGCAAATAATCGAGACGCACAACTCAAATCGGTATAAGTGAACAGATTCAGTTTTCTACACACAATATGTGCCACTCATCATAGGATAATGGCAAAACACGGATATTATCGTATTCAGATAGAGACTAATATAATCTGGAAGTTAATAACATTTAATGTTACTGTAGCATGTAGCTGAAGTTGCGTTCATAACCACAGATATAATGGATGATCAGCAATCCGTCACATAAAAGACTAGTGACAAAATACTAACACCTTTACCTTAATATCTAGGCTTTTGCCTTTCACCAATCAGGATTGAAGTTCATCTTCACACGTATGCCTGAATTTTGAAATCATCTGATCAGGAATATTTTAGGTATGCAGAGATGAGATATATATTTATGTTTTAGCGTATAGCTTAATGTGTAAAGCATTCACAGACTTAAACCAACATCAGTTACTCAGATTTACATTTTATTAAATATACCTTTAGTTTTAACTATGCATTTTTTTTTACCTCTCGCAAATACCATAATTTAAAAACTAAGTTATAATAGTATTTCATGTCTCTAAATGGCGAATGTCTGAGGTTTTCGTTAAATCTAAGACGATCCCAATAACTGTACAATTTAAGTAATTAGAAATATTAGTTAAACCTAGACAGAGTACCACTAGAAATAAGTTAGGACCCAGAACTAAAATTCTAGCAACTGTGACCGATCTGGTAAAAACTTCAAGAGAGTAGAGTTGAGTTGATTTTGGGTTCAACTTCCCGTTCAGCAGCGAGGCTATATGAGACGTGGACTTACTAATTAATGTGGAATCCGAAACACATGAGCTCCCGCCGGGAGTCGAACCCGGGTCTCCCACGCCAAAAGCGTGTACGCTAACCGCTTAGCCACGAAGGAGCTCGAAACTTCAAGACAATTTGAAACAGCAGCAGTGTTGTCGATTAAGTCGAAGAACAGTAACAATACAATTTTCCAAATCGGTAGCAGATGAAAATACCGTATGAAAATGGTTCAAATACACGAGGTGAGATTCGAATTTGATTTCATTTATCAAACTGCTGACGTGATAAGCACATTCGTGAGATCCCATGACAGACGAGAATACTCTGTATCACACGACGTAGCTCTGTTGAATTTATCTATATTTGGATATAATTTCACGAAAATTCATCCTTCGATAACTTGTTAAAATAATAAGGAAATAAAATTACAATTACTAAGAAATATGGGCTTGTTGTATTGCACATAGTTTCAGAAAATATTTAAATATTGCTCTAAAGTTTAACGTTACTTCCAGTAGCGAGGTTATATGAGACGTGGATTCGAACTATATGAGCTTCTGCCAGGAATCGAATCCGAATTTCCCATCAGAAAACATTTAAGATTTAAGAATTTTTTTTTACTATTACCTATAGTTAATACTAGGTAATAATTACGAGTGAGGTAGTAATTTTCTGTTTAGAAATGAGTGTAATAGTAATATGCAAAATCCAACTTAAATATCAATTACCTAAAGAATGTTGTGTATAACATAGTTTTCAGAGGGAAGAACAATATCTCACCTGAACCGCTTTTTCATGTCTTCACGACGTGCAATACATGACAAAAATACAAAATTTGCGTATAATAAGAACAATGTTTAGTGCTAGGGAAAAAAATATTGCACTCAGGACAAGAAGGCAGTTTTATGTATTTAAGACATGATTAAAAATAATATTTAGCACATTAAATTGCAATTGCGATAGGTACTCGTACATACATTTAAACTTGAAAAATGTTTACAAAATTACACAAATCCAAGGCCAAGCTTATAAAGAACATAAACTATTGTTTTTGCATTTTGAGTTGACCAGCGATTTCAGCCGCCAGTAAGTTCCCAAACTTCCATCAAGAATACATTATATCTCAATCTCCCCAGTGTGAAAATGAAACGTCAAGATACAGGAAAGATGTACGACTTTAACTATTACAAATATTCATATATTGAGTATTATAAGAGCCTTAGAGTAAGAATTCAAACCTGTAAAATTAGACAAACATTTTGCATATGAAATGCTGGTTAGGGAGGAAACATGTAAATTAATATTTTTTTTTACGCAAGTAACAAGAAAGCACGATGCTATTTGTGATTTTGGTGCCATAATTATCTATTTAAACACAGTGATCCTGCGGCAGAAAACTTAGTGAGTTGCAGCCAAAGTAGAGTCTTTAAAATGGTTAAAACCTCTTTTGATCGTTTGCAAAGTATGTAACTTTATATTTAAAAAAAAACTTCTGGAATACTAAGACACTAAAAATGCAACATTAATTATTGCATAGCAATCATAATAACTTAATTATTGATTTAAAGATAATTAACGAAATAATCAGAAATAAAATATTGAGTTAGTTTAATAACAAATCATATAAATATACATTTTAGTAGTTACTCACGAAGTATGGAGTTATACATAGTGTATGGTTCTACAACTCGTTCTAAATGTAGACACGACTTACCTAAAAGACAGAAAAAGAAATACAGGATTAGAAAGATAAATCAAAATCAATCAAGGAATTAATGTAAGAGAATTATTAGTGAATATAAATATTATGATGTACTAGTAGGTGAATATATATATTAAGTGTTGAATATGTGTATAGAATATAATGTTACAATTTTAATGTGTAATTAAAAAGCACATGTGGTATAATAATGATACTTTAAACGTGAATAGAATAAATGTAGACGACTAAGGTAAATATAAGACTACACTGTTAAAAATGGTTTCTTAAATTCGAGAAAAAAATCCTCGTATTTGAAAACATCCGTTTCTTACCTGTGCACCGAGTAATACATTCTTAAAAGTGAGATTTCGATTTTCTCAAATCATTTTGAGAAATAATTACTCAAATGTGAGGAATTATGTCTCATTTCTGAGGGTGCAAATGCTTTCTCAAATTTGAGAAAAAATATATTCTTTCTTAAAATTGAGAAATGAACATCTGAGCAAATGAGTCATATAACACCCATTTTTAAGAAACACATTTTTAAAATAAATAAAAAGAAAAAAAACGAGACTGTCTATCTCCAAAGCGAGAAACGGTTCACAGAAACAGAGTTCTCAAATACGAAAAGGGGAAAGGGCATAAACAAAATATAGACATGCAAAAAAAGTCAAACTATTAGTACATACAGAATTTATATTAAATAAACATCTATAGTTATATTATTTAAAATATAACATATTTGAACCTTCATTTCAAGGAAATTATATTTCTTAATAACGAGATATTTGTTTTACAACAAACCAAAAAATTAAGCAGATAAAGTCTTTAAAAGCTGTCAAGCAACGAACATCCACATTTTCACTACACCAGTATTATCCATTTCTATAACGGACATAACTGTGCTATAAAACTTCCGATACCTACCCATAGAGTCGTTTAGAAATCTTAAAGCAAAAATAAATTTATTAATAGTGTGGTATCGAAATGATATAATTATACATTTTGAAAAATCAACATACGTGGCAACATACGTGGAACGTACTTATTTGAAAAGCATACATTGCATTACGACTAATAAACTGAGTTTAAAGTATGCAGTAGTATTCTGTCTATGGTACAGCGGGGGACACTTTTAAATGGTACAGCCATATGGAGATTTACGGCTAAGGTGTACCATTTAGAAGTGTCCCCCGCTGTACAATGCAATTATAAAATATTGGTCATATTAGTAACTACGGCACACATCAAGAGGACAATTCTTCAGTACATGAAATTATTTTGCCTGTTTTAGCACAATCAGTGCCATGCTGTGATGGGAGCCAGTGAGGCGAGAGTCCCGGGCGCCGAAGTAAAGGGGCGCAAAATTCGGGAGGAAAACGAAAAGAAGGAAAAGTAATAAAAGTGCTCAAAATCAAGGAAAACTAGGATTTTTTGTAAATTTTCTTACGCTCCGCGCCAACCGGGCAGGTCTAGGGAGTTCACTCTTATGTACAGGAACAGTGTCGTATGATTTCGCCCCGAGCGCTGATTTTCTACGGCACAGCACTGAACACAATACACGTATTATGGCGTTAAGCGCAAGTTTTACCCTCTAAACATAGATTAACATTTAAATGAACTCTAATGGACAGTATAAAAAAGATTACAAACCAGCAGTTTCAATTTTGTCCGTAATATGTTAACTCTTTGAAACGTTTGCTGCCATCTAGTAGCGAGATAATTAACTTGAAACTATCTTTGTTAGAATAGTAGGAAATGTTATATGAATAGCTACCGTTACAATCACCGTTACTCGAAAAAAATATTAACGGTTTGAATCTATTAACAAACGAAGCCGATATAATCGTTCTAGAAATTAGAATTACAGTATTCGCTTTTATTCCAAGAGCTACTCAGGGCAAGAGCTGTGGAGTAACGGGCAGTCGTATTAACATTACATCATTTTAAATCTCACTTGCGTGACCTTAAGAAAGTATAAAACAGAACACGAGAAATGGTCTATCAATATTCCTATTTCGCAATGAAATCGTTATTTTGAAACATTTTATTAAAATATATCATAATTGCATAAAACTGAACACAGGTCAAACATGCAACAGCAAGCGTAATATTGCGTAATCATCTTAAAACGAATCAAGTTTTCATATCATTTTATTCTGCAATATTTATATAATGTGACCTTTCGTTTCGCCCTAGTTAAGGCAATGAACAAATATTTGTGCTGATTGCCAGATAGTAATCCAAAATTTTCTTATCATTCCCTCTTCTTCTATAAAAAATAGAACACAACGCATTCACCATAAAATAAAACATAATTTTCTGAAAAATTTATGACCGTAATTCATCATATTTCCCTTTCTTATTTTTTACGACATAAAATGACAATTATTATACTAATTGGTTTAAAATATTCGTAAAAGACATTTCTCTGTTATAAACATACTGTTTTTCACGCAACAAAACTCTGGATTATTGTGATTCTCGTAGTAAGCGAACCCATTTCACACATAGCTATAACATTTCTCCTCGTAGTTAAGTTATAATGCCATAAGATTTCAACAGGAAATACCATTATATCCGGCTGCATGGGTCAATACACAAACAGATGGAATGAACGTTAATGTACGCACACAAACAACTCTGTGGATAATCAGTCGTGTTTCGCAAGAAAATGTGCCTCCGAAGTTACAGAAGTTCCATCGTAAGAAATAGAAACGTAAAGTAATGATGTTTTGTACCTTTTGTATAAAATTAATTTTGAAAATATTGTATAAAAATGCTCCAAATATTTTGTAGCACCTGGGCAAATATTCTTAATATCGAAGACTTTTATCAAAAAAGAGTTGTTAGTCTCACTTATTGTGGGAATCCCAGCTTTAATTTCTTGGGACGAAAGTGAAGAGAAAAAACAGCTCGATCTAAGAGCGAAATATTTTCTCTCGTTTACCCGCTTACGTATGATTTTCTCTTTACTGCTGTTCTAAATGTGATTTTTATAATACGCTTGATTTTCCTTTCTACGATTGTTCCTTTTTCTAATGGCGTTGTATGATTTATGGTAAAAATCTTCGTTACAAATGACTGAATATTTTATGACATAGAACCGTAAGAAACATACTTATCTACATTTTGAAAGAAATTTTCATTCTTGTTCCAAAGTAATAGGTAGTGTAAATGATTTTTTGGTACTGAGTACCGAAATAATATTCATTTTTGACTGTCACGTCAGGTATTTGCACAATTCTCTATCTTTATTTCCAACACTGCTACGATTATTATCTGCTCAACAACAGCTGGCATGACGGATGGCAGCACTTGTTATAAACAAAACGTATTCACTGAAATATTCTTTCACGCTGGTTTTAGACAACGACTGAGCTGTTGCTGATAGTTGAGGCTTGAATTTTATGTGAAATAATTGTTTCAGCATGCGCTAGTATGTACTGTGTTAAGTGTTCTTTCCAAATTAGTAATAGTCATTGGTTGTGAATAATTTCAATGTGTTCTGTGTTTACAGAATAAATATGACGACTGAAAGTCTGGAACAACAACGTAAAACAAAATGGGACGACTTGGGCAATGGGGATCAGTTGTCGACAGGGACGAGATGTGTATCATTCGATTCGTATTAACAAGTAGATCAAAATTGGTATGCCAGTTTCCCGAAAATTTAATTTTAACCCGGGAAATTAATAAAAATTAGGGATTCTGCGCAATGGGGACCAGCTGTCAACATTGACGAAATGGGTATCATTCTGTTCATATTAACAAGTCGATCAATAATTTTTATGCCTCTGCCGAAAAATCAATTATAACCCGGGAAATTAATAAAAATTCTGGATTTTGGGCAATGCGGACAAGCTATCGACAAGGACGAGATGGGTTAAATTCGACCCGTGTTAATAAATAGATCAATCCTTGGTATGCCATTTTCCAGAAAATTGAATTTTTACCAGAGAAATAAATAAAATTTGGGGATTTTGGGCAATGGGGAAAGTTGTCGACAAGGACGAGATGGGTATCATTCGATTCGCACTAACAAGTAGATAAATAATTGGTATGGCATTTTCCCGAAAATTCAATTTTTACTCGGGAAATTAATAAAAATTCAGGATTTTGAGCAATATGGACAATTTGTCGACAAGGACGAGGTGGGCATCACTCGATTCGTAGTAAAAAGGAGATCAAAATTGGTATGCCATTTTCCCGAAAATTAAATTTTAAAACAGGACATTAATAAAATTTTGGGATTCTGCCCAGTTGTCGACAGGGACGAAATGGGTATCACTCGATTCGTATTAACAAGTAGATCAATAATTTTTATGCCTCTCCCGAGAAATCAATTCTAACCCGGGAAATTAATAAAAATTCTGAATTTTTGCCAATGGGGACCAGCTGTCGACAGGGACGAGATGGGTTAAATTCGATTCGTATTAACAAGTAGATCAATACTTGGTATGCCATTCTCCAAAAAATTACATTTTAACCCGAGGAATTAATAAAATTTCGGTACTTTGCTCAATGGGGACAAGTTTTCGAATTGACAAGATGGGTATCATTTGATTCGTATTAACAAGTAGATCAATATATGGTATGCCATTTACCCGAAAACGAAATTTTAACTCGGGAAATTAATAACAATTCTGGATATGGGGAAATATAGACCTGTTGTCGACAAAAGACGAGAAGGGTATGACTCGATTCGTATTAACAACTGGATAAATAATTAATATTCAGTTATCCCGAATATTCAATTTTAACCCGGGAAATTATTAAAAATTCCGGTTTTAAGCAATGGAGGCCAGTTGTCGACAGGGAGTAAATGGATATCATTCGATTCGTATTAACAAGTAGATTAATAATTGGTATGCCATTTTCCCGAAAATTCAATTTTTACCCGGGAGGATAATAAAAATTGGGGATTTTGGGCAATGGGCACCAGTTGTCGATTATTTATCTATTTCTTAATACGAATGGGCATCACTCGATTCGTATTAAGAAATAGATAAATAATCGGAATGTCATTTTCCCGAAAATTCAATTTTTACAAGGGAAATTAAAAAACCGGGATATTGGAAAATGGGGACATGCTGTCGACAAAGACGAGATGGGTGTCATTCGATTCGTATTAACAAGTAAAATAATAATTATGCAATTACCCCGAATATTCAATTTTAGCCCAGGAAATTATTAAAAATGCGGGATTTTGAACAATTGTGACCAATTGTCGACCAAGACGAGATTTGTATCATTCGATTCGTATTAAAGAGTGGATCAATAACGCTGCTCTAAAATGAGTTTGCTGTTTGAAAACTATTAAGGTTTTCTTAATATTTCTGACCTGAGAAATCCAAAAATGTCGTTAGTTTTTCCCTATCACGTACAGTTTTCTTAAAATAGAGGGGTGGGGGAGAGGAAAATAACCGTATAAATGTATATTTCGGAACAAGTACTAATTATAATTACAAATATAAAAAGATAGTTTCGATGCCATAGCCTTCTGATTATCTTTGAATTTGTAATAAAAGACGCGCAGTTACTTATTCTGCTAGCATTGAAAAAATATGTACTGTATTTGGTAGCATTGAATGATATCACAACGCGTTACACGTTGGGAACGCAATAACAGCACTGTGTAAGCTGTGATTGCGAGAACTATAATGCAGAGGAATGAAGGCTTTTCATTGATTCCAATAGGGAAGTTTGAGCGGTCTGCTTCTTCACAACAGCAACCAACAACCCACTGTATACCCATTATTCATTCTGTACATTTAAAGGAGGTTTACGAAAATATGGTAATGTTTAAAAAAATAAAATAAAATAGGATGATCATCAGTGATTATTGTGCGGCGATTTGAAGGTGATATGTATGCTTCTTGGGCAGCAGTAAGGGTACACCAAATATCCATGCAAAATTTATCGAATGGAACAGCAGAGAAGGCAATAAACACTGGACTCAAATTGATTGTCAGCGAAAGCCGCAACATAGGAAGTAAACAAATGAAAAACATCTGCCTCGTAGACCCTTCAAAAGTCATATTACCACCTTGCATATTAAACTGCGCCGAATGAAACATTTTGTCAAAGGTCTCAATAAAGATGGGCAGTGCTTCCAGTGTCTAGTGACAAAATTCCCAGAACTTTCAAGTGCTAAGTCAAAAAAAGGAATATTTATCAGTCCTCAGATCAGAAAGTGTTAGATCAGTCTGACTTTGAACATTGTATGACAAGTGTTGAAAAGGAAGCATGAAGTGCATTCAGGGATGTGTGTCATAATTTTCTCGGGAACAACAGAGACGAAAATTACAAGTACATTGTGTCTAATATGCTCCAGAGTTTAAAACATTCGGGTAGATTAAAAAAAAAAATGAAATGAAATCTTTGAGTTTTACGTCCCACGGTTATGCCAGTTAGGCTAAAGGAGACGGTGATTATGAGAAATGAATGAAATGGTGGAATGAAGAAAATGGAAGGAAACGGGAGAACCCCGAGAAAACCCACGCACACGGTGTTTGTCCACCACAAAGTTCACTTGGCGGGAGCAGGGTTTGAACCCGGGACCCCATGCACCAGAGGTGAACGCTCTCCTACTGAGCAACCGCGGCCCCGGGTAGAAAATGAGTTTTAAGATTTATTTTCTGTATTCACATTTAGACAGCTTTCCTTCTAACTTCGGTGATTAAAGTTAAGAACATTATGAAAGATTTCACCAGGACATCAACGCAATTCAATTCCACTATCAGGAACGTTGTCGAACAACAATGTTGGTGGATTACTGTTGGAACATTGGTACGTGAAGATTCACGAACTACTCACAAAAGGAAGTCTAGTTTTACGAGCTTCCAAGTGAAAAAACAGAGCAAAAAATTAGTTGTTTATCAATGACCTTCAACGACGTAAATACGCTAGTTGTAGCCTGGGGCAAGAATGCGCCTTAGCGCCCCCTGACTAACCAAACCAAAACGCTCCCCCAAATATTTGCCCGATTTGGGCCCTCTCAAACCGGCGCCGGGGCACAAGCCCCGTTTGTCCCCCTAGTTACGTCACTGGTGACCTTAATTAATTAGAATATGGATATTCAGATTAGTTCTGACGCAAAATAATGTTCCTTTGTTAGAAATATATAGTCATAATCTTACTCTATATTAGCAGCGTTGGTGTAAATAGCACAATTTACGCAATCATGTTTTCCGATTTGTGAAAAAAACAGAAGTGATGGGGGAAAATTAATTTCATTATCGTAATTAGCAACCTCAAATTATATAAAATCAGGTATCAAATCAAAAACAGCTTTCAAAAAGTTTTATTTTTTCGAGCAGTGTAATTATTATGCCATTTACCCGAAAATTCAATTTTATCCTGGGAAATTAAAAAAATCGGGATACTGGAAAATGGGGACCTGTTGTCGACAAAGACGAGATGAGTATCATTCGATTCGTATTAACAAGTAGATGAATAATAATTATGCAATTATACCGAATATTCAATTTTAACCCGGGAAATTATTAAAAATTCAGGATTTTTGGCAAATTCAGGATTTTTGGCAGTATGGAGTTGTGAAATATCAGTTCGATCATTGTTTCGAGTTTCGTAATATATATATTGCAGTTTCATGAATCTGGAATATTGGACGAAGCTTGTAAGCATGGCGTAGTACCAGCTGAAGATTTGCGCCCGAATTTTTGGTGGAGAAAAAATGCTGAGAACATTAGTTGTAAATATTTTATTTAAATAATCCAATACAATTGAAAAGTCTAAAAATGGTTCTTATTTTCCCATCGCCCTTAAAATGTGATGTCTGTTGATTGATTTGTTGATTTATTGATTGAAAAGTTATTGATTTGTTGGTGATTTTTTGGTGGAATTTAATGCAGATAAAATTACAAATGTTACTTGTGGAATTTTATGTAGATGAAATTATAAACGTGCCATGTGGAATTTAATGCGGATGAAATTGCAAATGGAACCTGTGGAATTTAATGGGGATGAAATCAAAGTAGCTGTGTCTTCGCAAGGGATTATTCAAGACCTAGCTTGTAAGGTCTAGTTTAATCTATGTGATAATGGTTTTAAAGTGAATTTTATTTAGTATAAAAAATATGGTAAGTAATAATAATGGTTTTAAAGTGAATTCTACTCAGCATAAAAAAATGTGATAAGTAATAACATTGGGTGCAAAGTGAATTTTATTCAGCTTTAAAAAATATGATAAGTAAAATAATGGGCACTAAGGGGAATTTTATTCAGTATAAAAAATGTGATAATTAACAATAATGGGTTTTAAGTGAGTTTTATTTAGAATAAAAAGAATATGATAAATAATAATAATGGGTTTAAAGTTAATTTTATTCAGCATAAAAAATAAGATAAATAAAAATAATGGGTTTAAAATAAATTTTATCCAGCAAAAAAATATGATAAACAATAATAATGGGTTTAAAAATACTTATGCTATGGAAAGATCATGACAACTATTATTTCTGTGCAATAAATGCTAAATGCCACAATGCCACAAAATGGACATGTTTTATCCGAACACCAAAGCCTCGGAAACTCGGTTCCATTCCTCATCGTAAAAATTCACATATCCCAAATCCACCGATATCTATGGACGTTTTATCGTCATATAATAATATCCATGCAAAGAAGATAACAACTATCACTTCATTGCTCCGCAGCTGTTTACACAGTCACAACTGAATGATATTTTCGAGATTTAAATATACCGAAGGAAGGTGCAGAGGGTTTTGACTCTAGACTGCGTTTGAGTAATATTTGGGCCACTGGGACACATTACTCATGATATAGACGTTAAGAAAGAGACGTTTGTTTCCCATATTTCTTTGAAAAAGAAGGGTTAGTGGTCTGCATCAAAACTCGAACTGTTTTCGACTTCTTGGTTGCTTCTTATAACGAGTCCCATTTGAAATTCTTCATAGAGAGTTTTGCTTCAAACTGGAAACCATCTTTGTATCTTTCTGTGTTACATGGAAAGAAAGTGCCGTACCATGAAATAATTTATTTCAGAGTTAAAATACGACGAACACGGTTTTGTCTGTTTGTGAAGACTTCAAGGTTAATGCTTTTCTAATAGGAATGCAGCCAGGATACACCAAATACCATGCATTTCGTTTATTCTCTTCGTTAACCTCTTCGTTAATTTCTTTCTTTTTTTTTTACCGCCAGTCTTTCTGAGGTCAGCGAGGAACAGGGAGAAATATTTCATTAAAATACTTAAGAAATGAAAAATAAATTACCAAGGTAAATGAAATGTTACCATGTCGGAAGATTATTGCTAGCGATCGTGACGGTCTTTTCTTTCCTCTTATTCCAAGGTAGGACTAATATCGACTTTTTTTAAAATGTATAAAACAGCGTTCAAAATATTTACTTTAGCCTCAACAGAGGAGGAATTCCCCTCTAAGCTGTAGATCCACGTCTCATTTAGCCTCGGAGATATCCTAAGTTATTCTTCTTCTTCTTCTTGAATAGTTGAATAGGTGGGGGTAATCAATAATAACGTGTCGTCTGAAGGAGGGAAACATTCTACTTTTTGCCAAGATGAGATCCTGTATACAATATCTACTCATTTAAAAGACGTATCCACTGCATTAAAGAATAAACGAAATTATGATTACACTTTCGTGAGCGTAGACATCGTGATGGAAGGCAAAAGAGGCATCTGCCCCCACCTTGGATTCTCGAAATGATCTTGGCAATTCGAAATACTTGTAAAAACACATTAGAATTGCTTATTTACCCACTATTGTATTTAATATATTTACTGTAGTTAATAAAGCTATGCAATGTATGTTAGTATTATTTTTTATATTTTATATAAAATATTCAGAAGCGGATCTAGAAGATAAAAACTGGGGGGACAGCGAGAACCCAGACTATGATAAGTATATCATAAATTTACTATAAGCTTTCTAAAATATATAGACAATAGCTTAAATTACTTTTGCCACTCAAGAAACTGAGGGGACTAGAACTCCCAGCCCTGGGCTAGATACGCCACTGGACATATCATTTCCATCAAGGTATGTAGACTCGCGACTTAGCTTTTATGTAGGCCTGTTAACCCCGCCTCCTCCCTGAAAAAAAAACTGCATGCCTTTGCTTAAGACAAGTATTCAATGGCATAATATTAAAGGAAGAAAAAATATTGTGATCAGAAGGAAGCTTATTTCCAATTTCTTAAAGTCTGATAAACGGTACCGGTATATTTCCTTCCTTCAATGACACGTTCAATTACTTCCTGTTCCAGTATTAGAGTTTAAAATAAGTACATCGTAGTTTTAAAATATTAAACTCATCTGCATTTTTAAAGAAATAAGGAGACAATATTTGGTGTTGTTTTGAATTTGTCTTAAAGATAATTGTGCATAAGAAATCCTTATTTCCTTTTTCCAATTGTTTGTGCTTTCTTTATCCAAAGGAAGATCCTGATTTGAATATTGTTGCATATTCATGCCATAACCTTCTACAATGACTTTTGGGTTGTTGAAGAATCAACTTTTTCCCCCTTTCTCAATATTACAAAGTTCTACGGCCGAACATATAATCCTCTTTCCACATAACCTCAATTGCGTAATAATGGTGTTAAATGAATGAATTCAGGGGGAGAATGAAAGAAGGAAGGAAAGAAAACAAGAAAGAAGAAGCTTTGTCTCTAAATGACAGTGGTTGGCATTGCTCCAAAAAAATTATGTGGTACAAAAAAATCCAATTTCATTGGGAGCTAGCAGTAAAAATGGCGTCAAGAAGGGCTGAAAAAAATCGCTTTAACAAAAAAAAAAAAAAAAAAAAAGAAAAAAGAAAAAAAGAAAAGAAAAGAAAAAAGTGACATCAAATGCAAATAAGCGAAAACTCTGGCTTGATCTTTTTTCTCTTCTTTTTATTTGGTTATTTTTTATCTCTCTTTTTGTTCTCATATAAATATTTGAGAAAGAGTATGGAAACAGGTTCTAACAAATGAAACGTCAGAGCCTAACATATGACCAAATTTTGTCCACAATGAAATAACATATATATATATATATATATATATATATATATATATATATATGTACGTTCGTACGGGGAACTATGCCTATGGCCCTCTAAATTTCCAACAGTTTCTACATTTAGCCCTCTTCTTTCTAGAATCCTGATTCAATTGCTTTGTTTTCAAGTGGAAAATAACTTTACTAGGATATGAGTTATCTTTTGTACTTTTTAAGGCTACGGAAAAAGACGCATAGTTTTTGCCAACGAAAAAAAAAAACAATGTAGTTATCACGTGTATATCTTGCAATGCAAATTGCATGAAATTTCAAACTTTGCAAAGAAAAAAAACTTGTTCCGTCGTACTCGCGGGTGAGTGCTCTGCTCACCTCTTCTTTGTAGTCATTTGTACACCCCTCCTACATTTTATATGATAACGTTTACAGGTACTACCAAAAGATAATTTGTATTTATAACTTTTTAATCAGATTTTATGAACTACATCGAATAAAATTGTAACATAAAAATATTAAGGAGTGTATCGAAAAGTAGTTAGCAACATTGCATATGTCAGGAAAGTCAGAAGAAGAGATAAAACTGAAGGAAACCCACATTTTTATTGATAGAGAACCTCTATGTATCTACATGACAAAGAAAATACAACTTACATGTCCCGTCGTACATATGAACGTAGTTTCTGTTTAATTCCAGCCATTAACCGTTGCACAGTCTCGACGGTGCATTTCCTCGATGCTGCAGCCCAGTTCCTCTTGAGTCCGCCATGTTGCGCACTGGTTCATCATTCTTTTGGAAGTTGCGTTTGACAATTGCCCAATATCTTTCGATTGAACGAAGTTGTGGGCAGTTTGGTGGATTCATGTTTCCCTACAAACTCGATGTTCTGTTCATTGGACCACCGTACTGTCGTCTTAGCATAGTGTGCTGTTGCTAAGTCGGGCCCAAACAAGGGGGGATTGCATGTTTTTTATACAGTAGCAGCAGTATTTTTTGTAGACATTCCTTTCGGTACACTTCTGCATTTATGGTGGATTGTACATTAAAAATACCGGAGCGCAAACCACAGGAGCAGATTGCCTGCCATACCAGTACTTTTTTCCCAAATTTTTCCACGCCAACGTACCTCTGTGCAGCACATACATCCCCAGCTTTGCGTGCAGTATAATATTGGGGTTTCGGAAGTGCTTTTGAGTCCTGTTTTGCGTACGTTTCATCGTCCATCAACACACATCGCTCTGGCGACTTTACGATGTTGTCATACAGCTTGCGGGCTCTTGTTTGTGCCGTTTGTCTCTGCTTTGGTGTTTGTTTCGCACG
This sequence comes from Thermobia domestica, assembly GCF_964235325.1. NCBI lineage: Eukaryota > Metazoa > Arthropoda > Insecta > Zygentoma > Lepismatidae > Thermobia > Thermobia domestica. Next base: position 102,040,227 of record NC_137460.1, read on the forward strand.
TTTTTGCTTCTTATAGGTCTTCAAATTATGTCTGGCCTTGATACGCTGAATCATTCCTATGGACGTTCTCGCTTTGGGAGCCAAATCCCGCACAGACATTGATGGATTTTGGTGTATCAACCGCACAACTTCACGGTCGAGTCCAGGGTTTCTGGGACCCTTTTTTCTCCCGGATCTCGGCATATCTTCAAAGCTGTAATGTTCACCAAATTTCTGAATGACCGATTTCACAGTTGTATGATGAACCCCACACTTTTTTCCTATCTGATTGTATGTTATGCCTTTGACGGTGCACCAATTGTGCAGAATTTCCCACTTCACTTTCCGTTTCACACTCGACATTTCCCATTCAACTCGGAACACAGCAACAAGCACACAGCTATCCGTTTACAAGACTTCAACTGACCAGGTGCTTCCAGGTTTTGCCGTCTATGCAGCCTCGCAAGTGCACACCGACACCCACAATGTTACTAACTACTATTCGATACACTCCTTATATTTTTTGGCCAATGTTTTTGTCTTAACTACGATTGGATTTAAATACCACAATATTTGAATATACTTTTATGATTTATTACAAGATCTCAATAATATTTTTTTAAAGAAAAGATCTTCTACTGTATCTGAAACATTAGTATTATTGTCAATTATCGAGTCTCTAACCCTATTTACCTCGTTTTTCAATTGTCTTTAGATGTTGTTTTCCGGTTAACAACATTAACAAAAAAATAGATTTGAAATAATAACTACCCAAACTATAATTAGTGAGAGATGGATTGGTAACACATCCGAACTGAAACATTTTTGGTCATAAGTATAAACATAAGTTCCGTATCCAATTCTAGTTTCTCCAAGTCAACTAAGTTTGTGGTGGACAACATTGTGCACGTGGGATTCTTAGATGTACTCGCGGTTCCTCTCACTTCTTCATCTTACCAATTCTGCCATCATCATTCACTTGACTTAAACATGCGTCTCCCTTAGCCTAAGGTAATAATCATGGAATGTTAAACTAGAAGATTGCATTTTATTTAGTTCTCAGTTGTAGTTCCAAAGTTATTCATCAATGTCCTCGTTACACCTTTTGCGACACATTATGGACAATAAAACCCTTTCGCATTGAGATATTTAACATACCTTGTAGTCGTTTTCCGATTTTCCGTCTTTGGCCAAAAAAATTATTACACTTACTCTTGCTTCAACAGGCGAATACAGTTCATTGCGTTCCAGCCCAGAATTTCTTTGGATCCGTAACCGAAGATCTGAATGAATTCCTGTTGAAGTTACTCTTATTGCAATAGAAGACGGTATTGGCACCAAGCTTGGTTTCCGGAAGGTTCTATAGGGCATAGCAGCATCGGTATTTTTTATTGTAAATTATTTGTGAATACATGGTAGAATAAATCAAATCTGAAGAGACGAGCGAAAGAAGACTCTAGCAACTGACTCAGTTTCGTTTTTATGTTCTTCTGATAGTTGCAACAACGTTAAGGTTTTGTTTCGTTGCAAGTTCATTTATACGGTCAACTGAGGAAGAAAATGTGTGCATTGTAATATTGCGTCCACTATCCATAATTGGTTGTACAAATAATTTTATTGCACTGCTGGGTGAGTTGTCAGGTGAAAATGATTCATCGGGTTGTTTTTCTGCATATATTACTACAGTAAACGTGTATTTACATATGAGAATTGACGACTGATAATATCTTTGTACCGTACTTGCTTGATTTGTTTGGCATATGCTACTTGAAAGAACATTGTCTATGAAATTCTCAAACATCATCGTCAATAGTAACATACACAAAAACACTATATCATGCTTTATATCTCTGCACAAAACTATGAAAATAGTCCCTAACGCGGGTTAATTTCTCTTGATTTTTTCGTTTCGCTCACATTGAAATATCAAATCGCAATGCTCTCAGAAGGATATAAAATTATGTTTGCTGATTACAAGTCGAAATTGTTCTAGTACTGTCCAATCTGTTTTTCACATATCTTGAAAGGCGCTGATGAGAAGACTTCATGCAACAAGCTAAGCAAAGGATACCAATAACCGCCCGGCAAGGCATCTCTCGCTTGGTAATAATTTTGTCTTCTTAGCCATTTTGATACAAGTATAAACCGCTAATTGCTCAATCATGTTTCCAGGAAAACTTTAGCTCAAAATACTTAAGCACAGTTTTATGCATCCTTAATTTTTCCTCTAGCGTCTGGAATATGGACCAAGGGTGCCGATCCTGGGGAACCGAGGGGGCCTGGGCCCCCAAAGTTCATGTAGGCCCCCGTATTGTATTTATAAATAAACAATATTTTGCATAATTTGAATGCAATTTGTCTTAAAATCCTCATATATACTTATATATACCTTCTGCATCTGAATGGGTTCCCCCTTTACAGACAAATCAACGCCCTTGTGGATGGCTATACTTTTCTTCCTTCTGCGAGCAGTTTCTGCAGGAGCATGAAGATTCCTCAATGTAACATGCCTAGATCATAAGTCACTGGTTCATTGATCGGACCCTTCTTATCTTCTCCAGTTGATATATTTCTAGCTTATTCCAACTCACTAGCGCTGTTGTGATCACTACTTTCTGCTACTGCATTACTGTTTTCACTCTCCGACAATGTTTCGTTCCTTTCCCTTTTATGTAAAGAAATATCAAGATGCAACTGCCCCTTCATGGGATTCATCGAGAAACTCCAACAACCACTGTTGAACTTGCAGTTTCTATTTATCCATATTGAAAAGAGTGCACAAAATATTATGTCGCTACTCATGATGAGCGTGGTGCTCACCGAGACTACTGTACGTTGTTTTACGAAATAACCACTTAATCAACACTGATACCTCCAACATGAAAAATACTCTCCACTAGCAATAATACGCCCAACGGAAGCTAGATGGGAGGTCAGTTTACAAGTACAAAATTCATAGTTCCAGTACCAAAAAAGTGCAAAAATGAGTGCCGTACTCACCAGCAAGTAAAGACGGGTTAAAGTTGTTAACTGTTCACTTATAATGATTCAATAATATACTAGTTCTAGAAAAGATATTCAATTCATCTTTCTCCTCCGACAGAATTAAACAGATATGCAAATAATTCGAAAACAGTAATTTACCATACTATAATTTGTTCAAATCGTTTATGTATTCAGTTGCTGTTGAGAACTCGTCTAAATAAAATGAGCAACTATCATGGAAGTCTTTGATAATATTACCCATTCCCAGCCACTTATTTTAAAGTCAGTAATGGAATCTTTGCTTTTAGGTAACAATTGGAGATACAGATGATGATTAAGATGAAGAGATGGTTTAACTTCATCAGTAGGGTTTCCACCTTTAACCTTGCGTTTCTTTTTTCAGTCCCAGTTTTCAACTCAATTTTCTAAGTGAACTTTTTTGTTGTTGATAGCATCAGCGATTAGTGTTCCTTCCGATGGTTATGGTCATGGAATAGTAAACACTGGAGAAGTAAATCACCTGACATTGTGTGGAGTCATTTTTTTTGTTCCCGATTTATTTTGCCCATAATATAATCGGGTGTATTTGTTTGTTATGTTCTAGCATCGCTTGGAGATCCTGTAGTATCTCAGGATGTATAGTACTTAGCTGTGATGTTGAAGTCTTGTTACACTTAGTTACTAGACAGAAAAGGATAGTTTTAGTACTTTGCCTGTTTCTCAGACTTTTGAATATTTAATGCAGAAGTTGAAAACTGCGCCATCTATCGTACCATAGATTGCGCCATTCTAACCAAATATGAAGAAATTAATATTTCTCAAAATATTTAACCAGTTAATGGCACTGGCCAAATTGCACACAACAACTGAAGAGATATATGTAGACAAGTTTTCCAAATATATGTTTATAACTGTTGTCCCTGTGTTTACACAAAGGCTATTGGTACGACGTGAACAAAATAATGTAATAGTAATAAACTTATTCCATTTACTAAGTATAGTCTGAGCACTTAAAATGTGTAATGTTTATTTGTTCTTTGTTTTTTTGGTAAATACAAGTTCTACGGTACTTCTTCTGATGATGATTACTTCTTTTCAACTGTGAAATATTGACGACAACGGCAACGGCCTAATCCTTCTTTTTTTCATCACGTGATCAGTGGCGGATCTAGCCCACTAGGAAGGGGATATATGAACCCCAGTTCTTGATTTACAAAACTAAGTTAAGGTATTACATATATATATATATATATATATATATATATATATATATATATATATATATATATATATATATATATATATATTTGAAAGGTTATAGTAAACTAATGATATACCTATCATCGTCTGAGTTCTGGCTACCTCCCTCCCAGTTTTTACTTTCTAGACCTGCCTCTGCAAGTGATATGCCATCTGTCCCCCCTTATCCTATAAGAATATTTTTTAATATAGCGTACTGTATTTGCTTTAAATAAATAGGATATTAAACTAATAAGAGAAAACAATATTTTTATAGTAACGTCATTAAAAAATCAATTTTCAAACATTTGTCTTGTGTAAGTGTTATGCCCAAAGGCGGGTTAACGTATTGTAACTAAAGTACCCTAACCTTTTAGTTACTAGAGAAAAGATATGCTAGGTTCCTCTGGGAATATTACGGATTGCTACTAGACTTGTCTACTCTTAACTTTTCCCATAAGACAGTGTTGACACAATCCTAGCTCTGGAGTGGGCTGAAAAATAGTACCAAATTGAATCAAAAAGGGCCAAATTCATTATTTTATACCAGTGTAATGCATGGCTCTATAGCACGAAACTAAAAGAGATAAAGTTCTAGAACACTCCCCCCCCCTCTTCCAAGAGTCCAAATCAAGAAAGTACTCTTTTTATTTTTAAAAAAAACATCCAAATAGGAGGACCCAGTGGCGTAACAATGGTCTTTGGCGCTCCTAGGCAAAATCCCTAGTGGTGTCCCCTCACCCATTTAATAGGCCAATGTATGACCATCTGTAACTTACGCGTACGCACCCCATCCCGGATTTGGCTAGTTTTGGGCAGTGTTGCCAACATGAGATTTTTCTTTCTGCTAAACCGGCTAAAAGTTCGCTAACTGCAAAAAAAAAAAAAAAAAGTTATCACGTCTACAAAAATACTGTAAGTAATATTGAAATCGGTATTTAAGAAGATGAGCTAATTATTACTCTGCAATAATGATGAGATTAGAGCCTAAATAGGTCAGTATCGTCCTCATCCATTTAACACTACGTCATCTCAGTCAACGTCAGGAGCGGACGAAAGCAAAATTTTCACTCTGCCAATGACTCTTTGCCCCCTCCTATACTTTATATTTTATTACAGTTATGCCAGAAAATATTCGAAAATTTATTTTTTAGTGCTCGTTTGGGCGCCCCCTGACTTTAGCATCCCGGGCAGTTGCGCGGTTTGTTCTCGGTTCTGTGTAGCCACAGTACGTGGCAATTGTGCTGTGCCTCATGATAATACTTTTTAACTTGTTTTACTCCAGATCTTATAGGTCATAGAATTTGTCGTTATTGTTGAAAGCCTGTTGCGCAGGGAAATTCTATTTATAGTTAGTAAGCTTAGTACATGTAATATAGGACCGGTATCGTATTAATACAGGAGGATTAATTTCTTAATCATATAGTGCTATAACCTCGACGAGTTAACAATAATACCAATAATTTGATACGCAAATGTAATAAACTGCGAGCGAAGCGAGTAGGAATTTTTATTCTTGTCATGTTTGGAAATGAAGACAACGAAAACCTGGGGCATCATTTATATAATTTGCTTCTCTTTTACTAAAAACCTGGGGCGCCCCCTAATATACCAAAACGCCCTGCGCCCGTAGGCAATGCCTACCCTGCCTACCCTATTCCTACGCCACTGGGAGGATCCCAAACAACCGTGGTAGTAGAAGAAACTTTTCTCTCATGTAGGAAGTCTGACAGAGAAAACAGTAACTGTCTTCGGTGTGTATTGTAAGGAAACCAAACGCGCCTCTATTTCAAAGTGACCAATAAACCAAATCGGTATTATGGCCATATATGAATATATATATATAACGAGAAACAAATCAATCATCTCCGAGTTCGCTCCTCATGACATCACACAGTATGAGTAACAAGGATGTTATAAAATAGAGGATCTGCCCATACAACAAAATCGTGAAGCCATACGTCACAGCTTCGACACACCTACTCTGCTCACTCCAAGCCACTAAAATTGCAATGTTTCGAGCCAACAATCAAGGCGGAAACGAGAGTAGCCAGTCAGACGTGATGACTTAGACGATGCTCTTTTTTTTTTTTTTTTAGTTCATATGATGAAGATACGTATGGTCAGATCCTCTATTTTATAACATCCTTGATGAGTAACGTGAGATGTAGGAAAAGTCTTACTGACACTTTTGAAAATGTGACAAGTATTTGTTAAATGGTGCTGAATTGTACCAACTTTTTCACAAAAGGGGCTGAAAATGCCAGCGTGGTACCAATGACAAAAGGGGCTGAATTTGGTACAATTGTACCAAGTGTGGCAACAGTGCCATAAGATTTACCCATTTTCTGGCATGTTTCACGTTACATGTTAGTGTTTCTTTCCGTAAAATTATTTCTTTTGTTTTCAATAGATCAAATAAATGACAGTACTGGACGCCTAAGAAACAATCTTATAAATTAGGCCGGAAGAAATAAATTAATTAGATTTAACTAATTTCTCGCACACTGTTAAGAATGGAACCCAACAATGCAATGAATTCAGTTGGAAAGTAGGAGTGTTATCTCGTACCTAAACGATATCCCAACCTTATATTTAAATAGTTTAATTTTAAGATGTTATCTTACGTCTACTTCGACGCTGTTTCGAATAGCCTATATGTTTCAATCGATTGTGATATCATTATCTTGGTAACATAATCTACTGTAAACTAAAAAAATGAAAGAAACAGGAGGGGGTTGTTGCAAGGCTCACGCTGAAATGAATTGTAACACTTCCGACACCGTTCAAATCCATCTTTGAAAAATAACATGTCAAAAATTACTGATATTAAGGTCAAATTCATAGCTTTCTAGGATACTGAAATGAATAATAACACACGCGATACCGTTCAAGTCCGAAATCGTACTGGTGGTTTCGGGGGAAGTGAAAAGTAACGTGTCCAAAATGACCAATATTGCTGTCAAATTCAGTTTTCGGTACCGCTGAGATGCAAAGCAGCATTAACGACGCCGTTTAAGTTCAACTTTATTCCCCATCGTCATGGGATGTTGAATGGCAGACGTTAAAAATAGCATGTCCAAATTAACCGATATTAGTCTCAAATCCATAGTTGTCGGAGTCACTGAAATGAGTAGTAACACTTCTGATGCTGCTCAAGTATAGCTTTTGCCCCTATTGTCTTGAGAATTGGGATCGTGTAAAATAGTATATTGTAAACGACCGATATTAGTGTCAAATCCGTAGTTTTTGTGATCTCTAAGCTGATTGGTGACAGTGTTGATGAAATGTAGACATGAACAGACATATCATCCTGTCCTGGAACTGACAAGGACAGCGCAGAAAGCGTTATTCTTACGGGTATTTATACGTTTCACTTACATTGACTCGGGCAACGCCAATGGCATTGCGCTTCCTTACTTATTTCAGTGATTTCTTATCTTCAAATATGATATATAGTAGAGTGAATCGAAAAAATCAAAAGTTGTCCATTAAATAGCACTATAGGTATCAAAAGTTGTGTATTTGACTAGTATAACATGCGTGTATTTTTTCCTAATTTTTGTACTTCATCTTCATTCCCGGAAGGACCTCAAAATTTTGGAATTTTTATTAATATTTGATTTTTTTTGAAAATATTGAATTTTATTAAAGTTGCCCAATGAAATCGAACCAGGTGACATAAGTTGCATAATGACTAGATTGACTAGCATTCATGATTTTTAAAATAATTTGCATCTTTATTCCCCCCCCCCCCCAAAGGGCCAGAAATTTTGGAGTTTTTATGGTATATTCTAAGGCATATTCTACAACATTTAGATGTCGCAACAGTGGGTCTACAAAAGTTCTCGGGATTTGCGAGGAGTTTCCACTCGTCAATTTTCAAGCGAATGAAGAAATGTTCCCGACCATGGAAGAAAGAGACGTCAAACCGTAGGACAGAGCCAAAATATATGTGGTATATTTGCAAAGGAATCTCTGCTGGTGAGTGTTCACCGAATTTTGCATCAAGAAGTCCTGGAAAAAATACCCTACGCAAAATGGATTACTACTACTAACGTAGTGCTTAGAGTGTGCATACTAACTACTGATCCATCTTCGAACTTGAAATAGCTCAGTACATTCATCATGAAAGTGTATGCTTCGATGTGGTTTTACATTAAATGTAACCCTACTATCAAGTATGCTCCTGTGAACTTATATCGTACTGTAGAATTTTCACAGTACTTAAGCAATGCACTGACGCTCATTGTAGATAAAACAATTCAGCCAATGATTTCTTCGCGTATCCGGAGAATTTACTGGTATCTATGCTCGCCGATGATCGAAAGTTTAGAACTATAAGTTATACGTTAACTCATAATTAACTATAGTTAACATATAGTTATGCGTAGAATCCTTGACGCAAGGTCAAGAGCTCAAACCAAACAAATCCTGTACGCAAGCTCAGTATTCCAGCAAACCGCTTTAGCGCTGAGTCTTACATTGACTTAATGAACTGGCAGGAACGCGAAGTAACCGAGCCATAACAGAACCACTTGGCATAACATATCCAAGCAGTCAAGACGTGCGTTAACACTGTTACAGAAGCTTCGTCTGAAGTGTGTGGTGTCTTAGCTTGAAATTGACTTACCAAAGCAAGCCTTTTGGATATGTCAATTATGCCCACATTTGAAACAAAATCTGAATACAAACCAACGAATTAAAGAGATAATTTCCAGAGGTAGGGTGAATGGGATGGAAGGATGGGTGGAACTCTTTATGCAGCCACTTCCTCGTGCTGAGTTCTGAGTGTTTCAGGGAACCAGCAAAGAGGTGCATATCGAAAATAATTCCAATGCAAAATTATTAAATTTACTTAATGTATCTTTAATAATTTTGCATTGGAATTATTTTAATGTACCTTAATATTATGCTGAATGTATTTTTTAGATATTACTGTGAGACTGCATTTTAAAACTTGTTGGAGGTAAAGAAGATGAAGGAAAAATATTTTTAAAAATCATCGAAATTATGCTGGTCACACACAAGACTTGAAATCTAATAAGGTATTATTTATAGGATGTTATTTGGCAATTCATGAAAATTGTCAGTGTCTTCAATGAATTTTGAGATTCACTGTATAAATTCCAAACTTTTAAGGCCTCTGCAGGTAATAAGATAAAGCACAAAAAGCATTTCAAAACCATAGGTGTTATGGTACCGAATACAACTCTCTTAAGCAAGTGTGAACTGATTTGGATGATTTTAAAACTTCTTTTTAATATTTTAAGTGGAATTTCAAAATTTACCATAAAAACTGCAAAACTTTCAGGCTCTTGAGGGGAATGAAGATGCAAATTATTTCAAAAATCATGAGTGGTGTAGTCAGTGTAGTCATTATCCAACTTTTGACACCTAGATCGATTTCATTGGGCAGCTTTAAAAAATTAATATTTTTAAAAAAATCAAATTTTCATAAAAATTGTAAAATTTTGAGGCCTTTGCGAGGAATGAAGATGAAGTAGAAACGTTTATAAAAAATTCACGAATATTATACTAGTAAATACACAACTTCGACACCTATTGCTATTTAATTAGACAAATTTTGATTTTTCCGATCCACCCTAATATATAGTATTGCAAACACTATATTTCAACCAAACGAAGAACGGGAATTTTAACTAGCTTATAATATGAAATCAATTAATTCTGTTTACTTCAGTTCCTGCTATACAAGCATGGAGTCCTTACCTAACATAGTCTAGTTCACAATATGCACAAGTAATATTCTAAGAGTTTACCCCATCCCCTAGAAAGAACTACCAGCTTCTTCAGACAGAGGCATTTGTCTTATAATTTGTATGTTCTAAATTAAGCACATTAAGAACTTTCGTAGGAATATTTTCTTTTATTTCTTGTTTTCTACAGATAAATCACTCAAGGTATCACATTTAACAAACTTGAAGAATACACGTTATTAAGTCCCTGCATTATCCAGAGAAAATTTTCAAAACAAATTCACGAGGAGATGAAAGGAATTTATGGGAATGAAAATCTGTCCTATGAGACGGTGTCCCCGTCGAAACGGCAAATTCAAACTGGATACATGGTCACTTCCAATAGATCTTGAACTGAAGATATGTCTTTCACATATGTTACCGTCATGAAGAATACTGGAAAACAGGACGATAACAAGTGAAAACTGTTTCTGAAGTAGATGTTAGTTATGGATCCATCTGGAATTTAACCCATAACCTGCTGCATCGTCATAAAATGTCGACACAATATGCGTCACGGTTGTCTACCTATTTCCAGAGGAGCATTGGAGAAGAGTAATGTTAGATCACTGTGAGAATAACGAAGTGGATTTTTTGGGCCATTAATCAGAATGTATGACGAAATGATTCAGAAACAAACATAATTAACAAATAGCGGAAATACTCCCTTCTTATCCGTGAAAAAGCAAAACTGTAATAAATCTTCCGTCAAAGTGCTCTAGGACTGTAAGGAGCTCATTACCAAACTCTACTTGCCAGAAGGAGGAATCTTCAGCAAGGGGGTGCTCCTATTATCAGACAATGTGCCAGATAATTCATCCAATTCATCCATAGAAAAGGCAGTGCAATTAGGCTCCGATATTTTCACCGAACCTAGCACATAGTTAAAAAAGAAAGAAAAAAATGAAACGTCCAGTCAAAGGACGCAGTTTAGACATTAAAATATTTCTGATGTAAAAATGTGGATTGAAGAAAAAAGCAGACATAAAATAAACTATTTGCGGAAAGCAAAGGTCCGCTGTCAAAAAGTTGCCACGAAACACGGCGACTAGGTAGGAAACAAGTAATGCTATATGGTCTAAAATAATATACACAGTTTTCTTACAGTTTATTGCACAACCGTTACCTTTTCGTATATATAGTGTTTCCCACGACAGAGTGGTACAATTTTCGTGACGAGACACGAGATAAACAAAGTTACTGTAATATAAACATACTAGCAGCGTTCACCCCGCTTCGCTGGGGTCACCCCGGAACGCAATAAACCTTGTTACTTAGATAATTTTTACTTTTTCGCTTTCAAGTGATATGATAAAAACCATAGTAGATTGCAGTAAATGTTAACATTATATCGCCTGTCATTTATGTTAACCCGCCGAGTGACACGGTCATGCGGGTTGCATATAAATACGTTTAATTTTACCTATGATGAAATAACAAAGGATTTGTACGTTATGGACACTTGAATGGTCAATTATCTCAAGACACTGGTAATTAAAAATTAAAGTGATATGATAAAAACCATCTAGGGTCCAAATCCTAATAACCCCCCAAAAATGAAAGAAATTGGTTCAGCCGTATTAGCGTGATGAGGGAACAAAGGATTTGTGCGTTCTCTTTTATATATAAGATATGGTTTTCGAGATGAGACAGCATTTTCACAGCAACTTTTCTCAAACGATAGACCATCGACGTTTTTGTTTCTTAAAATAAACTTTTGGGCATAGTTATTATTTACCTTACGCTGGGTTTCCATTTAAAATCTTTGATATGTATGAAATATGTATCCTAAAGTAGAACAATGGGATTCAAAACATACATACATCATAATTGAATATTTCATGAGCCTGCCGAATTACTAATGTGAAACCTGGTACACAAACGTATCATTAAAAGTATGTAAAAATGTGTATTAACGCTTTAGAAACTTGATCTTTTAAGCGAAGGAGGAAGGAACTATATATTGAAATCCACAGTGTCTATTGCATAAACATGACAACGACTTAACAGTTTGAAGTTAATTCTTGAACTGTTGATACGCATTCTTTTCTTAATGGCATTATATAAACCCGACACTGTATATAGGAAGCTGACACTTTCATTAAAATGTACGTTCTAAGAAGAATAGGAAGGTTTAAAATTGATACCAAAATATAGTATCTCATGGATTCCCCATGTTACGAGTGTGAAACTTGGTACATAACACCCTTATTAAAGACAAGTAGACACTTCTCTCGGCGTTTTCGGAAATCCATTTCATGAGGAAACGTTTCCACTTTATAAAAAATTGCCTACACTAACGGGCTAAAGGAAGGGGGTAAATTTTGTGTCAAAGATGCAGTATCTCAAGAGTCACTAAAGTAAGAAAGATGAAGCTCGGTGTACAAACTTCTCATAAAACTAAATGCAAACTATTATATTTTTTAACTTTGTATACTGCTCATTGACAAAAAAAAAAAAAAAAAAAAAAAAAAAAAGGAAAAAAAGAATTAACCATTTGAAATGAATTTTTGAATATACCTATATTGACTTGGCTTCTTGTCATTTCATTTTGATTTAGGCACGCTCTTTAAGGTGTATTATAAGGAAGAAAAGGATGTTCAAATATACTTTCAATGTGTTTTACCCGTGCGTCGAATGTGCATTCAGCTAGTGTTCGATTATACTTAGATTATAATTAGTTATTTTGTGTTGAACATACTCTAAACATGACAAATATGAGTTAACTCTCATGTTTAAAAATTTATAACTATGTTGTCATGTGTCTGAAAATATGTATTTGGCTCAATATTTGGTTGTAAAAAAATTTCTATAATGTTGTTGTAGCTACCGACCATTCAAACTTCAGAAAAGAAACGTCATCTTTATAATTTTGTCCACATTGTACTTTCAAACGTGGATCGCCCACTGACCGAGCAACTAGGCAATTGTTCATTGTGCACTTCCTTTAGTGGTGTTCTTACAACAACAATCGACTTAATAACGGAAATAAAATAAAAAAAATTCCCATAATCATTTACATTATTTGTCCGGAACATTACAGAAAATAATTCCCAGATTTCTTGAATCTTTGTAGCAATAACTTCAAGGCTGGAAACTGAATTAACACCTATATTACTGGTGTGCAGCGTCTGTCTTCTATAATCAAACATTAATCTAAAAATCACTTTTTTAAAGTATTTTATTGGGACTATTTATTAACCGTAAATAAATCCAAGGTATTTTTGGGTTACATGGAACACCAACGGGGTAGGCCTCTGAGGCCCACAACATAAAGGTCATTATTTCTCACGGAAAATAATTTATCTTTCTCGTATGAACTTGGGATGTCTAAGACATCATAGGTTTTCTTTCTCTATTATTATAATTTTTCTAAGTACAGTGTTGCCAACTATATCTGTGTATTTGTTTACGTTACCATTTTTTTTTATTTATGTCAGTAACTGTGAACTATTTATCTTGTTTGTGTAGAAAAACTATCAAACAGATCAATAGCGACTTAGTGCAGTGTAGTATGTGTACCAAGGCGGCTTCTAAAATTATTTTGTTGGTGATACAGTAAAGTGGGGTAGAACAAGGAAGAAGGGGCATACTTCAGTATTTCAATGTATTCAAGATTAATCTTTATAATTCCATCCCGGTTATCCTTCAAGTGGCGAAATTTTGTTTCCGCGACAAGATAGACAATGTGAGAGACGTTTATTGGACACTATAGGGGATGAATATGTAAAACGTAAGGAAACAAGATACGACTTATCTGCCAGTTTTGTAAACTAACACCACTACAAACTCCATTCGTTCTATTTCCTGTATCAAAGAAAATGTTCAAATCACTGTCTTTTGTATCTAAATCTGACAAGGTTTTTTTCCAACTTGCTATATTCGAGCTCACTACCTTCTACGTCAGATTTATTTGAAAGTTCATTAAGATCTTTCTCAATTGAACTTTGTTGAAGAGCACGATTTGCCATTGTTCAAATGCTGCTGCAGATAACCACATACAGTCACAGTCACAGAATAACGAATTGACAATTCGTCTTCAGTCAATGTTGCAGGCTGCTACTTGTAAATTCTATGATTAAAAATACTTGAAAACACCAGATGTGCATCAGCATAGTTCTTTCCAATCACTATTGAAACTTGATTCTTTCTCTCTCTTTCTTTATATATATATATAGACCCTATATATATATATATATATATATATATATATATATATATATATATATATGTGTGTGTGTGTGTGTGTGTGTGTAATTATAATATAAAGTGACATATTTATGTGTTAGCGGGTTTCAATTAATAAACTAATAGAAAACAAAATATTTGGGTGGCAAAAAGATAATCATAAAAAATGTATACACTAAATTTTTATAAAGTGTAGTGGCAACAATGCACCAGAATAATAGCTAATAATGCCCATGCATGTTGTAATACCAAAATTGTTTCAACGGAAAATAAAATAATTATCAAAACACTGGAATATAGTAGTTAGGGTATGCGGTGAAGAGCTCCTTAGTACTACCAGGGGGGTGGGGGGCCCTGAGGCCAAACAGCACTTACTTTATTTATAAATAGAAAAAACTAAACACTAAAAACTAAGCTTGTATGTTTTATGTGAATGGGGTCAAGCTTGACAATATCATTTTTTTTCCAGATTTTTATGCAATTAGAAATGTTTCAAAATGTAACAAAAATAATTCCCTCCAAGGCCCCCCCCCCCTTGGTGTTCCTAGCATTAAGACAGTCAATTATATTGTCAGTACGTCTGTCAGTCCTTTACTACACACGATAACTCCATAAACAAAAGGGGATTTATTTTATTTACTTGTTTACTTGTTTACAATACCCCCAATTCGGGAAATCGGGTATTTCAGCTCGTGAATACCATACAAACAAAATACCCACTTCTATAATGCAGTAGCGGTCTAGAAAGGCCCTTGTAGTCGGGTGACCTTCTACAAGATGAATATAGTAGGTTCAAAATACGAAATTTAACATCAAAACAGCAGTGCCACAGTAGTTTACAATGACCTCAACGTGTGTACCGTGTGCAGAGAGCTACATTGAAATAGTATCATTCAAAACAGTGGTCAGTGGCTCTCTGTATCATATAATTAAATGACCTTATAAGATAAAGGGTAACCTTAGAGGAACATAATCGTTCGGACCACCTTTTCCGTGTGTCTAACCCTGTCGTAACATTAAAATGATTTTCAAAATATAATTCATTAAAAAAATACTTTCAATTTAAGAAAACTACTGAAGAAGCAGTTATCATAATGAAGAAGCAAAGTTCTTGTTAACAACAGTAGGTGTCACTTCTTACACTTAAATAAACAATGCAATAGGAAATGTTTGAAAACCAAAGAAAAGCACACTGTATTTCCAGCAGCTGTATTTAAAGAAAAAATGTTATAACATTAACTTTCTAAAGACAATTTAGTGGTTCTAATTTCTTGTGATCCTGCTACAAGTATTACCTTTTCACAAGTGAAACACAAGAAATAGACTATATTATAGTATGGGAATGAGATACAGGGAAAAAAGTAAAGTAGTAACACGTACTGTTTGTATACGAGTTGTATTTGGAGAGAAAATATTGAATACAATTTCATGAAAAAGTAAATTACCATATATTCAAAAGAATAATACTGTGTATACAGATACGGGAAAAATCATACGTGTTTCGCTTTTTTTATGACTTTAAGACGAACATTTTTTATGGGGGGGGGGGGGAAGTCCGTGTTTGGGGTCAAAATTTTCGATTTTTGAAAAGTATCATTTTCAGAATCTATTATCTTTGAAGTTTTATTTCTGAAAGTTTCATGGTACGTAAGACATCAGGTTCCCTTCGAGAAATGCACATTATTATGTACTTCCGGTGCATTTGCTGTCTTAAGTATATGTATTTTCAGCTTTGGTGTTCATTCCAAGTTGTTTGATCATCCCTATCTTTCGTAATGAGGTAGTAAATATATTTTTTTTTGTTTTGTCGTTCCGAAAAAATGCACACATCATTTTGCTTACTGTTGTTTCGTTTTCTGCGTTCATAGTTATTTGATTTCCTTATTATTCCGCGTTCTAAACTGAGCGCGCGCGAGAATTCTATGAAAGCGCTCCAGAATTGAATGAAAGCAATAAGATTTTGAATAAATACTATTCCAGAACTAGATATGCGACATATCATTTTAAAGCTTATTTTATTCCCTTTCAAACACAAAAGAATCAGCTCCTTACGCTAATTAAATGAAGAGCAGTGCTGTCTGAAAATTTCGAGTATATGCCAAAGTGAACGATTTTTTTGTATTTATGAAACCCCATAAATCAGAAACTTTGTCACATAGGAAGCTAACACTTAGCGCAATTTAATATCTCCTTAATCTCTACGAAATACTAACATTTGGTAAAAATCTAAAATGGTCGGGTAGCCGGGTTTTTTTGATTTCACATGAAATGACTCATTTGAGGGTTCTAAAATCATACAAATTGCAGGGTATGATGATGTTCTGTGTTTTAATAGTGGCCGTGAAGCAAGAACTGGTGTTCTGGAGAAAGATGGAATTTCAAGTAGTGAATACACCTCCAAAATACTGCGAGACATGGACAGAAAACGTATGCAAAACCTGAGTTTTCAATCCTGAAACTTACAAAGGAATCAAGAATGAAGAAAAAAGGTGTAAGAAGGATGAAGAAGACACAGCCGAAGACGAAGAATATAGTCATCTTGCTTTCTGAATGGTGTGGTCCGTCTTATTGTTGAAAACTGTGAATTTTAACTTTTAATTTCTCGAAATTGCATTTTCGGACATACGTGTATAATTTCCTTACAAACTATTAATATTAAAGTACCCAAACTTTGCACATATCTTACTTATGTGTATATCTATTTACTGAACTAGAACTATAGCATAATTCCTCTATTTCTCTCAATTACTCTTTGGTAAATATAAAACAATACGCTATTAAAATCCTTTGAATACTTAAAATATAATTATTTACTTTGTTTTTATCTTTGATAAATAATCGTAGTTCGGTGGCATTGCCAGCTAGTGTAGGGTGCGTGGTATAAAAAATTAACCGAATCATTTCACTAGTTTCCAAGAAAAAGGTACAAACATTTTTAGAGGTGCTACAAATTTGAGTCTATGCGTTATGCGTAAAAGGCAAGATAGAGGGGAAAAAATTAAAGCAGAGATACTGTACTTCTATACACATCTGCCGACCAAAAGAGTGGGTTGGCAAATTTCTCGTAATCGGCCAAAACAGTGACATCCTCCTTAAGGGTAGTTCTCACATTTGCTTTTGTCACTGGTAGAATGATTAGTGCGCGTATTCTGATTCACGAATTCTTGTGATTGTAAATCTGAGTTAGTACCGAACTCAGTATACGGGTCTTGATCCCGCTTTAAACTACATGTCCTATCCTATTGCTTTTCACAAAGAATGTAAACAAAATTCAATATAATTCATTCTTTTAATTATATTTACAATTGTGTAGTATCATTTTCAATATCTCAAACTACTGTGTTAAATTACAATACTAGTTTTTACTTGT
The DNA here is from genome assembly GCF_964235325.1 of Thermobia domestica. Lineage (NCBI taxonomy): Eukaryota > Metazoa > Arthropoda > Insecta > Zygentoma > Lepismatidae > Thermobia > Thermobia domestica. The sequence continues at coordinate 102,057,747 of NC_137460.1, forward strand.
AATTTTATATTTATGACTTGTATGATTTTAAAGGAGGAAAACGAAATATTATGTCAGGAGAAAGTACTACCCATTTGAAATAACCGAACAATCTACTCAATACTGCAGATTGGTAACCTTGATTCTAAGTTTGCATACAGCTTAGCGTAACGTCTCAGTATGATTCCAAGTACAATATTGTCAATTGACGTAAGTATTGGGTTCCGTAAACTGTTTCATAACTTGAATTTTACGTAAGGTGAAAATGAACTTGATTCAATGAAATTTCGAAAGATTCTGCAAATTTATTTATATTTTTATTATAAGTATGTAGTAAATATGTGTATTATTTATGCAGTATTATTTTTAAATATGCACGTTGCAATATTTGTTCGTATATAAACTATAAAACGTGAATTAATGTGCAGGTTATATACGTACAATAAAGGATATTTCGTATAATTTCTCTTATACTGAAACATATACTTATTGAATATATAGCTGCATATTGTTAACTATGATTTGACGTTACGTCGTGGCTACCTATACTCAAAAAATATGAGTATTAAACTAAGGTCATAATTACACTTCTCGATTCATATACATCGCCATCATCATGATTGGAGAAAAACATAAATTCTATACCGTCATTGGTTGGATACATGAAGGTAATTAGTGAGTAATTTCCATGAGTTTTCAGTCCTCTGTTATTCTCTTAATTTCGACGTAAAAGTTGAACGTAAACTATCGTCGATAAATGGTTGCTATTATTTTTATTCCCTTCCTTACATTCACCTATACTCGTTATCATATCCACAGCACAACAATATTTTCTCAATTAATCACTGAGACAGTTCGAATACTTTACCCAAATGGTTGCTAACAGTTTCATATTGGACTTTATTGTTCCTGCCAGTTTATTTTCTTAATTATTCTTCAAACCCAATCAAGAACACTTTCAGTTGATTCTCTCGTCTTCATTTCCAGTGTGGTCAGCTGAATACAGGAAACATTAGATAAGGTTTTTTCTCTTTATGTAAATTATTACTTAACAAACCTATAAAACGTGCACTTTTTCAACTTAAGTATTTCTTTTGTTAATAGTTCTTTCTCTTTTACATAAGAACATAGAATTACGCAGCTCTTTCGACTTCGCACCTCCATCTTTCCACATTTATATCTGTTCTCCTTGTTTCAATCACCATTATTCTTTACTTTGTTTAATATTTATTTTTCGTTTCATATTCTTCAATACTTATCTAAAAGTTTCTTAAATTGTATTAATTTTCGTTTGAGATCGCGTCGTAATAACCCTGTTATTTTCTAAACGACAGCTCAATCAGACTTCTACAGTATCTCTTTTCGTTTATTTCTAACTCTAACTTGGAGGTTTATATTTACCTTCCTCATAGTCTTCAATTCTTCCACATCAATAAAATTTCTTTAGCATTTTCAGCAAGATATTCAATTTTCTTCTGTCATACGTCCTCTCTAAATGAATAAACACTATGTATGTTTCATTTTTGTTTTCAATAAATACTTCATTAGCTACCCCATATAGACCTCTTATATTCTTTCTTCATGTACATGAAGACTTTTGTTTCTCAATTTTCATGTTCTCCTTGACATTTAGTTTTTCGTTCAATCTTTGAGGTTACATTTTAACTACATACGATGCCAAACTAATCGTACTGTACTTCCACGGGTTTTGCATTAATTTTACCTTTCAATTCAATTTAAAAAATAATTTAATATATGTACAGTTTAATGATTTTCGTAGTACATTCGAAACAAAAAATTTTATTGACTGATTCTGCACTATATTATCACCCACAGTTGATTTTCAATTCATGACTTTCCGAAGTACTGTTCGAATTCACAATTATCATCACAATCTGTTTCTTTTTTATATGGATTTTAATATGATCTTTCTGCGTGAATTACATTTTTATATTCTAACTATCTACCTTCCTTTTCATATTTGTTTAACCTTCTTTTCATGTTTGTCATATATTTATTTTCTCGATTTAATTTGTATGTTTCTTTACTTTATTTAAATATCTAATTCCGCATATTAACTTTCGTGCTATGTTTCTCCGGGTATGTAGATTTTCCTTTTTAGCTGATTGTCAATTTTTGAATTTGACAAATTGAAGGCAAAGTACCTAGGAGTCATCCTGGATCGCCGTTTGAACTTCGCAGACCACCTGGAAACAACAGCCAGACGAGCCACGATACGACTCAATAACCTACTTCCCATTCTCCTCAGCCCACAGCTGACCCTAGAAACAAGACGTCATACATACATGATGTGCATCCTCCCTATCCTCATGTACGCCCATCCCGCATGGCAACACACCTACCCCACATACCTCCGCCGACTCCAGGTGGTCCAAAACAATGCAGCCCGAGCCATCACAGGGCACTCCAGAGACACAAGGATTGCCCAAATCCACGAAGATCTGGAACTACCAATGTTAGAGGATCTACGACAACAGTACTCCGCCAAATTCTGGAGGAACGTCAGAGATGCCCAAAACCCGACAGTCAACACTTTAGGGACGAGAGAACCATCACGGCACCTGTACAGGATGCCCCGAAATCAACAATGAAACCAGCACCACAATGAAGAACAAGGGATCAGCGACAGTGGCGATCCCTCAGCTCAAATACGTCTACAACACCAAAGCCAAGCAACACCACACATAGAAGGCATGGGCAATAGCCCGAAACTTCTAACACAACAAAACCGCCAAGAACAAGACTGAGACTGAGACTGAGAATTTTCTTATAAGTTACTTTTAAATAGTGCGAAAGTATTTGAAAAATAACCATCCATTTTTCGATAACAACTTATAAGAAAATTCGTAATAAATCTTAATGTTTACTTTAAAATTTAAGGAACGCATATATACTAGCATCTATTACCCGCTTTGCTGGGTTAAATTAAGAAAAAATAGTAATATGTTTCATTAGTCCGTCACTTTTTAATATTACTAAAGCGCTCCTTGATATTGGTCATTTTTCATTATTTTTATATATCCACTCTCTTTCCCATGTTGCAGGCCACGGCATCAGAAGTGACATTGTTGATCTCAGCACCCCGTGGTCAATTTTATATATATGTGTTTACATGTGATGAGAAGTTGGTCTTGTACGAAGCTCCACGGTGCCGTCATCATTGGTTAGCATCCCATGAACCGGTTCCAAAACAGCCTAAACCATCACTGCACAGGAAGGTCCTATTTTACGTTTGATGGACTTCTCGCGGAATCGTTCATCGGGAACTGCTGCCAGCTGGACAGAGCATCAATGCAATTGTGTACTGTCAGCGGTTGAGTCATGTTCAAGAAAAATAAAAATCTGGCGCCAAAATTTCTGAATTGCATAAGGGACCTTCTGTTACAGGACATCGATAAGTCTAATTTGGCTAGAATAATCCGGGACACCATTGTACGACCTGGATGGATAACACTATTGAATCCGCCATACTCCCTGGACATTGCACCGTCCGATTATAACCTGTTGCATTCCTTCGACAATCACCTTAGAGGACACCAGTTCAAATCCCTAGTAGAGGTGCAAAACGCACACGATATCTTCTTTACTTCACGGCCCACCAAGTTCTACCGAGATGGATTCCATGGCCTTCCAGAACGTTTTCAGATGGTCGTCGATGCTGATTGGGGACTATTTTTGATCTTCCAGGTACGTCTTAGATGACATCGATTTTCGAAGGTGGTGGGTAAAAAGCAATAGAACTTTCTTGGTTACCTTTATTCATTCTGAATATCACACACCTTCCTTTTTTTGTCTCTGAAAAATCTAGTAACCCTAACGCAGAGTAAAAAAAAAAAAAAAAAAAAAAAATAGGGAATCAGAATGATGAACAGTGCATAAAGAAAAACCGATAAAACTCCTAGACGTCAAATAATATTCCGCACGATATGAGACGCTGTTGCTTCTTATTCCTAAAGCAACTTAGCGAAAAGGAAATCTGAAGACAATGTGGACGTATCTTTTTATTTAGGAAATGGCTATAAATAGGTATTTAAGGTTACTGTGCACACCCCCTTGTCCGAGCACTTCGCCTTTTCGCCACCAGATGCTCACTTTTCATTTAGCAATCACTGCTAGCACCTCTACTGGGAAGAACTGAAAGATCATACCGCTCAGTTTAAATGTGTCCAGGATATCCACAATTGAAGTGGGCGGGGAGAGGAATCCAACAGTTTTTTTTTTTCCTTCGTGCACCTGCAGTCAGTCAGCAAGCCGTGTTGTTCAGCCGCAGGGCAAAATCTCAACCATTGACGGGTAACAGAAATCTTTTCTTTTTGCAGGTAGGAATAGAGTTTTGTACGAAAAACGTGAATTAGGTTGCAAAGAGCGTCATTCGCATCGCGTTGACAAATTTTCTTTCGTCCGTTTATCACATGAAGCTCTTTTTTTTTTTCGATTATTACCAGAATATGAGATAAAAAAAAACCTACATGGTTCTTTGTATACAAAAAACAAACAATACCAATATTTTCTTACATATCAGTATTATATGATTTTTTTTCATGAAGTGTAGGATGCTTGAACAATGGACAGAATGAATTTTGATTTTTCTATTTGTCCCTATCCTTCTGAGTAGAGAGAATGATGTGGCGCAACTAAAGGGCCTGCAGGGCCCGCAACATTGAGAGGCCCAGAACAGAAAGAGGCCCATTTCAGTTTCGAAGTTAAACTTTATAATGTTAGGATGTTAAAAATTATGTGATGTTTCAACTATATATCATTTTTACCTGTGAAGACGGTAACACCTGAGCGATTATTTAGTAAATTAAATGCCAACAAAACTTATACTGACCAGCGAAAACATTATGACCACTCGCTACTTTTTGAACGAAATCATCGGGCTGAGATAAGAGCTACAAGACATATCACAACTGCGCGCCAAACACGACAAGAATCTCACTCGATTAGTCAGTGTGGTGCTTGTGCCTTGAATGGGGAAGGACGACGATATATCAGGGTGACTAAATGGCTGGGAGCTTCATTTCGGAAACAGCGCGACGTGTCGAGTTTTCGCGATCAGCAGTGCTTATGTATTTCAAAGATGGGAAAAGGACAGTGAAACCAGCATCGAACCAAACAACAAAAAGTGGGGCGACTACATCTCATTAAAAATGTCGTAGACTCTCGAGGTTGGTACAGAAGAATAGACGAAAACTATAGCACAATAATAATAATAATAATAATAATAATAATAATAATAATAATAATAATAATGTGCTTTTTTTTGCATATGAGCAAGTTGTGACTCACTGATAGAACATAGAAAGTCAAAACTGTTCTCTGTAAATTTTACGTGACTCATGGATGTGGATAGAGGGGGTCCGTTTAACATTTTTGCGGGGAGGCCCATTCGTCCTTACTTACGCTACTGAGAGGTAAGGTAAAATAATAACACCAATATATACATATATATAAACTCCTGGCGCAACAGTCCCTTGTGATCTGAGTCTGCAGCGGGCTTATGTTAGTGGTCAGCACAACTACACCCAACGTAGCCGGCTGTCTAGATTGAAGTCCGCTATCTTTTAGTTTCCCAACTTTTCTCCCGATGTTTGGTCAACACAGCAATGTTTGAGTGCCACACCGGAAATTAAACCCTGGACGACGCACACCGTATCACTTTCGCTAATCTTTTGGTAAAATTCAGGTTAGGGTGGTACTGAATTATTTTTGGAATATGCCATTTCTCATAAGGTAAAGTTCAAAAGTATTGTGACATAATTAAAAAGCTCATTATCAACCACGTATTCTTGCCTCTAATATCACTAAAAGTTTTTGAGATATGTGTCAAAAATGGTTGAAACACTTGAAGTTAGTTTAGTAACTTGAAGAAGATAGTGGCCTTATACATACACATTGCTCCAATTTTTATTTTTATTCTTCTCTCTCGTAAAGAAATACAAAATCATAATTTCAACCATTTTCATAATTTGAAGGGCGAACAGCCGGTTTCTTTCCTTACGTTTTGAACTTGGGATTTATATTCTTCTTGTCACTTATCGTGAAAGTCATATAATGACATAGGTCCCAAAGCTAGAATATATTATGCGACAGAGGTAATGACAATTTCATCTCTAAGATCTGTTAAATTTGACATTTATTGAACGATAGCGGTTTTATAATACGAATAAATTTTTCGCAATAAGGTGCATATAGTGGTCGTAAGAAAAGACAAAAGCTACCATTGACCTTTATAGTTTGACTGATGCTTTTTCGATCATGGTCTTCCCCTTAAATTTTGTAGAGGACAGTATCACTTTAATTATCTTGGCCTAATTTCCTAAAGCCTCTCATTCGTACGCTAAAAGAAAGATTTCTATTTTTTATGTATAAGAATTCAGGGAATGCAAATTTATTCAAAATTCGTTCACAATTAAAGTCGGCTAAACAGATATTCCTTTGAGATTTCTGTATTTTGAAAACAAATTTACGATTTCAGTTCTTTGTCTTTACTTGTTTCCATGTTTTTTGTTTTTTTTTTTATATATATATCAATACTGTATGATCAATTCCAAGAATTATTTTAGTTCCCCGGTACATCCATTTATAACAAGCTCCAAATACTGCTACAATTTTAATGTGGTTTCAGGAGAATCTTCATATCTCATTCTTTTGTTACTCTCTATATATTCATCCACTATGTAAACAAACATCAGTGAAAGAAAGAGGCTGAGAGCTAACACGTGCTCCGTGAGGAACGTTGTCATTCCTTTTACTGACATATCTAGAGAGTCTAGTGTTGCCACGAGACAAGACGAGATTTCTGGCTGTGTCGTCTCGTCTCATATCGAATGGTTCTGTCTCGTCTCGTGGCAACACCAGAAAGGCTGAGGCCCACAAAAAGAGCTGTTATACCAAGTGGTTAAAATTACAACTTTTAACCAAGTTTTGTTTGGTAACACAACACACAACACGACTGCAATCTTCCAGCAACGGCTGCTTAGATTCGACTGAACCAGTAATTACTTCGATAGGAACATTTGTCAATACCGTCAGTACAGTCGAAAGGCAAGATTTCCCCATTTATTCTGATATCCTTTTTTCAGAACCCCTGGCGCCACTTCAACAAATAAGGAGGCCTATGTAACTTTCCCATTTAAAAAATGGTTTAGCTTCGAATAACATCATAAAACAATAAAAAAGATAAATTTTGTTGTCAAATCAGCATCTTTTCAAAACTCAGTATCGAGAAAGGCTGACACGTTTCTGTCTTGGTTCGGAACGAGAAAGACAATGAAACAATAGTTAGTTACTGATAAAATTACCACTTCTACTTGTACTTCTATAACAGGATTTTTATACGTAGATATCTCCACCAGCCCCCGGAATAAAATCTTCTGAAACACTGATCTCAATGAACGCTTTACATTTGTATTTGAATCTGGAGCACTATCACAAAATAATTAAACTTGAATCGATTGAAAAATGGAAGTGAAAGCTCTTTGTAAGAATCATTTTTAAAAAATTCTTTAGGTATTCCCTGTTCTTTGTAGGATTTGAAACATTGAATCATTTGGATCATTTGAAATAATAAAAGATGGTATACATTTCGAAGGCAAATAATTTATTCCGAGTTAATAAATTTTTAAGCAAATTCAGAAACTGTGTTTGTATTTTTCGAGACACGAGACGAGACACTTCACAAAAAGTTTCGTATTGTATCGTGTCTCGCTTCAAAGAGTCGAGTCCCGTCTCGTTGGAACACTAAGAGAGTCTTACGCATTCTCTTTCCAAGAAAGTGAAACTTGAAAAGCACATTCAGTCAATTGTTATCATAGAATATACTATGGGCATAGCCACTGATGTGTAGAAGGTGACACAGGCGGAATTTGTTCTTATGGAGCCCTTGGCGAGTTGGAGCTGTGGGGCTCTATTATTTGGATTGGAAACATTGGTTCAAAATATTTTACATTTAGCATACATATATACACACACACACATATATACATACACACACACACACACATACACACACACACACGTACATGTGTGTTACATATACTTTAATTAATGTGTGGACCTGCGGACAAGGTATAGTTCGCCCGCCCAAAAAACCGCCTCTGGGGGGTGGGTTCGAAGCGCACTCCTGAAACATAGAATTATACTAATCGTAATTTTCTGAGATAGACTACCCCCCGAGGAATAAGTAAATAAATAAATAAATAAAAATAGTTTCGTAATGTTTATCTTCCGTATACGAGTAATTGAAAAATTTTAGTGTCTCAACAATGAGAGCTGTATACAGGTGATTCTGGCCCAAAATTTCGGTTCTTTTAAGAATTTTTATCTATTATCTACTCCCTTGGAGTAACTGTTGCTCTGTATTTTCATGGGCTTGCAACCGTCAGAATGAATATCCTGGCTGCTTTCCCAGCTACCCATTCAGCATGCAATAGATACATGCAATAACAATCAAATCCCACACAAACTACTCTACCCATCAAATATTTTAACATGGAAAATTCTTTTACGCAACGTATTTCGTTTGTTTAAAATGGAATAGACCTAAATACAACTTTTTTTTAATGTTCTTCTGGAAATTCGATAGCGAGATCGCTCACATCAAAAAATGAGATAATTAGTGCTCTGACAATCTGGTAAAAATACAACATGCCATATATACACATTACTGTGATTACATTGCTATTTATTCAATGATTATTTTGCTTAGAGCTTTCTTACTCTCCACGGTACTCTTCAAGAGTATATAATTACTCTTCACTTATGTCGCGAAAAAATATTCAGCTTGCAAATTTATTTCGAGAACTTCTCATTCCCTAATACATGTTTATTCTCTGAATTTGTACGTACAGCCGACAAACTTACATAGAATCTCAACAGAGTTCAAATGTGAGGTGTCTGCTGGGAAGCACAGGTCAGTTGTATGGGAGGGGCTTTTAGAGTGCAATTCTAGGAACACTGTGGGCTTTTAGAGTGTAATTCTAGGAACGCTGTAGGGGGCCATCCCGCTCCACCTGAGACAAAAAAAATCTGGAGGCACACAACTAGTTCACACTGGCTATAAACAAGTTCTGGCGCAACAAAGTTCTGAATGAAATATATATATATATATATATATATATATATATATATATATATATATATATATATATATATATATATATATATTTACTATTCCATTTTCCGAACAATAACATTTACCGATGACCTGTTAGCCCCTCCACCACAGCCACCATGAAAACAAATTCAATCGGAATTTGTCCAGCTCGTTTGATCACGAATAATTATCATTTGATCCCAACGCATACTGATGTATTACACACAATTTGGCTAGAGCTTGTTAGCCCTTGATAATCGACATGTATCATTCCATAGATATTTCAATCGTAAATAGGTAAGCAAAGTTTGCTTAGTTTCTGGTAGCAAGTATGGAAAATAGTTTACTGTTTATTTAAAAACGGAGGCCTCCAACAATAAAACTAACAATAATATGAGAAATCGACATGTACCACTCTAGATATCTGAATTGTAAATATGACAAGTTTGGTCAGCTTCTGGTAAAAAGTATGGAAAATAAAGTGAATCGTTTATTTAACAATGGTAGTCTCCAACAACGTAACTAAAACAATATGTGAAATCGACATGAACCATAGGATAGATATTTCAATCTTACATAGGTAAGCAAAGTTTGGTCAGTTTCTGGTAGAAAGTATGACAGATAAAGTTTATTGTTTATTTAACAATGGTGGCCTCTAACAATGCAACTAACAACAACAAGTGAAATCGACAAGTACCATTTCATAGATATCTAAATCGTAAAGGAGTGTGCTAAGTTTGGTTAATCTGTGGTAAAAAGTATGGCAGATAAAGTTGATTGTTTATTTAACAATGGAGAAATCCAACAATTATTTATTGAACAATTGTGGCCTTAAACGATAAAACTAACAATAATATGTGAAATCGACAAGTACCATTCCCTAGATATCTCAGTGGTAATCCGATTGGTGTGCCAAGTTTGGTCAGTTTCTGGTACAAAATATAGCAAATAAAGTTGATTCTTTATTTAACAATGGTGGCCTCCAACAATGAAACTAAGAACAATATGTGAAATCAACACGTACTATTTCCTACATATTTCAATCTTAAATGGGTGTGCAAAGTTTGGTTAGTCTGTGGTAGAAAGTATGGCAGATAAAGTTGATCGTTTATTTCACAATGCAGAAATCCAAGGATTGTGTATTTAACAATGGTGGTCTTCAACAATGAAGCTAACAACAATATGAGAAATCGACACATATCTTTCCCTAGATATTTCAATCTTAAATGAGTGTGTAAGGTTTGGTCTGTTTCTGCTAGAAAGTATGGCAGATAAAGTTGATTCTTTATTTAATAATGGTGGCCTCTAACAATGAAATTAACAACAATAAGTGAAATCGACACGTACTGTTCCATAGATGTCTCAATTGTAAATGAGTGCGCCAAATTTGGTTAGTTGTGGTAGAAAGAGTGTAAGATAAAGTTGATTGTTTAGGTAACAATTTAGAAATTCAACGATTGTTTATTTAACAATGATGGCCTTCAACAATGAAAGAACAACAATATGTGAAATCGACACATACCATTCCATAGATATCTCAATCGTTCATGAATGTGCAAAGTTTGCTTAGTTTGTGGTAGAAAGTATGGCAGATAAAGTTGATCGTTTATTTAACAATGGAGAAATCCAACGAATGTTTATTTAACAATGGTGATCTTTACAATGAAACTAACAACAATATGAGAAATCGACATATATGTTTCCCTAGATATTTCAATCTTAAATGTGTGTGCAAGGTATGGCCAATTTCTGGTAGAAAGTATGGCACATATAGTTGATTGTTTATTTAACAAACCTGGCCTCTAACAATGAAACTAACAACAATAAGTGAAATCGACACGTACCATTCCATAGATATCTCAATCCTAAATGAGTGTGCCAAGTTTGGTTAGTTTGTGGTTGAAAGTGTGGCAGATAAAGTTGATTGTTTATTTAACCATGGGGAAATCCAACGATTGTTTATTTAATATTGGTGGCCTCGAACAATGAAACTAAAAACAATATGTGAAATCGACTAGTAGATATCTCTGTGCAAATCCGATGGGTGTGCCAAATTTGGTCAGTTTGTTTTAGAAAGTATGGCAGATAAAGTTGATTGTTTATTTGAGAATAGTGGCCTTCAACAATGAAACTAACAACAATATGTGGAATCCACACGTATCATTCCCTAGATACTGCAATCTTAAATGGGTGTGCAAAGTTTCTTCATTTTCTCGTAGAAAGTACGAAAGATAAAGTTGATTGTTTACTTAACAACGGTGGCCTTCAACAATGAAACTAACAACAATATGTGAAATCGGCACGAACCATTCCATTGATATCTCAATCGTAAATGAGTGTGCCACGTTTGGTTAGTTTCTGGTAGAAAATATGGCAGACAAAAGTTGACTGTATACTTAACACTGGAGAAATCCAACGATTCTGTATTTAAAAATGGTGGCCATCAATAATGAAACTAACAACAACATGTGAAATCGACACATAGCATTCCGTAGATATTTCAACTTTCATGCGGTATGCAAAATTTGGTCAGTTTCTGGTAGAAAGTATGGCAGATATAGTTGATTGTTTATTTAAAAATGGCGGTCTCTAACAATAAAACTAACAACAATAAATGAAATCGACACGTACCATTCCATAGATATCTCAATCGTAAATAAGTATGCCACGTTTGGTTAGTTTGTAGTATAAAGTATGGCAGATAAAGTTGATAGTTTATTTAATAATGGAGAAATCCAACGATTGTTTTAAAATGGTGGCCTCGAACAGTGAAACTAACAACATGTGAAATCGATTGGTACCATTCAGTAGATATCTCTGTGGTAATCCGATGGGTGTGCCAAGTTTGATCAGTTTGTGTTAGAAAGTGTGTTAAATAAAGTTGACTGTTTACTTAACAATGTAGGCCTTCAGTAATGAAACTAACAAGAATATGTGGAATCGACACGTACTATTCTTTAGATATCTCAATCTTAAATGGATGTATAAAGTTTGGTCAGTTTGTGGTAGAAAGTACGGCAGAAAAAGTTGATTCTTTACTTAAAATTGTCTCCTCTAACAATGAAACTAACAACAATATGTGAAATCGACCCATACCATTCCATAGATATCTCAATCGTAAATGATTGTGCAAGTTTGGTTAGTTTGTGGAAGAAAGTGTGACAGAAAAACTTGATTGTTTATTTAACAATGGTGGCATCTAACAATGAAAGAACAATATGTGAAATCGACACGTACCATTCCTTAAATATTTCAATCTTAAATGCATGTGCAAAGTTTGGATAGTTTCTGGTAGAACGTGTGGCAGACAAAGTTGATTGTTTTTTTAAAAATGGTGGCCTCTAAGAATGAAAGTAACAACAATAAGTGAAATCGGCACGTACCGTTCCATCATCTCAATCGTAAATGATTGTGCAAGTTTGGTCAGTTTGTGGTAGAAAATATGGCAGATAAAGTTGATTGTTGTTTAATAATGAAGAAATCCAACGATTATGTATTTAACAATAGTGTCTTACAACAATGAAACTAACAACAATATGTGAAATCGACACATAGCATTCCCTAGATATTTCAACTTTAAATGGGTGTGCAAAGTTTGGTCAGTTTCTGGTAGAACGTATGGCCATTAATGTTGATTGTTTGTTTAACAATGGTGGCCTCTAACAATGAAACAAACAGCAATATGTGAAATCGACCCATACCATTCCATAGATATCTTAATCTTAAATGATTCTGCAAATTTTGGTTAGTTTGTGGTAGAAAGTGTGGCAGAAAAACTTGATTGTTTATTTAAGAATGGTGGCATCTAACAATGAAAGAACAACAATATGTGAAATCGACACATACCATTCCCTAGATACTTCAATCTTAAATGCGTGTGCAAAGTTTGGTCAGTTTCTGGTAGAAAGTGTGGCAGATAAAGTTGATTGTTTTTTAAAAATGGTGGCCTCTAAGAATGAAACTAACAACAATAAGTGAAATCGGCACGTACCGTTCCATCGACATCTCAATCGTAAATGATTGTGCAAGTTTGGTCAGTTTGTGGTAGAAAGTATGGCAGATAAAGTTGATTGTTTATTTAATAATGGAGAAATCCAACGATTGTTTAACAATGGTGGCCTCGAAGGATGAAGCTAACAACAATATGAGAAATTGATTGGTACCATTCAGTATATATCTCTGTGGTAATCCGATGGGTGCGCCAAGTTTGGTCAGTTTGTGTTAGAAAGTATGGCAGATGAAGATGATCGTTTATTTAACAATGTAGAAATCCAACGCTTGTGTATTTAACAATGATGGTCTTGAACAATGAAACTAACAACAATATGAGAAACCGACACATATCTTTCCCTAGATATTTCAATCTTAAATGAGTGTGCAAGGTTTTGTCAGTTTCTGGTAGAAAGTGTGGCAGATAAAGTTGATTCTTTATTTAACAATGATGTCCTCTAACAATGAAACTAACAACAATAAGTGAAATAGACACGTACGGTTCCATAGATGTCTCAATTGTAAATGAGTATGCCAAGTTTGGTTAGTTTGTAGTATAAAGTATGGCAGATAAAGTTAATTGTTTATTTAACAATGGAAAAATCCACCAATTGTTTGTTTAACAATGGTTTCCTCGAACAATGAAACCTGTCGAACATTCGACAGGTACCATTCGCTAGATATATCTGTGCTAATCGGATGGGTGTGCCAAGTTTGGTCAGTTTGTTTTAGAAAGTGTGGCACATAAAGTTTATTGTTTATTTAACAATGGTGGTCTTCAACAATGAAACTAACAACAATATGTGAAATCGACACGTACCATTCCCTAGATATTTCAATCTTAAATGGGTGTGTAAAGTTTGGTCAGTTTCTGGTAAAAAGTACGGCAGATAAAGTTGATTGTTTACTTAACAATGGTGGCCTCTAACAATGAAACTAATAACAATAAGTGAAATCGACACGTACCATTCCCTAGATTTTGTAACGTCCATTAACCAGATTATATCCGTTTTTGCTTAATTTTTGAATTGTTCATTTTATTTTTGATTGTTTTAATTTTATTAGTTGCATATGTTAACATTGGTGACGGTGGCGCCATCTACCGTTTTAGACACAAACTATTTGGACGTAATGAATAACCTTAAGTAAATGCTTCCATTACGCTTGGTTGATGCTTTGTCTTATTAGAATTTCAATTTAAATGGGTTCCCGCTAAAAAAAATGAACACTATTTTCTAATTTATGAAAAAGGTATCGTACTTTAAAGCTCAAATTTATTGACACTGTCACATAAAATCGTTTGGTAGTTTTTTTTTTTTTTTTTGTAATTAAAGAATTAAGAACATGACCTTTCTAACGGAAATTTTGAAGTTGGGTAGTCGAACTTCGTATAATATCTTGTAAACTCAAATTTGGTCCCTTTTGACGGTAGTTTATCATAATGTCGAGGTCGGTTAAGTAATTACAATGTAATTCCAAATGTTCTGCTGTTCACAATTGCGTTTGTTTCGTTCACACAGAATAGTATAGTGGATGGAGATCATGTTTTGACTCTCTTTTCGGAAGTCACGGTATGTCCTTCCCAGGAAAAATATAACATATTACAGCGCACATTTTGTATCTTCAGAAATGATAGCATCTTTACCGAGAACATAATGAATCATATATATACCCCTTCCACAATTTTTGCGGTGCTCAATTTGGATTTGAATTGCATTAGAAGTGCCACTGTTCATCTAAGCGACCTCAGAAACTGTAGACACAAAACTAATATCAGCTATTTTCGATCATTTGTAAATGTCGTTCCCCTCCTTTACATTACATCGTCAAAGTGATATGATAAAAATCATCTCATTTTTGAACTAGCTTGGAAATTTGATCGAGATCGGTCCAGTGGTTCAAGAGTTATTACGTTTTATTAATTTTTATATATCTCCCCCTCCAACCTCCTCTCCTAAGTTCCATTATCGAAGTGAATAGATAAATACGATTCCAGGCCTGAACCTCATCTATGTTGAAAATTTGATCGAGATCGATCAGGTGGTTCAAGAGTGAAGTCACATAAACCTTCACTTTTATTTTTATTCCTTTTACATATATCTCCCCCTCCCCTAAGTTCCACCGTAAAAATAAAATATCGAAAACATCCCAGGCCCGAACCTTATCTATGTTGAAAGTTTGATCGACATCGGTCTGGTAGTTCAAGAGTTATTAAGAAGTTTTATTTACTTTCATATATTTCCACCCTCCCTTCCCCCTCCGAAAGATCTATTGCAAAATGAAATGATAAAAATCTTGCCAGGTTTGAACTTCATATATGTTGAAAATTTGATTGAGATCGATTGGTCGGTTTAAGAGACTAAGAGTCACAAACATAGTCACTTTGAATTATATATATATATATATATATATATATATATATATATATATATATAACAGAAAAGCTTCAGAATATTACAAAGTTGTCCAAGACATATGTTATTACAACCAACTGCATTTTCTCACCGAAATCAAGAAGAAACCTGAGACCATCTCAGACGCCTGCGCCTATAACATCAAATACCTATGAAGTCCTTTCAAATCTACAGATGACACAGAAAAGGCTATGATTCCAAGCACTGAACTTGAGAAGGATGAGAAAATATATGATATGAAGATTACCTCGATGTGATCTAAACTTGCATATACATATAATGTATGACTGCCGTCTTAGTCTAGGCTATAAATTAAAAGAAGTAATCACTAAAGATTGCAGCAAGGAAGTTACTTTTTTTTATTCAAGAAAGGATACACAAAAGCTAAGTGTGAGCTTCAGGAAGATTACGAAGTCATGCAAATCTTTTGTTTCTACAACATACTACAATATGCCACCGAAATCAAGAAGAAATCTGAGACAATCAGAGCAATTATTCATCACTTTTCAATTAATACCAGCATTTAAGACATCACAACAGCACTCAAGGAGAAGGATTAACCAATTATCTTCCGTTTTACAATTACGATCCCAAAATCGTGAAGGCCGGAAAGGGAAAGTCACCATCCCACTATTCTTGATTACATTGAAGAAGACTCTACATGCGACCAGAATCTTCAAAGAAACTTACCGCTACACATGGAGGTTCGCATACAACCACTACAAAAGAAACATTACTTGAAATGCTTCAAATGCCTCTTAGCTGTTACACACTTGAACAATGACAAAAATTAAATTGAAATGTGGTTTTGATTATTACAATCCGTTAAATTCTATACTTTCTTTTAATAAAAATATCACAGGTTAAAAGTAAATGTTGCAACATTGCTTCATATGTAAAGTACAGTAAACTCTCAACTATCCGTCTTGCTATTATTTGGCCTTCGAAATATCCAGCCTAGTTCCAAAAAACAAAACAAGAGAGTATCAATACTCAAACTTGAAGTAGTGCATCTATAACTACTCGTTGCAATAGAGTAATAAGATCAAACATAGGACCTCCTCAGACGCAAAATTTATATCAAATAATCCATTGCTCGCTATCCTTTACTCTTTTTTCTTAAACGACGATAAAGGTTGAAACCAAACATCGTTTATTTTAACCACTTTCGGTTTAAGTAGAGAGTTAAGGAAGAAGATAGAACCTATTTTTCGGAAGCTGAGTCGTTTGAAAAAAAAAAAAAAAACTCGATATCTCTTACAGTTTTAGATCTAAGGAAATCTGAAACCAGAAGTATTAGTAAATTTAATTACTCGTAGTTTCCATATAATGATTTAAGTTGTGATTATATTAACAGACTTGAGAAGTTGTATTCATTTCAGAAACAGTTTGTGGGTAACTATTATTATTTTTGTTCTATTTTGATAAATTTTGAAACGGTTTGAACAGAGGTTTAATTGCAAACTGAATCGGTTGCAAACAATTGTATCTCGATATCTCTCACCGCTTTCGTTCCATACAAATCAGTATTGAAACAGGAAGCAATAGTAAATTTGAACCACTTCCCGTATTAATAAGGTATTGTCGGTAGTTATGTTATATTGTCTTCAGGTACAGTCATTTGTAAACCACCGTTTCTCGCTATCTGTTACAATTTTCGTTCTATCGCGATTAACGTTGAAACCGTAAGTAGCAAATTTTAACCACTTCGTGTTTGGATAGAGCTTGAACAAAGAGGAATAAACATGCTTTTGGGACACTGACTCAGCTGCAAAGATGCCCCCTTTTGGTATCCTTATACCATTTTTGTTCTACAAAAATCAGTTTTGGAACTGAAAGTAGTAGTAAATTTGAACCACTTACGCTTTTGGTGGAGTGTTGTGGATAGTTATGATATGTTGTTTTGTGATGGTGAATCTTTTAAGTTAAACTGCTTCTAGCTATCTGTTATCTATTTCGTTCTATGGCGATAATTGTCGAAACCGGTATTGAAACTGGAAATAATAATAAATTTGAACTACTTCCGATATTGGTAGTGCTGTGGATAATCATTGTATGTCAAGAGACGCTGAATCAATTGCAAAAAAAAAAAAGAAAAAAAAAGAAAAAAAGAAAAGAAAGAAAAAAAGACGCTTCTCGCTATCTGTTACCGTTTTTATTCTAACGCGATAAACGTTGAAACCGAAAATGCTTAATTTGATCCACTTCCGGTTTCAATAGAGAGTTACCAGGGGACTCGGAAGCTATTATTTCGATATTTAATTGATTGTAGAGAAAAGCATCTAGATATCTCTTACAATAGAAGGATGGAAAATAATACTTATGCTTACAATAGTTTGGAAGTCTAAAAAGAGAGAATAGCTCCGTAGTAAAATTAGGAATATGTTTAAAAAATTTAGTTTTAGGACATTCGCTTACGTCTACTTCAACTCTGTCTCGACTACATGTTTCAATCGATCGTGATGTCCTGATCTTTTAATTTACAGAAGCTTCTGTTAACTAAAAGAAATTTTTAAAAAATTAAAAGAAACGAAAATTCCAAGAATTCTGAAATCCTTTTGATATGTCCTGCAAGGGTATCGGACTGTAATGTATAAAAAGGGATAGAGGACTGTTGAGACATGTAAGTGTTTATTAAAATATAATTAGAAGTAGTGCAACATACCTCGTAAACTGCAATTGAGTGTAGCATGCTTTTCGACACCGAGGGCATATGAGATGCATACTCAGAGCTCATCGTGAAATCCGAAGCACATGGCGTCTCACCGCGAATTTTAGTATTTGCTTTTTTATATTTTAATATAATTTTGTATTTTTAAAAATATATTTGTATATTTCACCTGTTGAAACTTTTTCTTAAATGAAACTACTCACATTTTCAATTAAAATGTTCAATTTTACTATGTGAAACGGTATACTGTATGTATAAAGGCAACCAACAAAGTTCTGTCGCTTTTTGTGGCGGTCTGTGTTCAATTGGCCCTTGCACCGTGAGTTGAATGCGAATGGAGATAAGGCGAAGGTCAGTTATTGTTGTGGGTATATCCAATATACTACCTGCTTGTGGCGTAAAGGCAGAGTGAACATGGGACCTCCACAGAGCGTCATAAGGACGTGTATGCTGTACGAGTTGAAACTGGGGTCAAATGCCGCTGCAGCGGGGTGGAAGATATACCAGGCCTTTGGTGAGGGTGTCGTGAATGCGGACAATACAACGGTGGTTTTACAACTTTAAGGACGGTGACGAAACAATTGAAGACGCACCACGCGCTGGGAAGACAAGCACATATACAAAATAAAGATCTTTAGGCAGCAATTGAGGCGAACAGTGGCCAGACATGTGACGAACTGGGATTACAATTCGGTATGAGTGAACAGTCCTTTCGACAGCACATCCATCAACTTGGAAAACACTACAAGTTGGTTCGATAATTTGACTCTGGGCTAGAAGGCAACGCGAGCAGACACCTGTGTTTCTTTGCTGTTTTGTATGAGAAAGGAGCAATTTCTGGACAGTATCTTTACATGTGATGAGAAGTGGGTCTTGTACGAAGCTCCACGACGCCGTCATCATTGGTTAGCATCCCATGAACCCGTTCCAAAACAGTTGAAACCATCACTGCACAGGAAGGTCTTATTTTGTGCTTGGTAGACTTCTTGCGGAATCGTTCATCCGGAACTGCTGCCAGCTGGACAGAACATCAATACAAATGTGTATTGTCAGCGGTTGAGCTGTGTTCAAGAAAAATTCAAAAATCTGGAGCCAAAACTTCTGAATCGCAAATAGGTCATCCTGTTACAGGACATCACTAAGCCTAATTTGCTAGAATAACCCGGGACACCATTCTACGACCTAGATGGTTAACACTATTGAATCCGCCATACTCCCCGGACATTGCACCGTCCGATCATCACCTGTTCGATTCCTTGGACAACCATCTTAGAGGACGCCAGTTCAATTCCATAGTAGAGATGCAAAATGCACTCGATACCTTTTTTGCTTCACGGCCCATTAAGTTCTACCAAGATGGATTCCATGGCGTTCCTGAACGTTTTCAGATGGTCGTCGATGCTAAAAGGGGACTATTCTTTATCTTCCAGGTACGTCTTAGATGACATATCGATTTTCAAAGGTGGTGGTTGAAAAGCAACAGAACTTTCTTGGTTACCTTTATACATTCTGAATATCACATACCTTCCTTTTTCGTCTCCGAAAACTCTGGTAACCCTTAAACTCTGGCAGAGTTTAAAAAAAAGGAAATCAGAACGATGAACAGTGCGTAAAAAAAACCGATAAAACTCCTCGGACGTCAAATAATATTCCGCACGATATGAGACGCTGTTGCTTCTTATTCCTAAAGCAACTTAGCGTAAAGGAAATCTGAAGACAATGAAGCTGTACCTTTTTATTCAGTAAATAGCTATAAGTAGGTATTTAAATAAATACTTCCTTTACGCTTGGTTGATGTTTTGTCTTATTAGGGTATCAATTTAAATGGGTTCCCGCTATAAAAGTTTAAACACTGTTTTCTAATTTATGAAAAAGGTATCGTACTTTAAAGTTCAAATTAATTAACACTGCCACATAAAATCATTTGGTAGGTTTTTTTCTGTTATTGAAGAATTAAAAACATGGCATTTCTAACGGAAGTTTTGCAGCTGGGTAGTTGAACTTCGTATAATATCTTGTCAACTCCAAATTTGGTCACTTTTGGCAGTAGTTTAGCATAATGTGGAAGTCGGTTATGTAATTACAACCTGATTCCAAATGTTCTGCTATTCACAATTGCGTTTGTTTCATTCACACAGAATCGTGTAGTGGATGGAGATCGTGTTTTGACTCTTAGGAAGTCACGGTATGTCCTTCCCAGGAAAAATATAACATATTACAGCGCACTTTTTGTATCTTCATAGATGATAACATCTTTACCGAGAACTTAATGAATATTTTTTTAAGAACAGTTTTCATTTAAGTAGCACTTAACTTTATGTAATGTTTCGTATAAACCGCTGCTCGAATCATTTAATCGTTTCGTGCAAAGTTAAAGCTCTCCTGGCGTTCACTTCGTCTATCTACTTATCTCATTGGGGGTAGCTGTCTGCAGGCCCGTATCCATGGGGATCTAGGGAGACCACCCCCTTCCTAATTTTTAACTGGACCCCTTATCATTTTCACAATAGGCTTGAAAATGAACTATAATATGGTTGGATCGGGCCCCCCTAACTTCTACACCCCCCCTACATTTGTGTGCTGGGTACCGGCCTGACTGTCAGTACATAGCGGTCTCTCAACTTATCAGAAGTTTAGCGAGCAATTATTTTATTGCTCCACTTCAAAATGTAATAATAGGTATATGCTTTGGCTAAATAAACTAGTGATTGAGTACTATTGAGTAAATCAAATTACTCCTCATTGGTTTAATTATAACGTGAAAAAATATTTTTGAATCCCACGACAACTTTAATGCTAACTAACCAGGTATTTCTTCCATTATAGAATTAACTCCAAACGATTTTGTATACAAATATATCCAGTACTCACCATTACTATTAATACAATAAAGTGTGTGTGTCGGTCATCAGATTTTTCTATAGAAATGAGGGACCTAAAATCTCCAATTTTGGTATAAGGATAGATTTCCCCAGATGTAATCATGTTAGAAGCCTATTTTGTTTTGATTTCGGTATTTGTTTAATTGTAAGGGGGTTAAAATGTATGTATCGAAGAAGAATATAAATAACAGGATGCCAGATGTTATTGTGAAATTCATAGTTTTCATGGCTTCTGAGATCAATACTATCACTCCCGACGCAGTTCAAGTCCAACTTTACACCCCCTTCGTCATGGGATGTTGAATGTGAGAAAAGAAAAAAAAACATCTCCATTAAAAGCGATATTAGTTTCGAGTCCATAGTTTGTGTGATTGGAAATGTGATTGGTGACAGTTGTTCTTCGGTATTTATTTATGTTTTATTTCTATTGACTAGGATGTTGCTCTTCTTTATTATTCATTTCACTAATTTCTTTACCTTTAAATAAATTAATATTGAATACATCTTATACAGTATTGAATACATCTTCTTTTCCCCGAGAAAGAACGAATATTTCAAGTAGCTTATAATATAGAATCAGTTAACTTCGGTTCCTGTTATAAAAGTATAGAGTCCCAACCTAGTTCACTATATACACAAGGAAGATTCTAACAAATTTCAGAATCACCTAAAAGGAGAACTACAAATCCTTTCAGAAAGAGATATTTGTATTATACCTTGCATCTTCTAAGTCAGTGGTTCTCAACCGGTGTGTCACGAAATGTTAGAATTAAAAGTATGATGCATTGAATAATTAGTTATATTCAATTTTGAGACTTACTGTATTCAACACGTCTCCAGTCAAGGTAGCAACAATTCATAATATTAGATAGAATCACTACCTCATTCAAACATAAAGTCTTAAAATACTATATTTTATACTATTGTTAATAAAAGAAATCAAATGAATGTGTCGGGATGTCGTGGACATTGCATATACTGTGTCATCAGCCAAAAAAGGTTCAGAACCACTGTTCTAAGTTAAGGATACTGATATGTTTCGTGAGAATTTTTCTGCAGATAAATCACTCAAGGTGTAATGGTTAAAACAAACTTGCAGCACGGCACGTTATTAAGTTCTTGCATTCTCCAGAGAAAATTTCCAAAACAAATTTACAGGAAATGAAGGCACATTATGGGCATGAAAGCCCATCCTATGAGGCGGTGTCCATGTAGAAATGACAATTTCAAACTGAACACATATTCACTTAGTATACCTCTAGAACTGGAAGACTATCTCACATATGATGCAGTCATGAAGGATGCTAGAAGACAGAACGATAAGCATTGAAAGTGTTTCTGAAGTTATTCGCTTGGAATATAAGTTTATAAGCAGCTATATCTCCAGTAAATTTCAACACGGTGGGTGTCACGGCTGTCTACCCATTTCCAGAACAGAGTTTGAGAAGATGCGTGAAGGGGAATGTTGGAGCGCTTTGAGCATAATGAAGTGACATTTTTGGGCCAACTAACCAGAATAGATGGATGATGGATGGATCCAGAAACAAAGAAAATTAACAAGTAGCGGAAATATCCCCTTCTTACCCGTAAAAGAGCAAATCTACAATAAATCTTCCGTCAAGTGTTCTGGGAATGTGACAAACTCATGATGAAACACAATTGCCAGAGGGGTCAAGAGTATTTTCATCCTTTACCTGGGCTAATAGGTAGTGAAGATTAAATGTTCAGGAATACACCGCAAGAAGATACTCCAATTGGCAGAGAGTGCGCCAGCTGATTTAACCAATTCGTCTTTACCGAAAGCAGTGCAATTAGACTTTACTTTCCATATTTACCGAACCTAGCACAAATAGTTTTAAAAAAGAAAGGAAATGAAACGTCCACTTAAAGGACGCACTTTAGACAGTTGGGTTTATAAAATTTCTGAAGTAGAAATGTGGCTTGAATCCCAAAGCAGACTTATAAAATAAACTATTTACTCAAGGCAAAGGTCCGCTGGCAAAACATTGCCACGAAGCACGGCGACTAGGTAGGAAAAAATAATGCTATCGTAGTCTAAAATAATATGCACAGTTTTCTTGCAGTTTATTGCACAACCTTTTGTTACCGTTTCGTATAAATAGTGTCTCTCACAACAGAGAGGCACAATTTTCGTGACAAAACATGAGAGAAACAAAGTTACTGTCATATAAGCATTTGTGGTTTTCGGGACGATACAGCGTTTTCACAGCAACATTTCTCAACGATACACCATCGACGTTTTTCTTTCTTGAAATATATACCTTAATATAATTACCAAGGGTGGTTAATTGAGTCAATCTCTTACAATCATAACGGATAACGGAGAGTTTAATGCAGCCATACATATGTTACAGTTAAAATAATTTATTGTTATATACATAATATAACAACAGATATCTACGAATGACTTAATATCCTCTCTCCCTCCAACCAATTGGAATGGTCTCCTTTCCACTATCTGTACCCCCGACCAAGGGCGCAGATTTCTCTGTAAATTTGAGGGGGATGTATTCACATGCAAAATGTATATATATGAGGATTTAAGACAAATTGCATTCAAATTATGTCAAATATTGTATATTCATAAATATAATATTGGGATCTCTCATGAGCTTTGGGGGGCCCAGACCCCCCTGGCTGCACTCTCAGGATCGGCGCCCTTGCCACCGACCTTTCCGTAGAACCAGTCCACCTTTTGGTAATTACTAGAGCAATCCAAAAGCATAAAAAGTATAACAGCAATTTACATATATGGTTGGTATGTACCTTGAACATGGTTGTGGTTGCCTAAGGATCCAGAAGAAACTAATTTGAAAAGCAAAATAAAGCATAATTTTAGAAAATAAAGCATAAAGCATAATTTAAAATATATATCACATTTTTTTTTACAAAAATCCCTTTAACTACAAGTTTAACATACTGTATTATTATTTAAAAAAAACCCAATATTTATAATGCAAAATCATTGAGAACATAACAATGCAACAATGAAAAGCTTATTTTTATTTCTGTAAACTTTTTGGTGTAATGTGAGGAAGTGACATTTTTTACTTTCCCTTTCTGTATATATGCACCTCTAAGGCGCACACAAGTGATTTAAAAACTGTCTCGAGTAAAGTATCTCTTTACAGTGCATTAAGTAAAAAGTTCATTAAATAGTAAAGGAACTGGTTGCATAAAATATTAATAAATAGGTCAAGATATTTAGAATATTTAATGTATAATAAATATTATAGATTAAACACGATTAATGTAAAACAATGATTGAAATTAATTATAAAGCATTATTTGGAGAAACTAAAGTATAATTAAACAAAAAATAAATAAGCATAATTAAATTTTACAACACGTACTGCATCCTATGAAGAAAAAAAAATATAGTTGTTTGTAATTGTTAAATCATACTATTATCCATATACATACAAATTAAAGTAATGTTGTTTTATAGCTAACTTTTCCTAGGTCGTTGCTCAAATTTAGATTATTTTTGATAGGTGAATGAATCATGTCCTATCTTAGGAATTTGTTATGTTACTATGATCGAAATGTGCATCCTAGGGCGGGAGTCAAAATTTATGTGAAAACGTTTAGTATTTCACACTTTATTTCAATTTTGGAATATGAAAGACAGTAAATAAACTCCTTATTAAAATTTAGAAAACTCGTTTTCCAGAGTTTTTAAAAATCACCATTTTGAGAGGGTGATTAAGAGGGACATCCATATGCATGTATGTGTACATATGTGTGTATGTTTCAACACAACTCTTGATCTTCTAGAGCATCTTCAACTAAATTTGTGACAAATATGTCTTATAATGTAGATAAAATGTTGGTAGGGGTAAGATACTACTATCAGCTATATTAGAGTGGGAAGGGGACGTAAGGAAGAATATAAAATGGAATATATCATTGCCGATTCTGTAGCTTTCGCGATCGCTAATCTCATTAGTGATATACTCGATGACGTTTAAGCTCAAGTTTAGAGACGAAGGGACAACTCAGATGACTGATCCGTTATTTATTGCGTTCAATTCTTTTATAATTGTAATGAACCTTTTCTTCCCGTGCATTGCTTTTGGCTTGGAAATCGACTGAGGGCGTTGCTCTTCCTTATGTATTTCACTTTTTTTTTTTTTTTTTTTTTTACTTTCAACTATTTTGCATAAATGTTACTCTTCACGTGCGAAAACGAACATTTCTGCTAGCCAATACCGTATCAACAAGGTATATACTTCTATATGAATATAGTAGGTCCAAAATATGAAATTTAACATCAGAAGATACACTAACATAGCCTACCCCATCAGGATCCTGCCGCCTATAGTCGGACAATTTGTGCATGCCGACCAGATGCCGCGGTCGGATTGCCGGCGCCGGACACCGGCGTCTTTCCGCTCGATTTTCGACCGCGACGAGCAAAAAGAGATTCGTTCACCAATAGAAAACAAAGAGAGTTAGAAGGTAATTTGTTGCTTTAAAATACGAATTAGGGCTTATATTTCCCTCGTATAAAGCTTTCTCGAAACAGTCGGCAGACAGTCGGACGACGACTGCAAAAAGAGACTGCCGGCAATTTCTTGAAAAGCGACGTCGGCACGACGTCGGCGAAAGTTGCAAGAACGCGTACCAGCGGCAAAGAGTCGAATTTTGGAAAATGAATAGAGCCTGTATCTTCTTTAATGATGAAGTAAAAATTGAAACTGTCCGAAGGTTTTTCTTGTGGGTGGGCACTAATTCCATAAAATATGTCTTGTGAAAACGGAGTCGGCAGAAAGTCGGCATACAGCGGACGGAACGACAGCGTCAAAGGATGGTTGTAAAGACGTCGAAACGTTGACGGCGTGCCGACCACGAAAAAGGTAAATGCATGAAAAGAAATGTAGTAAAGGGACTGCACGTAAAGGGTATATGAGAAGTAAATACTTAAAATAAATGACAAGTACGAGAGGATCCTTGACAAACATTTTGCAAGGAGACGGCAAACAGCGGACGGCGACCGCGGCAAATATTGTCGGAAAGACGCCGAAACGTTGGCGGCGTGCCGACAAGTAAAGGAGCCGAAAGAAGGTCGGCAAACAGCGGATGGACCGACCTTGAAAAGATGCTCGGACAGGCGCCGAGCCGCCTTTGCCGCTGAAGAGCCTGATTGCAGAAATCGTAGTCTGGTTGCGCTGCCTGTATGTTCGGTTCGCGTTCTTCATTTGTCACATTGTGATGCAGTGTGGGTAAAGTCCTTCAAAAAAAATTCGTTGAGATAAGTTTACAAATGGGAAAAATAATGTTTATCATAAAAATATTCATTCATTGGAACTGTACGCAGTTGCTGGTTAAGCAAATACGTACCACGAAAACATGAAATGAGAGAGTGGTGAGTTAATTTAATATTATTCATATACATTTGCATATATTATTGCACTTATTATGCATATACATGGGGTGAGTTAATTTAATATTATGTATATACATTTGAAATTGTCATGAATTTTATATGTTGTGTTACATATGTTAATTGCTGCTGCGCATGAAAAAGATTCGGTTATAGTATGTTCCCGCGCACTGGCGTTTCTGGCATATAAATTTTTTTGGGGGGGGGGTATCAAAGAAAGTAATTTAAATGGTACTACCTAGCCCAACCTGTGTATTAACTTCGATTCTATTTGTTGCCTTGCTGCTTACCTTCACGAACCCCCTAAGGTATATCGGCAAGTCATTACTTTAGGCAAGGCAGTGACAATAATCAAGTCATCTGAACTGGTTCCCGCAATTATAGTTACAGTTCCCAAGAAGGAAAGACAGAAAACAAAGTGCCCTGCGGGGCTCTAACCCGCCTTCACTCGCTAACGCTCGTTCGGCAATACTATGTACTGACAGGATATCATTGCCTTGCCCAAAGTAAAGAGTTACCGGTATATCAAGAACTCGCTTACAATTGTAGGGTCCGCGCTGGCTCAGTGGTAGAACGTTCACCTCTGGTACTTGGGGTCCCGGGTTCGATCCCAGCCATCGCCATGTGAACTTTGTGATGGACAAACACTGTCTGCGTGGGTTTCCTCGGGGTTCTCCCGTTTATTTACACTTTCTCCATTCCACCATTTCATTCATTACTCATCATCACCGGCATAACCGTTGGACAAAAAACTTAAAGGTTTCACTTAATTTTTATTTACAAAACGAGGGACAGTTAAGAAACTGTAGTACATTATTTTCTTCTTGAAATTGCAAAAGTTTACATGTCTTAGTTTTTAAGATAAGTGTCTTCTAACTCAACGCCAATGTATTTCTGCACAGTGTACGAAAGCTGTATTTTATGTTTACAACTGAAGCGCTACTAGTATGAAACCATAAAAAGTGATATTGAAAAATGTATGATTACCAAAGCCCATATGTTTGCACTACCCTCGCTTACGCGTATACCCACCGTCGCTGACGCACTTGTTCCCTTCGGACACACCCCCGCGCTACCGCGCGGGCCCATCAGCGTTGCCCTGCTCTGACTCAGTTATATAGAATTCGTGCTCTTTAGTGGCCAACTAGCACCTGGTGCTAAATTATCTTAGAGAAACGTGGACAATTTCTCATAATGCTTGTGCCATGACAAGGTTTGTGTTCCTTTAGTATTCTCTAGTATTTAGTGTATCTTTAGTAACCTAATAAGATCCACTAGATTATATACTGCAGGACTTGTTTCACATGTGAGCGAAAACTTCCAATTAAAAAAAAAAAAAAAAAAAAAAAAAAAACAGGAGAAATGAGGTAGTGGTTAAACGCTCTTGTGTACAGGTTTACTTGTGGCGCAATACTAAAAAAAAATGAAAAATTATAATTCTTTCACCAGTTTCTTTTTTATTGTCCCCTAGTCGGTTTCAAATGGGCGGAATATATTTTACTTGGCATAAATAAAATTCCTCTAGAAGTAATTGTTGAAAAATTATAATTCTTTTACGATTTGCGTATAAATAAGGCTTTCAGATGTCTAGCATAAAAACAGCGCAAAAAAGCACAAAACAATCTGTGCTGGGTGGCCACTAAATAGCACAAATGCTATCGAACCGAGTCAGATAGGGCGAAGATGGTGGGCCCGCGCTGGAATACGTCCGAAGGGAGCAGGCACGTCTGCTATAGTGTGTATGCGGAGAAGTGAGGGTAGTGGAAGGAAGTGCGTTTTGAGAATAATACAAGTTTCAACAACACTTGTTGTTGTTTCATACTAGTAACTCTCCACTTGTAAACAAAATACAGGTTCTGCACGCTGTGCAGAAATATGATGCCGGTGTACACGGTGCAGAAATAAGCCGCCCGTGGAAAATAACACCTAATAGAGCCATTTTTCATATGCACTCATTTGTTTTATTCGTCGTAAAGCACTTGTAATGGTTTAACATTAGTAAACGTAAGATACAGTTGTATTACATTGTATGTAATTAAGTTACCTGTAGAAATTCGTTCCTTATAATCATGTCTTTTCATGGAAAGTATTGAATTTTACCTGTAAATCTTCCAAAATGTAGTGCACCAAAACTACACCTGCACCAGACTGTCTTATTTTGATTTTTTGCTGGCCGCGGTGGCTCAGTGGTAGAGCGTTCATCTCTGGTGCATGGGATTCCTGGTTCAAACCCTGCTCCTGTCAAGTGAACTTTGTGGTGGACAAACACCGTGTGCGTGGGTTTTCTCGGGATTCTCCCGTTTCCTCCCACTTTCTTCATTCCACCATTTTCATTCATCTCTCATCATCACCGTCTCCTTTAGCCTAACCGGCATAACCGTGGGACGTAAAACTCAAATATTTCATTTTCATTTTCCGAGTGTTAACCCTTTCTCCTGACACTGTTTCACGATGTGTAGGTACAAAAACTTGGACATCGGAAGTTTGAAAAAATTTAACAATTTAACATTAACATCTGTAGAAAACCATTAGCGACTACTATTAAAACTTTTTTGAGGAGAAAAGCTCATCATGAACGAGGGTTTGAAATAACCCGGGCGTTTTTGAAAAAGCCAAACCCACCTGGGCCCATTTTTTCGGGTGTTTTTCGAGTTTAATTGGGTTTTTTCGGGTTTAATCGTTTTTTTCGAAATATTTCAATGTCTTTGGGGTAAAAGTGTTAAAATGTGATTTATATTTCAATATTGTCATTGTCACAACTTGCAACAATTTTCTACTCACTGCCGTTTTGAAAAAATGGCCGCCATTTTGATTATTTTTTTTTTTTTTACATTGGACCGCCGAGAAAATCTACACAGCAAATTTAGCATATCTTGTGCTTCTACCGTCAAAATTTCAACTTAAAAGACTGAAAATTGCGCTTCGTAGCGTAGATACTCGTTCATTTGACAAAATGGCCGCCATTTTGATATATTACGTTGGTATGCCGCCAAAATCTAAACAGGGAATTTAGAGTGTCTTGTGCTTGTACTCTGAAAATTTTAACTTAAAAGGCCGAAAGTTGAGTTGGTTTTGTGTTTAACGTCCCTTTCAGCAGCGAGGCTATATAAGACGGGACCTACTGATTAAGGTGGAATCCGAACCACGTGAGCTCTCTCCGGGAAGCAAACCCGGGTCACCCACGCCTAAGACGCGTACACTAACCGCTCAGCCATAAAGGAGCTCGGCAGACAAACGAACAAATGTAAAGTTATAGTTTTGTGATTTTTTTTTTTTTTTATAGCGTTTCTCAAAGTTATGTTCATTCGATTGAATTCTTATTACAGATGGTTTGTGTTTTAGATATGTTACTCAAATTGACTCCTAGGAGAACATAAAATGTATTTGTTTTGAAACTTTTATCATTTTCGCCCACCTGATCGATTTTACCTGTAGTTTATTTAAGTATATGTGCATTTTATTTGTTCCATTAACAAGGTTTTATTTTAAGATGTAATATTTTGTATTCAGCCGAATACAAAATTCTCAATTGCCAATACAATAGTGTCGCAAAACCCTGACGCGTATCGAAGTTCTATTTCAAAGTAATATAATGCTATCTTCACTAAATAAAATATTCTATTTTAATACATCTTTTTGTCTGGTGAGGGACTTAGGGATTTATTGTTTAACTTGCAGCTTCAAGGTAATGTTTCAAAGATTTCTCAAGAAACTCAAATTCCTACCATTGGATATACGGCAGGATTTCTTTTCTTTTCTGATTCTCGTTTGGGGTGGCGACCGTACTGTTGTAATAAAGATTAAGTAAAAGTTAACTGTTTCGACGTAATTGAATTCTTCATCAGTGACTATAGTTTTCATTACTCTTACAGGTTTTCTTGTAACATATAGCGTCTAACATATAGTGTTGAAGCCGGTTCATTGCAACAAGGTCTATTACACTGTGTAGTTTGGTTTGGTTTTGGTGTGATGAAGTATATTTTCTATTGTAACAAATATACGTGATGTGCCAACGCCGTACACATTGAAGAGTATATTTTACAAAGCATTATATTTGTTCTATTTTAGATAGTTCATTTATTTCTGGAAGCAAGGGGAAATGTTGCTCAAGAAATACAGAAGTGTTGCAATGGAAGAAGACCCACAGAGAGCAGTAGCGTAGCCAGGATGTGTGTTTGGTGGGGCAAGTGCTGTTATAGGTACATATGGAACAATTCCAAACAAAAAATATATAAACATAAAAATATATAAAAAATTACAAACATCAAACTACATTGTCGGATCTCTTTGGGGGCCCGGCCTCTCTGGGCCCCCCTTCCCTACGCCACTAACGGAGAGTATTGACAAAAATCATATGTACTAACATCCTTAAAGATATTTGTGAAGAGTGGTAGGATATATGTGGGACTACAGTTTTTTTTTTTTTTCCTTTTAGAACGGGTGAATTTCATTCAATCAGAACATTTGTAAAACATTTCCCATTTTAATGCGGTTTATTTCAAATCACACGGGAATTATGGTCATCACTTACCTTTGAAGCGAATATTGAGAATTACGGCTTTGAAATTGATTTTTGTTTTGCCAATATTACCTTAGTCTCCCTATCCCAGTTTTTGTCGTTAAATTCTTTTTTTATTATTACTTCATCTTTTCTATGCAGTGTTGTAAAATTTTCTGTATCTCTCTATATTCTCACAATCCTGATTCTGAGCTATTTAAATTCTACATTACTATTTCATAGGTTTGAAGTTTTCTTCAATTATAAAGACAACTGTTGTTTGATATTGTTCTTCACTTTTTTTTTTTTTTTTTTTTTTTTTGCGTGGAATCAGTTAAGAGAGAAAGTGTAATTATATTTCTCAGAGTACAAGCTCCTTAACGGTGAGGTTCAGTACCATCGCCTCCTTTCTTTTCTATCCCATTGATTTGTAGGGGAAGTATTCTTCCTTTTCTTTGAAATGAATAAAATTTTTGATGTTCTGATTTTACTGATTTCTTCTGAATATCTATTTAAATGTCCCTTGCTTTGTCAAAATGATCTTTTAGTATATATAAGTATATTATTATTTAAATTAGATGTCATTTATGAATATTAAAAACATACAACACAGAATTTTATTTCCACAAAGTAAGAGACATTTAAATAGACCTGAAGAAAAATAATAAAAAGTAAAACCCTTAAAATCTCAAAGAAACAGAGGAAGATTTCCTCGTATATATCAATGGGCTAAAAAAGAAAAATGGCTGAGTTATTCAAGACAAAATATGGATAGCAGGAATTCTTTAGAATAATATAGTGCTTTTTTGAACATTGTAATCACTTCATATATATTTGCTTTTCTGATTTTACATACTGTATGAAGGCTATCTGTGTTAAAACTCAATGTTATGGAATGCTACAAATTTCTGTTTAAAAAAAAAAAAAAAGTAGTAGTACATCCGAAGGTATATTACATATAACTTCTAAATGATGATAAGGTTCATTACATAGGCTAATGTATATAAGTTAATACGATGTGCATTGTATTTTGTTAATACAATTTGGTGTGTTTTTAGTGCTCATATAGACCAAAAAAATTGTGATCTTCCCTTCATTTATTCTCTTAAAGAATTCCTTTAAAACAAAGGATCTTTGCAAAGTATTATGTTAAAACACTTCATTTTTTATGTAAATGACTTCATTAACCTTTTTTCTCTATATAATGGGTATGCACTATGAGTATACTGTACATGTGGCTGTTTCATTTACGATATAAATTATTTTCTCACATTTTTCTGTTTCATTGTATACAATTAATGTATAAATCATATAGGAACGCATTAAATGAACAATTAGTTACCTACTTAATTGTTATTTTATCTTAATATGAATTCCACTTTTAAAGTGTATTTAAATAAATATTTAAGGCATAGAGTTAGAACTAACAGCTTAGTCGTTAGAACTTGTGTTTAGTGCATTTCAGTGTTTGGTTTCTACGAATATAGTCATGGGTGTAAGCAGACAAGTGATCGCTCCGGCCACTTTTTTTTTTTTTTTTTTTTTTTTTTTTTTTTTTTTAATACCAAAGTTACAACAAATGCAGAGACATTTTGGCTTGGCTGCTTGGATACACGTCTCTGTTTTCCATATATTGACAAACTAACATGGTTACTGTCCACCTTTTTCTTGTTTACTTTAACCTTTTTTTTTTTTTTTGCTTGTAGGCTCGGTTTGAATCTCTCCGCCACCACATACCTTTTATTACAGTATTTTTATTTATAATTTTTACTTCATTAATTTTTATTTAAATCTCATTTTCCATTGGGAGTGTGACCCCTGTACTTTAAAAAAATTTAGAAAATCATTGACGTTTAAAATCCTTTTCCAATAGTTGATGGGAAAACGACAACCTAAAAAGACCGTATTTCCGACGAATTGCTGCGGCTTTTTTTTTTTTTTTTTTTCGAAGAAAGCGTTTGCAACTAGCAAATTTTGATTGCATAGAACAGTGTTGTTCCTAGTGGTCGTGATAGTGAAAGATGTGCTTTCAGGGGGAAAATGTACTGACTGTTATAAGTTTTTCACATTAGGCGCACAGACATGTTAATTGAATTATTCTTAACGTTCATTATTAGCTGCTCAGTTGTTATTTTTAGTTCGCTTTTAAGCATTTGTAAGTCATTCCCAGATACTTTTCCTCTATATAGCACTTAAATCGTACTGAGAATTGTAGAAATGTACTGCGTATGTACCGAGTGCAATATTACTGGTGGGGGGGGGGCGCGGTGGCTCAGTGGTAGAGCGTTCACCTCTGGTGTTAGGGGTCTTGGGTTCAAACCCTACTCCCGCCAAGTGAACCTTGTGGTGGACAAATACCGTATGCGTGGGTTTTCTCGGGGTTCTCCCGTTTCCTCCCACTTTCTTCATTCCACCATTTCATTCATTATTCATCATCACCGTCTCCTTTAGCCTAACCGGCATAACCGTGGGACGTAAAATTAAAGATTTCATTTCATTTTTATTACTGGTGGGAATCCGCCATGATTTTCATTGCAGTGCTACGCATCTTTTCTGCTGTCTGTCGACTGGTCGGAAAGGCAACTTTCCACCGGCGGCGCTGGCGCATTTTATGCGCCTTTCCGGTTGTTTGCCGACTGCTCGAAAGGACCTCTTTTCGATGTCAGCTTCTCAATTCTCCCACAGGCGGCATTCGACCTCTTGCCGCAGTCGAAAAGTAGCCCTTTGCCGACTGGATATCAACCCTTCAGGAAGGCAAAATTTTCACCACTTTTTAGAGTAGCTTTGCCTAAGTTTGCCTCCGTGCTATGATTTCTCATGAAGGGCACAATTGCTAGTTCTGAAAGTATATAATACTTCCATGTCCCATTCAATTTCTTGTTTTTTGGCTGAAAGTGCTGCAAAAAAGCAAAAAGAACAAATTTTGTACTGGGACACACAAAAAAATGCAAGTATTATACTTCAAGAACTTCCAAGGGTGCTCCTTGTCGAGAATTCATAGCATGGAGGAAGACTTAGGCAAGACTAATGTAAAAGCTGATGAAAAGCTGATGATTGCCTTCCTGAAGCGTTGATTTCCAGTCGGCAAAGGGCCACTTTTCGACGGCGGCAAGAAGTCGGATGCCGCCAGTGGGAGAATCGGGAAGCCGACATCGAAAAGAGGTCCTTTCGAGCAGTCGGCAAACAGCCGGAAAGGCGCATAAAATGCGCCGGCGCCGCCGTCGAACAGTTGACTTGCCGAGCAGTCGGCAAACAGCCGGAAATGAGCATTAAATGCGCCGGCGCCGCCGTCGGAAAGTTGCCTTGCCGAGCAGTCGGCAAACAGCCGGTAATTAGCATTAAATGCGCCGGCGCCGCCGTCGAGAAGTTGACTTGCCGAGCAGTCGGCAAACAGCCGGAAATGAGCATTAAATGCGCCGGCGCCACCGTCGGAAAGTTGCCTTGCCGAGCAGTCGGCAAACAGCCGTAAAGGTGCAGTAAATGCGCCGGCGCCGCCGTCGAAAAGAGGCCGGCATAAGGAGTCGGCAGAGGGTCGGAAAGAGGTCTTTCCGACTGTTTTGCCGACTCTGGCGGTCGGCAACAGTCGGCAAAGAGTCGGCAAAGGGCATTATTTTTTACGATTTTCGACCGCTTGCCGCCTCGGCAAAAGGTCGGCAATTTTGAACAAGTAGATCGTCGTGCCGCCGCGGACGGGTGCCGGCTGCCTACCGGCGGCCTGCCACCGTCGACGGCGGCAATCCCTCTTGCCGACCGCGGCATCCTGATGGGGTAGTCCGTATTAGTGTACAACGACGAAAACACGTTAGAAGTCTGCAAGGGCTCGGGTCTACAAAGCATATATCACTTCGGGCTTGGCTCGGGCCGTTAAGTTTTAAATATACAACCATATTTTCGGGCCTTTTCGGGCCTAACACTGTAAATACTGAACAACAATATATATTGCACCATTCTTTCTGGAGAACTTTTAAATTACAACTGCAAAATTAAACCTCTAATTGCTGTAAGTAGAAGTACAATTTTGCATTAATTATTAAGTTTCTGTAATTCGGACTTATTTCGGGCTCATTTGATTATCCCACGAGCTCGGGCCGCTCGGGCCTAAATGCTATAAGATATTTCGGACTCGGGTCCAGAGGTGACCACTTTGACCTAACCTCACTCAACCTCACGCTCACAAACTCATTTCGACCTCACGCTCACAATTTCATTTCGACCTCTCGCTCACTTGACCTCACACTCACATCACCAGTCTGACCTCACGCTCACAGCATCATTCTCACTTCACGCTCACCTTACTAGTCTGACCTCATACTCACTCAACCTCACACTTACTTCGTGAGGTTGAGGTCGAGTAAGCGTGAGTTCCGAACTCGTGAGCGCCGATTTCATGAGTTTGGGCACAGCTCCTCCCGCTAGCCTATTGGCTAGCACGCGCACGTTTGGTGAACAGGGTCGTGGGTAATAGTTGCGATATGTCGATGTATCGATCGATAGTTTGAAATGTCGGAATTTTTCGATGTCGATTTTTTTTATAGTTTTCAGTTGTTTTATAGTTGTCGATGTTTTCTTGTTTTCAATATCAAGGTATACCGATACCACTTTCTCAACATAACGAAAACTATTCATATAACACGACCTAGACGTTCAATACTTCAACGTTCTCTGTTCCACAGGATTACTACCTAATACAACAAAATATGACAAACACACGTCGATTTATCAGGATCACCCAAGTGGGATTTACAATATTGTAATATTAGTTCGTACGCCCGTACGACTTTTGCTTCACTTGCGAACTACTAAATAGAAGTGAATTATTGAATTCCGTCTTCTGGGATCGATAGCTAAAATAATTATTTCGAAAAGTTCGTTAATGAAGATGGGTAGAGGAAGAAATTAGCCATTTTCGGTTTAACATTGATTACTATAGAGCAAAGATAGTAACATGTAGCGAGACATGGTTTCTTGCAATTGGTCCAGCGTCCCAAGAAGACCTTTCATCTCCATCTTTAACAATGTACTAAAATCGGAAATGATGGAATACATTTCCATAGATGTATAAAAGTTACTATATATCCAACAGAGTAATAGTGTGTAAAAGAGTGTGGGAAGAATCCAGTATTTCTCTTTGTCATTTTAAGATGTGCATTTTCTAAACTGCATTTTTCACGTTTGCCTTTCTCGCTCGCTTGTCTAATGATTAGTACACGTGCTCTGTATCACGAATTCCTGGGGTTGATGATGTGGGCTAGCATCGAACTCAGTAGAAGGGTTCTGACCCCGCTTTAAACCATTTGTCTTGTCATTTTCAGTATTACTGTTTACAAAACAATGTGAACAAATTCAAAATAATTCAGATTTTCATTATGTTGCAATTGTACAGTTTCATTTTCAGTATTTCAAACTACTATGCTAAATTATAATCCTAGTTTTTACTTGCAATTTCAAATGTGTGCTTTTAGAGGAGAAAAACGGAGGGTCATGTCGGGAGAAAGTACTGCCCGTTTAAAATAACCGAACAATATACTAAACACTGCAGATCGATAACCTTGATTCTAAGATTACATACAACTCAGCGTGACGTCCTGCTGTGATTTCATGCACAATATTGTTTGACTGGTGTAAATATTGAGTTCCGTAAACGGTTAGATATTTTGGATTTTACATAAGATGGATTTGATGGTTGGATTTGCACTGCAATATGTGCATACTGTGGACGATCATAGAACTGGTTGAATTTTCCATAAGGAGTTGTTTGCAATGGATATACAAATGTTTTTAAAAAAGATACATAAATCATCAAGTATCCATCGAACAGGCTGACCAGAGATAGCATCAGGGTACTGCATCTATTAGATGCACCTTGTGGATCACAATACACAAAATATTAAATATTCTTTTTGTTAGGTAATATTTGAGTAGGCACATTACTGTATATTTTTTGTGTACATAGTAGTACTGGTTTTCGATACTTGTTCTTTTTAAATTTACTATGAAGAATACCATAAATCCAGGAGCACCCACATTGTGTTTACTCTTGCGAATCGTGTTGCAGATTTATTCAATCCATTTTATGCTATCGGAAACTAGGCTTTTCATGTGTTCCAGAGGTCTCGGACTACATTTCCGGTAGTAGTTAAACTTACACATACAAGGGAACATCTTATATTGATAGTAGCGTTGCCCAATCAAACAATGTGCAATCGATAGAGGAGTGAAGAAAAGTGAGAAATCCAGAATTTTACAGGCCGACACCCAGAAAGGCAGGAGATACAGAGGAAAGAAGAAATTAGAATCATGTGAAGATATCAATGAAAAAGATACACTGACACAAAAAGAATTTCGAAATGATTAAAGTAATCAAAATGACATTTACATAACAGTATAGTAAGCAAAAAATTTTACCCACAGACATGCTCAATAACATCATATGTAATGCAGTGTTGCCAACTGAGCACAAAATGAAGTTTTGTTAAATGGCACAGAACACAAATTATAACATGTATAAAATCTAATTATGAGTAGAACCATACCTGTGAAGTGATGATATACAGTGTTGCCAACATTTCAAAATAGGCTTATATGAATTCCTACATGAATCTCGGATGTAGAAGAATACATACAGTACCAGCACACTTCAGAGCACTTTATCAACAGCAAGGCTGAAAAATTGACTACTAATAATGTGTGCGGTAATACAATATTACGTGCATCAGAAAAGTGACCGTAATAATCAATTCAAGAGCTTGCATCTTTTCAGTTTTGTGTGTTGTTTGATACTATTCTGATTTTACACTTGGGCAAACCTGCTTCGACATTGTGCTTCGTCTCTTATTTTCGTGCTTCAGTGATTATATTATTGTTGGTGGTCTCATATTTTGGTTTTAACTAGTTTGAATCTTGTACTGTATGTTGTCTTCTACAATCGAGATTCATATAGGTTTATCTTCAAATGTTGGCAACACTGTACATCAAGACTTCACAGATATGGTTCTACTAATAATTAGATTTTCTACATGTTATAATTTGTGTTCTGTGCCATTTAACTAAACTTAATTTTGTGCTCAGTTGACATTGCCTTGCATATGATGTTATCAAGCATGTCTGTGGGTACCATGTTTGCTTACTATACTGTTTTGTAAATGTCATTTTGATTACTTTAATCATTTTGAAGTTTTTCCTGTGTCAGTGTATCTTTTGCATTGCTATCTTCACATGATTCTAGATCCTTCTTTCCTCTGTATCTCCTGTGTTTCTGGGTGTCGGCCCGTAAAACTTCGGATTTCTCACTTTTCTTCACTCCTCTATCGATTGCACATTGTTTGATTGGGCAACGCTACTATCAATATAAGATGTTTCCTTGTTAATTAGGAAACTATTCGTCATTTGATTTTTTTTACTTAAGAATCAAAGGTCTACACACCATAATATTTCATGTGATTGTTAACCAGATTATGTTTGTACCGTTATGTCAAGTTTGATCCAGACCGAATGAGTTCGGCTGAACTCATACGATTTATATATTGCGCGGCCATTGATTTGTTTCAGTAGGGGGGGAAATCATATGAAGGGAAAAAAGTTTTTGTTTCCAATGGTTACGTGGGTATTTACTTAAAAACCTTAGGTTCTATGCAACCCGCCAATCAGAATGAGTATTTGGATTGCATATGGATTAGGTGTTATTCGTGAATTGAGGCGGTATATGGAAAAAGGGCATATACGCAAAAATACCATTTCGAGAAAATCGCTATCAAAGTTTTCATTGTTGAATATATAAAGCATAGTGCTTATTTCACTGGGTGCCTATGATAAAAATAAACTTTGGAATTTAATGTATGGAATTATAGACATTTGTACTTGCTGTGTTGAAAAAATATTTCAGAATGATGTAATCTAAAATACCTTATATGCCCTTTTTCCATAGATACAAATGTAATAACCAAATTACTTACATTATACAATGTTCATACAATAAACATGACATTAAAATTGCAAATGCTTCCAGAAGGTGAAGTCTAATGATCAAATATTTTTTCCAGTTACTCTTTGTCTTCGTCCTTCTGAAATCTGCATAGAGCTCTTACATCTTTGATTTTTAGGCGGTTGAGCTCTGGATACGGCATGCTTTCAAGGGCAAGATGTATACGGTCTCGCGGTGCCCTCTGATTCCAAAAAAAAAATGAATAGCTTATACACAGGGAGGTAATTTTCGGAACAAAGCAGAGAGCCAGATTGGTTCACCTTTATCATGACATATTTCATAATCGTAAATGTGTGGCGGTTGGAGACAGGTTTGGATAGGAACAAATGGCTTAATCCGTTCTCCCATTCTTTCAATAGATTTCTATCCATTAGAACTTGAAACGGACTGGGGTTGCGTCTGCAGTAGACCATCGCAGTAAGATATGGTTTCGCTGTTCCTATGACTTCCTTCTTGCTGATGTGCTTCCTAGTAAGTCCAAAACTGCGATCGCATTGTGAAAACGAGTGTCCACGTACTGGAAATACTTGTATTATTTCAAGATCATTGGTCTTGGCAAACCACGCTAAGAATTTGAGAATCGTGAGATTCCGATTTTAACCTCCAGCTGCATCACAAAACAATACAATCGTCTTGACATTGGAGTATTCTTGAAGTTTCTTCACTAAACAGTCATACAAAAAAGAAGCCACTGAATTAGCATTCTTCTTACCATCAGTTTCCATGAAACAATAACAGTACGATGTATCATCATTGAAAACATGCACATTGAAACAACAGAGCCGCAGTAGTCGTTTGTAAAACTGTGTGTTTACGTTTAGGCGTGGAACAGGAAAATTTTGAGCATAATCAATTTCCATCACTAAATAAGACATATCCTGTTTTGCCTTCTGCACATAATGATTCCTTATTTCTTTTCGTCTTGCTGCCTTGCGTTTATGAAGTGCATATGATAATGCACATTCAGCACCGGGATTGTCTTTCAACGTCAGTTCACATGCAGCACAGTAATCACAAGTGTCGGTTTTGGGTCTAACAAAGGCATATGAAAATTCAGTGGAAAAGTAGCGGAAATATGTTTTGTAGTTCATACGCAGATTAGTGCCAGATTTATCTGCAGACTTATATTCGCGGAAAAGCTCATAAAGTTTCTTTATCGATAGATTAGGATTCTCAAAATATTTTAGATTAGTATTATGTGAGCAATAATGACTGCAGTCACTGGGTATAGTATTTAAATGTTCTGCCATTAGTTCCAGCACATTGTTTTGCAGTTTGTGAGGCCTATTCGCGTGAGACCCCCTTACTTCCCTGAAGTCTGCATTTGCCAGTAGTTTACTTTGAATAACACGCAGCCGCTTCACGGACACTAGTAACAATTTTAGTATGAACTGCTGACATACCGGCATTTTTATTCCGTTAACACACAACGAATACGACCAATTGTGCAAACGTTCCTTCTTGGGATTCACAGTCCTCTTTCCAGACGACGTTTTGCTTCGTTCCATACAGTTAGCTAAAAATGAGTCCTGGCATGATTTATCCTGTTGATTGTAAAATCCTGCAAATATTTCGTTTTGTGTATCCACAGAAAACTGTTCCCAACATGATTTAAGACAA
Organism: Thermobia domestica; assembly: GCF_964235325.1. Classification (NCBI taxonomy): domain Eukaryota; kingdom Metazoa; phylum Arthropoda; class Insecta; order Zygentoma; family Lepismatidae; genus Thermobia; species Thermobia domestica. The sequence goes on from NC_137460.1 coordinate 102,098,307, forward strand.
CAGTTAGAACAGTACCTGAAATTTTTGCTGCTGATACGTTTCCCTCCAGCATTGACATACTCTTCGCCTCGAAGATGCTTACGCTTAATATCTTCTTTCTTCTTGTTTCTTCGCCGAATATATATTTTCTTACCCTTCTTTTTGCTTTCCGCAATACTAGAATCATTTCTGTTACTGGCGTTCATGTTTAGGTTTAAGATATATTCACCACGAAACACAATGGACTGCAGTACGAATCTATTACCGCCAAAATACAGCTCTGCACACGACACAAAAACAGGAGTACCAACCTCAATTTTTTAAATATCTTGATGAAAATTTCACCACATATTCTTGAAAGACTGGAGAATTCGATAAAATGATCTCCGGAAAGAGGGCATATAGCAATATTATGCCCTTTTTCCATATACCGCCTCAATTATAGGAAATGAAGTAGACTGCTAAAGAGAGTAGAGAAAATATACGTACTTCTTGTACGAAAACTCATGAACGGGCGCGTTTTTTTTTCCAGTTTTTTTCTGAGATAGATAGCTAAATGGAATATCTCGAAGGAATTTGTTAATGGAGTCCTTGTCTATAACATATGTATATCCCATACATGTATCCAAATTTTGTTTTCGGTTTTGCACTGCAAACAGATAGCTAGAGCAATTATCTCCGCTAAGTTTGTTAGTGGACTCAACTCTTAACATATTCTTAACCTCTAAACTTTTTCAATCTACGTAGAAAAAGATATATATATATATATATATATATATATATATATATATATATATATATATATATATATATATATATATATATATATATATATATATATATAGGATATGGATAGTCACACTCGTTAACGGATTGAGATAATCAGTAGAGGTAGCTCTTACAGATTTTTTTTTTCAAAAAATCGCTTACATATACGGAATATGGATTATAGATACTCACCGATAATGTTTCTGTAATCCGTTAATACTTTAACTCCATTAGCATCATGGTATCGTTTATATTTCCTTTTATTTCACGTTTACTTTCATGTGATTACTAATTATACTACACAGCTATCGAAAACTATTCTCTTGTTTAATTTTCTTCCCTCCTGCACTTCCATATTTCACACCGACTCCTTCGTTTCAACGGGGCCGCGGTGGCTCAGTTAGTCCCCTTTCTCACGGATCTCTTCAATGAATATCGAGAAAATTTTACTTTAGGAGAATCTCTCTCTATGGGTATTACTATTTTAATACCTAGAAAGCCTAACCCTACGTCTATTGATAATTATCGCCCGATCAGTCTTTTATGTGCCGATTTAAAAATCTTAACACGATGTCTAGCGCTTCGTATGAACCATTATATGGGAGAGTTGCTTAGTTCCTGTCAATACGGTCATGGACACTATGCGTTACTTTATGAAGCTTTAGATAACGTAAGAGATTTTATAGCCTATCATGAGACTGCCGCCCCCACTCCTGTGGTCATTCTATCCACTGATTTTTCACAAGCTTTTGGTAGGGTATCACATGACTATCTCTTTAAAGTCCTACACAAATTTGGATTTCATGGCACTTTTCTGTCCATGCTTCAGGAAGTGTATCACAGCAGAATTACGAAATTGAAACTTAATGGTGGTTTAAGCTCCGTTATCCCTTTGTGTACTGGAATTCTTCAAGGTGACACCATGTCCAGTATTCTATTTAGTCTCTCAATCGCACCTCTAATATACGCAACGCAGACCAAACTCAATAGCATCAAAATTTACCACGACTCTATTTCACTCGCGAGTTACTTAAATGATGTACACTTCTATGTGAATAGTATTTCCTCTCTCAAAAATATTCAGAGTCTCTTAGACGCGTATCAAAGCATTTCAGGAGCAAGATTAAATAAACAAAAAACAAAGCTCCTCTGTATTCATCCAAAATACCAGGATCAATACAGTGCGTACTACACGGCCGTTAATTCCGTCAAAAGCCTGGGTATTGAATGTTCAATAACATCAAACAAACCATTACTTTCAATTATGATATCACAGCACACAAAATACGTGGTCTTCTAATACGACATAAACCCCGCAATATGAACATGATCAGTAGAAATTTCTTTCTCAAACAAAAAACGTTCAGCCTTCTGTTTTTTTTTTTTTGCTCTATTTTTCCTCTTCCCCTACAAATATACAAATTCCTCACGAGTCAAGCTTTGTTCTTTCTGTGTCATAATAAAGTACTTCGCGTTTCACGTGAGCAACTCGTGCTACCTCCGACACAAGGTGGAATCGGATTTCAAAACATATTGCTCCAAGCTCAGGCACTACTATTGAAACGAACCATCGACGTGTTCACGAATGATAAGAACAGTGTATTTAGTAATGTTATTTCTGCTTGTTTAGCTTGTGTCGACCTCCAAACACCTACTAATATTTTTCCTTGGGGCCATAAATTCCCACACCTGCGAGAACCACTTCTTGATATAGCCTATGGGCTGATAGCTTAAGCAACTTAGACCTCATGCCTGTTAGAGCAATTCATCGCCGTTATGTGCAGACACAGCACTTAGTCACGCCTCATATTCAATTGAAAGAGCCACAACTACACTTGCCTTAAATTTGGCGAAATATTAACGCTCCTTTCTTAACTACTCAACAAAAATCGCTCTGGTATTTCATTGTCAACATCAAATACGAAACGCTAGACCGCCTCTTTAATTTAGGAATAGTGGATCACAATATGTGTTTTCACTGCAATAACAAAGATACTCTTGAGCATCGCTTACAATTTTGTACATAGATTCAAAATATCTGGCACTATTTTAGCCTACTTATAAGTAAGATTTGTCGCTCGTCTCCCCACTACATTACGGCTAACAATATTCTTATTTATCCTGATTTTCATTATTTCCCTAATGCAAAAAATAACAGTGTAATTTGGCTCGCTGCATATACTCTTCTATATGTGCTTACCACACATCGACCGTATCATGTCGATGTGTATTCGTTTTATCTGCGACACCATTTGCAGAAACTTCCTGTGCAATATAAACGAAAACATTTTGCCAATTATTTGGTTGTCTTAGTTTCATAACCTAGTATGTACTTTTCTTACCTGTGAATTGTTATCTATTTTTTAATCAACATGTTTTGTCTCGACTGAATAACAGCCCAATGTGATGACTATAAACACTTTGCAATAATGTGATCGTCTTAACTTCATAACACTTATGTTTACTATTCATAATTGTCAATTGTTCCTTCTTTCTTTATTTTTTTATTTTTTAAATTTAATTTTTTTCTTTTAATTTGTTTCAATTTACTTTTCTATATAGTTTTTTCCCCCACATTGTTTCTGTATTACTTTTGTAACTGCTTAATGTAACTTTAATTAAATTGTCAATAAAGTCTTTAAAAAAGTGGTAGAGCATTCACCTCTGATGCTAGGGCTCCCAGGTTCGATCCCAGCCTCCGCCAAGTGAACCTTGTGGTGGACAAACACCGTATGTGTGGGTTTTCTCGGGGTTCTCCCGTTTCCGCTCACTTTTTCATTCCACCATTTGATTCATTTCTCATCATCACCGTCTCCTTTAGCCTAACCGGTATAATCGTGGGACGTAAAACTCAAAGATTTCATTTCATTTTTTTCCTTCGTTTTAATCAGCATGGTTTTTGTCTTTCTAACATTTATTTTCATCCCATATTCTTCACAGCCCTTTCTCAAGTTTTCTAACACCTTAGTGTTTTTCTCTTTAGATTTCGTGACACGCTCCCTATCATCTGCAAAACCGTGTACACCTAATCATTCTACCTCCTACTGAAATCCCATTTTCATTTTGTAGGCATTTTTTCACTATTTCTTCTGGATAGATATTAAATAATCTTGGAAATAAACAATACCCGTGTTGAACTATCATTCCAATTGCACTCTCCTCTGTCATTTAATCTCTTATTCTAACCCTTATTTGTTGGTTCATAATTATTATCGGAACAACAATAAATGCATTTATTTGAAAAATCCCTCACCAAAAGTATTTGGTTCTCATCAGTTGTTTACTTGCTGAGCATTTAAGGTTTTCATTTGTTACGGTGTTCTGCTAATCTATTTGTTTATCTTACGAATTATATTTTGTTTAAAATATTTATTACATACAATAATTGTGACTTACTCTATGTGTCTTCATATAATATATCAGATTTCATACATTCTCATTTCTTACTTTAGTTTCTGCTAGATGTATCTCACATTTTCTGCTTTAATATTTTTCTTAATTTACAATAATTTCGTATCCTATTTTTTTAGGTCTAGAATCTGAGATTATCCGTTTACGAATTCTCTCTTAGTTACTAGAAATTATTACACGAAATATACAAATTATTGCTTTAACGATCATCCTAAACTATAATACTTTCTTTCTTATACTTTTAAGTACTGTAACGTGTTATCTACGTTAATATCCTCCTTCGATTACGCTACATTCTAACCTACTTATCAAAACTATTTGCTTTAATACTCTTCATAATTTACAATCATTTCTGACGTACAGTATTTGTCTTTAGATACCTCAAAATTGTTTACAAAGTTTTCTCTCTATTTTATTATCACCAAGATTTAAATCACTCAATTTTGTTTTGTAAAATTCCATTCAGAAAAAAAAAAGAAATCGTATGTCGTCGAAGTTAAATCAAAATTTTCCAATAGTAGAAAGGTACGTGTTTACTTCACAGTGCTGAAAATGTGTTTCCGTTTAAATTTCAGTCAATTTGATGCAATAAACAAACATTGTTTTCTACTCTTAGAAGCAGTCTTGTAACGTTTGAAAGGAAGTGCCTTTTAGTGAATCGGTCGTTGTACTCTTAGCCTTTTCCAAGCAGGGAAAATGCTCTCCTTGGAGAAGTTTCCTCATTTGAATTAATCAAAAGAAGTCGTACGCACGATTTCTCAGTGAATTTTGAATTTATGATAAGCATCCCCTCGAGACTGCATTTAATCAACGGTGAGCACAAAAGGCACGAATGTTTCTTTTCTGCTAGCAATCATTTACATTTACAATCCCTCGCTCAAACTTTGATGACAAGAATTCCATTATACATCCGACAAATTATTGCGTCTGTTAATGGTTGTGCGGTGGTGTTCGGAAAACAGTTGAAAAAATCTTACGGTGTCTTTTCATCCACTCGATACATAGAGTCTTCGTGAGCAAGGCTGGTCAGAAAGTGATTCATTAATCTTAAAGCGGCAAAATTACTTACATGATTGTCTTTTTTTTCCCACAAAACGGTCTTCTACAAAGCTGTTTCGTATATTACACATATTTCCATTTTCGCTTTACGAAACATAAAACATAATTCCATTGCTACATGTTTGCTCCAATTTTTCAGCCGTTAATCAAATTAAAAAGAAACAAGAGAGAGGCACTTAAAAAAGACTATGTGACACCATGACTTCACTCGACGACACCAGTCGGAAAATTCATGAAAAAGAGTATTCTTAATAAGAGTCTAGTAGTGGAACATATAACATAACGGACCATCAGAGAGTGATTTCATTTTGTTTTCGGTTTCTTTAAGTATCAAACTAATATCTTGAAATATGAAAAACGTGGACTGATGAAGGATGGGAAGTGTCGAATTTGATTCTCAATGCAAGGCAATTTACCTTGACGTGACGATGATGTACATATTGTAACAGTAATTGATGTTCTTAAGTAGAAAGATGTTAAAACTTCGAGGGTCTAGTGAGTAGCGCGAGCAACTTTGGTGCATAGACTTGGGTTCGATTCCAGAGTCCTTCGAAATTTTAACACTTCACGGTGATTCGTACTTTATTTTAAGCTGTAGTTTAACACCATATATAGTCGCAGTAGTGAACAAGATGCTAGTCGCAGATCCAAGCAATGAGGAACAGTGTAAAATTAACAAGAGAATTTAGAATAGTACCTTACTGTAATTTGAGGGCACCGTTGTGAATAAATGGTTAGGGTTCCAACCGTGATTGGGGAAATCTAAATGCAATTCCAAATTGTTTACACGAAATTTTCATTTTTCAATTGATGATACTGAAGACAAGCATTATACTCCAAATAAGCGTGTTAACCACCCTTAGCATACAAATTGAAAAGCTCACAAACTAATATAAATTTTAGAATATATTTCCGGCTTTAAAAGTCAAGTCATCGCATGAAGTAGCTAATTCAGTTTATAGTTTTTACTTCAACTATCTTCTCAGTTTCTCGTGTTACACAATTTACCGTGTATAATTCAAGCTTTCTTTCCATCACTTGTCAAAAACATTCTGTAATTCTCCCATTTTGTTGGTTGCCCCTTTATCTCTTAAGTTTAAGTGAATCACAAACCTTACAAAAGTGTCTTTGTTGAAGTTTCATAAAAGGTTTACGGTTTATATGCTTTAATCCTGTTAACTTGGAAAGCCAGTGGAACAAGTTTTCTTCATTTTCACCCGACTGTTCAGACGTTTTAACTATCCACATATGTTTTGAGAAACATTCTGTGAACTCGTATCTACTAGTTCATTATCAGTGTCTCTCAGTTACAAACAAAACGGAATTAAACAGTTGATACAGTTGCTTTAACCTTACAGGGTATATTGCAGAAGTACTGTTGTGAAATTGGTAGTCCAACTGTATAGTTAATTATGTTTTTTTAATTTTATTTTTTGCATGTTTCTATGCTATGTATGTATGTATGTATGTATGTTTCAGAGAGAGGCACTCTACATCTGTTAGAGTCACGTTTTACTCGTTACTAGATTACAAATGCAACGACCTTTTCTCTCGCTAGTTTTGCAGTTTTCGAAGTTGCAGTTTGCAATAATAGGTTTTAGTGAATAGAATGTAGAAACTAGTTCTGTCAGCCTGAGTAAATGTGACAGTAGGCTTCGTTAAAGTGGAAGTACAGAGAAAGAGAACTTGTGTATAAATTTGAGCAGAATATTTTCTTGATTCAATTGTACTCGAATGTTCTATCTTTCTTGGACGTAAGCTGATATATAGACTCATTTCATGTGAATTAAATGAGTGTATTCGTGTAGTAGTACAGACGAAGCGTTCATATAAATTGAAAATTATATCAAACAGATTTGAAATATCAAATACTACATATATTGCAGCAAATACACATGTAATTCAGTTGGTGAAAAGGAGTTGGTTGAATAGAGTTTAGCATCACTCTGCAGCTCTGAGGCTATATGAGGCTTGGGTCTATAGTTTAAAGTGGAATCATAACCATTGTAATACATTTAAATATTCAAGTTGTTCCACCACCATTAATCGAATCTAGTACCCCGTGCACCAAAGGCATGTTGGGAATAATGATGTAGAACAGCCTGGAGGTCTGTGGTTATTTTACTGTTATTTTTCAATCATAGACCAATGTGGAAAACGGAAAAAAATACAACTGAAAGATATAATATACAATATCAACAATCTTTTTCAAAAGAAGTAGTTTTATTTTCAATTGTGAAACTAAGGAACAATTGCTAATTATGATGATCCATACATTAAAGCCGGAAGTTATAGACAGATCCATTGACGAAATGCATGTTTGCAGCCTTCAGGACTTATTATTTTTTAAAAAATAAACTCACTATATGCTATAGTTTTCTTCTTCTGTCGGGATCCAGTAGCGAAACCAGAAGTGGAAGACTCAGTAATATCTTGTTTCCATAGATAAACAGAATATATTCTTAAGACGATGAGTGTATAATTAAAAAAATATATAATAACAAACATCTCGCTATCTATAGCCGTTTTTCTTCTTATAGTGATTAAGGCAGAATCTAGTAATTGTTCATATCTACTATTTGCAATGTGAATGTCACATTAACCAATAAAATTGGTTCCTAATGTCATCCTTCTATATATATACTGGGTATCACAAAAGTAACGGCGAGAAATGAAACCACAGATTCCTGGCACCAAAAGTTTGTATGATATATAGTCCGGAAGTGGACAGGGGTGGAGTTAATCACTTTTGAATATGGAGAGAAAGGAACTTCACACTTAGGAAAAGAACTTGCTGAATTACAAAATCGCATTGAAGATGGGTGTGAATATTTACGCAACACTGATAATGGTGCGATGAATTCGAAACTGACAATTAGCACGTTGAATAGATGCGGGAGGACAGCACTTTGAACATCTTCTGTAGGTAAGTTTATTGTCATTACGTATTACCTAGTAGTTTGTAGTTTTAATCTGTGTAAGATGCCAGTTTACAAACACAGTATGTCGTTGTGTATTCTGCCTGTTATTTAATTTCATGACACGAAATGTTACACTTGTTGTTATTTCTACCCTCTCTCTGCAAGTTTCTATCTGGTATACAAGTTTCAATTGCCCCCTGAGATTATGCAGAAATGCCAAGTGGTATTTACTTTGACTCCCATTTGTAAGGGCCTGGTTCGTATCTTAAGTTAATCTTCAAAATGATTCAACGCGTTTAACACTTTCTTAACTGGTTTTTAATACTTGACCATGAGAAGCGTACATAATCAACTTTTCTGCATATACAATAAAATATCTAGACCTTCATACACACACTTATTTACTCGTCAAGATGTCTACGTATATGTACATTTATTTACGTCGTTGCTATAGTAACAACAACTCTTATTTTAGTTACCGATTACACAAATAATATCTCGAAATCTCTATATGTCTTTCTTTTTCTTTATATATTATACTGCTCACATAATTCGCCTCTGATCCATTTCTGTAACTAGGCACAGATTGCTAATGTTACATACAACGTTATCGTTGTACATTGTACATGCAGGTGCAATCGTGTAATGGATTACTTTTTCATGTATGGTTTCCATCTTTACAGCATCGCTTCATTATCCCTGTGGTACAGACGTTCGGTGAATCTCTAAATGACGTATGGATAACCTCTTGCACAGTTGTGTAATGTGCGTTTAACATGTCAAGTCGATATTATTTTCATGTCTTACTGAACCACTTCCTAGCTCCTACCATTATTCCACTGGAAGATGTGAAGTTTCTTTCCCCCCGACACGAGAAGTTGTCTAGCTCCGCCACTGTCCACTTCCGGACTATATGTCATATAAGCGTTTTCTTGTTTTGGTGCCAGAAATCTGTGTTTTAAGTTTTCGCAATTACTTTTAGGACACCCTGTATACTTCCGCGAATATTTTTTTTAAACAATTTTTAACCTAAAAATAGAGTCATTTCATCTCTCGTTTAGCGACTTCTTGTGTCAATATTTTGGTAACACTATATCGAGTGCAGTTGAAATATATACAGGCCCTTTTGCAAGATCAACTCTCACTCTATATCCCATACTCCATTACAGTATATCAATTCCAAAAGAACGTGGATTAGTGGACCTCTTTGCAGCTTCTGAATATAAGATATGTTTAATGTTAGATGTGATTGTCGCTTGAAAATAGATTAGATCGCAACCACGTATATAATTTTCAAATCTTTTTATCTTCTAGTATACCATAATTGATGTTAATCACTTGAGTTTGTTCCAAAGATGAGAGCAGTGTAAGTTTTCGAAATGCCAGTAATTAAAACTGAAATAAATCAAATGAAGATGTATGGGTCACATCAGCTTCCACATACACTAGATTGATGCTTTAGAGTCCAATAAGGAAACTGAATAACATGGTCCATATTGATCTCTCACGTACAAAAGGTTGTGCACGCTATGAAAGAAGTTTACAACTAAAAGCCAGTGTTTGAAACTAAAAAAAAAAAAGAGTTTCATTCTACTTTAGGAGCCAAACAAGTGAGACCATTTATCAAGTATGGCGCTTGAAATTAAAGCTGTGTTCTAACAGCTGTTGTCAGGGAAGCTGCAAAAGTAATTTATGGGAAAGACGAACGTGTTACAACAGAAGGAAATTCGACTGGTTTAGATTTCTATTACTGCATTCACGTCAATCAAGTGAATAACTAAATTAGTGAAAAATTCAAACACGATTTGTCTCACATTAGGTTTGTACGATTCAAACCTCAAATGCCACGCAAAGAGAAAAGGACACGCTTTGAACCGAAGAAATTGATCAAAGGACTGAACTCTGATATGTAACGAAACTTTAATTAGAAGCACTACATCAACTTTAACAGCCATACAAAACATGTTGGCAGAAACTATACGCTTTGTGTATTTTTACGGGAATTCTGGACTTCGTAGAAAGTACAAACCTCCAGTTGTTTAGAATTTTACAAAATGTGAGTAATAACAGAAAACGAAAAGAAAGAAAATATATACAAAAGAATCTAATTCTTAGAGTTAAATTCGTTCTGAGTTCTAGGGCTGCGGTTATGAGGATGCCTTTCCCTTCTCGTTATTTTTGGAATAGTGAGTGAGAGCAACATCCATTTATTTATAATACCCCATTATGCAAACAATAAATACAATTAAAAGCATATTGGCAATTAAGTTATATCATAAAGGACGAGGTAGTGATATATTTTGCATTCTTTACTACTACAATACCCCTTCACCGAAAATTACATAGTCCAGTTACGGTATATTAATCCTTTTAAATTATGATGGCACAACACCTATGCCATGGCGTCGACCTTCGGAATTTGCTTTATAAGACTCTAGTAAAACCTTTTAGACTGAGTGTTTTGCATTCATTCAAATATGGAAGCATTATAGAACATATTTTAGGAGCATTTTGCAGCCTCGCGTGCTCTGTCTGGGGGCTGTGACTTCACAAACATGGACGATGGGTTAAAAAAAGGGTATATTTGAGAAGTTTTTATTTAAAAAAAATCCCTGACACATTACTATTTACCCTAGAATCATGATTTGTACCTCATTGGTTTCGATATAAGACAGCCTATCGTGTACCAGAAGTGGGAAAATCTCGTGCAAAATGGAAAAAAGGGGATTTTTTAAAGAAAAACTTTCCCTTTTCCCTATTTTTATCTTCACGGGTACACGATAGCGACATGTGAGTGGTAGCATTTGAAGGGCTGCCTTACGCTGAAGAAAATGAGGTACGACTCATGTTGCTAGAGTCAAGAGAGGTGTGTCAAAAAAATCTCGATTTCTTTTTTTTTTTTTTTCATTTTTTACACATAGTAAAGTATCTACAGCATTATCACTATTTATTCTAAAGTCATGATACGTACATCGTTTTCTTTGGCATTAACCAGTCTTTCAAACGGGACCCCTCGCATGTCTCTAGCATGTACCATAGTGGCAAAAAATTGCGAAAAGGAAAAATTAAAAAAATCCCTTTTCCCCCGATTTTTGGCCCCTCTGGCCGGCCTCTGCGTCAAGCCACAGAGGCCCAAAATATCTCAAACATACTAGATACTATTTGTAATAACTGTACAAAGTTTCAATGTTATATCTTGAAAAATGAGGGAGGGAAAAATATTGCCCCATGTGCAAACAGTACCAGCTTTCCCTTATCTGAGCAATGGATAACCCATTTTGCACATGGGGCAATATTTTTTCCTTTCTTATTTTTCAAGATATATCATTGAAACTTCGTACAGTTATTACACATAGTATGTAGTATGTTCAAGAATTTTTGGGGCTCTGTGGGTTGACACAGGGGCAGGCCAGAGGGGCCAAAAATCGGGAAAAAAGGGATTTTTGACAAAAATTTCCCTTTTCCGCAAAGTTTCTCCACTATGGTACATGCTAGAGACATGCAAGTAGTACCGTCTAAAAGACTGGTTCATGGCAAAGAAAACGCGGTACAGTTCATGTTCCCACAATGAACAATCATGATGATGATGTTGATAGTATAGAAATTCACTAAAAATGTATTATCAAGGGAAAATATGTAAACCGGCTGTAGTATCAAAACTATTCATCCCAGGGCCACTCTTTGTATCTCCTTCTCTTCACCATAAAGCAAAGGGTTTTTAGTAGCATTTTCATGATCGTATCCTATACCAAATGGGAGATATTCGCGATAAAAAGAGATTTTTAAAAAAGAAATCCCCTTTTTCCCATTTTAAGCGGAACTTTCCCGCATTTGGTACACTTTAGGTAAATCTTACGGACGCAGTTGGAAACACTCCTTTACTAGAAACAAAATGGGGTGTGAACCATGATCCTACGATAAATAGTCTTTAAGCAATATTTGACTTGAGTGAAAATCTACAAATTACTTCAAAACAGCAATAAGTTAAAAGGGCTAAACGAGTTTCTAGATTTAAGAAAATGAAACAAATACTGGAAAAGAAGAAGCATTTTCCGCGGTACAAAAAGGAATATGTTATTTTTATAATCATTTTCTTAACTTAGACTAAAAAGAAAATGTGCTATTTCTTCTGGCTGTTTAAATCACAATTAATAAACTTTAAACAAAATGCTATAAGAAAACAAGTTTCAATTAATGTATGCGTTCAACAAACACTAATTAATGCTACCATCTAGAGAACACTTTTTTTCTCATTTTCTTTTTCGCGTAATCATCCAACAAAATAAGATTATATACACATTTTATAACCATTCATTATATTGCAGAAAGTTGTCACCCCAGTTTATCAATAAATTATTAAGATTTTTTTATTAAAATTATCTACTGTTTGGTTTACTACAATTTGTGATCGTAGATTTCACACTTTCGTTCGAAATATAAGGTTTTTCTCAATTAAAAGTCATTATGGTGTGGAAGTAACAATGAAACAGTAACACGATCAATGTAGAAGTATTAATATTTTCTCTTAATAATATTGTTAGCTTCTTTTAAATGAAAAAAAGAAAACTCTTAGAAAGATACTTATGATCCGTTAAATTAGGTCCAATGTTGATTAAAACTTGAAGTACAGTGGAGTCACTGTAATCCGAACACCTCCAGAAAGAAAAATTTTGATGCAGTTTTAGGAAATTAATAAAGAAAACAATGAAAATGGGCGCTTGTTTTCGTTCATTAATACCTGCATTTAGTCCTTAAGCCACATTACTACAATTAAACAAAGTTTGAAATACAGTACGTACTGTACAATATTGAACGTTATAGGTTTAGTATGAGTGAAATACAATAATACAGTAGAATAAGTACTGCACTGTACTACACAGTGAACTACACAAAGATAATAATACCCCTAACGGAAAGATTTGTAACTACTGTACGTACTGTATGTCTAAAAATAAAGGCATCAAATTTTTTCAGTGTTGCAACACAATAGACCCGTTCACCCGCTCCAAACAGCGATTTTATTTTTATTCCGGCTAATCCGAATAACCATGTAATCCGAACAGGGTTTTGGTTCCAATTAGTTCGGATTAGCGGGACTTCACTGTAATTTATAGAAATAAAATTGGACGTGCTTGTTCCTTGATCGTTACTCGTTTCTCCGTGAGAAACCCTCTAAATTGCCGGGTTTTCAAGCTACAATGTCATCAACATGGCCGACAACGAAATTTGCAGATTATTTTTGACCATGCGTAATTTCTTTTCTATTCTATCTCAATATGAATCAAATGCCACGGAACTTCGTCATGCATATGGAAGATATGAAGTCCAGTAATAGAATTATAGCCCTCATGATTCTTTCCGTCCTATTATTTTCTTTCGTGTTGTGTGTACTTATGTTAGTAAAACACTTGAATGGAAAGAATGCAACACTCTGTGATAAAGCGCATGAAAAGCACAGAAAATAAAAGCTACACGTTTTCTTTCTAAGGGATGTCAAAGTTTCAGCAAATGAGCCTCACAAACCATCTACTGAAAAATATCGTATAGATTACAAATGATTCCTCGTAAACCAAGAACTATACTGCCACCTAAAACTATAAGCCAAATATTACTAAAAGTCAGTTCTGATCTTTGGAAAGAACGGCTTCTTCCTGTAAAGTTATTTACACGAAAGTACACGCCGAAATTCATTTATTCGACAGAAATATGCAAAATATCTTTTTTTTTTATTGCGGGTTACCGAGCTTCAATCGAATTACCGGGTTACTACGAATTCGAAACCTCTATCCAGTGGTGGTCCATAAGCTAACAACCATCACCTGACTGATCCGTTTCAGTTCTAGCGTGTTCATTCTATAAAGGTAAACAAAAAAGTTCTGTCGCTTTTTCACCTACCATCTCCGAACATCGATATGTCACCTAAGACGTACCAGGAAGATCAAAAATAGTCCCCATCAACATCGAAGACTTTATGCCAACGTTCTGGAAGGTCATGAATTCCACCGCGGTAGAAATTGGTGGACCGTGAAGCGAAGAAAGTATAAAAGGCATTTTGCACCTCTACTTGGGATTTGAACTGTCGTCCTCTAAGGTGAGTGTCCAAGAAATGGAACAGGTGATAATCGGAAGGTGCAATGTCCAGGGAGTATGACGAATGCAATAGTGTTTAATATTGAAGGCATAGAATGGTGTCCCGGGCCATCTTAGTCACGTAGGTCTTAGCGTTGTCCAGCTACAGAGACTTTTTTGCGATTGAGAAGTGTTGGGTCCAGAGTTTTGAGTTTTTCTTTAACACGGCTCAACTGCTGACACTACACAGTTGCATTGATGCTCTGCCCAGCAGGTAACAGTTCCCGATGCACGATGCCGGAAACAGTTCACCAAACACACAGGAGGACCTTGTTCCTTTGCAGTGCTGGTTACGGTTGTTTTGGAACCGGTTCATGAGATGCTAACCAATGATGATGGCACCGTACATGTTCCACTTCTCATCACATGTCAACAACTTGTCCAGAAATGGCTCCTTGCTCAGACAAGAGAGTAAAGAAACACAGGTGTCTGCTCGCGTTGCCTTCTGGCCTGGAATCAAATCATGTGGGACCCATCGACCTAACTTGTAGTGTTTTCCAAGTTGATGGAGGTGTTGTTGAATGGTTTCTCCAGTCACATTGAATTATAGTCCCAGTTCCTCACATGTCTGGGCACTGTTCGCCTGAATTGCTCCCTGTAGATCTTCATTTTGGACATGTGTTTGTCTTCCGGCACGTGATGGGTCTTCGAATGTTTCGTCACCGTTATTAAACTCATTAAACCACCGCTGCACTGTCCATGTAGTCAAGACACCATCACGAAAAGTTTGACATATCTTCCGCCCCGCTGCAGCGGCGTTTGATTCCAGTTTGAACTCGTACAGCATACATGTCCTTATGACTCTCTGTGGAGGTCCCATGTTCACTCTGTCCTTACGCATCCTCACCAATAACTGATCTTCGCCTTATCTCCATTCATATTCAACTCAAGGTTTGAGGGCCAATTGAACACAGACTTTCACAAAAAAGTCAGAACTTTCTTGGTTACCCTTATATCATTGCGCATTACAACGTTATATCTGCAATGGGTGCGATCGAGAGTAGATGTTCGGAACAGATAAATATTCAGAAATGACTAAAAAGTTACTCGGTTCCTTTTTAGTTATTTCAAGATAAGATTTTAGTTCTATTAGTTTGACACAAAATTTGTTTCCATTCTATAATTCAATTTGGTTTATATACGTATGAAATACGAAATATGCCAGATTTGCTACATCTATAAGGAATATCCAATTTTCCCTTCGAACACTTGTAACTATTCATTATGATACAATTTAGACTTTTAGTATAAGTTCTTTCTGGTAGAAATTAGCAGTAAAATAGCACTCATTCAATTTTTTGTGTCTTTTCATTATTTCTCTTTATCTTTTTTGTTCTGTATGTATTAGTAATCTGGAATAGAAGGCATAACCTACGCTACCTATTGGGTTTATTACATTATATTTCGAATCACGTTTAATGAACACCATTGAATTTGCAACCGAATCACGCGGAATGAAAGCTTGTGTCTTAAACTTTAGGCATGATCCTAGACGTGACTCGCAAATCTACTGTTTCACTGGAAATTGAGTATTTAATTTGACACCAAGTTTGGTATTCATATTGAAAGTGATTTAATGAATTTTTCAAGCATCCTCTATATATTCGAGTAGTTCTGAACAGTAGTCAAAATGAGACGGTATGCGGTGGTATGTCATAACGCCTCTGGTTCTTCAGTAATAAGTACATACCGTCTCTGTTTTTTTAGTGATCAAGACAATATTTAAATAGCCGGTGTGTTGAGTCAAAATCATAATAAAACATACCGCCTCTCCTTTTTTTTCTACTTTGAATACTGGTTCTGAAAAAAAATACAAAATACAAACGTTATTTCTGTATTACTATTGGATTTCTGGAAACGGAACTTTATAATGTTAGATTCGTTTCTTATTAAGTTTAAATTCAATTTTTTATCTGTGCTCCTTTTTTTTTTCCTTCTTGTATCCCCTTTTCTCTTTCTTTCTCACTTCTGTACCCGTAACAGCTATCTATTGGTTTCAATTTTTCATTGAATGTATGTTTAAGTTTCTCCGTACAGCAATTTATGAATCTTGTTTCGTTTCCCTTTTATACGAGGGCTATCCAGAAAGTAGATTACGTTTTGGAATAAAAAATCAACAAAGTATAGGAAACAAATTTTATTATATACAGATGAAAGCCACACACAAATACTACCTTTCGACAATGTCATCATTCAAATTAAGGCATTTATCGTAGCGATGTACGAGCTTGGAAATTCCTTCGTCGAAAAATTCGGCCGCCTGCGACTTCAACCACTTCGTTACCTCTTCTTGCAGCTGTTCGTCGTCGCATAGCCAGCCACTTCTTCATTGCTGGGAATAGGTGGAAGTCGCTCGGTGCCAGGTCGGGACTGTACGGCGGATGAGGAAACAACTCCCACTGAAAAGATTCAAGAACTTCATGCGTGACATTTGCCGTGTGGGGCCGGGCGTTGTCGTGAATCAACAAGATCTTAGAGCTCAACATTCCTCTGCGCTTGTTTTGAATTGCTCTTCTGAGGTTTTGCAGAGTTTGGCAATACCTTTGAGCGTTTATTGTAGTGCCTCTTTCCAGGAAGTTCACCAAAATCACACCTTTTCTGTCCCAAAAAACAGTCGCCATCATCTTCCTTGCCGACATTGTTTGCATGCATTTCTTGGGTTTTTGGGGAGAACCTGTGTGCCCCCACTGCATTGATTGCAATTTCGTTTCACAGTTCACGTGTTTCACCCATGTTTCGTCACCAGCAACGATGCGATCGAGTAAAGAGTCACCATCCTTATTGTAGGCGTCCAAAAAGTGCAACGCTGCAGCCATTCGCTGATTTTTGTGGTCCTCTGTCAAGATTTTTGGAATCCATCTTGCACAAAACTTGTGGTAACCAAGCTTTTCGCTGATGATTTCGTGCAACAAACTTCGCGAAATTTGTGGAAAACTCAAAGAAAGTTCCGTTATTGTGAACTTTCGATTTTCACGGACTTTAACATCGACTTTTTCGACAAGTTCGGCAGTCACTTTGCTGGGTCTCCCACTTCGATCTTCGTCGTGAACATTGGTTCGGCCATTTTTAAATCTTATGACCCACTGTCGCACTCCACCTTCAGTGATAATGTTGTCCCCATACACTTCACACAGCTGCCGATAGATTTCTATCGGTTTACATTTTTTTGCTGTCAGAAACCTTATTACTGCACGCACCTCGCAGCTCGCGGGATTTTCAATTAACGCAGACATTTCAAACCGTCACAGTATCTTAACGGAGCACAGCACGAACCTCTCACTAGCACGGCTAGATGCCGACTGAGCTGCGCAACGCTCTGACCCCAAGATGGCCGCGCTAGCCCCGCCCCTAGCGGACACAGACGAAAACGTAATCTACTTTCTGGATAGCCCTCGTACTTTCAGTTTATCGATACTAATATATGTATATTTTCAAATTAGAATTGTGCTTATGTTTTTGCTGATTTTACTTTGAGAGAGAGGAAAAGCGGAGAGAGAGGGAGTCTCTTTACCAGACAATGTTATGGGATAAGAAGGTGTATATTGGGTGGCCTAGCTGCACGGCATTAGCTGTCACAATTTTTTGATGCGGAGTGTACCTAACAAATAAAAAAAAAAAGTAAAGTGCATTATATTGATTGTGTACTAAATTAATAGGTTACATACTGAGCATGTTTCATTAAATTCGGCGTATAGTTGTAATAAAACACATAGATGACTCTCTTGCGTCAACTTAATATCAGAATAATGTTTAGAGTTTGTTGCAAACAAAGCTGAAGATTTCTAAAGATTTAAATTAATATTAAAGAGCTACGGGATTATTTGGTTACTTCTACTTAAATATTTGATTAGGAATTAAATATATCGTATATTTTAAGGTAAACATTAACATTTATTTTGAATCTTCCTATAAAATTGTTTCTTAATAATAGAATATATATATATATGTATGGTTATCATCATGCATGGTTACCATGCAGTGGCGTATTTAGGGGGGTGGCTTCCGGGCTTAATCCCCCCCCGAAATCTTACTTGTAAAGTAAATGAAATATCTTGCAGAATTTTTACATTTCCAGGCAAAGCCCCCCCCCCCGAAAGTTAGCAAAGCCCCTCCCGAAACAAAATCGTAAATACGCCACTGTTACCATGTGTTATCTAAAACTTTCGCTAGTGTTGCCACACTTGCTACAATTGTACCAGATTCAGCCCTTTTTGTCTTCATCGGCCCGTTGGTACCACGCTGGCATTTTCAGCCCCTTTTGTGAAAAAGTTGTTACAATTCTACCCAATTCAGCACTATTTAACAAATATTGTCACATTTTCAAAAGTTCGTGATACTCATATGCCTACTTTGTTGGATTCTTAAGAAATGTTGGTGAATATTCATTCTGTTACGTTGCAGCGCATAACTGTGTGGAAAATTCGTAATTCGAACTATACCGGAAAACAAGTGACGCTAGATGGGTGCATCCGCGCCGCGCAGAAAGGAGACGAGAAAGAAGCAGTGTGGGGATATTTTAGCTTGAAAGCTTTTCTTTTTTTAAAAAAAAAATAAAAAGTACACACACTTTGAATTTAGTGTTGCATATTCTGAAGAAGACCAGCGTGTGCTGAAGTAAGTCTATAATTTCTGTGTCGTTGCAAACATTCTACATCAAAACAATAATAGCACCCGTGCCGTAAAATGGAAAATCAGCGCTTGGGCTTGAATATCGTCGTCGCCAATTCTAAACCTGCTATGTGCATTTTTATAAAATTTTCAGGAGAAACGAAAAACAGTATCCTGGTTACATTTTTCGGTTTATAAAACTGGTTATACGTAATATTTGATGCTGCGCGTAGCATGACACCTTCTCCAGTAATAATAAATTACAGAGTCTAAAAGCTGCACCAGATAGTACTACTATCTGGAAATGGCCGAAAATATCACAAAGCAGGTTTTGAATTGCCGACGACGATATACGATGACGAAACCGTACAAATGACTAAGGTCGATAGACCAGCCGCAAAGCGGCACTATGTTTGGCGCGAAGCGTAATAAAATTTTAAAGACTAAACCCTGGTTTTCCTTGATTTTGAGCCCTTTTTCTTACTTTTCCTTTATATATATATATATATATATATATATATATATATATATATATATATATATATATATATATATATATATATATATATGTATATATATATATATATATATCTTTTCTTTTTCCTTCCAAATTGTGCGCCCTCTTACTTCGGCGCCCGGTACCGCCCCCCCAAAGGCACGGTATAGCACGAAAAAATACATTGACGTAGTTGCCGGCTTACCGGGCTAAATTGTTTACTAGTGACACCATATTGACGAATATAAAAATACCCGAACGTTTCTGCGTTTTTAAGATCTATATCGACGCGTTGTAACAAACTTGATATATAGGCCTAACGTTAGATCAGGGATGATCATACGTGGGCATCAATTATTACGTTTTGGCCAAAAAAAAAAAAAAAACAGCCCTTTTTGTTTCAATTTGTACTATTTTTCAGCCCACTCCAGAGCTAGGACTGTGGCAACACTGACCGTATCATAAGTGTTCGTGTCCACACGTGATAATACTCCGGTCTGGTTGTTTAACGTGAAGAGTGCTTTAGTTTGACGAAAGGGTAGCAAACTGAATCAGTCGTTTCTTTCAAAAAGAATTAACTTAACGCCTAAAGAACTAATAGTCCTATTCAATCAGCAGCAATTTTACGCTGTTAAAAACCTGTGCTCGCACAAGAAATTATGTATCGTTACCACCGCGTGTAGTATTCACAGCCTAGTAAGACCACACTAGCACACCACAATATAGCGAGAAACAACTTTTTTGTTATTATTTGGTGCCCTAAGAATAAGTTCAATGTCCGACCCATCTAGCTAAAACTGGATGTTGTAGAATTTTGTCGCTTCTGATTTTAATATTGATTTTTCATAGAACTACAAGTCATAGTGAGGAAAATTTCTTTGGTATATATTCACCATCTCAAAATTAGGTCCCATTTTATCCCTTATTCAGCCCATGAAACTAGAGCTGAAAACTTTATTACTTCTGTTCAGATTATCTATCTCTATACTTTGGATGTGTAAGGAAGTTTCACAAAGTGAAACGAAACCCAATTGTTTATTTAAGTGCTAAATAATTTAATGGACTATAGGTATATATATATTAGAGAATTAACTGAGGAAGAATGTACTAAAAACTATTGTGCGCACTTTGAGTTGCTTCCAGGAAGTAACGCTACTCACCTTTAATTTATTGAGAGGAGGGCAAGTAGAGGGTCCGAAATTTTGCTTTCTGGAGGGGGACATATTTTGTAGACGAGAAAAGACAGTTTTATATCATACGTATGATATTACAATACAATTTTCCTGGGGAGTTCAGTCAGGAAATCTGTGTCGAGAAATCCACATAGGACGTTCGCTCCTTGTCCCTCCTTTAGCATCGTTACTGTTTTCGTGTCTCTACTTATAGACCAGAACTTTGGGTGAGCAGTTTGTGACGTCATATTTGTCGAACAATACCATTTCCGATCTGATAGAAAAAGAATGGAAATGAATATTAGTTCATCGAATAGGAAGTTGTTTGAGTCTAAACAGTCTTCTTTCTGAAATGTTCATGCACTGGGAAAAATTCGTTATCTGTACAGCGATATGTTGTAGAAATATACGGGGACAATCGTTTACTACGGAAATCCGTACGAAGCATATCCATACACTTCTACTGTATGGGCTAGATAAGATTTGAGTATAATTTGGGGATACGAATTTTACTTCAAACCACAATTGTATCTGTACCTGAGTAACACGAGAAACCATGATGGCTATCTCTTCAAGATGGCGTCGAATCAAAGATGGCGCCCGCGTCGATTTATAAAACTGGCAATTTCGCCTCATAATTATCGAACTTTTACGCTCATTTTTTAAACGATAGCTCCTATTTACAACAAGTATCGTTCTCATCATTTTGCAGCATCTTGAACTATGTATGAGGAATATAACAAAAAATAAATTTCAAAGCTTCAAGTTTTATTTAATGTAGTAATACTGACAACAAAAATATTATGAAAACACACTTTGAGTAAAAAAAAAAGAAGACTTTAATTGGCCTTCGTTTGAAGTACTGTGAACATTCTAACAAATAAAAGGCGGCAAAATGATTAAAACAAGGGTGCCGATCCGAGCGAGGCCGGGGGCCCCGGGCCCCCCAAAGCTCATGTGGGCCCTATTGAATTTATAAATATACAATATTTAGCATAATTTGAATGCAATTTGTCTTAAAATCCTCATATATATACCTTGCATCTGAACGCCCCCCCCCCAAATTTACAGAGATATCGGCGCCCTTGGATGAGAACAATGCTTTTTGCAAATATAATGAGCTATCGTTTAAAAAAGAGCGTTAAAATTTGATAATAAGGAGCCGATATTGACAGTTTATAAATCGACTCGGGCGTCATTTTTAATTCGACACCACCTTGAAAAGCTACCGTTCCGAGACTGCCATCATAGTTTTTCGTGGTCTTCAGGTATTGATACAATTGTGGTCTGAAGGAAATATGGTATCCCCAAATTATATTCACCTTACCTACACTGGTTCATAGACTATACATACGTACTGTTCTTTCCCCGTTTAGATGTTATATCACTTCGCTGCAGGATGTCTGATATCTAATGGTCTCCTTACATTACATACATATACGCATATTACTTCATCAGCTATGCGTCTGTCTGTATGTGAGTTCCTGACAGTCTATGTACAGTTTTTTCTTTCATACTGAAAATACGTATAGTTGGAACACTTATACACAAAGTATTATAAAACACGCTACATGCTTTTAAAGTCATACGTTTGCTAAGGATGTTACATACTGTCTCACGTTAAGTCCAAAACCCACAGAATTTACGCAGATAACCTACGTTTTCACATACGCCTCATGTTTTCTCCTGTGTGTATTACTTGTTGTTACTGAGTATTTACAAAGACAAAACAAAGAAAAAGAACTAACCAAATAGTACAAACTCTTTTATCACTTTCTTACCATGTTTTCTTCCATTATATTAACCACAATGTAGTAGGTCTTTTATTAATAATGAAAATACTCTACAGAACTTTGAATGCTGAAATAGTCATTAAAGATTCGTAACATATCAATATTTAATGATAAAGTCGGGGATTACGAACTTCTGTGAACTAGCCATCTGACACTAAATTGTTCGGCTAAGAGACCCATAATAGTCTTTATTCTGTAGGCAAAGGCTCAAAGAAAATGACAATTAACAGGAGTAGGTAATAGCTTTATATTCCTTAAAGGTAAAAGGAGCATTCAAGTATATATAGGATTTTCTCTCTTGAACAATTTGTTAACATTGGTAAAATGATGAATTTCGCTTCGGAAGAGTTGGTTTAGGTGTCAACTTTCTTTCGTTCTTCTTCCGTCTTCCTTTCTCATTGTCTCTGTCTTAAAGATTGTGTTGAGAGTGTTGTTAGTAACCACACATTAAGTACATCCTATATATATAAAAGACACTTCTGTAGTACTTCAGTACAAAGTATAAACTTTAAACTGTCAGTAAATTTCGTTTCGTTTCAGATGTGAAGAAAGTATTAACATCATCGCATTTATACGAAATTGTTCGTGTTTTGAAACGCCACATAGGGTCTTTGCAGTTCACAATCGAAGCAATATGTTCGATGTCAAGGTGGCAGCGATCACCCGGAAATAATGACCCTAAATCCGTGATCGCCAAACCTATGACGCTTCCGAGCTATGGTACCTTTTGTAAATTCTACTGTGAGCTACCAACCAAAAGAACTACTAATATTTTTTTTTTTGTAAAACAAAATAAAAAAAACATTTGTTTATTGCCTATAAACTTACATTTCAAGTAAATGTGAAATCAAACTATCCAAGTTAGCACATATCTAATATCAGTGGCGTATTTACGATTTTGTTTCCGGAGGGGCTTTGCTAACTTTCGGGGGGCGGCTTCGCCTGGAAATCTGAAAATTCTGCAAGATATTTCATTTACTTTACTATACTAAGTAAGATTTCAGGGGAGCTTAAGCCCGGAAGCTCCCCCCTAAATGCGCCACTGTCTAATATAATACTAAAAACATAATGTACACAACGCCCTGCGTATATACAATCAACTGAGATATGAAGCTGGCAAAGGCAATTGCGCAGGAGAAACAAGCAGTTGCTGTCGTCAGTGCCTCCTGTCGTTAGCATCAGCTCAGTGGATGAATCAAGATTAGCTGATCAGAGTGTTAATGCGATCTACCAAAAATATATCCGCGAGGTACTAGTAGCTCAAGAACGACGGTTTGGTGATCGCTGTCCTAAATTATAGGACCACTAACAAGATGAAAGAGAGAAGACTTGATTTCAACACTTTTCATCTCTCTCTCTTTCTGTTAATCGTCCTATATTTTAGGGCCATTACTTCCGATTTATTCCTACCATCTATGAAAAAAAAAATAATCTTCTTAGCTTAATATACTACGGTTATGCCATGCAGGGTAAAGTAGACGGGTGTTAATGAAGGTTCATGATTATGAAAGAAATTGGTGTAATGAGAATGTGGAAGAAAACAGGAACTCTTCCTGGTCAAGTAGCTACTATGTATGCCTTTGGTGCATGTGATCCCGGGTTCGATTCCCAGTGAACTAAACGCCATTTTTCAGACTCATTTACCATCATTAATCATTTTTTTCTTCCTCTAAGGGAGACAGTGAGAAGCCACACTAAAAAACAAAAAAAAAATCATTTCATTTTTTCAAAGGAAACTGAGAATGTACAATAAAATCCAGAAACACTTTGTGGTTCACCACAAATTCACATCGCATGAGATCGAATTATTAACTATTCTTAACAGACGTAAGCTCACTCTACACCTTCCACTAAAAATATACACAAAGATGATATTTGATTTGTTATAACTTCATCTGGTTTGCAGAAAGAAATTATCATGATATTTTTGGGAAATTGTATTAGAATATTATTTATAAAGCCTCAACTTGGATCCACCTCTGATGGATGGACTGCATAAACCTTTTCAGTATCTATGTGTAGTCCAATGATCATGTAGTTTATCATTCTACTTTACATACGTATAACGAAATATTTCAGTTGAAAAAATTTGGTACAGTACTCTAGATGGACAACATGCAGTGCTGTGATAGAATAATTTGTTTTGTGTTATTTAAGTATATCTCTTGCAACACCAAGTGTACAAGGATAGCCTATTTTCGTAAGGTAAAAAGAAAGTCAGGCTTTAAAGGTTTAAGCGCTACTATGTTAGAACCTAAGTGTCGTAACTACCCATATTATTCTAAATTCTATATATCTCTTATTGAAACACAGCATTTTAAAACCTTAAAAGGGAAGAAAAATTTGACAGAATTTGATTTTTGGGATTTTGGCAGGTATTCATCTGGGAGTTTAGCATGCCACGTATGATGGAAGTTCCTCGAGAATCATAATGCCAGGGAAATTTGTGAGGAAGATATAAATGGGGAAGAAGAAAAGAAACCTGGGACCATTGTTACATAGGTCTACCATCCTGGCATTTACCTGGTGTGAATGAAGAAACCCCGGGAATTATTCACTCAGGATGCTGGCTTGAAAAAACTGTTACAGAATTTCAATCGAGTGTCTCAAACGGGAATCTAATCCGGGACCGCTCGCAGCATAGGCACGAACATTAGCTACTACGCAACGAATGGCCACTCGCAGAATGTGAGTTGATACTAAATTTGAATTTCCAGCCTATTGTTGAACTTCAGAGCGTGATGCCGATTTTGAAAAAGGCTTATTGTAGTTGAATTTTCTTCTATAACAAAGTTGATTGGTAAAAACAAGAGAGGCCGAAGACGAATCTTATTCGTTATGAAGAGAAATAAGAGAGAAAGAGTAATAGGTGAATAATTAAAAAAAACGAGCAATAGAAAGTGACGTGTGTGAAATATTGGGTTGTTATATTGAGTAGAATGCTGTGTACGTGTGTGTAGTGGTTGAGACATGGCACCTCTCCAAAGAAGAAAAGACAGACTCGCAGAATACTAGGGAAAAGTGAAAATGATTAACTTACACAAAGATTTAGAAATGCATGACAAGAAGAGGAGCATTTAAAACCTTGTTAGTATTTCTTCCAAGAGATCCCTATTGTACTCAGTGTAGTGTGTGTGATGCAAATTAGTAGCAGGAAAAAGTGAACTCCTAAAATATGTGAATCACGAGATTCTCAAAAATCTAGTGAGACAACTTCAAAAACAGGCTCTGCTTTTATCGTGCTAAGTATTCTAAACTAAGTTTTAGTTAAGTTCTAGCTCTCATCTTAATAGGGATATAAAAATGACTGCATTACACTTATCTACTATTTTCGCAAAGCATTCTCTTTTTGAGTATAGTAAACAACGGAATGCTTGAGGGAAGTAATAAAGCAGATACTTATATATATATTCTCAAATTGCCAAAAAAGGAATTGAAAAATGATAATGCACTGAACAAATTGAAGTACCTTGGATAAAAGCGTGCTGAGAAATTTTGAAACAAGCAATCTCATTAGCATTATTCAAAAAAAAAAAAAAAAAAAAAAACATAATTATCTGTGTTTGTGGATGAAGGGACTGACTTTGCCATTAACGAATTATTCTGCATTTTATTTAGACATTTTTTTTTCTGATAACATAGGCAAAGTTGTTACTCAATTCTTAGAATTAGTTTCATTGGAAGAAGTATTTAGAATTTCAGAAATTCTTGTAAGTGTAGTAACAGATGGTCTAAAAGAAAAGGGCATTCCATTACAATTACTATTTCTGCTGAGAAAAGTAGTATTATGATCGCGGGTGTTTGTGAATGACGAAACTAAAAGATACAGCTGACATGTCGTTTATAATGATTACGTGTCTACGTCATTCTCTCCACATTTCAGCTTTAATGACATTGCCCTGTAATGTTCAAGATATTATTAGATGTTAGATAGTCACTAATATTATCTCTTACTTTAGTCATAGTAGCAAGAGACAAACTATATTAACAGAACTACAATAATTTCTGTAAAAAGACAAGCAAACTTTATCAAAACTAGCTGACGCACGATGGCTGACATTGTAATGTTGTATTTAGAAATTTTTGAAAAAAAAGGAGACTCTCCACTCATTTTTCTGGAAGTCCAACTGGAAGATCAGCCTCGTAATGCCTATATTATGCCACGAATTAAATAATGCACATGAAAAAACCCTACTTGAAATTCATGAAATTAGCTCTTGGTTATTTTAATTCTACTATTGCCCACTTACAACTCAGATGCAATTTTTTGGTCAGTTACAGTCTGAAATCCAACGGTAAGTAAGAAGACTGTGTCAATTTTTCATGAAAATACAATCTTTTCTTAAAACGTATAAGTTTGATTATTTAGATTCAAGTAACTTGCTGCCACTAGAAAAAAATCTTCTTGATTAGAAATGTGATAAATTACTGGTAGCTTGCCTTCAGAAGAAAATAAAAATGTACATAATTTTCACCAATTCATAGGGGACTAATTCATACGCTGCAGCTCCCTGAAACGTTACTTAAATCAAGTAAGTGCAGTCCTGATTTGGTGGCATCGTGAATTGCCATCTTGGAAAATGCCATCTTCCTGTGGGTAGAAGTGTTGCATTATATGGTGTATGTGATTCTTTAACACCTGCAGGTACACAACGAATATATCATTGTGGTCTAGATATACCAACGGTTCCAGTCCATGCTAACAGAAGTATCCTTAAACCATACAGGCGCCCGTACAGTACTCACCATGCACGAAGGATCCGTAGCTTCGTGCTGTTGGCGACACACATGCATATGCCAGTCTGAGAGGAGTAGTACAAACAGTGATTTATCGGACCAACACAGCAATCATCCATGGTTCAATTAGCGTGTTCCTGTGCCCGAGAGCTCCGAAGTTTGTGGTAACGAGTCGTGAAGATCGGGTAACGAGTGTGTAATCTGCTGTGAAACTGCATGCGTGTCAGTGTACGCCATATAGTTGCGTGGGATGTGGGTGTAATGCATCCACCATTGTATTGGTCACGTAATTCCCAGACACTGATGGTTCGTTTGGCTGTCACGAGCTGTTTGGCGCGACGCTAGTCCCAGGTTTTAAACTTACGTATGTCCCCATAGTTACATCTCTTTGAGATCTTTACACTCGGGGCCGTGGTAGCTCAGTGGTAGAGGGTTCACCTCTAGTGCTTGGGGTCCCGGGTTCGATCCCAGCCCCGCCAAGTGAACTTTGTGGTGAACAAACACCGTGTGCGTGGGTTTTCTCGGGGTTCTCCCGTTTCCTCCCACTTTCTTCATTCCACCATTTCATTCATTTCTCATCATCACCGTCTCCTTTAGCCTAACCAGCATAACCGCGGGACGTAAAACTCAAAGACTTTTACCCAGTTTTCTTCCCACTCCTTGCAAAGCTCATTACACAGGAATGGACGAATCCGACACGTATTGCTTTCTGAGTATTGACGTACCTCTTGCTCGGGTACCCACAATCATGTCCTATTAAAATGCTAATAAATCCTGCCCACTTCCAATTCTAACAGTGTGCTATTTACCAATGTGTAGCCTCGAGTGTGTTTTTTCTCTGCAATACTAGCAGTCAGGCTGGTCATAATTATAAGCACCTCGGCTGCTGGCCATACTTTCTTGTCTGGAGGTCGGAATTCAGTGAGCACTCAGTGCACATTATAAAAATATATGGAAGAAATGTCACTGTCGTTTTTGACGGTTATTGTGAAGATGGAACATGATAAAGGAAGGGTTTGATATCAGTACCAAGCTCTAAGACTTTTGCATCTGGTGATCTTCGTCTCGTTTCTTGCAGCTGTGAATAATCTTGCGCCAACCTATATATAGAAACGTAGGATTAGATTGCTTTTCCATGTGCAAACACTGTAATGAACTTTACTGTGATAATTCTCCTGCCTATGAGGATGTTATTTACTTCGATGATGACGAGTGTGAACAGTGTAGCATTTTGTTTTAACCAGATTGGACTGAAAGCTGAATTGAATTTTATGAGTCATCAAGTAAAGACCGATTGTATAAAATGTGTAGTAATATTGTAGAAAGTAGAATATTTGGTTCTACTTTCTACATTCCATGTGTTTTATGTGGATGGTCCGTGATGTTTATTACATTTTCCTCAAAAATGCAAGAGTCTAAAAGGGTTAAGGGGTAGAGAGAAAAGTAAGAGGGAGAGGGGTGGGGTCTTCTCAGAAAATACTCCTTATATTGTGGTCTAACTTTTCTGAAAAATTCACCTTGATACTAAATTAGTCCGACACAAAATCTTTATTGACTGGACTAAAACTAGAGTACCTAAGAAAACACGGACACAATGTTGTCTACCACAAACATACTTAACCGGGTATCGAACTAGGAGCTTCACACAGAAGAGGTAAGCAGTCTTTTTTGTTTCACATGAATGATGACAAGCATAATGTATTGCACTACAAATCAATAGAAGTATTTTACTAGAGAGCAGAAAGAACTACATTAGCGTTGGACAAGCAAAATGCAAAGAAGTTTACAAACTGCCTTGTCTCTGTTTGAGGATTAAGCTCCCTCGTGGCTATACGATTAGCGTACGAGCTTTCGGCGTCGAAGACCGGTTTCAGTTCCCGGCGAGAGCTCATGTGGTTTGGATCCCACGTTAAGTTGTAGTTCCACATCTCATATAGCCTCACTTCTGAAATTGGCGATAAACTAGAAATCAAATCAAATCAAATTTATTTGAAGACTTACATTAAAGAAATGTAATTTCTGTGTTTGTAACTACCAAATAAAATTCAGTTGTTACAGCTTGGTAGTATATTGTAACATATAGAAGACAAAATGTCCATCTAACCAATTAATCGTATTTAGTTTGGTCTGCGAGTATCAGTGATAGTCAGAAAATTGTAATATGGTGAGAGAGAAAGTTGATGGTGGTGGTCGACAAATAACTCCCAGCATATTTTTACAAAATTCGCAGTAATATTCTTTTCAACAACTTTTCAGAACTATTAAGTATATGTACATCTTTATAATTATTACTGATTTTATTGTATGTAGCACATATTCTCCATGTAGATGACATATGCAGTGCATTTGTACGTGCCTTACTGCACTAGAACAGGCCACTGTTTCCCTTACATGTTTTGAGGGTTGGAACCTGGATCATTATCTTTGAAATTATGTCTGTACAGTCTATTTTGTTGTGAAGTGTAAGAAAATGAGGTCGTTCAACGTCCGTCTTTGTTCAAGGGTCTGAAATATAAAGTTGTCAAGTAATTTATCATGTGATTCATATTTTGGATAAAATCCTGTTCTTTTTATGTGAGAAAAGGTATGAATTTGCTTTGTATCTGCTCAATTTTTTGACTGCGTGTTTTCACGGAAGTGTTCCAAATAAGTAAGGCATATTCAAGTTTGAATCTTACGTAAGAAAAGTAAAGTATCTTCCAAGAGTTAACATTCGTAAATTCTTTGGTTATTCTGATAAACCCAAGATTTCTACATGATTTGTATTATTTGCCACATGATGCGAAAAGGTTAATTTTTTGTCAAATATCACACCTAAATCTTTAATTGTATCTATTTTTTCTAAACTTATTCCATTGATAATGTAAATAAAGTCATACGTTTTCTGACGTCTACTGTATGTCATCGTTTTACACTTATTAATATTTACTGTAAGTCTATTGCTAGTGCACTATTTTAGTAAATTAGTCAGATCTGATTGCAAGAGTAGGCAGTCATCTATACATTTCGCATTTACGAATATTTTCAAATCATCTGTAAAGGGTATTTTATCAGATGTTTGAATATAATGGTGCAGATAATTAATAAATAATAAAAACAAAATAGGTCCAAGATTAGACCCCTGAAGGGCTCCAGAATTTACGCGAAAGCTTGTGGTTTTATATTCTGTATATAAAAGTCTTTGTCTACGTTCACATTAATAAGATTTTTAAAAAATATCATTGAGGGACTAAAATTGAACGAGGCAAGTTTTTTAATTATTAAGATCCACAGTATCAAATGCTTTATTAAAATCCGTATATATGATGTCTACTTGGCCAATATTATTCAAGGAGGAATTTATGAAATCTGAAATTATAGTAAGTTAGTCACCGTGGACCTTTTCTGTAGCAAGTCATGTTGATACATTGAAATTGCAAGTTTAAAGTGAAACATCACCTGATCTTAAATGACACTTTCAAATACCTTTACAATTGTTGGCAATATAGGTGCTGGACGATAGTTTCTTATATTATTTTTGTTTCCGGTTTTCGGGACTGGGCATATTATTGATTTTTTCCATATATCCGGAAAAATATTTGACCTTATTGATGGTTAAATAAGGTAATAAGCGGATGTTTCAAAATGTTACTACAACCCTTCACAATATAAGGTGGTATATTATCAGGCCCAGTTGCTTTATTCGGTTTCAATGTTTTTATTACATTTTCAATGCCCTTTATATTAATCTCCGTGATATAGAATAAGTTATGGAATTCCTCATGTAATTATTTTTTGTTATGTGAGTTAATACAATTTTTAATTAAGGAGGAGGAGGATTGATTGTAAATGGACTGGAAGTGTTGAGCAAAAGGTTTCGCTATTTCATCTTTCTTAGTTAGACTCTGTCCGTCATAGGTTATGGACTCAGTAGAAAGATGTCGGGATTTATTTTTAAGGTAGGTCCAGAAATGTTGTTATATTATTTTCAGCATTGAAGATAAAGCCACTATGTGCTATAGCAGTTTCACGTTTCACGACTCTACGTAGCCTGCAGTATTCGTTATAATGATATTGGTGATTAGTCGTTCCCCTCCCCTTGAGCCATTTTATGTGATGTGGCAATTTAATATTTATCTTTTGTATCATACTTTTAGTAAAGCAGCAAGGGAAGTTTTTTTCGCGTAGGCCTTTTCATGGGAATGCACTTCTCAAATGTGTCATAAATTACTTTATAGATACAGATGGTGATCAGACAAATAGAAACACCTGTAGTTGGCAACACGTCAGATGTATGGGTTGGCAGTGGTGTCGTGGCGCCCGCAGCGCTAGACCGCTGGTGGTGGTGTGTTAGGTCGGTCTCCATTCTACGTCAGGTGCAGTGGAACTGCAGTGTTCAGTGGCTGCAGCAGACGGAGGGAGACCTCTCAGAATGGGTAGTGTAAAATGGGAGACCTCTCAGATTTTCAAAGAGGGCAAATTGTTGGTGCGCGGTTATGTGGAGTGAGTGTGACGGCAATGGCTACTGTGTTAGGCGTGTCGCGTGGGACAGTGTCGAAGGTGATGACGGCCTACACAACATACGGGAAACCACAAGGGGGAAGCGGAACTGTGGGCGGATGAAAATCATGAGTAACAGGTCACGCCGGGTATTAAAGCGCATTGTCACGCAGAACCGTCGTGCCACTGTGACGAGCAAGTGACGGAGGAACTCAATCAGCACCTCCCACACCCTGTTTCGACAATCACAGTCCGCCGCGAATTACATGACATGAACTTCAGGGCTCGTGCTGCACGGGCCAAACTGCTCATCAGGGACCATAACGCTTTCGCACGCCGCGACCATGCAACTTGGACCGTTGAGGACTGGAAACGTGTGATATGGTCGGATGAGTCATCCTTCGCTTTATTCCCAAACACGGGCCGTGTTTATGTGTAGAGAACGCCCAAAGAAGCTTATGATCTGCAGTGTCTCCGCCCAACTGTGAAACATGGCGGTGGCTCGGTGATGGTGTGGGCCGCCATATCATGGTTTTCATTGGGTTCTGTGGTCACACTTAGCGGATGAATCACTGTCAACGATTATGTCGCAATTTTAGGAGACCACTTGCATCCTATGGTCTGGATGTTGTTCCCGGACAATGACGCCATCTTCCAGGATGATAATATACCCATTCACACAGCTGGCGTTGTTGCAGCGTGGTTTGAGGAACATCGGGATGAAGTTCAACACCTTCCCGGCCCACCCAATCCCCAGATCTCAACACAATTGAACATCTGTGGTCCGTCTTGGAAACCCACTCCGCCGACGATTTCCACCTCCACTCTCTCTCACAGAACTGGCCAATGCCCTGCACTAGGAATGGTGTAAAATTCCACTTGCTACCATTCACGACCTCTATGCCTCCATCCCACGTCGCATCAAGGCTGTTCTGAAGGCGAAAGGTAGCCCGACACCATATTAATCTGGTAAGTTGCAATTTCGTTCAGGTGTTTCCATTTTTCTGATCACTATCTGTATCTTCTACTGCTTTATTTGGATCCGTATATTTGTTTAGATATTGCCAGTCTATTCTCGCTAACTCATTGTAAAGATTTATATAATTTCCATTCCCAAAATTGAAACCAAATATATTTCTTTTGTTTTTTTTAGACTAGATGGTTTAATATGTAGGCAAATCATAAATGAGACAATACCATGGACTACTAACACCTGCTGAAAGCTCTTCGAGTTACAATTTTTCCATATATTACATTGCCAAATTTAGTGTGGGAATTTTTGACTAATGATCTAGTATCCGCATGAACTGATTCCATTAGCAGAGAATACAGTTGGTTGGAACCCAAATCATTCGGAACATCTTGAATACGACTGTACGCTCCGTATTGCATAAGATAATGAACATATTGCGGGATCAATTTATAAAAACGAATTAAAGACGAATTATCTGGAAATACATTTTCAGACCAAAAGTGGAAACACAAATACGTATGGGCCGTTTGCTCCATATAATATTGGTAGGTTGGGTAGGCTGCTAAGGATTGCCTTGGAGAAAAGACTGCAAACTTTCGAGACTACGAGATTTAATGAGGTGATGTAGTTAGTCTAGTACAGCTACAGGGCCTAAAGCCACTATTGTAATCCAGATTACAGGCGATAAGAGAGCACCATAAGCTCGTTTTCGTACTCTGCAATGGACAAAATGGGACATTGACATACGTATTTGTGTTCATGCTGATTAAATCCTATATTTTATATAGTGAGTAAAGGAAACTGGGCAGTGTTTACACGAAGGCAAACTACGATAGTAGCTAACTGTAGTACAAAGTATTACATAATACAAAGTGCAGATAAGGTGAGACAGATACTATGATTTGTTCTCATATATTTGTTGCGTAACCTGGAGGTTTTACACAATCTTACAAAACTAAACTAAACCACTGATTTCTTCCCTACAAAATAAGTATTTGCAGAAAATAAACTCATAATCAACTCAATTTCGGTGGTCACAAGAAGGAAAATCTGTATTTTTGGACTAATAGCCTTTAGTTTTAATTATTGTTTGCAGACATTTTGGCAGGAAATTTACACATTTCCGAGAAAAAGTAAATTTTAATGGATCCAATCCTCTTGAATACACTGGATCAGCTGCTCTCTGTCAGAAACTTGATGATTTCGTACTGTTATCTTTAGTTCACTCCACAAGTTTTCAATCGGATTTAAATATAGGCTAACAATAAAGGATGTTTCGAGATAGTAAGTTATATTATGTGGTATTCAGCGCCGAACACACTAAGATTTATGTCTCTGGCCGTTACATTGTTGGAACCTGCACTTATGTCTCAACCCAAGTTTTTTTGTCACTTTGCTTTAAATGAATTTCAAAGATGTCCAAATAAGTGTTCCCCGTCATTATAACATAGATCACATAAATATTAACAACCTCATTAATACTTACACAAGCCCATACTATAGGCGATCTGTATATAACTTTAGGAAAACCGTCAGTCTTCTCTCTTCACATATGGTTGATATCCATCACTTCCCAACATAATTATTTTTGTCTTGTCCTAGAAAATCTCATTCTTCAAAATTCCAAAGCTTTATTTTGATAACACTTAGTAAATGCTAATAGTTTCATCCTATTTATCTAGGAAGTGATTTTCTTTCATGGTACACGCAAACGGAATCCTAACCTTTTAATCTTATTTATTACTGTTTGTGATTCACTTTCATATTCTAGAAAAGTAATGGAGCTAATATTTTAGCACTTATTCTTTGATTCTTCTTGACAGATAATCATATAATTATCTTGTTGGGAATTTAACTTCCTTGATTGAAAAGAACTATTTTATTTTGCAACCTCTGTTCTGTTTCATGCTTTTGCATAATATATCCTACAGTAGAAAAAATGAAATGTATTGAATTGAAATCCTTAAGTCTTACGTCCCACTGTTATGCCGGCTAGGCTAAAAGAAATGGTAATGATGAGAAATGAAGGATGGGTGGAATGAAGGAAGTGGGAGGAAACGGGAGAACACCGAGAAAACCCTCGCATTAGATGTTTGTCTACACAAAGTTCACTTGGCACATGCTGGCATCGAACTAGGAATCCCATGCTCCAGAAGTGAACGCTCTACCACTGGGACAAAGCAGCCTTTATCCTACAGTAGAGCAGGTTTACCAGCAACAAGCCATATTTTTATAACTTTTACTTTTTCCCCCGAATTAGCTTTTGTTCTGCAACTCTTATGTCAATTGTTTTCATTTTCATGTTAGTGGTTGTTGTATCTTTTTAAAATTGTTTAAACTGTGTACCATGGGGTCTCTTGATGATTAACATAAACAACACATTGGGGTTGTTGAAATGCATATACCTGTTTTGTTTGGATTCTTTTACTCTTATCTCATCAATTTTGTTTCACTATACCTGTAAGAAATAAAGAATAGTATTTTTAAATACACTGTGCAGATTGCGGTATCCTTGTTAAGAACATTCCGAGGTGGTTGAGTAATCAACAAACTTCTCTGTGTTCTATATTACTTTTATTTTTTTTTCTTAAACCATCCAAAGGGTTATTTTACTCACTGCGTATGTATTCACATTTTTAGATTGACACGCGAAAAATAATCACAATCACGTATGTAATAGAAGAGTAAAGAGTAATAGCTATTTCTTGAATGTTCTTTGCCCTCACTAGAGCCCCGCAAACCCAGGCCCGAAGACGGCCCGGCTGGATCTATATTCTGTGCCCGGCTCGACCCGACCTGGCCCAGCCAAGAACTTCACATTATCATACGTTCTTAGGTAAGATCGGCTCAGGCTGTATGAATGATGGTGGGATGAATTTGTGGAATGAAAATAGTGTGAGGAAACGGGACCACACAGAAAGCTCCCATGTACACAGTGCTTGTCTACCACAAAGCTCACATAACACGAGTAGGGTTTGATCCGATGGCCTCTAACACCAGATATAAGTGCTTTACTTACTGAGCGAACGTTGCCATTCGTAGATCAAGCATCGGTTTGCATTCTACGCAGACTGGCTATAATAACGAGCATTTCTCCGATTTTTTCTGCACTTAAGTTAAATTCATTACCACCAAACATGTCCACTCTGACGCAAAGTCGTAGCAGTTGCAGTAGTATTCGCAGTAGTAGTAGTGGTACCAGCATTATTATTATTATTATTATTATTATTATTATTATTATTATTATTATTATTATTATTATTATTATTATTATTATTAATAATAATAATAATAATAATAATACAGTAATTTACAATCTTTAATAAAGAGTCAGCTTCCCAAACACATTACGATGAGCATTGGCTGGCAGTATTAGTTTCCGATCCGTCTTTTACAGTGTTCGGGCCGAGCCAAGCCGACCCGGCACGGCCCGGAAATACATGTGTTCGGCCCTATAGCATTTGTGCCCGGCCCGGTTACGGTCCGATACAGTTTGATTTACTTGAAACGGGCAGGGTTCTGACCCTCACCAAGGATTTGATGTAATATTTAATGAATTGTAATACATGTTTTGCATGTTTTATTTGAAGAAAGAAAAGAGCGAGTGTTTAGGATTGTGCAAGTGACATATAGGAAAATATTCACATCGTTTACTTTACCATAACAAAAGGAATAACAAATCGCCTCACCCCAACTACATGTAAAAACTTCCCAGCATCTGTTTCCATGAGGAACATCTTTTGTTAATATATGATAGATATATAAAAAAAATCTATCACTGTGTAAAAAACCTCTACATCATCAGTATTTCAATGAGAGAGACTTTTAGGTCAGCGACACGGAAAACAAGTGAGCGTCTCCACGCTATTTGGGTTTATAACGAATTCATGATTCAATCTGAGATGAGTCATTTTGCGATCAGTCAACAAATTGATGGACAGTTTGTGATCAGTCGTGAACAGAAAAATCAACCTATAGTCAATCTATGACTAGTCGCAAACCACTGTTGGTCAGGAGCAGTAGTTAATCTATGACTCGTCCGTTACATTTCATCAGTAAAAGAAAAAAAACTAAACGTTTGTGACCTGAAATTGCGTTTCTCCAAACAACAATTGTTCTCGTTAGATTGTGTGTCATCTACGCCTACAAACGGTTAATAAAATTGTAAATACAACCAATAAACTTAGTGACTTTCAGTGATGCAGTTATTTAAATAACCTAAGTCAGGAGATGGGCATGTGGCTGTATCATAAAAGAGCATTGATTCCTAAGTTGGTTATCGTCCGTTTGCTTCTCCACCGAAAGTGTAACAAAAGCTATAACTATTTAAAATTTTACAATTTTCACTTTATTTACTGGCTGTCTGTTTGCTTTCGTTACCTCGCGAAGTGGGGGAAATGTTAGGTTCCGTTTGGTTAGGTTGCGAAGGTTCTAAAACACAGGTTAGTAGCTAGGTTGGTTCCTTTCTGTACCAAATGTTTAACATTTAATTAACATAGTATTGCCAAGCGAGCGTTAGCGAGTGAAGGCGCGTTAGAACCCCGCAGGGTACGTTGTTTTTTGTCTTAATTACAGCTAAATGGGAAGGGAGACCATTGCATTGAAAAGTATAACTTTCTTCCCACCTACTTCTTTACAACCCTTTCTGCACAGGGCCGGACTTCCCAATAGGCCCGGGCCTATGGGCGCAAGCTCCCAGAGGGCGCACGGCCGAGAGAAAAAAATAAAATATCTAGAAATAAAAATAAATAGCCATGACTTAAGATATTTTTTGAATTGATTTAAAAGAATTAGGCTAATAAAGCATTCTGATTTTGAAGTTCATTGGAACAAATAATTATTGGTAAAGTTAAACTATTTTCAACATTATGTATCAACTTCGTTACAACATTGATCTCAAACACGGGAGAACTAGCTGTTTTTTTTTTTTACTTATTTGCTTATTTTTTTTACTACAGAGGTTTTTTTATTCATTTGCCCAAATGGCTAAATTGAACAAAACCAAAGTTATTCACTAATCTTTTGTTAATATATTAATGTTATTTTGTTAAGCCCAGAACCAAGTAAATTTTTCAAAAACCTTGCAATGATAAAATTGCATCGTGGAGTGGTGTTTAAGCAATTAATATATAGGCCTGATATAATTTTTTAAATAAAGGGTTTTTAGGAAAGTAACTTTAACCAGACTAGGGGGCGGAAAAAATATTGGGCGTAGGGGCGCCAAAATGCTAAATCCGGCCCTGTTTCTGCAATTTATTTTTAGATTCATTAATCCACGATTTTCACAGTTTTAAGCGACTTTACTCATTATCAACGCATTGCTTTACAAATTCTGTGTATTAATTCACATCCACCCCAAAGTCTTTGTATATTTGCAGCCATGTTGACAATACAAATGCTCACTTTGCCACAATGCAACCCTTCGGTAACCTTGCGTGGAATAGTTCCCTCTACTTACCAGATACTATCTGGTAAGTTCCATGTTTACGACCGCTTATATATATAACAAATAAACAAAATTTTCGATCTCCCTATATATTATCAAACACACAAAAGAACAAATTTTCCATTTCTTTTAGGTACAATTTCAGAATTTTGCTAGAAACGGATGACCAACATTGGAATTTAAGCTCACAAAAGCAAATGAACTTACAAGGTAAAAGATAGCCTTTGAGCGTTGTAATGGTCCCGGCCACCCTCCCCGTGTACCCACCACTGCCATAACGTTAAATAAAGATTTACAGAATGTAGGTCATTAGCAAACTTCTATTTCAACTTATTTCAACTGAAGGAAAGTAGACATGAGTTGGATAATGATGGACGAGTTGCTATTACAAACGTTAGGTGGCATTTCGTATACCTTGAATAAACAACATAATTTTATAAAAATGTTTTTTGAATGAAGAAAAGTACTTGTTTCATCGCTGAGTTTAGAGAAAATCGTGTATGTAATATTAATTATAGTAATTAAATTTAACTATTCAAGTTCCTAACATATTGCTATAATCATTACCTCTCCACAACAGAATTAATGAAATAGATTATATTACAGTTAAATATGAAGTATTGCAATAATTAACTAATGGTTTCTACTGCTATGCGTTTGCACACAGAAAATATTGAATACATTTTCCTTTAAAAAAATTACCATATATCCGAAAGACGGATGTGGGGAAAACTAATATGTATTTCGTGTTTTTTAGTTAAAGGGAATTTTTCACATTGGCCTTTCTCTCTGGTCTAATGATTAGTGTATGTACCCTGGTTAATGAATTCCTGGGATTGTAAATCTGGGTTAGTATCTAACTTAATACAGGAGTCCTGATTCCTCTTTAAACTGTTTGTTTTCTCCAAATTATTCTTCCTGTTCACAAAGAATTTGAATAAAATTCAACATAATTAATTATAATAAATAAATTGTAATAATTCCTGAGCCACTCAACCGATCTTGATCAATTTTTCAACATCGATTTGGTTCAGGCCTGGAATCATTTTTCATGATTTAAGTTGACGGAGCAACGTAGGCAGGATAAGGAGAGGGATATATATATATATATATATATATATATATATATATATATATATATATATATATATATATATATATATATATATATATATATATATATATATATATATACTACCGGCCAAAAGCATTGCATCACTCACGGAAATGCTGTAAATACGTACAAAGTGTACCGATTTTCATGAAAATATGTTGGAATTTATACATAAATGATCGTTAAGTCATTCTGAAACGTTTCTAGATTTGTCACCAGTAAAATAACTTCTCGCGATCAAAAATTAGTTCAAAATGTGGCGAGACCTCACCCTCACAGCAAAAATAAAAGTTCTTGACAAGTAGGAAGATAATATGCTTTTAGCTGGTATAATTATAAAGATGAATACTTGTTTACATACAACATAAAATGTCATTGTAAGTACGAAACCAGCTGCAATTGTGCCTAGTTTTCTTTTCTGTTCGCCTTTCAGGGACCAGTGGTCATCAAGAGTTATTAGCTAAAATATACTAAATAAGTGATTGTTTGTCCGACACATATGAACAGTATGGTTCAAGTTCGTGAACTTAGTAAAGAACAAGGTGCTGTTATTGTGGAATTGTACACGTTAAGGTTTTCTACGTGACAGATTGCTAGAAGGGCGAACATACAT
This sequence comes from Thermobia domestica, assembly GCF_964235325.1. NCBI lineage: Eukaryota > Metazoa > Arthropoda > Insecta > Zygentoma > Lepismatidae > Thermobia > Thermobia domestica. The sequence goes on from NC_137460.1 coordinate 102,138,005, forward strand.
CAATCTACAGTTGTTCGCACTATTCAACGTTTAAACGAAACTCTGTCAAATGTTAATCGTGGATGACCTGAAAGACCACGAATAACGTCAAAGAATGAAGATCAGTTTACTGTGGTCACAAGCAAACGTCAACGAACACTAACTGGCCCAGAAATTCGAGAAAAACTTAATGCTACCCGAGAAACAGTCGTAACTGTTAAAACACTGAAACTCCGATTTCGAAAACATGGTTCATCAAAAGGATGCATTGCAACAACAACAAAAAACTTTTGAGTAAACAAAACAAACGTAAACGATTGCAATGGGCTAAAGAATATAAGTATTGGTCAGTACAACAGTAGTATAAAGTGCTCTTTAGTAACGAAAGTAAATTCGAAATTTTTGGAACTAAACGCAGAAAGTTTGTTCGTCGACTTCGAGGAGAACGCATGCTCGAACAATGCATTAATCCAAGTGTCAAACATGTTGGTGAGTCTGTCATGGTATAGGTTGTATCGCGGATGAAAATGTTGGTGATTTAGTGACAATTGAGAGAACAATGAAAAAAGATTATCATCACATTATGGAGAGAGAGTGGCAAAAGGCTTGTCGGTCAGGGATTTATTTTTCAACAAAACAATGATCCCAAACACACATTTCATTTGTGTAAGTCGTACTTAGGAAATAAAGAAAGAGAGACGATAAGAATTGATAAACATGCGATGGCCAATGCAAAGCCCGGACTTAAATCTGATAGAGTTATTGTGGGATGAGTTAGACAGAAACGTTCGAAAACGTCGACCAGTTAATAAAACACAGTTGTGGGTACATTTACAAATGTGTTGGAATGGACTTAAAGCCCAAACTTTACGGAAATTACTCGCGAGGATGCCTAGGTTGTGTGCTCCTGTATTAAGAGTTATTGGTGGATATTTTGATAAATCACAAATTTGAATAATTTCGTTTCACATTCTGACTCTTCTGTTTTGGTTTGTGTTACCCTTTGTTGTTTTGTTTCGCAAATATAAAATTGTTTTATTTGTGTTCATAATTATGTGCATTCATTTCGTTTTCTACTGATATCCGTGGTGATGCAATACTTTTGGCCGGTAGTATATATATATATATATATATATATATATATATATATATATATATATATATATATATATATATATATATATATATATATATATAGGACTGAAAGTGAGTATTTTTGTAACTTAATAACTCTTGAACTATCCGACCGATCTCAAATTTTCAAGATACATGAGGTTTGGATCTGGAAACATTTGTGTAATTTCACTTTAACGGTAGATCCTAGGGGAAGGGGGAGAAGAGGGAGACGTATAGAAAAAACTAATAAAACCACAACTTTTGAAATACCAAACCAATCGCTATCAAATTTTCAACATATATGTGGGTCGAGCCTCAGGTGTTTTTTTAATAGTTTCACTTTGACGAGCCAACGTAGGCGAGGAGGAGGGGGAGATATATGTTAAAAAATAAAATAAAAATGACTGCCTTTGTAACTTCATCACTCTTGAACCACCCGATCAACTCAATCAAATTTTCAACATACATGAGTTTAGGGGCAGTGGTTTCTTCAGGCTATTCACTTTGACGTTGCAACGTAGGGGGATGGGGAGAGAAATTTAAAAATGTTCAAAAATGACCGATATTAGTGTTGAGCCAATAGTTTTCGGAGTAGATGAGAGAAACAGTGACACTTCTTATGCTGTTTCAATCCAAATCCAGCCCTGATAGTTGGGAGGGTAAGGGTATAACGTAGGGAAGAGGATAAACATTTAAAAATGATCGAAAATGATTAATATTAGTGTGAAATCCATAGTTTTAGGAGTAGCTGAGATTAACAGTGACAAATCTGATGCCGTGTGCGCAGCACGGTGGAGAGGAGCTATATATAATAATGATCGAAAATGACCCATATTACTGTCTAATACATAGTTTTCGGGAACATTCAGATAAGCAGTGACATTTCCGATCCGGCTTAAATCCAAAATCAGGCCCGCCACTTAAGGGAGAGGGGGAAAGAGATATGAAAAATGATTAAAAATGGCCACTATGAGTGTCGCATTTAATGTTTTCTGTTTCGCTTAGATGAACCGTGATACTTTCGATCCCATTTAAATCCAAGTTCAAACACGCAGCTTGGGGGATGGGGAGGAAGAGATATTTAAAAATCATCGAAAATGACCGATATTATTGCTGAATCCACATTTTTTGGGATCTCTGAGATGAAAGCTGACACTTCCGATGCCATGGTCGGGAAGATGGGGAGAGGGAAATATATATATTAGGGTGGTCCTTAATTTTCGATTTCCGAATTTCTTTGCTCCCAATCTCTAAATTGGTTCCATGTCGGACCAAATTAATCTGTGAAAAAAATGGGATTAATCGAAGAATATTTAACCGACCCCCAAGTGACCTAAACATCTGAATGTATTTACAATGTATAGTATTTGGCAAAAGTTTGTAATAAACTCTTGTAACTTAAAAATGGCGAGGGAAAGGAATCATATCTTGGATAGAGGTTGTAGAAGTAGATCCATACCTGATACTGAGTAGTGACCGAGATGAGGCATATCTTTACGTCGTCCACCATCTTGGATTCGGGCACAAAATTTAAAACCAGAAACTGCGGCATTTGCTTTCTTTGATGATGAAGTGCCACAACATGTGAAAGAAAAAATGGTTCTTAATATAAAAGGGAGACAGAAGAACGTGATGCACAAAACCAAATAAAGCGATACTCTATAAATAGTGCAGAAGTCAACAGCTTCAGAGAAAAAGAACTCTCAGACTTCGTTTCCGCAGATTCGAAGACATGTTTCTCACGATTTTCGATAAATACACATTTTTGTTTGCAAAACATGCCCATCTACTTGGAAGGAAGATGTGAACTTTCAACGTGGGTTGAATATATTGAAAAACATTGTGGTGGTGAATGATGTCGCAGAGAGAGGTGTGAAACTGGTACAAGAATACGCGAACATTTTAACAAAGGACGAAAAAGAGAGACAATATATATTGCAGGTAGTCAGTGAACACACACAAAAAAAAAAAAAGTATCCAGATGCTACAAAAATTGGTTTAATGATGTAGTGAAATTTTACTAGTTATCCACAGCCTTCAGCTTTCTTTTATCATTTTAAACATTCATTATATTATTTATGTAATTTCATTTCATAGAAATAATTTCAATATAGACTGGTGTGTATTTCAACGGGATGTAATTATATAACAACATATATAATTATTTCCTTGTTAAATGTATGTAATAGTTTATTAATATTTCAGTAACCTATATGAAAAACAATATTGAAAGACAATAAACTATTATTTCAATGCTAAAAGAATTAAATGACCAGAGATAAGTTGAAAATATAGGAAGATATGTTTTTATAATGAAAGGTTACCCAACAACGATGTCACAAAACATCATTTCCATGTAAAATTTTGGGTCCGAATACAAAATTGCGGACTTCAAAACGGCCGCCATCATGCTATTGCTCAGGGTCAGATGTGGATTACTTCCAATCCCTGTATCCAAGATTTTGTCCCTTTCCCTTCAACCGCTTTAAAGTAAGAAGGGTTTATTCCAGACTTTTCCTATGTATTAACATATTGGATATGCATTTAAACTTTAGGTCGCTTGGGGGTCGGTTAAATATTCTTCGATTCAGCCCATTTTTTTCATGGATAAATTGGGTCCTACCTGGAACCAATTTAGGGGTTGGGAGCGAAGAAATTCGGGGAAAAATTTCGCCATGTAATTAAGGACCACCCAAATATATATAGACCCTGCTATATATATATATATATGGTCAAAAATTACTGATATTTGTGTTGAATCTATAGTTCTTGCTGTCGCCGAGATGAACAGTGATACTTCTGATGCTGTTTAAATCCATTTTCAGCCCTGACATTTCGGGGAATGAAAAGGAATGACATACATTAAAATGGTCGAAAATGACCAATATCAGCATTGAATCTATAAGTTTCGGCGTCACTATGATGAACATTGATACTTACGATGCAGCATAGATCCAAACTCAGCCATACAATTTGGGGGATTGGGGAAAGGCCCATCATACTTCAACATTAAATGTAAGTTATTATCTATCTACAACATCGTGTTACATGATCTTCGGAACTTGGTGGCAAGCTACATGGTTCGTATCATAACATATAAAAATAAAAAAGTAAGAAAAATTTTCAGAAACTATATAGGTATATAAATGAATAACTTAGTTATATATTTAAAAGTTGATTTTTAGGTAAAAATTAACTACAAACGAATACATTGAACTACGCTAAACTACATGTGAACTGTCGCATTAAATGAAATTTGGAAGATGGCGATAAGCCATATGGGAAGCATCATACGGTATAAACATAAAATTGAAGAAGTTTTATTGAACGAAATAGATAAACAAAATACTTGAGATACAAAGCTGTGCATTTAAATTATTTATTTCAACCCAGCGAAGCGGGTAATATATGCAAGTAGGAAATAAACTGTTGAAATGATCACGCAAAGTACCCTATGTATATGTATGGAATGTGGATAGTCACCGTTACTGCTTAACGGATTGACTTCATTGAGAAACTCGGCTGAGAAAATCGCTCCAGCTATCTTTTACAGGAAAGAAAATTTTATGAATTCGCTTACATGTATGGAACATGGGCTATAGACAACCACATTAAAATCGTCCTTAGCCATTAAGTTGTTAAAGAATTGACTCCAATAACGAGCTCGTTCAAGATATCCGCTCTAGTTATCTATTATAGAAAAAACATTTTTTTAAAAAAAAATGTGTCCAATCAGGAGTTATTATGCAGAGTAACGGACGGACGCATTCAGGGGTGCAACCACGGGGGTTTATTATTCCGGAAATCCCTCCCAAATTTTGCTATCTCAACATGCATTAGCACACTTTGTCAATAAAACTATACTTGTTTAACACGGGAATGATTGATCTAGCATGAACATTTGATCTTAAACTTCGTCTGTACTTATAAAAAAATTACTTATAAAAATTTACTTATTACTGTCTCTTATAAAAAATAATTTACTTGTATCCTTTTGTTTCTGAAAATATGGTTTACAAGTGGTTAGTTTTTGTTCGGGTGCAGAATTCTTCTGTTCAATACTACAATGACGTAGTGGCTTCTAGTATTGCACCCGCACCCAAAACTTGAACACCTGCCAACGAAAATCTGGGTACTTAACTAGACGTACTACCAACACAATCTTATAAGTCTCAATGTTTGGTCCTAATAGTAAGTAATAAATCTCTACGCTTACAAATATTGTGTTGAACATTTATTTCAGTGTAGAAACCGAAACACAAATAACAAGAATACCAAAGACTTAGGAATAGATTCGAAACTTTAACGAATAAGTATGCCAAACTTTCAGATTGAACCAGATATATCTTTGTTAAAACTATTAAATTGATGAATAATTGTTTTGAGAATGTCTTACATAGTTGAGGAAATTTGAAAACCAAACAATTAGAATGTAATAATTTTTAGGCTTAACGCAGACATCTTGCTTATATGAAAGATACGGAAGTAGTTATTTATTTTATAGCAATCTCCAGATGCTATTTATCTAACTTTCTGCTTTTTTGATGATGTGGAAATGCAGTGTAAGTTCAGGAGTACAGCAACGGGGATAATTAAATTAAGATATAGAGTCAATGAAAGGACAATGTATTATTGTTGCACGGCATTATCTGACACACGAAACTTCTTCAGAATTATTGCATATTTGTCTCTCTATTTAATGGTTAAATTTGAAACTTTGGCCTTCTTATTCCTAAAAGTTCCGAATCTATTCCTAAATCTTTGGCGTTGTTTCTTTTATCTTTTAATTTCCTTTGGGGCCGCGCTGGCTCAGTGATAGAGCGTTCGCCTCCGGTTTATGGGGCCTTTGGTTTGATTGCCGCTGGCACTAAGTAAGCTTTGTGGTGGACAAATAGCGTGTGTGCGGGTTTTCCCGGGGGTCCTTCCGTTTCCTCCCACTTTCTTCATTTCACAATTTCATTCATTTCTCATCTGCTTTAGCCTAGCCAGCATAAGCGTGGAACGTAAAACTTAAAGATTTCCTTTCATTTCATTTTAATTTCGTTAATTTTGTATTTGGTCATGTGAATAATGTACTAATACATTTTAGTTCTTTTGTATATAACTATTCAAGGTAATAATGATTATTTTTGTCATTCTGTTGAACTGCTTTGTTCAGTTTCTTTTGAAGAAATTCATATCTATATGGGAACTTATCGTCATCAAAATTATTTGGTTGTCATTAGGTGTTCAGTTGCTGAGGAACTAAAAGTTTTCATTGGTTATAGTTATCTTCTAAGGCGTTTGCTTATCTTCGAATTATATTTTGTTTAACATATTTATCACACACAATCCTTTGTTACTTACTCTATTTGTCTTCATATATATCTTATTTCATAGATTTTAATTTCTTACATTAGTTTCTGCTAGCTGTGTCTTACATTATGTTTTAATATTGTTCTTAATCTCATCATTTCCTACCCTATTTTTGTTCCGAGTCTCAGATTATCTGCTTACGAACGTTCTCTAAATTAAGAGAAATTATTACAATAAATATACAAATTATTATCTTTAACAATCTTAAAATATAATCTTTTCTTTGTTATACTTTTGATTATTACAACGTTTTATCTCCTATAATATTTTCCTTAAATTACGCTAGAGTTTTCCCTAAATTACGCCACATTTTTTCCTAGTTTTAACTCAGACATTTATCAACAGTATTGCCTTAATACTCTCCGTAACTTACAAATCGTTTCTCATGTACCATATTTGTCATTATTTATTTAAACATACAATTACTCCTTAGATATTTTTCTAAGTTATGCTGTCTTTTATTATCACCAAGATCTTGCTCCGTCATTTTTTTTGTAAAATTTCCTTCAGAAAAATAAAGAAGCCCTAACACGTCGAAACTAAACTGAAAGTTTGTTATAAGAAAAGAAGTACATATTTACTTTACGGGACAAAATACTACTACTCAGTCAATTTGATGCAATAAACTAAAATTTTGTTGTCACTCTTAGAAGCAGTCCTGAAATTCACGAAAAAAGGTGCTTTCTTGCGCCTCGGTAATCTTACTCTTAACCTTTTGGAATTATGAAAAAAACGTTTTTCTTGAACTTTCCTTATTTAAAGGAATCAAAGGAAGTTCTATAGAAGATTTCCCAGTGCCGTTTGAATTAATGATAAGCATCCACTCGAGGCTGCTTTTAATCAGCCGTGAGCACAAAACGCACGATTGATTTTCGTTTTTGATATCAGTCACTTTAATTTACAATACTTCGCTCAAATTTAGTTGTCAGAAACTGCAGTACACGCCAGGCAAATCATCGCCTTTCTAAATTATTTTGCAGTAGTGGTCAGGTGAGCCAAGTTGGTCAGCAAGTGATTCATTAAATTCTACAACGCCAAAACAACCTGTACATTTGTGTTTTCCACATAACGACCTTCTACTGAGGCTATGTCGAACATAACACTTGTTTCCATTTAGTTTTACTTAACATGAAACATAATTACAATGTCACACATTTGCTCCAACTTTTCAGAAGTTATAGAAATTAAAAAGAAACAAGAGAGGGGTACTTAAGAAGGACTATGTTACACAGTGAATTCACTCGACGACATCAGATTCATAAAGAAGGGTATTCTTAATAGGAGTCTTCTAGTGGAAGCATATGCTATAACGTACATGCTCACCAGAGGGAGATTTCTTTTTGGGGGAGGAGGTTCTTTAAGGATCAAACTAACATCTTTAAACACGGAAAATGTAGACTGATGAAGTATGGGAAGTTTCACTTTTGATTTTCAATGCAAGACAAATTACTTTGACGATGAGTGAATACTGTAACAGTAACTCATGTTCCTAACCAGGTAAACGCTAACTATCCGGGGGCCTAATGACAAACGTGTGCATCTTTTGTGTATAAATACCGATTTCGATTCCTTGCAAAAGAAAATACATTGAAATTTTAACACTTTATGGTGATTCTTAGCTACGTTTAACACCGCACGTAGTCGCAGTACTAAACAAGACGCTAACCGCCAATCCAAGCAAAAGTAAAGAATCTAAACTCACAAGAGAACTTAGAATAATACTCTGCTATATTTTAAGAACGATTTTGAGAATAAATAATTAGTGATTGCACTTTGATGTGAGGATCCATTTCAATTCTTGATGCTTTACACGAAATTTGATTCAAACTCCTTCGTGGATAAGCGGTTAGCGTATGTGCCTTTGGCGCGGGAGACGCGGGTTCGATTCCCGGCGGGAGCTCCTGTTGTTTGGATTCCACGTTAAAAATTAGGTCCCGTCTTATATAGCTTCGCTGCCGAAATCGAACTTAAAATCAACTCAACACGTTATTTGATTCTTTCTTCAAATTGCAAGTGATGGTACTGAAAATAAGCACTTTATTCGAAATAAGCCAGTCAACGACTAGCATACAAATGTTAAAATATGTTTCCGACAGCTAAAATTCAAAATTTCGCAAGAGAAAGCTAATTCTATTCATAATAGCCCTACGGTACTATCTCCTCAGTTCCGCGTGTTACACAATTTGCCTAGTATAATTTAAGTATTCTTTCCACCGGATGTCAAAAACATTCTGTAATTCTCCCATTTTGTTGGTTACTCCTTTATATTGGTACTCTCAACTTTCAGTGAATACATACTTTACAAAAGCGTCTTTGTTGAAGTTTGATAAAAGGTTTAAGGTTTCAGTGCTTCAATTCTTTTAATTTGGGAAACCAGTAGAACAAGTTTTCCTCATTTTCACCCGACTGTTCAGACGCTTTAACTATCCACAGAGGCTTTGAGAAACATTCTGTGAACTCTTATCTACTAGTTCATTATCAGTGTCTCGCAGTTGCAAATAAAACGGAATTAAACAGTCGATACAGTTGTTTTGACCCCACAGAGTATATTGCAGAAGTACTGTTGTGAAATTAGTAGTCAGAGAGAGGCAATCTACGTCTGTTCATTTCGCCTTTTACTCGTTACTAGATTCCAAACACAACGAATGTTTTCTTTGTAGTTTTGCAGTTTTCAAAGTTGTCCTAGCAATATTAGGTTTTAGTGAATAGCATCTAGAAACTAGTTCTTTCAGCCTGAGTAAATGTGATAGTATATTTTTGTTAAAGTGGAATCTGAGAGAAAGATAAATGTGTATGAATTTCAGTAGAATGTTTTCTTAATTCACTTGTACTCATATGTACTACTTTTTGGACATAAGCTAAGATATTTATTAGTTTCTTGCGAATTAAATGGATGTTCTCGTGTACTAGAACAGACAAAACTTTCATACATATTTCAAATTATATATAACGAAGATTTTAAATACTGATATACTACATACAATACAATGTACTAGTAATTTTGTTTGCCGAAAAGGGTTGGTTGAGTAAGGCTTAGCATCCTTCTTGAGCTCTGAGGCTATATGAGACTTGGAAGTACAGTTTAAAGTGAGATCAAAACCATACTAATACATTTAAATATCATATTTTTCCTACCATCGTGAATCAAATCCAGCTCCCAGTGCACGAAATGCACGGTGGAAATAATTAACCTTATCAGCGGGGAGGACACTTGTAATATTATCCTTTTAGTTTTCAATATTAGATCGATGTAGAAAAAGGGAAAAAAATACGAAGGAGTTAGTTTCGTTTCACACTGTGCAACTACGGAAGAATTCCAAATTACGGTAATCAAATGTTTAAACCGGAAGTTGTAGATAAACCAATTGACGAAATGTATACCCGGTACTTGGAGCACTGAAGACTTATTTTATTTTTGTAAAAAATCTCACTATATTTTACCATTTTCTTCTTTTGTGGCAATCCTATAGCGAAACCAGAAGTGGAAAATTTATCAATATATGGTTTCCATAGATGAGAAAGAATGAAGATAATATATTCTTTAGACGACAAGTCTATAAATCAATAAATCTATAACAACGAACAACAATAACGCGTTACAGGAAATACTTCTCATTATCTGCTGTTGTTTTCGTTCTATAGTGATTATGGCAAAAACAGCAAAAACAGGAACTTGGTTCAAATTTACCATTTAAGGTATGAATGTCACCTCCTCACGTCCGCTAATGAAATCGATTTCTAACGTTACCCCTTCTCTCGGGGGGGCGATGGGGGGACTGTCACCCCCAATAATCTGACATAAAAGTGCTTTTTGGGATAAGTGTGATGATTTCTGTCCGACTGCCAAAAAGAATGTAAGATGAAATTGATTTGTCTTGGCTTTTCCATTTTTTAAAGAATAATCGTATTCTGTAGTATTTCAAACTGAACTTTGTGCTGTAGTGCGTTTAGTAGTCTCATCAATGTGTATTAATTCCACTTCCGCTACTTGGGCACAAATTGCAATGAATGCCAGAGGAGGATATGCCCCTCTCCTCATGCTGGAAAGTTGTCTCAGCTGTAGGTATGGGCACAAATTCCAGGGAAATGGGGACACGTCCCCCCCCCCCAACATTGGAACTGGAGGCTCTCCAAATAATCCGAATTGAAGTGCTTTTTGCAAATAAGTGTGATGATTTGTATCCGACTGCCACAAAGGAAAGTGAGATGAAATTTGTTGGCTTTTTCATTTTTAATGAAAATGAAGGCGTGCGACGGTGCGTGACGTAACCTGATATGAAATCTTATCTCCTCCGCTTATCTCTCTCCTACGCCCTAACACACGAAGAGTATATAGACTATCCAACATCAGTAGAACCCATCTTTTCAGTAAATGCGCATTTCATCTATTTGTAGTATCAGCCTAGGCATCTACTCAAGCTTTGTAAACTAACTAACTCTATAGCCTATGGAACCAGAAGGTTCAATGCCACTTTCACCAAAGCTCTCCACTGACTTCTATCCTTAGCTAACTGGATTCAATTTCTACTTTGTATTCTTATTTTTGCGAGATCCATCTCAATATTGTGTTCCCATCTGGGCCTAGGTCTTCCTAATGGTCGTTTTCCGATTGGTCTTACCGCTAACACTTTGAAAGCGTTCCTACTTTCTTCCATCCTGACTATATGTTCTGCCCACCTAAGCCTCCTAGACTTGATGACCCTAACAATGTTGGGTAAGCCGTATAAACTATGTAGTTCCTCGTTATGAAGTTTCCGCCATTCCCCATTCCCGTTCCTCTTGAGTCTGAATATTCGTCTAAGCATCTTGTTCTCAAATACTTTCAGTCTATGTTCTTCCCTCAGAGTAAGCGAACGTGTTTCGAAACCCTACAGAACAACAGGTATGATTATCGTTTTATATATTTTAAGCTTCAAATTCCTCGACAGAATTCGAGACAACAAGAGATTTTAAACTGAATAATAATATGAATTCCCTGTTTTTAGTCGACATGAATTTCTTCGTGTTAATCTGTTAATACTGATACTAGATATTTGAAAGTATCCACTTTATCAAAAGTATTATTTAATATGTTAACGCATTTAGAATTTGCCGTATTACGGTACTGAAGCACTTCCATGTATTTAGTTTTCTCTGCATTTACTTCTAAACCTTTGTCCCTGCAAGCGTTTAATAAGACCTCTTTTTACTATTATCTTCAAGTTCCTAAATTTTAACTTTCAAAAAATCGCGTTTCTTCGTTCTAAAAGTACTGGAAGTTTCCCGCCTGATGTCTACGAAATTTTGCGTAGTTATTTCATTCGGATTTTGTAGCCAACGAGCCTGTTTTCTCTTCTCTACTAGTTCGAACCATGGTTTGTTCCTACGTATTTCCGCATGTCCCAATTTTTCTTTTGAGAGAGGATGCTTCGTAAGCAAAGAAAAAAATTCAATTGCTAGAATATTTTTCTCCATGATCTTAAGGTTACATCTGTTAACTAAAGAGTATATGACATGTGTCAGATTTCTGTAACGATTCCTGTAATGTTATTGAGATTATCATCATTTTCTCAAAGAGTATTGCTGGGTCATACATAATTGATATTATTTCTTCATAGCTTTGGGGAAATTATTATTTATATTATTATATTATTATAAAACAAATTTTAACGTGGATCTTTGTGGATGCCTAATTAGAAACATACCAATTATAAATATGAATGTATTCCGATTTCAGAATGTGTTCACGGCAGTGATTTGTAATACTGGTATGTACTACTCTTTCATCTACATCTCCTGAGTTGATCAGATTCATCTACCGTAATATGAGTTTCAGAATAAGAATAGAATAAGCCTCAAATATGCCCATTCCCCAATGTTGAAGACAATCAATGGCGTATTTAGGATTTTGTTTCGGGGGGCTATGCTCAACACAAGCAAGGAAGTGGGCAATTGCCCACCTGAATTTGAGAATTAAATAAATTTTAATTTATGCAGAAATTGAAGTTATAATGGCAAGAATTGCAGACCGATTAATGTGATATGATATGATACAAAAATTTGGTAGTGAATCTAACCCTTTATTCTGTTCATACAAGAAAAAGGAAGCATCCTTTTGACCTTCCTAATTTCCCGGGTTAATTATTCTCCAATTTTGATTTTCTTTAGTTCAAACATTTCCTTTTAAAAATAACTAAACGATATAATTGTTCCTTTGTTAGCATAACTAAAGTCCTGTTATGTTGATATCCGCGAAGGTTGGTGTGGAACACCAGTTTCGCTTATCAACTTCTCTTAGTTTTCGTGGTATTGATGACGGCCGACTTAAATCTCAACTGACAACGGTCGATAAAGTATGATAGGCGAAATGAAAGAAAGGAACGTCAAGAAAAGAAACAGAAAAGTAGAAAGGACGAAAGAAATATTTGTAAAGGGAATATCGCATATCACAGTTATATTTAACGTTCATTGTTTTGAAAAATTGAAGAAATACTGTATTTGGGAGGATGAGTCGTATTTTCCAAGGCATGTTTAAGAAAATACATGATGTTTGAATAATTTTCTTAATTTATACTAAACAGCGTGCCGTCTTTTGCTAACTGTTTTAAATCACAACTAACTAACTACAGAATAAAATGCCATAAGAAAACTTGTCATTATTATATGCTTTAAAAATACTATTTTACACTACATCTAAAGAACAATTTTTTCTCTTGTTCTTCCACATAATCATTCAACAAAAATAAGATTATCTATTCTTTATATTGCACACAGATTTCACTCAAGTATACCGTTAAAAAGTTTTAAGACTTCTTTATAAAAGTAAAGTTAATGATTGCTTTATTACAATTTCTAATCATAGCTTTTTAAACTTGGTTTCCAAAACGAAGATACTTCTGCAAAACAAATTATGAAGTGGAAATAACGATATGACTCTAACACGCTCAATGTAGGTATGGAAATATATTTTATTAATACATTCTTTTATTTATTTTAAATGATATAATTCTTATTGTGTAAATATTTTATTCCTCGAATGTTGACCAATACGTAGCTGGAACTTGGTGTGATTGTTGGTAGATCCTCGTCTGTTCGTGGGATCTGAGTTATGACGTCATCAATATTGCCGACGACGAAAATTACTGCATATTTTCTCAATATTCTATCCTAGTGTGAATCGAATACCATGGAACTTCGTCATACATGTGGAGAAAGCGGAGTCCAGTAATGAAATTATAAACTTATTGTTCCCTCGCTCCTATCATCTTATTTCGTGTTCTGTATGTTTACCATAGTACTATAATGAAGAAAATAATTGCAAGATTACCAGTGTATAAACGATGAAAATCACAGAAAATAAAAGTTACATATTTTTCTTGTAAGGAATGTCAAAGTTTTAGAGAGTGAGCCTTCCAAATTATCGGAGGAAAAAAATGTCACGTAGAATATGAGTGATCGCACAAAAGCCAAGAACAATTTTGTTATTCTTTTGGAGCATAGTCTGTGTTAAAAACCACTATATATTTTCTCAGAGTGGAAAAATGAATAAACATAAAATTATATTTGATATATCCAAGATAAAGTAAATTGTTTAGTAAGTAATTTAATATTGGAAAACGAACATGTCAGTGTTCGAAACCTTTTCGTGGATGTACAATTTCCAGCCCACAATTCTGCAATTATTATTTAAAAACCCATACATATTCGTTCCAATCACCATTGCTTTTGTCTTTCTAACATTAAAATAAATGTCCCATATTCTCTACAACCTTTCCTCACGTTTTCTAACATCTTATTGATTTTCTCTTCAGATTCTGCAACAAGTGCCATATCATCTGCAAACTGTATACACCTATTTATTCTACCTACTACTGAAATACGTCTTCATTTTGTAGGATCTTCTTCACTACCTCTTATAGGTAGGTATTAAATAATGTAAGCAATTTTTTGCTGTATGAGATATGAGACTAGTAGTTCTATAATCCTCACATATTTTGGGGTTCGATTTCTTGGACATTGGTATCATGATCATCTTCAGGAAGTCTTTTAGCCACCCTCCGGTTTCATATACTTCATTGCAGAGTTGGAACAATTCTTTCTTTCCATTGTCTCTCATATTCTTAATGGATTCTATTGGTATATTATTTATCCCGTTTGCCTTTCCATTCCTAATCTCAGATATGACTTTTTCGAACTCATCCCGAAGAATACTAGACTCCTTCTCATCCTTGCCTACTTCATTTTTTACTTCAATCTAGATCATACGGTCTATCCCTACTGTCATATAAGTCCTCAACATATTCTTTCCATCCATCTTCACTTCTCTCGCTATCTTCCCATTCTTAGTTTCTACTGCCATCATAATATCTCCTTGTTTCCTCTGCAGTTCCATGAATTTTAACTCCTTGTACATTTTCTCATATTTCTCAACTCTTTCCAATTCTTCTATGTCCTCTCATTTTCTTTTGCAAAACTCTTTCCTTGCTCTATGTTTGTCCCTTCGCAACTCGTTCCTTAACTCGCTGTGCATCATTCTGCCCTCTTCCATATCAACCTGTTTCCACATCCTCCTTTCCCTCATTATTTGCAACATCTGTTCTATTACCCATGGTTTGTGTTTGACGTAACCTACTACTTCTTCTGCAATCTGTTTTATGCAAAGTTTAATATGTTCTCACCGTCTATTACTACCTGAACCTATCCTTTCCTCGTTTAAGCAGTTTTATTCGTATTTCTCAACGAAAAAATCTTATTTCCTCGTTTGTCATCTTTTCAGTATTCAACAGTTTGTTGCCTACTTTTCTTCTGCCTACATTTTCAGCTGAATATTTTAATTCGGCCAGCACAATGTTATGACCAGAGAAAATGTGAGCCCCTGAAAGAATCTCCGCGTCTTCAAGCTATTCCAATACCTCTTCTAAATCATAACATAGTCGATCTGATATCTTCTACTGTCTGTTGGGGATTTCCATTTTTATCCTCTTGTCTTTGCTGATTGAACCATGTGTTCCCAATTACTATAGAATTCTGTCTTCAGAAATTGACCGATCTCTCTCATCTTTAATTTTGGTCGACTGAACCATATTTGCCTAAGAGATTGTCTTCCTGTTTTTCTCCTACAGCTTGCATTGATATCTCCTATTACAATTACACATGCACCCTCTTCTTCCTGTCTATAATTTCTTCTATTTTCTTATAACTTTCCTCTACTTCTTCAATTGTATGCGAAGTCGTTGGTACGTATGTCCGTATCACTACTAGATCTTTCTTTTTCCCTTTAAGTCTTAACACCATAACTCTATCATAAACACTTTCACTACCTTCTCCTTTAAGTTCTTACTACGAATTGTTCCTACATCATTATGACGACCCTTTTCATTACGATAGTAACACCTTCTATATGCGCAACATCCCATTGCATTCCCATCTAACTTCACAAACTCCAACCAAATCTAGATTATTTTATCTCATTTCCTCTTGAAGATTTTCTAATTTCACTCCATGTAACTTGCTCCGTAAGGTCCATGTCTAGCCTAAACCCTTTGCTCTTGCATTTTTCTTTCTCTATCTATGTTCCCCACATTATTACTTTCTGGTTCAATCAGGGGTAAAAGTGACGCCGTCCGAACACTTCCAGAAAATACCTGTGGCGTATCCCCCACTTTCTAAAGAGTTACAATGGGCAAAAGATAGGTACGAGGGACGACGTGACGTCATGCATCACCCTACCTTTTCAGATCCACTTTTACCCCTGGGTCCAATACTTCTTCCCAAGCCATCCCCTATCCCGGAGATTCAATGGAGAGAAATTTTATCTCCGGAACTATATTTTGACCTTGTTAAAACCATTGTACATATGTTCTCTTTCCGATGTCAGCAAACTTGGGAAAAGTAAGGTGGTGGTTTCCACCACGCAGTATCCCAGCCTTTAAAGGCACTCTGGCCACCCTGGAACTAATGGCCAAGTTGCTGAACCAGTCACTATGTTTTTCGCCAACTTGGCTACTGGGGAACTGCTGCCTTCTAGAACACTCTTCGTCTGGCTATTCCAATCAGATCAATTCGGCAAGGGAGGCCCTTCAGGTAGTGAACTACCACCGACATAACTCTAAATTTCACTGTAAAACGCAATCCTCTCCACTCGACACATAATTGTCTTCGTAAAGGTGGTGTTTATCGCAGAGGATATATTTCCTTTCTTTGTATTAATTTTTTAAATCGTACAGTACATTACAGAACGAGGAAAAGACATTTATAAAGTACTAGCTTCTGCAAAGGGACCAGAAAATAAGAATAAAAACTCGTTCCAGAGTGGAAAACGTTTATTTTTAATGGTATGGTTGAGGAAAAAATATATAATTGTTGTTACTCGTCCTTTTCGCCTTTTTTTTTTTTTTTTTTTTTTTTTTTGTTATTCGGCCTGCCCTCTTCGGCCAATTACGCCATATAAATGGCACTCTATTGTATTGATAAACTCCAAACTATACAATACATAAAAGTGAATAATGTTTCTTTCTAAAAAATATTCCGGGAGGCACACTTATTATTACAAGGGGGTCAGTCCATATAAAGTGGTCCAGAAATGGTGAAAGTGGTTGCTCGGCCATCTACGTAAATTATAAAAAAAAATGATTGTGATGAGATTTATGTACGAGAAGGTAAATAACACGATTCACGTTGTCGTATGTGCACGTGTTCCTAAATGGCGGCCATCTCTGTTGTACTTTACATCTATCTATCCTATAAAACGCAACCTTGTGAACACAGTAACTTCTGTAAAGCATTTGATTTCAATGACACTTTGCTGATGCATTGTCTTAATACCGTTGTGCAGTTAGAGTATGGGTGTCGTGGGTACAAGAGGGAGCTAACGTCCTCCACCACATAAACATGACAATGATCATGGAGCTTAAAAGACGAAACAAACGCCATTGCTTTTGCTCAACTGAGCGCAAACGAAAGCGGACCTAATTAATTCCTGAACCATGCGTAGTTTTTCAGATCTAGCACGAAAAATATCCAAACATTTAAATTTTTTCAGGGCTATGATCATCGTCACACAGGTGCTTTCTTCGCATTTGGCTATGTTCTCACTTTCGCTCCATGTAATATCAGTCATGACTTTTCTCGCAATAGTTTATTCACTGAATTACTTTGTGGCATAAGCAGCAATTTTTTATTAGCATTTTGCCCTCCTGAGATATTACGCCCCAAAAATGGCATCAAATTACAAATTTCAACTTGCGGACCCCCATAAATATACGGTGCTAGTAGTATCATAGCTATGGATATTTCTGGAAACTCTTTAAATGCAATGGTATTCAGCACAAAATTTATGAACCACCTACTTTATACCATTCCAACATACAGCCCCTTTAAAAGTGTAATTTTCTGCACTTTCTGCTGCTTTCATGCGTTGGTTTGCAGCTCTACATATTTATTTAGAAGCAAGAGTATATATTCTCCGTGTACCTCAGTCTTTCCTTTAAACATTTGTTTTTGTTTGGTGTTCGTTTGATTCGTACGTCCTAAGCAACTTTATTTTACGTACACGTTTGCAAATTGAAAAATTGGCACTCCATCGACAACAAAGATGGCTGTCATTCAGGAACACTTGTACATACGACAACGTGAATCATGATACTGACCTCAAGGTTCATCACACTCAATTTTTTACAGTTTTCAGAGATGGTCGAGCAATCTGCTCTGGACCACTTCGTATGGATTGACCCCACAGTATTATTCTATGGGGAGGAGACACTCTTAGATCTCGGGAGTGCAATAATATAGTATATAAATAGATATATTCGAATCTTATTTCAAGAATAGCGTTTAAATAAAACGAACATTAGAAACCTAAAGGATTAAGTATTCTTTAACAAAACATAACTAAAATATTTGTGTACATCTAAGCCAGTTTACACCAACCGGATTTCAATGTCTGACCATGAATCTTGACAAGATCAAAGTAGAAATTGTGTTATATCAAGTGCGTTGATTGTGCTCATACTGGTTCACCTAGCTCTTGAAACCAGATCACAATAGAAGGGCCAATAAAGGGGTTCAGAACCAGTACCGGTAATCTCAAGTTAGAAAATGTATGACCAGGTAAGGCTATAAATAATGTGAATAATGAGTACATTTTTAGTTATTTGAAAACATGTAAAAAGCATGTTAATAGTCGATAACCATTACAGACTTCTGCATATTCAAAACAAAAATTAGTGAATATAGACAGCTTCTAAGAGAAAGTTGCCTCCGAACCACCACCATATCTTCATTCTATATTTCAAACGCATGTCTTACACAATACGTTTAAATAAACTAGAAAATGCACTCCTTGGGTCAGGCTTAGATTATTTAATTATTGTTCTAAAGAAAGTTCTATTTATAATTTCGCTTTCTTAAACACCTTTTGCTAATTATAGAATTTAATACACAAGACGTTTATCTACAATTGGATGGTGGTTTATACATTTCAAATGTTTACCACAAATGTTTACTGGAGTAAATGCGGTTTTAAAGTTTTATAGTATGGTGGTATATACGTAAAACTTACCACACTACTTTCATTCACAAAAATAAAATTGTTGATTTTACTAGGCAATTTCATTACTTGAGATATTTTATCTCATTCAAAATCAACTCAACTCAATCACTTTTTTTTTTTTTTTTTTTAACCAGGATCAGAAGAGATAACGAATGGAGGTTCGATTGAACGCCGAATGCGTACTTTCAATAGTGCAACGGAAAAATCTTGAACGAAGATCAAGTAGACCTTGGCTCTACGAAACCTTTATTTACATATCTATTGTTGATGCAACTGGCTATTTATGTTTTTATTTCATGTAAAATGTACAAAGATGACTCCTAAAATCGCAATGTGAACAAAATGGAAGGGGCTATGCCGCATTTTAATACGATATCATTGAAATTAAGTTTTTGGCCGAAGTAAAGATCGGCGATCTTTCACACATACCAGAGCGCGTTCACGTTGCGATGACCACAAAGTGTGACGAGGTTATTTGGGGAGATACTTGAAAGAAAGAAGTAGCGAACTCCAGTCTGGAAAGTAAAGGTATAAACGACGAAGGCGAGCTGAGTGCTCATCACACATCACCCCTAAGGTGGGTTGTGCCAGGAGGTTAGTTTGAAATAGAGTAAAAAAACATATATACGTAAACAGCAACGTGAATGTACCTTATGGTTAAAGTCTAGCTTCCTAACTTTAGTACTTCTTGTTACACTTGGAAGCTATGCTATAGGAATACATATACACAGGAAGCAAAGGCGCGCCCAATAGATCCCTCCCCAAAACTTCCTAATTCAACATGCATTTGTACACTTTCTCAATAAAACTTTACTTGCTTAACATGGAAATCATTGATGCAGCAACAAAATTTGATCTTACACTTTACCTGTATCTTTTTCTCTGACAAATAAAAACAATTTAGTTCTTTAATATTAAAAAATATATATATTTATAGAAGTGTTTTACTATTCATTATCTTTTCGAGTGCAGATTAATACCCTTACAATAGAACATAGGCTTAGCGGGTTGTGGTATTGGACCCCCAAACCTTAGACCCCTCGGCAAGAAAACTTTCTGGGTGCCTGGCTGATAAGAAATCTTATAAAACGGTTAAGTTTGTCCAACTATGTATGGATAGTTATCCAACTGAAGAACAGAAGTCAAAATGTAGATCCATCTATATTTTATAGTAGTGTTAAGTGTCTATTTACGAATTTCCAGCATTTCAATATTAATCGCAAAAAAAGGGTAAAGGGTAATATGCAGGTTTTCCTTAAATGAGTTCATGTTTAAGAATGGACGCTTTCTCTGCCTTTATCACTCATACTAAAACCAAAAGGTAGTTGAAATTGTCTGGAACTTCCGGTTTTATTTCTAATCGTCATAAATCAAAATTGGAAATAAATAGCGTGATTTTTTTCTTTCTTGCTCTTCCTCGTATTTGTGTCCCAGAAATACGCCAATCTAAATTTTATCCTTTCATTGTAACCTGAAGTAGCAAAATTTATCATTTTCCGCTTGCAATGTTGTATACTCTGGAGTAGAGGGTTGCGTTTACCTTACGCACGCCATCGTAAACCTCGCATACTGCATGCCCTGTTCCTCCTCGCTGATTATACGTGATTTTTGCCTAACCTCTTCTGCGATCATAGAATTCTCAAATATTCAATAATAAAGACTAATGTTAATAATTTGCTCTGACTTGGTATCTTTGATGTTCGTATTGTACACTGAAAAGTGCAGTTTTGATAATTGTGTAAAGAATTTTAGTTTGTATAGTTACTTAAATCCGATTTGGTGAATTCAATTGCTGAAAGTGATTCCTAGCACTGGATTCAGCACCGAAAGAAACATAGAAAAAATGGGTGTTTAGTGGCATACCGTATAGCCTACAGGGGAAGATAAGAGAGGGCAAAGTGCAAAGATAGAAAATAGAAAATGTCTAGAAATTCCATGTTATTTTCAAACGAGTAGAAGGATTGAGGTAAAATCTTGGAAATGAAAATTGCATGTAGAGCTCCACTGAATATGCGTAACGTAAATCATCGGACATCTGAAAAGCTACCATGTTGAACTTAGCGCAAGAGGAATATACAGGGAGCTCCTCCGTGGTTAAGCGGTTAGCGTACGCGCCTTTGGCGTGGGAGACCCGGGTTCGATTCCCGGCGGGAGCTCATGTGGTTCAGATTCCACGTTAATCAGTAGGTCCTCGTCTCATATAGCCTCGCTGCTGAACGGGACGTAAAACTCAAAATCAATCAATCAAGAATATACAGGAAAGGGGTCATATGTGATATGTGGCTCTTGACGCACACCGTCTATTGAAATCAATAGTGGCCAATACAGTTTGAGACTTCTGTAACAAGAAGCGTTTCACTTTATGGCAAGGTATCAATACTGTCGTAAAGGTGACGCGAATGAGGAACTAGAGACTGTTTAGTATAGTCCATAAGAACATTGTATGCACAAGGGGTAGAAAGAGATAGAATCGAATTCTGGAACATCAAGGAGAAAGTTTGCAACGTGTAACGGAATGAGAAGTAGTTCCAGTGTATAAATGCTGGCGTGGCACACTGCACAAAGATACCTGTCCCATAAAGGTTCTGATGTAGGCTATTAATGACCTCCTCAAACAGAACGTGCTGGCTGTAACACTGGTGATTCTTCTCCCAACCAGCTACATACAATTGGCAGTTAAAGCACTGTTCACTCAGTGGAATTCTACATACATTTCACACATACAACATTTGACCTCAATCCCTCTACCTGTATACGGTCTGCCACTAAACACCTTTTCTTTCTCTGTTTCTTTTGGTGCTGAATCCAGTGTTTTGCATTCACTAAATCGAAATGTTCCCTTGTTAGTTTCGAATAAAAATAAGAAAGGCATGATGCCAAACATGCGGGGTCTATGAAGTTTGCAAAAGATAAATTTTTACATGATCATTACATGCGTTGCTTTATTCATAATTTCATAATTTATTTTTATCAGTAGCTGCTCTTTCTGTGCTCCAAGAAGATGGACACGCTCTACGTTCGGAAACCGTTGCTATAGAGCAGTGGTCACCATACTTATGAAGCCTCTGATCTATGGTACTACCAACTTTTCTTTTAAAAAATAAATTACATTTGTTTATTGTCTATAAACTTACATTTGGGTAAATATAAAATCAAACTATCCAAATTAGCAAACGTCTTATATAGACACGAAAACAATAACGTGCACAACCCCACACGTATAACCTACAATCAACTGTGACATGAGGCTGACCAATGGCAATTCTGCAGGAAAAACAAGCAGTTGTCGTGGCGCCTCCTGTTGTTAGGGTCAGGTATCAAGGTTAGCCAACCGGAGCATTAACGCTATCTCCCGAAAATGTCCCTGCGAGCTACTAGTATCTCGCTATCGACAATTTGCTGGTCACTACTATAGAACAACAACGATAATATTAATACGAAAAACAGGTTCAATGGCCGCCTTGATCCTTCTAACTGAAACTGAATATTGTAGAAATTTGTTGCTTTCGATTACAATATTGAATTTTCATAGAAAAATGAAATTAAATCTTTGAGTTTTACGTCCCACGGTTATGCCGGTTAGAATAAAAGGAGACGGCGATGATGGTTAATGAATGAAATGTTGGAATGAAGAAAGTGGGAGGAAACGAGAGAACCCCTAGGAAACCCACGCACAAGGTGTTTGTCCACCACAAAGTTCACTTGGCGGGGCTGGGATCGAACCCGGGATCCCAATTACCAGAGGTAAACGCTCTACCACTGAGCCACCGCGGCCCCAGAATTTTCATAGAGTTAAAAATCATAACCACTGACGAAAGTGTCTTTGGTACATATTTAGCACCTCAAAATTAAGTTCATCCTTGCCTCTTTTATCAATCCATCATGATAGAACTGGTGACTTTACCAATCTGCTTTAGATTATCGATCCCTATAGTTTGAAATTGTAATATAGATTTACAAACTCAAAGGAAACTCAATTGTTTATTTAAGTAATAAAACACTTGAATAGACAATATATACTGGGAATAGACAACAGAATTAATTGGGAAAGATCTACAAAACATTATTAAGTACACTCTGAGCGGTTTCCAGGAATTAACGCCACTTATCTTAGTGGGACGGCAATTATAGGGTAAGAAAATTTGTTTTGGGGCCAGTTTTTTTTTAATACATTGAAAAAGGCAGTTTTACATCATATGTTCGATGTTACAATACAATATATCTACAGGGTAAGATGACAGTCAGGAAAGCAGGTATTGTCACCGAATACGTTCGTTCCTTTGCCCTTTCTTTAGCGTCGTCATTGTTTCCAGGTCTGTTCTTGAAGCCCAGAACTTTAGGTTTGCAGTTCGTGACGTCGTATGTGTCCACCAATAACATTTCCGATCTCTATGAAAAACTTATGAGAATATTAGTTCATCCAATGGCAAGCTAATAGTCTTCCTTCTAAAATGTTGAATGTATTACTGCTTGTTACAAAGTATTAACAAAGATTAAAAAGAGGACTGGTAAAGTAACATTAACTCTTTTATTACGTTTTTCTTAAATGTTTCTCTTCCACTAAATTAACCGCAACAAATTACTTCTTTTCTTAATAATGAAATTGTTCTACGGAACTTTGAATGCTGAAATAGTCATTAAAGATTCGTAACGTATTAATATTTAATAATAAAGTCGGGGATTAAGAACTTCTGTGAACTAGCCATCTGACACTAAATTGTTCGGCTAAGAGACCCAAAATAGTCTTTATTCTGAAGGCAAAGGCACAAAGAAAATGACGATTAACAAGGATTATGTATCAGCTTTATATTCCTGAAAGTAAAATGAGCATCCAAGTGTATAAAGGACTTTCTCTCAAGAACAATGTGTTAACATTGGTTAGATGATGAACTTCGCTTCAACAAGAACGTAACTCCTCTTGGAAGTGTGTGTTTACTTGTCAATTTTCTTCTGTTCTCCTTCTCTGTCTTCCTCTCTCATTCTCTCTGCCTTAAAGATTGAATTGGAAGGGGCAGACATACATTAAATGCATATTATAGAGTGTTCTGTAGTACCTTAGAACATAGTGTAAACTTTAAACTGTAACTTTCGTATAGTTTCAAATGTCAAGAAAGTATTAATATCATTGTATTTATACGACATTGTCTGTGTTATTTGAAGCTCAACATAATTTCCTTGAACTTTCTGGATGTCAAGATGGCAGCCATGACCAGAGCCCTGCACGGGTCGGGCACGCCCGGTACGGCTCGGCCCTGCCCGTTTCAAACTCGGCTTGGCCCGGACACTCTGAAAGACGGATCGGAAACTAATGTTAGCTTATGCTAATCGTAATGTGTTTGGGAAACTGACTCTTTATTCAAGACTGCAAAGTACTGTAATACTACTACGATTACTACTTCTACTACTAACACTACTACTTCTACTATTACTACTACGACCACTGCTAATACTACTACAACTGCTACAACTTTGCGTGAGAGTTGACATGTCTGGTGGTACAGAATTTACCTTCTAAGTACAGAAAAAAAGGAGAAATACCAATTACTTTGGCAGGTCTGCGTAATATGTGAACCGATACTTGATCTACGAGGGACAACGGTGGCTCATTACGAAAAGCACTCACATCTGGTGCTAAAGGTCGTCGGATCAATCCCTGCTTGTGCTATGTGAGCTTCGTGGTATACAAACACCGTGTGCGTGAGAGTTTCCGGGATGGTCCCGCTTCCTCCCACTGTTTTCATTCCACCAATTCATCCCATCAGCATCCATACGCCCTGAGCCGTAGTTATCTAAAGAACGTGTGATAAAGTCAAGTACTTGACCTACTAAGTAGAATTTGATACGCTACCATTAGACCACGGAGGCCAAAACCGTGAACTGTCGTGCTCATAAGATCAGCGCAATTTGTAGTAATGTTCAATTAGCAAGGGAAATACCAAATGGTTACATGTTCCTGTATTGTTTATAGTAAGATAATACAAATATAACAAAATATAATGATCAAATAAATCACCAAGACGCCAGGGTCGATTAGGTGTTCCTGGAACGGTGGCTCAGTAGTTGAGCGTTCACTTCTGGTGCATGGGGTCCCTGGTTCGATCCCAGCTCTCGCCAAGTGAACTTTGTGGTGGACAAACACCGTGTTTGAGGGGAGTTCTCAGCGTTCTCCCGTTTCCTCCCACTTTATTCATTCACCATTTCTCCTTTAGCCTAGCCGGCATAACTGTCGGACGTAAAACTCAAAGATATCATTTTCATTGGTTTGTTTTCGTATTACTAGTAATAGCAGTAGTGGTATAGTAATGAGTAGTAGCAGTGGTGGTAGTAATAATAGTAGTAGCAGTGACAGCAATAGTGGAATTAGCACTAGCATTCGTAATCGTAATAGTAATAGTAGTATTAGCAGTAGTTGTTGTAGTATTAGTATCACATGTGGTGTAGCAGTTTTACATATCTTCTCTGTTACTCGTAATGCACTAATGAGTGTAGTATAAGACTTTAATGTCCATGAGCTGTATTATTGTACCTAGGTATAATAAACATGGCTGGACAGAGCAAGCACAGATAACACATAAACAGACAGAATAGGGATATAGAAAACAAACCTTGGGTAACCTTTGCACGATTTTCCCATTCCAGAAGGACAAATAGACATTGCAATATTATGACGACATATTTCTCATTTTCCATTGCATATTGAAGGATTGACTTGACTTATCAGACTTGTTTGTTCTCAGGCCGGTTACGCCCGGCTCGTTTGTGCCCGGCCCATTTAGAACCCGGCCAGTTTACGGTCCGGTCCGTTTGTGCCCGGCCCGGTCACAGCCCGGCCCGCTCTCTGCCCGGCTTGAGATTCGGGCCGGGCCGGGCCGTCTTCGGGCCTGGGTTTGCAGAGCTCTGGCCATGATCCGGAAATAATGACCCTAAAAATAGGACCACTAACAATATGAAAGAAACAGGACATTAACTCAAAACTTCAAATTTCTCTCTCATCTTTTTAATGGTCCTATCGTTTAGTCATTAGCATTTAGGATTTAGGATTTAGATTTCTGGGCTTTCGGCATATATGGCCATGTTAGCTCGTCACGTTTGAGGAATGAAGTTCCGCGGTACACTATCCGAGGTAATGGAAGGGGGAACAGGAAATGGGACCTATATGTTAGGTACCACCTCGGCATTTGCCTGGTATGAATGAGGAAACAAAAGAAAACCTCATTCAGGATGGCTGGCCTGAAAAAGCCCTTTACACTTTTCGACCGAGTGCTCCCTACCAAAATCGAATCCAGGACCGCTAGTCAGTGGCGGCGGTTGGACGTTAAAAGTGGGGCGGCAAGACATGATCTTAACAATATTGTATATCAATGTTATATTTTCTGGTTGTTTCTAACACTGTTTGATGAAATGTTGTATAACTAATAAGATACTATATTTTTTCACTTAAAATACTGTATATCGTATTTCTATTTTATCAAGTAAATTCATAAGAGCAATACAGGTAAGTACTAGACCTTTATACTCTAAAACAACAAAAGTGTAAGAAGAGATTTGAGTTCTTGCTCACGAACATCTTAAAATTCTGTTTGGAAAATTGTGTGATCAGATTATTTAATATACTTGCAAAACAAATAAATAGAAGGGATAATATTAATCATAGTAATGAATAATGACGCTTGTTTTGCAGAAGTTATATTGAAACTAGGAATTAATTACCAACTTATACTTTTAATTCCACACATGCCATTAAATGAATGTTTTTACTCTTAGAAAATGAAATACAGTAAGCACTGCAAGCATATGCTATGACATTTAAAGAAATATGCAATTGCAATATTAATTGCTTTGAATTACAATTAAAACGCAATTCCTGTAGCTTTCTTAACTCCACGGGAAAACAAATATCCAATACGTACTCACGCAACAACAAATATCATATGGCACCATTTTTTCCTATGAAACAGCAATACATACAAAACCTTTACCAGGGTGTCCACATACTGGAAAATAACTACAAATCAGGGAGAGGTCAGGGAAGTAAAAATGAATCATCAGGGAAGTGGCAGATTGGTCAGGGAAAGTCAGGGAAAAATCGATTTAGGTCCGTTGTTCAATTACTGAATTTATGAAATAAGGTTGATTTCTTTACTGTTACTGGATGCAAAATATAGTGTTCTCAATGATGATATTGAGGGAGGCAGTATTCTCTGATATAGTTGTTGAAACTAATTTTCTGCGAAAAACACATATCAACATATTTGCTCAAATGTGTAGATGCTGTTCTAGAAGAATTGCATGATGCCAAGAATATATCTGGACAAGTGGCTGAGAAGGCGAAGAAATAGTATCTCCAGGTCACAGTGAAAGCTCAGACTGAAGAATTTAAGGAACACTCGAATGAAATGAAACGAAATTTGTCAGTTTTACATCCCACAGTTTATGCCGGTTAGGCTAAAGGAGACGGTGATGATGAGAAATGAATGAAACGGTGGAATGAAGAAAATGGGAGGAAACGGGAGAACCACGAGAAAACCCACGAGCACGGAGGAACACTCGAATGAATTCATAGTCAATGATAGAGATGGTATTAGACTTGATGAGTTTTTTACTTAGTCTTAGGAAATGGGAAGAACTTCGTTGACTTATGGTCTGTTATGAAATTGTATTTTATCTTCTTTCACAGAAACGCATTTTTTGAAAGTGTTTTCACAATAAATAAAATTCTCATTGTTAAGAACTTACAAGAAAAATCTCTGGTGGCTCAACGGATCATATATGATTCAGTGATGAGAATAGGTGAATCATCAGGATTAATAATTACAAGAGGTATGATAAATTCAGTGAGAAGTTCAATGAGACAATGTCAGGTGTATTCGGAAAGGAACAGAGAAATAAATGAAGAAGCCGAGAAGAGGAGAGAGAAACGGAAGATTCAGCAACAACTAAAGGAGCTGGAGGAAGAAAAAAAGAAAATTAAACTGCGGAGACAACAAGAAGGATATTCAGATCAATGAGAAGAAAACTATGCAAGAAAGGATGAAAACAAATTTCTAAATCGATTCCATTTAACAACTGCACCAGCAAAAGTATGTGTTATATAATATATATGCGTGTGTGTGTTTTGATAATCAGTAAAAGCATGTATGAACCGTTTATTACTTTAGGCAATATTATAATGCTGTGTAATTGGTATTATAATGTGTAAGCATATAATTTGTATTTTTTTCATATTTTAAGTACTATGTATGCTGCACACTTTCGTTTGTAACTTTACATATTGTGGCAGAGCTCAAGATGATCAATAAGCTACTTTGGTGCATGTGTTCCTGGGTTCAATTCCCAGTGAACTAAAAACTAATTTTAAATTCATTTACCTTCATAAATCATCTGTCTCCCTTAGCCTAAAGGAGGCTGTGTAAAGTTAAACTAAAAATGTCATTTCATTTTTTCGAAAGGAAACTGAGAATGTAGATAAAAACCACAAATATGTGGTGTACCACAATTCCACTTCCCATGATATGAAACTATTAAAATTTCCTACCTGATTTGAACGCCCTACCACTAAGTCGTCATGCTCTACGGCTTCCACTAAAAATATACACACAGGTGCAACTTCATTTATTGGTAACTTCCAGTGGCGGAGCCAGGACGGTCTTCTGGGTTGTAATGCTGATACTTAGAGCTAATTTTAAGAGCTTCAAACTCTGGGATGGGTTTTATTTAGTCTATATATAAAATAAGAAAGTTTCCTCTTCTGGGGGGGGGGGGGCGATTGCATCTGTTTTATAAATGTACATCTGATGACTCGACTACATAAAAGTTTTCATTATCTAATAAGTCTAGTGTTTATACAATAAGTAGGTGTTACTTTTCATACCTATAACGAAATATTTCAGTTGAAAACATTGGATACAGTACTATAAATGGACATAAGATGGTACTGTATATAGAATAAGTTATCTTATGCTATTTACATCCTTCTCAACTTTGTGAAATGTACAAATATATCTTTCTAAGATTAAAAGAGAATCAGGTTTTAGAGGTTTACCCGCTACGAGGTTAGAACTTAAGTGATCTTGGAAATGACTATCCAGATTATTCCAAACCCCATGTCTCTAATCGTTGAAACACGTATTTTAATACCATTCAGCTGTTAGGCTGAAAAGGATTAATGATGTTTTGTTGGATTGAGTAACCTCATATGAAACGTAGGAACTGTTTAGGAAGATTAGGAGAATGCAAATAAAGTGCATTTATTATTCTGGTAAGCACGACTATGCTTCATATTACACACACAAATTGAAACCTCGACCTGGTTCCCAACAGTGGTCTCGGAAACAATGAAACAAATGTAGAATCTGATTTCTGGGGTTTTGGCAGCCATGTCACGTATATAGAATAAAATTCCTCGAGAATCACACTGCCACAGAAATTTGGGAGGAAGAGATAAATGGGGAAAGAAAAATGTGGCCTGGCCCATTTTACGTACCATTCCAGCATTTACCTGGTGTGAATGAAAAAATCCAGGAAATTTTCACTCAGGATTATGGCTTGAAAAAACTGTTACACATTTTCGACCGAGCGTCACAAACGGGAATTGAATCCGGGACTGCTCGCAGCATAGGCAAGAACAATAGAGACTACTCCACGAGTGGCTACTCGCAGATTATGAGTTGACAGTAAATTTGAATTTCCAGCTTATTGTTGAGCATCCGAGCAGGATACTGACCTTTAGCGCGTATTATTGTATTTGAATTTTCTTCTATAACACAGTTGATTCGTAGAAACAAGGGAGATCGAAGAAGCTTATTCCTTATGAACAGAAATAAGCGGGAAAGAGTAATAAGTGAATAATTGAAAAAAATGAACAATAGCAAGTGTCGTATGTAAAATATTGAGTTGTTATATTGTATACAATGCTGTGTGTAGTAATTGAGACATGATACACAGAGAAAAAATGTATGTGGCGTACGTAAAAATGTAGGTTACATGCATAAATCCTGTATTTTTTACTTAACGTACGACTAACGTAAATAGCGGACCCAATAGAGCCCAGACTCTGGGGTCGCCAGGCTGAGAGCGACCCCAAACTCGCTCTCTTTAATACTAGCAATCAATTTATTATATTGTGGGCTTCAGGCCCGTGCTATTTTTTTCCTTCTCCGTACGCTCGCGGTATCTCTATCTTCACGATACTTATTTTGTGAAGGAAGTGAGATCGGAGGGCCTCTACTAAAAATCAAACTATTAGCTGCGTAGGTAAATCATAAATGAGGCAGTACCATGCACTTCTAACATCTGCTGGAAGTCCTCCGAAATACAGTTTTTACATATACTTTGCGAAGTGTAGTGTAGGGATTTTTGACACACTAATGATCTATTACTTGCATGAACGAATTTTATTAGCAGATAATAGAGTTGTTTGTAAGCCAAATCATTGGGAACATCTTGAATACCTCTGTAAGCTCAGTATTGAATAAGATTATGAACATAATCTGGGATCAATTTATTAAAAAAACGAAAATTAGAGACGGACTATTTGGAAACTGGAAGCACAGTTATGTATAGGGTATTTGGTTCATATAATTTCGGCAGATTGCTGACATTCTAATATTCACTAAATTTCATCCATCTGCAAAACATCCAAAATATAAAGTATTTCTATTAATTCTAAAATCAGGTTTCACCATATTTAAAAAAATCACATACAGAGACCAGTTTTGTCCCATACCGATCTGGCAAGGGGTATATATGGGCTTTAAACAACAACGTTTGGGATAAATGTATTCAGAAACCAAATATTCTACAGCAAGTTCAATCTATGATATTTATGTTCTTTAGTTAATAACCGATTTTGCTGTAAGATTGGATCCAATATTAAGTAGTGGGGGTTATTTAAATCACAGGAGAAATGCATCTCCAAGATTTTTAACACTGTCGGCAATAGTATGTGTTTCCACTAAAAGACAATAATGCTTGTGGGCACCCATACAATGAAACAGAATCTTTGATATCATATAATGAATCTTAGCTCCACTCACTTGTTGGTAGTCCTGCAAATAGTCTTTGAGATAACAAAATTGGGTCGGTATCGTACTCATTAAAGTCATATCATCAACAATAAGCTTGCACATTGAGAATTTGAATGTGACGTAACTGATGGTCATGGAGTTGCATCAACTTTCGTAGTAAAACGTCAACCGCAAAACAATATAATCTCATAGATAACTGAGAATCTTTTTTGTATGATACAGTTAATATTGAGGTAAGATGCCCAATTATTTGAAGTGTTGTTGCAGGACGTATATACGTTGACTGTACAAGCTGGAAAAATGATAATGACAATTCATATGCATACGAAGGACCGCAAAAAAGAAGTCATGAGATAGTTAAAATTTTGTTTGAAATAAGCTGATAATAGAAAAGCAAGATTCTTTTTAAGCTTGTAGCATACTGTGAAATCACGAATTTTACTTAGAGTTGAAAAACATTGAAAAACATAAATCGCTTTAAGCCGATTATATGAAAGAGAAATGATATTTGTATTAAGATTTATATTAAGTAGCGTGATTGAGCGATAGTCACGAACAGTAGCTGCTTTACTTTTCTTTTGGGATTAATATTATTATTCCTAGATTAACATTTTTGTTATGTTGGTGGAGCAGTTCATTACATAATTCACATAAAATATCCTTTAAAATTTCCCAATAATACTTGTAGAGTTCATCAGGACTTGAGCTTTTAGGAGCGTTGCATGTTTGGATGACACAAAAAATCTTGTTTTTGAATAGAGGTGATATGTTTAGTACGGAAATGTTAGAGTATTTAAGGGATTGTCATTTGTAAAAATATATCAAGAGTTCTCTGATACTCGTCCAGCTTTTCATACATGTCACTGACATTTACCATAAGGAAAGGTATAATAAATCGCCTCTCGCGAATTACATCTAAATCTTTTTTAGCATCTATTTCCATGAGTACGGACTTTTATTGATACATGGTATATACTTAAAAAACTCTATCACTGTGTAAACTCCTAATCATTAGTATCCCAAGGGAAAAAGAAACTTTGGTTAGTGATATATGGTAATCAAGTAAATTCCCAACTCCTAATCCCCATGCCATCTGTCCTTATAAAACGAATTCAGGACCCTATTCGAGATCAGTCAGTTTGTGATCAATCAACAAGTCGATGGTCAGTCTGTAATCAGCCAGTTATAATAAAAATCAGTACACAGTCCATTCATCACCAGTTGAGAACCACTGGTCAGTCAGCGATAACTCGCCCGTTGAATTGCATCAATATATATAAACAAATTAAAACTTAAGCATTTTTTATCTAAAATTTAATATCTCCATAAGACAGTTATTCTGTTCGAATTGTGTACCATACACGCCTACAAATGATCAATGAAATTGTAAATACAACTACTAAACTTAGTGACTTTCAGCGCTCCAGTTATATAAATAACCTTACAAGCAGAGGTAAAAGTGAGGGGTAACGTGGGGAGGTGTCGTTCCTCCACTCCAAAAATCGGGAGGCGGTCTCCACTTCCTAAAAAAAAAAATAAATAAATAAATAAATAAATAAAATAAAATGGGCAAAGATAGGCACGGGGAAAGCGTGACGTCATGCATCCCTTTACCTCTTTCAGATCCACTTTTATCCCTGCTTACAACTATCAATTTTAGATAACCAACTGGAGATACTGATATAAAATGTAAACAGTAATCCAATGTAAACCAATCTGTTAGTTTTATACTATATACTTTATCTATTCAAATTTAATTTGAAATAGGCAACGGTATTCATTTTTTTTTTGTTTCAAAATTCTCGTTGTTCTATTGCTTCTGCGTTTCAACAGCCGAATCTCACCCACATTAGCTCATGCAATACTACACTCGTTGTATTTTAGGTTAAAGTGAAAGTATTAAACTCCTTCTTTAACCTATACAAACACAAACTTAGAAATAAGGTCTACCAAACTTAATCAAGTACATATTCATAAACAACTTGAGAATTGGATTTTAGACGATTGTGACGACTTACTGCACAAAAGACTGCTGCAACTAGTCGTCACAATAGCACTTCGTTTTCCCTCTTTCTAATGTATAGTCGCATATCCATGAAGAGACTGTTACTTGCTTTAAGGATTAAATTGTACTTACAACATTTGATAGTACTTTAAATCGAACTAAATACTTAAGCAAGAAAATGACCATATATATATATATATATATATATATATATATATATATATATATATATATATATATATATATATATATATATATATGTGTGTGTGTGTGTGTGTGTGTGTGTGTGATATGTGCGTGCAGAGCCAAATTTAGGGGCTGTACCGGTGCACGGTCACTCCCTTCGTTGTTAATACACACTATCTAAAATAAGAAGCTAGCAGTGAAAATAGCACATTTTCCGAAACTTTTTGCTATCGTGTTTCCATTTAAGACTTGAAAGAAGGTTAAACTTTGCAAAACCAGTAGTTGAAGTCGATTTGCTGAAAGTTGCAGCACAAAGCAAAACGATATTACTCATTCACATCATAGATACCTGAAGGCATTTAAAAAATTAAATTTAATTCAAATGTAGTGGTAGTTGTTGGTACACCCCGTTCAGGAAATTCTGGATCTGTCTCTGTGAATGTGCACATAAATATGTTTGAAGGCAATTTCAAATTAGATAAATGGGAAAGAACTACGTTTTTGAAATTTTTAAGTCATATAAATAAAATGTTCACAGTATTCGAAAAAAAAAGCTTTTCCGAATCAAAGATAGAAGAACGAAATTGAACTGGTAACGTGCAAGCGTCATGTTTGTCTTCAAATATACCCAATCGCTATAGAGAACCAGAGAGAGATGAGAAAATTAAATTTGCTGAGTGGCTGGACTGGAAGATTACGTCCAGCAGAATGTTGACAAAGAAAAAGACTGAAAGAAAAACTATTGGTCTGTAGTAAAGGGAATTACACACACGTATGTCAGGATACTATTTTGCTCATAAATCTTCGCAATCAAGCAATTTCGAATCATTAAAGAAGAAAAACGAAAATATTGAGAGAATATGTGAATAGTAAAAGTATAGAAAAGGATATAATGAATTGTATCATGTACCAAACGAACTGTAAAACTTATGCGCGGAAAGTCTACAGCTATATATTCTCTAAAATTGGATATTTATTCACGAATTGATACATTTGTAAACGAACACCTAAAAGGAAAGCGTTCTCTTTACGCGGTCCAAATATGATATGTCCGTACATGTAATACTTCAAGACTTCGAATTATAAATGTATAGTAATCGTTTACTTGCCGTTGAAACTAATAACTCGCAGCATAATTGATACGTTCCTACAGGAGTGCTTAAGTATTTTACGCCTAGTAACGAACATGAAGCTGACTGTGAAGTTTCGTCACTTAGTACAGCGGCGTAGCCGAATTTAGTCTATGTAACGAAATATGTTGAAGCGAGGAGATAATACGAGCCTGCGGAATGCCAGGTGGTCGTTTCACTGACTGAGTATGCAAGTATATTTGGAGCATTAATATTGGAACCATTGTTGAAAGGAAAAAAATACACATATCAATCCTGTTTAGCAGTGGTATGTAGATACACATTTATGCATCTGCATCATCGAGCTACCGTTACAGATCGCACAGCGGCTGCATCAATATTAGGATTAATGTTGTTCTGGAAGCATCAGCTAGAACTATCTACAAATATTTATTGGAATCATGACTAAGATTACGTATAGCCTGTGCAGCTGCTTACTAATGCTAATTTTCTGTTAAGCTATCATTCAGGATGCCTACATTATCCACCGTGTATACGACAGCGACATAAGAGACTAATAACAGGTACCATGGTACTAGGAGCCAAAGCATAAAATGACTGGCCATATGTCATGTTTATACAGGAAACAGCAACCAGCTTTCTCTCTCTCTCTCTCTCTCTCTCTCTCTCTCTCTCTCTCTATATATATATATATATATATATATATATATATATATATATATATATATATATATATATATATATATATATATATATATATATATATATATATATAGGGTGTTTCAAAACAACACCAACAACGTTGAGAGGTGATTCTAGACATCAAGATAAGACGAAAAGTATAGACTAACCTCGGTGCACAAATGCTTCCTTTCATACCTACAGGCTGCCGAAAACATGATAAGAATGAAATATGGTCCATAGTTCGAAAACTATGGGTCCTACTGCAGTCGGGTCAAGATTTACTTAGGAACTAGTATGTGCCGTATCCAAATATCGTAGTTTCCGAATCCTGCGGTACTTTCGCAAAACTTTTTATAGAAGTAGTTGATCTGTACTACAGATTATATCCCCGTAGAAAAAATTGTTGTGTGAGTACTTTAGTGTCCTGGTCCGCAACATCCAGTACTCAAGATAAGTTGTTAACTTAGTATAAGAGGGCCAAATTCAGACTCTTAAAATGATAGAATCTTTTTAACAATAAAAAAACTTTACAACGCATAAAAGTGCAACATTACATTTACGGAAACAAAGATAGGTGTGTCCAATATTGCGGCTGATGTCCCATACAGGCCATTTTTAAATGTCATATATTGAAATTCAATTTAATATATCTTACTATTACATTAAATATCATATATGTAATGTATTTGTTTAATCAGATATCTGAAATAAATATTCATTTTTGTTGTAGGGCATATTTCTTTCTTTTCTTCACTAAACATATTAATACATTTGAAAGTTAATATTTTATATATAGACATAATGGCTCCTTTTATATTATGACATTGTTATCCCATCTAAAGGTAAAAGAAGGGGAGTAACATTTTATAAAATGCGATAACTTCTATTTATTGCTTAGCGCGGGATCTGAACCACATTAGCTTCCATAGAAAATCGAATCCTAGTCATGTAACAAACCGCATGAGGCACCTATCTTGTCACCAAGGAGCATTAATAACCCCAAAAATTAGGCATTACAAAAGAAAAGACCTTCTGCTAAGTAGATATATTATTGTCTCCCTACATTACATTACATTCTAAATATCTTACTATCTGAAAAAACTCATTTTGCATAAACTTTGTTATTTGAAGCATGGAAAACCTAAACGCACAAAATCTACCATTGCATAATATTCGGTTTTGTTTTACTTATTTATTTATTTTAGGACATTATATTCTGAATTTTGAAATTAAATGAAATCATCTCTTTCCAGCCTTAGAAAAAAGTGGATGTAAACAAGCCCACCTAACTACCAGTGAATCGATGACCAGTGATTGGTTGTTGGTCTCATTGCACTAATATCCTACCGCAATATAATCCCTACTAAAATAACAATTTCAAATGAAAATATCCGAATTTATCCTGTATTTTGTGATAATAAACGCAATATATATAATATTTAACGACAGATGTAGCTTTATTTCAATCTCACCCGTCCTTGGACAAAAAGTATTTACTGCGCATGCGTGTGCGTTCGCGCGCCGACCCCACTCATTTGAAATTGTAGAATGCAGAGTGTTCCATGGCGAAAATGTGTTACAATAATGCACCTTCCTCTCGTGTTATAAAACACAAAAGAGAACAACAGGAACAGAGGCATTCTCGTTTATATAACAATTTAAGAAAATATGTATATGAACAAAAACACCAGAAGTGCAAAAAGTGCAGCTAAGATCGGTATCGGAAATGTCACTGGTCATCTGAGCGACCCCGAAAAACTATGGATTTGACACTAATATCGGTCATTTTCAGCCATTTTTATATATCTCTTCCTAACCCAGTTGGGGGTCTGAGTGTGGATTTAAACGGCATTAGAAGTTTCACTGTTCATCTCAGCGACCCCGAAAACTTTGAATTCGACATTAATATCAGTCATTTTCGATCACTTTTTATATATCACCCCCTTCCCCCTCACTAAAGTTTAGGCGTTGAATTTTGATTTAAACTGCATCAGAAATGTCACTGTTACCTCAGCGGCCCTGAAAACTATGGATTCACACTAATATCAATCA
Organism: Thermobia domestica; assembly: GCF_964235325.1. Classification (NCBI taxonomy): domain Eukaryota; kingdom Metazoa; phylum Arthropoda; class Insecta; order Zygentoma; family Lepismatidae; genus Thermobia; species Thermobia domestica. The sequence goes on from NC_137460.1 coordinate 102,175,028, forward strand.
TTTTGCATCATTTTTATGTATCTCCCTCCTCACCCAAATTGCAGTGCTGAATTTGAATTTAAGCTTAATCGGAAGTGTCACTGTTCATCTCGCAACTCCAAAAACTATGGTTTTGACACTAAGATCGGTAATTTTCAATATATATCCGCACTTCCTTCCTCCAAGTTGTACTTTCAAAGTGAAATGGTAAAATCCATCCCAGGCCCGAACCTCATGTACGTTGAAAACTTTTATCGAGATAGTCTGGTGATTCAAGAGTTGTTAAGTTACAAATATAGTCACTTTCATTTTTATATATGTAGATAATTTCTCGCACTAGAAAATAGATATTTGTTTACATACAAAATTTTGTACATAAAGTTTATATTAAAGTTTGTATTTGAATATTAAATAATATTAATTATGTGGCATAGTGCATGAATATTAGTGAAATTTGCCTACTGCTCTTTCTTCTAAGAAGTAATTTGGTTAAAATCAAGAAAATTTCACCAGATCAAACAGCACATTGAGAACTCAGTTTCGTTCAAGATCCCTATTTGCTGCAACAGAAACGCTTCATGATGGTGTATGTGCATGGAACTGTAAAAGTTCTGTAACTAATGCACAACCAGGAGTAAACGACTAAAAGGCACATAAACGGAATGAGTGCAGACAATTAATTTTCAAGAATAATTACCACAGTTTTATATTCGAATGTTTCTTTTTTATAAATATTCACAATATTGAAATTTCTCAATTTACATTTTTACCCGTTCGAAAAAAAGGTTTCATTACTAGTAAAACTAACCTAATACAAAGATTTTTGTTATTTTCCCAATTTTTCCAATTTTTCCGGAAAGAAACCGGAAAAACGGTTTTTTACCAGCCGCTTCAAAATTTCCGGAAATTTTACAACACTACTAAGGCTCGTTAACATCATTTACTTTGACACTTCGTGGAAGAATGTAAGTTTTCCTTGTTTGGGTTTCGACCACCATTCTTACTGCAGTATACAGTATGTGTCATAGCGCCTTAGCAAGGTTGATATTCCTAAGGTTGGTGGTGGTCCCAAACCCACCACGCTCACCACCACTATCCCTAAGGTTCCTTAACATCATTTTCCTTGACACCTCACGCCAAATTTCAGTGTTCGTTTCAGATGCAGTGGCCAAGGAACTTGGCTCAACCATCCTCATCTCAACACTTTTTGAGGTTGACGAACTTGGCTGCACTTTTTGCACCTCTGGTGTTTTTGTTCATATTTCACTTCTTTTCGTAGTTCACTATGTCAATATCGTATATTGGGATTCTCAATTGTGGCATATTGCTGGATTTAAGTTTAAGATTGTACATTTTTAAAGGAGTCATAATGTGTCACATGCAACATTAGTCCCCAAGGGCTCTCCCACCGGGAATTGAACCAGAGGCGGCCTTAGTAGTATGCGGTGCCCCGGGCGGGGGAGTTCGGTAGACGAAGCCCCCCGAAGCCAGGAAACATAGATGACATTTTTGAGGGTAAGGGGTTTTTATGGCATGGGGGTCGATATAACTTACGACATTAATGATTCGGAAACATTTTACATGCATGCAAGATCAACAAACTAGAACACATAATAAAACTATCACTGACTTACGAAGCAGCTGCTTTGACGGTCACAGAAGGAAGTCCACTTTTCTGGCTTTTCGCTGCGCAAAATCGTTGATAAGGTCCTCGTAGTCCATTGTTGAGGCAACTTCCTTTTCGATGGACAAAATAGCTAAACCGCACAATCTGCTTTGCGACATTCTTGATCGTAGATAGTTTTTGATAAGTTTCATATTCGAAAAGCTTTTTTCCGCGCTGGAAACTGTCACAGGAATTGTCAACATAATTCTGGATGCAATAACGATGTTGGGAAATGAATCTCGAATGGGCCAAACGTACTGAAGACACTCTTGGGCGGCATTGATGTTATCAGGAAGCATTTCTCAAAAAAATCTTCAATTCTGCGCTCAATTCAATTCCGTCCAAATCACGTGAATCTTATGCGCGTAACATTTTCTCCATATCCATTCAGCACTTTAACAAATAATCGTCGTTCAATGACTGCAAACCCTTCAAGTTGTATAGAAATTCAAAGATTGAAGCATACTCTTCCAGTTGTTCGAATCTTTTTTCCATTGAGGTAAGTGCTTGATCCACTATCCATAAGAAATATCCTGTTCTGAAGGACTCCTCCGGCGAAGATGTTTCTTCGTCGTTACCCTCATAATCGAATTCTTTTTCTTGCATCTGACTCTTCGTTCCTTGAATTTCTGAGCTACGTTCATTTCGGACGCAATTTCCTTTGCTGCGATCATAGCATCGGAGAATCCGGTTTCCCGGTACTTTCGCAAGAAAGTAACAAGGCCTTTGATTTCCTGTATTGCCACATCGAGCTGCATGTCAGCTGATTGCAAAGTTTTGCTGATAGCATTCACAGCAAATAAAATGTCATACCACATGATTAAGCTCAGAATAAACTCGAAGCTTTCGAGCTCATAATTTGCAAGACATTCGGCTTCACTTTTTACTAGCGGATCATTGGCGGTATCTGCGACAGTCAACAGTGACTCCCTGACTTCTTTCGTCTGATAACGCAGCGCTTTCACACTTTCCAGACGGCACTCCCACCGCGTTTCTGAAAGTGATTTTGTAGTCATGAAAGGCACGGTTTCTTCCAAAATTTTCCACCTTTCAGCCGAGGCAGCAAAGCATTTATATATTCTCTGTATGACACCAAAAATGTCACTGCTTGGGAGTTGCATTTAGCCATGTCTCCTAAAACAAGGTTCAAATTATGGCAGCCATATGGAGTGTAAAATGCTCGACTGTTCATGCGAAGAATGTGCGCTTGAACTCCTTGGTGTTTTCCCTTCATGTTCGCACCATTGTCGTACCCCTGGACACGACAATCGGCGATGTCCAGACCGAGGTTCGCCAGTGCGGCAAGAAGAGCTTCAGACAACCCCTTTCCTGTTGCGTTGTCCACATCCAGAAATTCGATGAAGTTCTCCTCCACCTTCACTTCCGGATCTGATACGTTCACAAAACGCAATATTAGGGACATCTGCTCTTTATGGCCAACATCAGGCGTGCAGTCAAGGATGACGGCAAAATATTTAGCAAGTTTCACTTTATCAATAATTTCCCCCTTTACTTCAGACGCCATCAGGTCGATAAGCTCGTTTTGGATCCTATGCCCGAGGTAATGGTCCTGAGCCTCGTCGTTCTTAATTCGGCGGAGATGTTCTTGCATGGTTGGATCGAATTTGGCCACCATCTCAACTAAGCCTGTAAACTGACCATTGTTCTGCGCATAAAATTTCTCCGTTCTCCCACGAAATGCGCTGTTCTTTTCGGCAAGGTACTGTACAAGCACTAGAATTCTTGTTAACACTGCGCGCCAATGCAGCTTTTCTTTTCTAATTCGTTTCAGCATCATGTTATCTATTGCGCTACCATTGGAAATTTTCTGAGCTGATTCCAACCACGCTGTCATGGAATTAACGTGATTTACAGAAACTTCGTGGTGCTGAAGTTTATCGCCAAGATGCTTCCAGTCGCAGCAGCCTTCGTTTGCTAACTGGTCTCTAGTTGCTGTCGTGCCAAACAACTTACAAGGAAAGTAAAATACTCTGTCTCTGATCTTCGAATAACTTAGCCATCGCCTATCCACTGTTTCTCCGTTCGGCATCCTCCGTGTAAAGAAATTGTTCGAAAAATGTCTGTTACCTTCGTCCTTTGGGTATTCACAGTCACTTAGCCTGATTGGACCCTTCTCCAATAACATGTCACGCACTTCACTGTTAATATGTTTCCAATTACCTGGATCGTATATGTCCTCGAACAGTGTGTTCGTCGTTTGAAGAGTGTCAGACGTATGCAGAGGAATGGTCGTGCTTTCACAGGAGAGGTCACTTTCTGGGTCTGTTGCAACAACGTTGTCCCCAGAGAATTGCACCAAGTTATCATTGTTGCTTGTGGGACAACAGGGCGTATAAACAGTTTTGTTGCCGGTTAGTTTGTTTTCTTCGTCGGACGCAAAACTTGGTATCACAACCTGGTCTGTCGCATCACACCAGTCGCTCACAGTCACAGACAAATCATCATCCGTGTTCTCCAGTATTTGTTGTTGATCCGCTGATTATACCGCTACAACAAACTTGTCCAAAGACCCCTTTTGCTTCTGAATGAAATCTTCTTTATATTTCCGTTTCTCGGCTTTCGAAGCCCCACTTTCGTATTTACGGAATTTGTCTCTGTCTCTGCCACTCATGATGGTCATTTATTCTTTGCCAATAAACGAATAATCGGACGACACTCACGCACTAAGCGTAATATTACGTATCCACATCTCACTACGACTGCGCGGTCCGAATTCTGAAGCCAAACTGAGGTGCTACACAAGGCGTGCAATAGGAGCTATTTCTTGGAAGCGATGACTCAGAGGTGTACGTAGCAACAGGACCACTCTTCTGACCCAAAAGCAACAAAAAACATGACTTCTCACTCTATTTCGACAACAAAGAAATGTTGAGATAAGGCCATTTAGAGTCACGTGCATGGTATTAGCGTCGCCTTGTTTGCTGACCCATTGTTAATCCGAAACTCAAGGGCGTAATTATTACGGTACTTTAAAACCAAAAATATCATGATAAACGCTTTCATAGTAATGGTGTAGATTTCGGGAATTTAAGGCTTCTAAATGTAAAATATTGAGTAAGAAGTTCTGGTTTATGAAAACTGGTTTCCAAAGAAATCCACCAAAGGTATTATTGGCCAAAGTATTCACTTAACTCTAAGATACGGTACATTAGAATGTTGCAGAGGCCCCGCATATTTGAGCTGACTGTGACAAGAGAATATCCCCAGATGCCCCAGTCGCCACTCCGAAAGGCCGCCTCTGATTGAACCCAAGACCTTGTCCAAAAAAGGCGCACATACTAGCCACTAGAACAGCGGGGATGATTTATTCTATTAAATATCTATCAGAGAGTTATGTCCAAACGAGATTCTAATTCATTACCCGAACTACAAAATCACGATCGCTAACGTCTCATTTTTCATTATTTAAATACGAAGAGTATCAGCAGAGCCCAAAACCCTTGTTGTTGAATCCTCGCTGCTACATCACTAGACATGGCTGGTGTTTCAATATACTTAGTTGTTCTCTACCTTTCCACATTGCGAAATTACGGAGTTCATTACATGACGCGCATGTTGCACAGTTTCATACTGCCTCGGGTTTTCTTTCCAATGATATACACCTTTCAAATAGCTTGTAATCTTAGTTATATTTGAAACCAACATATCCTAACTGTATATAAAACTACATGAACTGACATAAATTAAAGGGGTGCTTCCGGTTGACGTGGAAAGTTGAAATGATGAAGGGGGATGGATAATTTCCTTATGTTATTTAAATGTCTGTTTTTGGACATATAATGTCATGCTTTAGGGGCTTGGAATTGGAATAAAAAATTGAAATTCGGTATGCTTGTACGTTTTCATTAGTATTACCTAAGTAAATCAGTAAAAATAAACCATTCCAACTTTAGAGTGGTTTTATGGGAAACTGAAAAATCTTTCCCATAGTACGTATTTATACGGGACACCTTTTTACACCCCAAAATTATAAGGCACTTCCTGTAGGGCTACAATGATTAAGTTCGACATGATTGTAGTTTTTCGGAATTAACCGACAGAAAAATTGCCAAAAGTGAATATTTTAATTTTTAGGGAGTCTAAAGGGAAAATTAAGAAATTCTCCATGCTATTTAAATAGGCCTTTTTTGGACTTACAATCACATATTTTAGGTACTTGCAATTGGAATACGAACGTGAAAATCGGTATGCTTCAACGTTTTCGTTAGTATTATCTAAGTAAGTCAGTAAAAATGAAAATTTCCAACTTTAGAGTGGTTTTATGGGGAACAGAAAAACCTTTTCCATGTTATTTATATTGGACGTCTTCTACACCCCAAAATGTTTAGGCACTTCCGGTAGGATTAGAATGATGAAATTTGGCGCTGTTGTAGCCTCCCGGGACTAACCTACAGGAAAATTGCTAAAATTGAATATTTTTAATTTTTAAGGAGTCTAAAGGGAGATGAAGAAATCACCATGTTATTTAAATAGGCGTTTTCTTGGAATACAAAATCTTATCTTTTAGATAGCTGAAATATGAAAAGAAACTTGAAATTCGGGAATTGTAAGCTTAAGTGGTGTGAGGAAGTAGACCGAGCAAAGACGAGGGTGTGGGGGAACCCCCAGGTGAACAAATTCACGAAATATGAAGAGCAAAGGCACGAAATTCACTGTTGATGAAAAGGCTGATACGTAAGAGATTCACACACTGTTCACAGATAGAGGCACCAAACATCAGGAACATTTTTACATAACGACTGTAGTATTTATAACATAACTCGTGGCATCAATATATTTACGAAATCGGTTACATTTTGTTGCTAGTCTCACATAAATTCAAACAATTGGATTTTTCATTTCTTCGAAAACTTCATTAATTTTAAATATTCTCACCTCTACATTAACTTACTTATCAAACTAATTTCAATATCTATTTAATATCAATGACTGCAATAAAGGAAAAATCTTCATCGAAAAAAGAAAACAATATCGTCTTTCCTTGTCTGGGTTCCTAACCACGAAATTTACGGCAGTATGTACGTGTATTAGTCCACGTTTTTAAAAGTTAACTGATTCACAGAACGTGCCTCATTAGCTTGCTTAACTACTTATTACTAGCTTTGACTTATTTTACTCGCACACTGAGAAAAATGTATCTGGCGTATGCAAAAACGTTGGTTACATTTGTAAATCCTGTAGTTTTTGGACTTAAGTACACTAAACGTATAACTGAAAAAGTATATTTTAAACATACCTTCCGTATAAGTGTTCCGAATAAACGTACTTTCCGCATAAACGAAAAAACAATATGTAGGCGGTCAGGATCTCATATACAGATGGCCGTATATAACTTATAGCTGACGTACGTAATGTACGGAAGGCTGTTAGATGTCAGACATCACACAACGACATGGTGTAACATCTAAGCGGGAAAGAGGGCAGTACGTATGTAGCATATGGATAACGTATGTTAAGTATTGATTTCTGTAGTAAACAAAACGATCCCGTATATTTGTACAGTATACCGCTGTCCGGATAACGGATTTTTCACAGTGACCTTAGCTCGTTTTTCTATTAACCTAGAACGACAGGGACACGAACACAGAAACATCGAGGAGAGTTAAGATTCCAAAGGCTCTTCCACCGGGAATCGAACCCAGGACCCCATACACAAAGGCGCACAGCGAGGAGGGTACCAGCTCGACCACTCAGACGACTGACAACATTATCACTATGCACATGATGTGTTCAATAACGGAATCGTTCCCGATTTCTGATTGTAAGGACTATATATATATATATATATATATATATATATATATATATATATATATATATATATATATATATTTGCCAATGAAAAATTGTCCATAGTAAATTCCTCAAATTCCGTTTTCAAGTCGTTATAGGGCACCTTTGTGGACAGTTTCGCATCTTTATCTCATTAAGAAGTACCTGATGGCTATGAACAGTTCTTCGCCCATAAAAATTCCTATAGTACATTCCTTAAATTTGGAACCTTTACTTACACAAGTCATTACATAAGATAGGTACCATTATGCAGTTTCAAATTTCTATCTCATCTAGAAGCACCTAATCAATAATGAGTGAGTATATGAACCGATATCTCTTTGAGTAAGGACAGTTTCTCGCCCAAAGAAAATTCCACAGTACATTCCTTAAATTTTGGATATTTGTCATATCCAAGCCATTATAAGCTATTTTCGTGTAGACATTCACGTCTTATCTCATTGGGAAGTACGAAATCAATGTGATGAGCGAGTGAGTGAACCGATACTTCCATAGCACTTCCTTAAATTTCGGACCTTTTTCAAACCCAAATCATTATAAGGTATCCTTTATGCAGAGATTCATCCTTCTATCTCATAGAGAAGTGCCTAATTAATGCTATGAGTGAGTCAGGAAGTGAGTGAACCGATTTCTGCTAAGCTAAGGACAGTTTTCACCCATAAAAAAATTCCTTTTGTATATACATTACTTAAATTTCAGGCCTTTTACATACTCAAGTCATTATAAGGTACAAATATACAGACCTTTACGTCAATATTTCATAAACAAGTGGATAATCAATGTGATGAGTGAATGAATGAACCGATATCTGCTTGGCTAAAAACAGTTTTTCACCAAAAAAAAAAAAAAAAAAACATCCCATAGCACATTCCTCACATGTAAGACTTTTTTCACACTCAAGGCATTATAAGGTACCTTTATGCATAGTTTCACGTCTCAATCTCATTGGAAACTAGCAAATCAATGTGATGAGTGAATGAATGAACTGATTTCTACTTTGCTAAGGACAGTTTACATCATGAAAAAATTCCCATAGCACATTCCTCACATTACGGTCCTTTTCCACACTCAAGTCATTATAAGGTACCTTTATGCACAGCTTCACGTCATTATCTCATTGAGAACTAGCAAATCAATGTGATGAGTGAGTGAATGAACCTTTTTCTACTTTGCTAAGGACAGTTTCTCGCGCATGAAAAAATTCCCATAGCACATTCCTCACTTTTCGGAATTTTTCACACTTAAGCCATTATACGGTACCTTTAAGAAGAGTTTCACGTTTCTATCTCATTGGGAAGCAAGTAATCAATTTAATGAGTGAGAGGACGAACCTATTTATGTTTGGCTAAAAACAGTTTCTCGCTCATAAAAAATTCCCATAGCACATTAATCACATTTCGGACTCTTACTGTACTCGAGTCATTATAGGGTGCTTTTATGCAAAGTTTCACGTCTATACCTCATTCGGAAGTACCTAATCAATATGATGATTGAGAGAATTAACCGATTTCTGCTTGGCTAAGAAGAGTTTTTTGCCCATAAAAAATTCTCATAACACATGCCACACATTTAAGAACTTCTCTATGCTCAAGTCATTATAGGGTACCTTTATGCAAAGTTTTAAGTTTCTATCTCATTGGGAAGTACCTAATCAATTAGATAAGTGACTGAGTGAAACGAGTTTTCCTGGCTGAGGACACTTTTTTGCCTATAAAATCTTTCCCATTGTACATCCCTCAGATTTCGGACTTTTCCCATACTCAAGTTATTATAGGATACCTTCATGCAAAGTTTCACGTTTCTATCTCATTAGAAAGTATCTAATCAATTTTATGAACGAGTGAGTGAAACGATTTCTTGCTTGGCTAAAGACAGTTGTTTGCCTATAAAAACTTTCCCATAGCACATTTCTCAAATTTCGGACTTTTTCCATACTTAAGTCATTATAAGGTACGTTTGTGCAGAGTTTCACGTCTCTGTCTCATTGGGAAGTACCTAATCAATTTGATGAGTGAGTGAAACGATTTTTTTCCTGGGTAAAAACAGTTTTTTGCCCATAAAAATATTCCATAGCACCTACTTCAAATTTAGGACTTTTTCTATACTCAAGACATTATAAGGTAGCTTTGTGCAGAGTTTCACGTTTCTATTTCATTGGGAAGTACCTAATCAATTTGATTAGTGAGGGAGCGGGACGATTTCTTGCTTGGCTAAGGATAGTTTTTTTTTTACCTATAAAAAGTTTCCCATAGTACGTTTCTCAAATTTCGGACTTTTCCATACTTAAGTTATTTTAAGGTACCTTGATGCAAAGTTTCGAGTTTCTATCTCATTGGGAAGTACCTAATCAATTTGATGAGTGAGTGAGTGGAACGATTTCTTGCTTGGCTAAGGATAGTTTTTTTACCTATAAAAAGTTTCCCATAGTACGTTTCTCAAATTTCGGACTTTTCCCATACTTAAGTTATTTTAAGGTACCTTGATGCAAAGTTTCGAGTTTCTATCTCATTAGGAAGTACCTAATCAATTTGATGAGTGAGTGAGTGGGACGATTTCTTGCTTGGCTAAGGATAGTTTTTTTTTTACCTATAAAAAGTTTCCCATAGTACGTTTCTCAAATTTCGGACTTTTCCCATACCTAAGTTATTATAAGGTACCTTGATGCAAAGTTTCGAGTTTCTATCTCATTGGGAAGTACCTAATCAATTTGATGAGTGAGTGAGTGGGACGATTTCTAGCTTGGCTAAGGATAGTTTTCTTTTACCTATAAAAAGTTTCCCATAGGACGTTTCTCAAATTTCGGACTTTTTCCATTCTTAAGTTATTTTAAGGTACCTTGGTGCAAAGTTTCGAGTTTCTATCTCATTGGGAAGTACCTAATGAATTTGATGAGTGAGTGAGTGGAACGATTTCTTGCTTGGCTAAGGATAGTTTTTTTTTTACCAATAAAAAGTTTTAAAAAGTACGTTTCTCAAATTTCGGACTTTTTCCATTCTTAAGTTATTTTAAGGTACCTTGATGCAAAGTTTCGAGTTTCTATCTCATTGGGAAGTACCTAATCAATTTGATGACTGAGTGAGTGGAACGATTTCTTGCTTGGCTAAGAATAGTTTTTTTTTTACCTATAAAAAGTTTCCCATAGTACGTTTCTCAAATTTCGGACTTTTCTCATACTCAAGTTATTATAAAGTACCTTCATGCAGAGTTTCACGTCTCTGTCTCATTGGGAAGTACCTAATCAATTTGATGAGTGAGTGACTGAAACGATTTTTTCCTGGCTAAGGACAGTTTCTTGCCCATAAAAAAAAATCCCATAGCACATTCCTCAGATTTCGGACCTTTTCCATACTCAAGTCGTGATAGGGTACCTTTATTTAACGTTTCACGTCTCTGTCTCATTGGGAAGTACCTACTCAATTTGATGAGTGAGTCAGTGAGCCTGAAAACTGCATATTTTAGGGGTCCAGTACTGGTTGAAGGTAGGAATGTGAGATTTGGCATATATGTACATCTCTTGCATATTTCCTTAAGTTCTAATTTTCATGTTTCTACCTTTAATAGAATCCTTTTTACAAGGCCTCGAAATCGGCGATTTTACCCAAAACTCTTGTTCTTGTATAATATGATTACGGCAGTGCAGACCAGTTTTCATTTTCTTCGCGGAACTTGGCTGCCTTGCACTGTCGTACATGTTGATTTCCAACATAACAGTAGTCAGTGTCAGTGCGTTAATTATATACGAACCGACAGAGCCTTACACTTTGGAAATTATGCGACGACAATAAGCTAGCAGAAGATCTTGCTGTTCACGTCTCTCGCTGCCGAAGCATGTGTGAGCCGCGGAGTAATACATTTCGCTTTGTTTACATCTACTTTGTTCTAAGGCTGGAAAGACTTTAGGTAGTTTTACCTTCTACGATCATATCCTTTAGGCTAAAGGAGACAGTATACTAATGATCTTGATTGATTATATACGGAATAAGTCATGGAACAGGAATGTGGGAGGAAACTGGGAACCTCGAGAAAACCCCATATGTACGATGTATTCACATGGCCAGGAATCGAACTGGTGGTACATAGCACTAGAATTGAACCACCGTGTCACATTTGTAAATTTTGAATTCCTGGTACAGTACTTTTTGAGAGTTTAAAAATGAATTTTATATTATTTTTCTAAAATTTTGGGGAGCACGGTAGCTCAGTGATAAAGCGCTTATTTCGGTTACGTGCGGTCCCTGGTTCGATCTCGGGGTAAGTAATTTTGTGTTGGTGGTTAAGATCGTGTCCGTGGATTTTCTCGGGTTATTTCCCCATTTCTTCCAATATTTTAATTCTAATTATTCTTCCATCATTTACTTGCCTAAGTAATTGTCTCCTTCAGCCTAAAGGGCATAATAGTGTGACGTTAAACTGAAAGATTTCATTTCATTCCATGTAACATTCTTTAAACAGCAGTTTTCTGTGGCCTTTCTCTTACAAATATTTATCACTTTATACATAAGAATACAACTATTAAAGATTTGTTCCTTATATGTACTGCTTCAGCAAGTCTCATATATCATATATCAATCAAAACTTCTTTCAATACATTCCAACTTTCCTCAAATATTTGAGAAAAAAAAAGACGAAAGTCTTCCTCAAGTTTTCAAACGTATATAGTTTACAAGAGAAATTCTCAAAATCGGAATTGTATGCTAGAATTATATTGGATATATTACATTCTGAAGCTATTGTTCAGTCCTCCCGTGTTACACATCTCCTTTCAACAGTACATGGTTCCATCAATTTCTCTAGCTCACAGAAGTCTTGTTGCATAACTTATTTTAGAAGCTTGCATGCATTCAACGATGTTTATTTTTTTCTGTATTTCTCCCTTTTCTCTCTCTCTCTCTCTCTAAGCTTTCAATGCAGATTGAGGAAAGTGGGAGTTGAGGAAAGCAGATAAAGAGCAAAAGGAAAAGGAGAAAATGAAAAATTAGGTTTCCCTAGGAACTCGTAATATTGGACTCATCTGATTAAGTTGCGAAAGTAGGTGGCGCTGTTTAGACTTGGGAACGAGTAGAGGAAGTGCTAAAGTGAGAGAGAGAGAGAGAGAGAGAGAGAGAGAGAAGGGAAAACGCTGACAAAAACAGGGAGGAAAGGTCCTCTGCAGACAGCTGACGCTAAGGGTTGCAAGTTGTGGCGTCTCGTAACCGTTCATGTTTTAAAGAACTTACTTCTGATAAAACGCGTGCACAACCTGATACCTGCTTCTACTAGATAATACACTTTTACATAAGTTTCTTTCTTGGTTGTGGGAAACTTCAGGGTAAAACTTTTCTTCTTTACAATGGAAAATGAAAAAAATTTTTTTTCTCACAATGCTCTTTGTATTCCAATACTTAGCGAATTAGTTTCGGTTATTCCTGGAGAAAGAGAAACTTTTACATATTGATCCAGGATAATGAAGCAATTCCAGAGTTACTCTAAAAGTGGAAAGTTACCAACTCCTATTTTAAAAGTAGAAACACTGGCGATGAAAACCAACGTGCACTTTAAACATCGCCCAAGTTACAACCGTTTTGCCGGCCATAGTTAATCGTGGAAGTGGAAAGATAGTTTACTTGTTCTACAATCAGCAGGTACAATCCGATTGCTAGCCAATATGACTGAACGTTTTAGGGTGTTTCCCTCAGCTCTATCTAGTACTCACGGGAAAACGGCTGCATCATTTGAAATGAATTCTCGTGCATTGGTAATGTAATTCACATTTATTTTTAAATTGGAGAAAGTATTTCTTTTTGTGTTAAATTTGTTTTAATTGACAGGTGTTCCTATGCATTATAAAGATGTTACTAAATGTTTAGGAGGGAAAACGAGACTCTCCGTGTTTGTATCTGAGAGTTCTCGTGATATAAGCGGGACCTGTCCCGTAATAATAAAATGGTTTTGCCGTAACAAAAATGTTCATATTATGGAAGTGTCCATTAATGGAGGTTTAACTATATTAACATATATACAGTATATATAGAACATTGTACACTAAAATGAATCATTATAGAGATAATTCTTTTCTCAATATTTTGGACGGAGAGGTTTCGTCCTAGACAAAATTTCGTTCCGCGAGGTTCTGTCAGACCAGAGTTTGGCCGACATGATTTTGCTCAGAGGAGATTTTGGCCTGGGAGGGTTTCGACAGATGAGACTTTGTAAAGCGAAATTTTGGTAAGTGAAGTTTCGACTAGGTGAGATAGTGGCCCGTGAGGTTATGTCTGTAAGGTCTCAGCTGTGACATTTTGTATCCTAACACTTTTGCATGCCTAGGTATAATACGTCTTGTTCCATATGCCTAAATCAACTGTGTGCTGAGCAACGGACATTTCAAAGTTAATCTATAAAATATGTAATTTTTGAAAAATCGGCGCAGTTACGATTGGTTTATATTGCAAAGTGAGCTTCGAAATCAAAATAATGTAGTAAATATCTTCACAATTAAAGAATTGATTCAATATATTTTACGATACCAGGCTACACACATATAGTTAAAAAAGAGAAATGCATTCTTTTTTTATGTTGACCGTCATTGCTACTAAGGAAACATAAAAAATTACCATTCTAATAAACATAAAAATAAATATACGTATTAGACAAATTGAAAATAATATAAAACTTATTTTCTTAGGGGACAATTGCACCCCGAAGATATCTGTCTATGCTGAAGCATCCTTAAACCCGTCAATGTTATTTTACGACTTTCATTATAAACTTTACTATTTAATTGTATTTTTGGTATGGGAATAGCGTTGAGAAATTATAGTTTCATCGTTAATAGTTTATTTTTCGGGTTTGAATCAAATATGGCTACTTTATATTCTTACTAAATTGTATCTTCTCTATTTGAAACATTGCATCGGATTAAAATACTTTTATATTTTGTTATCTTTCGTTATCTTTCTGTAAAATCTTACTTCAAAAATGATTATGAACATCACTTTTGGAAAGATATCTTGAAATTTTAAAGATTGTGGAAAAGTTACATCTTGGTATTGGTTAAGTTAGTATAACAGATGCCATATTAGACAATTCCAAACAAAATCAGCACTTACTTGTAAAAATTGCATCGGAGACCTTGAATAAGTTTAGAATCGTTCAAAACATTGCATGAAGAGAGTTCTAATTCAGGAACTTAAAATTATTACGTTTCGAGAAGTTCGTTTGTTCTGAGATGTCCATGCCTTTAAGCTAGCAGATGTATAAAATTCGTAACGATTTTGAGATTAGTGAGGTCTTAATTAGGTCCATGATTCCTGGATGTCCAATTTCCGAGGGTGAAAAGTTGAGATTAGGATATAAACTCCACACAGTAGATTGTAAGAAGTGAAGGATATCATGAATAGACCCAAAAGTATGTCGAGGTTTTGGGATTCTACAATGAACACTGACCCCATATTTTGGAATATTATCGATGCCCTTTTCCTGGAGGGAAGATGTGCTTTAATATTTATGGATATTTGTTTGCGTTCAAACTGTGTTGTTAGTGTATAATTTATAATTTTTATTTTTCTTTTGTGCGTGTATGTGTGTGTACAAAGTACTAACTTAGTAGTAGAAAATGGATCGATCTGGAACAACCTAGGACCACCTAGGACAACTCACAAGCCCCTGGGAAATTGACCACCGTACACCGTGAGCCCACGGTCTTTTACGACCTCCATTTAAGGGGTGAATTTGTTCCCTTTTATGAGCACTTTTTAGGGGGTGTATTCGTTCTCTTTTACGAGCACATTTTAGGGGTGAACTCGTTCCCTTTTATGGGCATATTTTCCAACCCCTATTTTAACACATAAGATTACGAACACATAGCAAAGCAGATAACACACAAGAGTACGTAACACACAGCAGAACATTTAACACATAAGAGTACGTAACATAACAAGGGTGTACTCGTTCTCTTTTAGGAGCATATTTTTCAACCCCTATTTTAACATAGGAGATAACACATAAGATTACGAACACATAGAAGAGCTGATAACACATAGCACTATTTTAACATAGCAGAACAGATAACACATAAGAGTACGTAACATAACAAGGGTGTACTCGTTCTCTTTTATGAGCATATTTTTCAACCCCTATTTTAACATAGGAGATAACACATAACATTACGAACACATAGAAGAGCTGATAACACATAGCACTATTTTAACATAGCAGAACAGCAAGGGTGGACGTTCTCTTTTATGAGCATATTTTCCAACCCCTACGAACACATAGCAGAGGTGTATTCGTTTTCAACCCCTTAGCATAAGAGTATGTAACATAGCAGTTACGAACACATAGCAGAGCAGATAATAAACACAACAACCTCCATTTTAGGGGTGAATTTATTCCCTTTTATGAGCATATTTTCCAACCCCTATTTCAACATGACAGAGACTACGAAACATGGCGGACATAGCACAGGGGGTGTATTCATTTTCTCCACCCCTAATTGAACATAGCAGAAATTACACTGAGACTACGTAACACACAACAACCTCCATTTTAGGGGTGGACTCGTTCTCTTTTATAATTACTTTTCCAACCTCTATTTTACCATAGCAGAAATTACATAAAAAAATTTTTCAACCCCTATTTTAAGACAATGAATACCTATGTAACATAGCGATTCGATAAGCTCTTTGAACCGATTTGGATGAAACTCGGCATATGGGGTTTTCGACCATGCTGAGTACGAATATCATACATTTAGTAATAGGTCATCAGGTACTACATGTCCCAAAATTAGTAGTCATCGAGGTCAAAGGTCAAAACTCGAAGACGAAGCAACGTATTGAGGTGGTGTTTCCACATTTAGTAATTGGTCATCAACTAGTGCAAGTTCCAAAATAGTGACCATCGAGGTCAAAGGTCAAAATACTTAAAACCTAATAACTCAGAAACGGAGCCACATATTGAGATGCTCTTTCCACATTTAGTAATTGGTCATCAAATACTACAAGTTCCAAAAATAATGACCATCGAGGTGAAAGGTCAAAATACTTAAAACCCAATAACTCGAAAACGAAGCAACGTATTGAGGTGGTGTTTCCACATTTAGCAATAGGTCATCAACTACTACATGTACCAAAATACTGACCATCGAGGTCAAAGGTCAAAGTACTTAAAACCTAATAACTCGAAAACGGAGCCAAATATGGAAGTGGTGTTTCCACATTTAGTAATTGGTCATCAACTACTACATGTCCCAAAATTAGTGGTCATCAAGGTCAAAGGTCAAAATACTTAAAACCCAATAACTCGAAAACGAAGCAACGTATTGAGGTACTGTTTCCAAATCTAGTAATAGGTCATCAATTAGTGCAAGTTCCAAAATAGTGACCATCGATGTCAAAGGTCAAAATACTTAAAACCTAATAACTCAGAAACGAAGCCACATATTGAGATTCTCTTTCCACATTCAGAAATAGGTCATCAACTACTACAAGTCCAAAAAACAATGACCATCGAGGTCAAAGGTCAAAGTACTTAAAACCTAATAACTCGAAAACGGAGCCACATATTGAGGTGCTGTTTCCAAATCTAGTAATAGATCATCAACTACTACAAGTTCCAAAATAATGACCATCGAGGTCAAAGGTCAATATACTTAAAACATAATAACTCGAAAACAAAGCAACGTATTGAGGTGCTGTTTCCAAAACTAGTAATAGATCATCAACTACTACAAGTTCCAAAATAATGACCGTCGAGGTCAAAGGTCAAAATACTTAAAACCTAATAGTTTGTAAACGGAGCCACATATTGAGATGGTGTTTCCACATTTAGTAATTGGTCATCAACCAGTGCAAGTTCCAAAATAATGATCATCGAGGTCAAAGGTCAAAATATTTAAACACAAATAACTCTTAAACAGAGTAACGTATTGAGGTGCTGTTTCCAAATCTAGTAATACGTCATCAACTATTACATGTTCCAAAAGTGCTGACTATCGAGGTCAAAGGTCAAATATTTAAGATTTAATAACTTTAAACAAAGCCTGTGTGACCTATTCAGTTTTGTACCAAGCAGAGAGAAGTGAAGAAGGAATAAATTTGAGTGGCTTATTTACTTTTGTATTAATGAGAAAGAAATCAAAGGAACACAATTTTATCTAGCGCAGACTTTCTGTACCTTTTTGGGCTATTCAAATGGATTAACAAGAAAGAAAGCAAAGATATGCCATATTAACTAGCTATGTATTATTTAAGCAAAACGAATTGCTACATTTGAGAAAGCGAACATGGACCATTTTACTCAAATTTGGATTCAGTATTTATCTTTGTATGAACCAGAAAAAAATGAAGAAGGTTCAATATTTCTATACAATTTTGTACTACCCAAATAAACGAAATTTTATTTTTGTACCAATCACAAGAAAATCAAAGAAGGGCCATTTTATACCTTTTTCTGCTATTCAAATAATAGAGGGAACAAATTTCAGTGGTCTATTTTATTTTTGTACCAATCAGATGAAAAGCAAAGATATGATATTTTAACTATTTAAACAAACGAAAGGATAAATTTTGTATTACCTGACCAGCCAACGAGTGCGGGCGGCCGGTTTTGGAACTAAAATGCAAGCAGCAGTGTTTCTAACCGGATTACTTGTAATCAATCTATCACAGTTCGTTTTGTCCTGTTCGTAATAAATCACTTCACGCATATGCTCAAGTCAGGGGGAGATTCAAAGAGCGGGGCGATCGGGGCGATTGCCCCCTCAGAATAAGATATTTTTTTATTTTAAAAATAAAATCTGAGAATTTTCACCGTTGTATTATAAATGTAAAATAAAACCTAAAATAGGTAGCCTAACTTTTTTGGTTTTACGTTGCAGAAGTTAAATAAAGCAATAAATTGCAAGAAATTACTTATATTGGCGTTCTTGCTAAAAAAAAATGTCCACCTTCGAAATCGCAGGTGGCCCTAGAAATTGCAGACAATAGCTACTTCTCCTTTTCTAAACTTGTTTTATTTATTTATTTATTTATTTATTTTTGCAATACACTCTTACCTTGATTTGACTTCGAACAACCGCCCCCAATCATTCAGCCTGGATCCGCCCCTGGCTCAAGTTAAGACAAACAGTTTCAAAAGTTATTTGCAGAACATCTTAAATAACAAACAAAAATAAATAAATAAATAAATAAATAAAAAATAAAAAAACAACTACAACAAAAATACACCCTCCATATTAACTTGCAAACAAACTAGCGAGCAGCGTTTTACAGGCTGCTCCTTATTTTATAATGATATCGAATAAAACGTAATCATTTTTTTTTACAATCTGCTTAATACACGGTAGAAGCTCACTGAATTGTCAATTGTGCTATGTTGTTCTTAAATCGGTAATTTCCATTCATATATCACTATCCACAATACATCTGCATTACTGCAGGAATGGTTCACTACAACCACATAACTTACGGCGTTCTTTATTAAGCGAAAAGAGATTAGGCTATGCTTAACATCCAAACTGCAACTTTTAAAAACCGTTGGATACACTGCAGAATGAAACTCTCCGCTCCCCTGTCCCACCGTGCTTGTCAAGAAACTGATGTAAACACAACAGCAGCGCCATCCTTCCAAAACCGCACTGCTATCCTGGTCAGGATATACCAACGAGAAATGCCATTTTATACCATTTTGTATTACTCCAATAAACGAAGAAATACCAGAAAATAATAAGTGAAGATTAGGTGAATTATTTTCTTTTGTACCAACTGGAAAAGAGAAGAAAAGCTACTTTAACTAGCTCATTATGTATAATAACTTTTGAAATACTGAAATGTTCTATTTTTTATCAATCAGAAAAACCCGAAGAAGGATCATTTTAACAAGTTCATAATTTCTGTAACGAAAGAATAATTTCGATGTTCTACTTTTTATACCAACGAGAAAAATGAACTAGCTGAATATTTGATATCATACGAAAGAATAAATTTAAGTGACCTATTCAATTTTGTACCAATGAGAAAAGTCATTTAACTGGCTCAGAATTTGAGTTGTCTATTTAGTTTTGTACCAACCTAAGAAGAAGGGCGAAGAAGGACTATTTTATAATTTTACTACTCAAATAAACAATGGAGTATTTAGTTTTGTACCACCGAGAAAAACAAAGAACTTGCACCATTTTGGAGTATTCAAATAAACAATGGACTTATAATTTGTGTCAACACAAAATCAATTAAACGAAGTAATGCATTTGAGTGAGCTATTTAATTTGAAAAACCGAAGCAAGATCATCTTATACCATTTTGTATTATTTCAACAAACAAAGGAATAAATTTATATGGGTCTAGGTCAAAACCCCCACAGCCAAAACCCCCACACTCAAGAAATGTCAAAACATCCACACAAACGGTCATAACCCCCACACAAATGGACAAAACAGCCACACATAGCAACGGTCATAATCCCCACATAAATGGACAAAACTCCCACAAAATCGGACAAATCCCCCACACTCTGAAATTATCGTCATTTCACGTCTTTGTTGCGGCTCTTTATGATGCCCAAGAAGAATACTTGCAACATCACTTTAAGTGGAATAAAAAATGTTATTAAAAAGTACAAGGGCAATACATGTGTATGGGGGTTTTGTCAATTTGTGTGGCAGTTGTGACTATTTCTGCATGTGGGAGTTTTGTCCATTTGTGTGGGAGTTTTGTCCATTTATGTGGGAATTGTGACCGTTGCTATGTGTGGCTGTTTTGTCCATTTGTGTGGGAGTTATGACCGATCGTGTGGGCGTTTTGACATTTCTTGAGTGTGGGGGTTTTGGCTGTGGGGGTTTTGACCGTTCGTGCGTTTGGGAGATTTGTCCATTTGTGTGGGGGTTATGACCGTTTGTGTGGGTGTTTTGACATTTCTTGAGTGTGGGGGTTTTGGCTGTGGGGGTTTTGACCGGTTCCCATTTAATTAGCCAGAAAAAGCAAAAAAAGGACCATTTTAACTAGCTGCGAATTTTATATTATTTTAAACTAGTCTAATAAACGAAGGCATAAATATGAGTGAGCTATTTAGCTTTGTACGAACCAGAAAAAAGTGAAGAAGACCTATTTTAACTAACTGAGAATTTCTGTGCCTTTTTGTACTATTTAAACAAACGATGAGATAAATTTGAGTGACCTGTTTTTTGTACTAACCAGAAAAATCGAATACCTTTATACTAGCCCAATGAACGAAAGAACAAATTTGGGTGTTCTACTTTTTTATACCAAACAAAGAAGAACCATTTTAACTTGCTGAGTATTTTATACCATTTTGTACTACTCAAATAAACGAAAGAAAAAGCGAAAAGAGTCCTTTTTAACTAGCGCAGAATTTCTGTAACGCAAAAATTAATTTGGATGGAGTAACAAGAAAGAAAGCAAAGATATGCCATATTAACTATTTAAATAAACGAAGGGATAAATTTAAGTGATCTATTCCATTTTGTACCAAGGAGAATGCCATTTTTATCTAGCGTAGAATTTCTAAACAAAACGAAGGGCTAAATTTGAGAAAGCGGACATGAACCATTTTACTCAAATTTGGATGGAGTATTTAGCTTTGTATGAACCAAAAAAAGTGAAGAAGATCCGTTTTAACTAGTTCAATATTTCTGTACAATTTTGTACTACCCAAATAAACGAAATTTTATTTTTGACCAATCACAAGAAAATCAAAGAAGGGTCATTTTAACTAGCCAAGCAGAAAAAAGGAAAGAATTAACACTTTGTACTAATCAAGTAAACGAAGGTATAAATTTGTACTAACCAGAAAAGGAGAAGAAGGATCAGCATTCTATACTTTTTGTGCCATTTATTGGGGTGTCCTATTTCCTTTTATACCAACTAGAACCATTTTTAACTGGCTTAGAATTTTATGCCTTTTTGTAAAATTTGTATCAAACCGAAAAAAGCAAGGAAATACCATTTTAAATAGCTCAGCATGTTACAGCTTTTTGTGTTTTTGGTCTACCCAATTTCTTGACCATGTTGTACTATTTAAACAAACGAAGGAATAGATTTGTGCAACCTATTCACTTTTATAGCAAGCAGAAAAAGGAAAGAATAAATTTGAGTGGCTTAAGCAAAGAAGGTCAATTTATACCTTTTTGTGCTATTAAATTTGAGTGGCCTATTGAAGAATGAATAAATTTTGTTTGCAATTAAAAAAGCGGAGAAGGTCTTTTTTCTGTACAAACCAGAGAAAAACAAAGACCATATTCTGCTACTCAAACGAGGGAAGGAATAAATTTGTCTAACCTATTCACTTTTATAGCAAAGCCCCTTTTAGTTTTATACCAACCATGAAGGTCCATTATACCATTTTGTATTACTCTATTTCATTTTTGTAACAATTAGAAGAAAACAGCTCCGAATTTTATACGTTTGTGGTGTTACATTGAAGTCTCAATTTTTCTGGTCATTAACTATATATTTGAACGTAAGATTTAACCAACCAGAATTGCGTCATAATTGTGTAGAACAGACTACATAGCAATTAGCGTTATTAAGAGACTAAAAGGTTCTAAAGATAACTGATGAATGACGACAAATCATAACAGCATACTTGTCTATTTTGAATCACAGCAGAAGAAGAGATTATATCAAAGTAAGAGAAGTTTTGAAAGTTCCATGTTGCTGCAGATATTTAAACAACGTTACGAATGCGTTACCTAACAGTTGTATTGCTAAGGTACTGCCTATTGCTCAACGATTCAATTATTTTTTTAGACTTTCCTTCCTCGTCTAAGTTGAAAAAGACAAATATATATTTTTGCATTTATGTATTTTATTATAATGGAATATAAGTTTATGGAGTATATTTGGAAAATAATAGAACATACATCATGGTGTTATATTACCTTGAAAACATATTATTAAACACTGAGAATGCATAGAATGTTTTTATTGTAGATATATAAAATTATTTATTTGATTTGTTTATGCTGAAGAGCAGAAAAAATGACTAGCATAGAAATTGTTTATGTTTCACCTAGAGAAAAAGAAATTCAGCGTGAAAACGAAAAACCTATACTGTTAATTCACCCGTCTGACCCCGATTTGCCAGATGAATTACGTGATAAAGTGAGAATCATATATCCAACACAGGAAATAGAAGATGTGTATTATTTTAGACGCTATTATAGATATAATGGTGAAATACTCCCGGAAAGTGATGATGACAGTGTTTCAAATATTACCTGTTTTGAACTGGAAGCTAATGAGTGTGAGTGTACTAGTGAAAGTATTAGTGATACATGTGTTATACAATTATTTAAGAGTATACACCAAATTCAGTATTATTATGTGAAGCATGTTTTAAACATAATGAAAATGAAAAAGATCACAACTGTTTGTTGCAGTATGATTACGAATTATTGCAAAAGGTGTGGACGATCTTAATTAAACGTGAAATGAGAGAGAAAATCTATAACCTTTATATAAAGAAGCATTTTAAAAGTTGTAATATTAAGAACACTTATGCTTTGGAGAAAAAATTTAATCTGGTATATGAATACATTATAGAGTGTGATTATTATATTAACAAAATAGTAGAATTGTTTTTAGAGAAAGATAAACAATTATTTAATTCTGTAAATGAACACTGAGCCCACTGTATCATATGCATTTGATTCTGTAAGAATAGAAGAACTTGAACTGTTAAGTGGATCAATTTGTAGTACTGTAATATTAAGAATTTAATAGATAAGTAACATTGGACTCTGGCAACTGAATTGTCAGGGAGAGTCAATTTAAATTGTTCTCTGGATGGCACAAAAATATACAAAATGTAACACCACAAACGTATAAAATTCGGAGCTGTTTTCTTCTAATTGTTACAAAAATGAAATAGAGTAATACGAAATGGTATAATGGACCTTCATGGTTGGTATAAAACTAAAAGGGGCTTTGCTATAAAAGTGAATAGGTTAGACAAATTTATTCCTTCCTTCGTTTGAGTAGCAGAATATGGTCTTTCTTTGTTTTTCTCTGGTTTGTACAGAAAGTAGACCTTCTCCGCTTTTTTAATTGCAAACAAAATTTATTCATTCTTCAATAGGCCACTCAAATTTAATAGCACAAAAAGGTATAAATTGACCTTCTTTGCTTAAGCCACTCAAATTTATTCTTTCCTTTTTCTGCTTGCTATAAAAGTGAATAGGTTGCACAAATTTATTCCTTCGTTTGTTTAAATAGTACAACATGGTCAAGAAATTGGGTAGACCAAAAACACAAAAAGCTGTAACATGCTGAGCTATTTAAAATGGTATTTCCTTGCTTTTTTCGGTTTGATACAAATTTTACAAAAAGGCATAAAATTCTAAGCCAGTTAAAAATGGTTCTAGTTGGTATAAAAGGAAATAGGACACCCCAATAAATGGCACAAAAAGTATAGAATGCTGATCCTTCTTCTCCTTTTCTGGTTAGTACAAATTTATACCTTTCGTTTACTTGATTAGTACAAAGTGTTAATTCTTTCCTTTTTTCTGCTTGGCTAGTTAAAATGACCCTTCTTTGATTTTCTTGTGATTGGTCAAAAATAAAATTTCTTTATTTGGGTAGTACAAAATTGTACAGAAATATTGAACTAGTTAAAACGGATCTTCTTCACTTTTTTGGTTCATACAAAGCTAAATACTCCATCCAAATTTGAGTAAAATGGTTCATGTCCGCTTTCTCAAATTTAGCCCTTCGTTTTGTTTAGAAATTCTACGCTAGATAAAAATGGCATTCTCCTTGGTACAAAATGGAATAGATCACTTAAATTTATCCCTTCGTTTATTTAAATAGTTAATATGGCATATCTTTGCTTTCTTTCTTGTTACTCCATCCAAATTAATTTTTGCGTTACAGAAATTCTGCGCTAGTTAAAAAGGACTCTTTTCGCTTTTTCTTTCGTTTATTTGAGTAGTACAAAATGGTATAAAATACTCAGCAAGTTAAAATGGTTCTTCTTTGTTTGGTATAAAAAAGTAGAACACCCAAATTTGTTCTTTCGTTCATTGGGCTAGTATAAAGGTATTCGATTTTTCTGGTTAGTACAAAAAACAGGTCACTCAAATTTATCTCATCGTTTGTTTAAATAGTACAAAAAGGCACAGAAATTCTCAGTTAGTTAAAATGGGTCTTCTTCACTTTTTTCTGGTTCGTACAAAGCTAAATAGCTCACTCATATTTATGCCTTCGTTTATTAGACTAGTTTAAAATAATATAAAATTCGCAGCTAGTTAAAATGGTCCTTTTTTTGCTTTTTCTGGTTAATATAAATTTATTCCTTTGTTTGTTGAAATAATACAAAATGGTATAAGATGATCCTGTTTCGGTTTTTTCAAATTAAATAGCTCACTCAAATGCATTACTTCGTTTAATTGATTTTGTGTTGACACAAATTATAAGTCCTTTGTTTATTTGAATACTCCAAAATGGTGCAAGTTCTTTGTTTTTCTCGGTGGTACAAAACTAAATACTCCATTGTTTATTTGAGTAGTAAAATTATAAAATAATCCTTCTTCACCCTTCTTCTTAGGTTGGTACAAAACTAAATAGACAACTCAAATTCTGAGCCAGTTAAATGACTTTTCTCATTGGTACAAAATTGAATAGGTCACTTAAATTTATTCTTTCGTATGGTATCAAATATTCAGCTAGTTTATTTTTTCTCGTTGGTATAAAAAGTAGAACATCGAAATTATTCTTTCGATACAGAAATTATGAACTTGTTAAAATGATCCTTCTTCGGGTTTTTCTGATTGATAAAAAATAGAACATTTCAGTATTTCAAAAGTTATTATACATAATGAGCTAGTTAAAGTAGCTTTTCTTCTCTTTTCCAGTTGGTACAAAAGAAAATAATTCACCTAATCTTCACTTATTTTTTCTGGTATTTCTTCGTTTATTGGAGTAATACAAAATGGTATAAAATGAAATTTCTCGTTGGTACAAAATTTATCCTTTCGTTTGTTTAAATAGTTAAAATGGCATATCTTTGCTTTTCTTCTGATTGGTACAAAAATAAAATAGACCACTGAAATTTGTTCCCTCTATTATTTGAATAGCAGAAAAAGGTATAAAATGGCCCTTCTTTGATTTTCTTGTGATTGGTACAAAAATAAAATTTCGTTTATTTGGGTAGTACAAAATTGTATAGAAATATTGAACCTTCTTCATTTTTTTCTGGTTCATACAAAGATAAATACTGAATCCAAATTTGAGTAAAATGGTCCATGTTCGCTTTCTCAAATGTAGCCCTTCGTTTTGCTTAAATAATACATAGCTAGTTAATATGGCATATCTTTGCTTTCTTTCTTGTTAATCCATTTGAATAGCCCAAAAAGGTACAGAAAGTCTGCGCTAGATAAAATTGTGTTCCTTTGATTTCTTTCTCATTAATACAAAAGTAAATAAGCCACTCAAATTTATTCCTTCTTCACTTCTCTCTGCTTGGTACAAAACTGAATAGGTCACACAGGCTTTGTTTAAAGTTATTAAAGCTTAAATATTTGACCTTTGACCTCGATAGTCAGCACTTTTGGAACATGTAATAGTTGATGACGTATTACTAGATTTGGAAACAGCACCTCAATACGTTACTCTGTTTAAGAGTTATTTGTGTTTAAATATTTTGACCTTTGACCTCGATGATCATTATTTTGGAACTTGCACTGGTTGATGACCAATTACTAAATGTGGAAACACCATCTCAATATGTGGCTCCGTTTACAAACTATTAGGTTTTAAGTATTTTGACCTTTGACCTCGACGGTCATTATTTTGGAACTTGTAGTAGTTGATGATCTATTACTAGTTTTGGAAACAGCACCTCAATACGTTGCTTTGTTTTCGAGTTACTATGTTTTAAGTATATTGACCTTTGACCTCGATGGTCATTATTTTGGAACTTGTAGTAGTTGATGATCTATTACTAGATTTGGAAACAGCACCTCAATATGTGGCTCCGTTTTCGAGTTATTAGGTTTTAAGTACTTTGACCTTCGACCTCGATGGTCATTGTTTTTTGAACTTGTAGTAGTTGATGACCTATTGCTGAATGTGGAAAGAGAATCTCAATATGTGGCTTCGTTTCTGAGTTATTAGGTTTTAAGTATTTTGACCTTTGACCTCGATGGTCACTATTTTGGAACTTGCACTAGTTTATGACCTATTACTAGATTTGGAAAATGCACCTCAATACGTTGCTTCGTTTTCGAGTTATTGGGTTTTAAGTATTTTGACCTTTGACCTCGATGACCACTAATTTTGGGACATGTAGTAGTTGATGACCAATTACTAAATGTGGAAACACCACTTCGATATTTGGCTCCGTTTTTGAGTTATTAGGTTTTAAGTACTTTGACCTTTGACCTCGATGGTCAGTATTTTGGTACATGTAGTAGTTGATGACCTATTGCTAAATGTGGAAACACCACCTCAATACGTTGCTTCGTTTTCGAGTTATTGGGTTTTAAGTATTTTGACCTTTCACCTCGATGGTCATTATTTTTGGAACTTGTAGTATTTGATGACCAATTAATAAATGTGGAAAGAGCATCTCAATATGTGGCTCCGTTTCTGAGTTATTAGGTTTTAAGTATTTTGACCTTTGACTTCGATGGTCACTATTTTGGAACTTGCACTAGTTGATGACCAATTACTAAATGTGGAAACACCACCTCAATACGTTGCTTCGTCTTCGAGTTTTGACCTTTGACCTCGATGACTACTAATTTTGGGACATGTAGTACCTGATGACCTATTACTAAATGTATGATATTCGTACTCAGCATGGTCGAAAACCCCATATGCCGAGTTTCATCCAAATCGGTTCAAAGAGCTTATCGAATCGCTATGTTACATAGGTATTCATTGTCTTAAAATAGGGGTTGAAAACATTTTTTTATGTAATTTCTGCTATGGTAAAATAGAGGTTGGAAAAGTAATTATAAAAGAGAACGAGTCCACCCCTAAAATGGAGGTTGTTGTGTGTTGCGTAGTCTCAGTGTAATTTCTGCTATGTTCAATTAGGGGTGGAGAAAATGAATACACCCCCTGTGCTATGTCCGCCATGTTTCGTAGTCTCTGTCATGTTGAAATAGGGGTTGGAAAATATGCTTATAAAAGGGAATAAATTCACCCCTAAAATGGAGGTTGTTGTGTTTATTATCTACTCTGCTATGAGTTCGTAACTGCTATGTTACATACTTTTATGCTAAGGGGTTGAAAACGAAT
This sequence comes from Thermobia domestica, assembly GCF_964235325.1. Classification (NCBI taxonomy): domain Eukaryota; kingdom Metazoa; phylum Arthropoda; class Insecta; order Zygentoma; family Lepismatidae; genus Thermobia; species Thermobia domestica. Next base: position 102,202,724 of record NC_137460.1, read on the forward strand.
ACACCTCTGCTATGTGTTCGTAGGGGTTGGAAAATATGCTCATAAAAGAGAACGTCCACCCTTGCTGTTCTGCTATGTTAAAATAGTGCTATGTGTTATCAGCTCTTCTATGTGTTCGTAATGTTATGTGTTATCTCCTATGTTAAAATAGGGGTTGAAAAATATGCTCATAAAAGAGAACGAGTACACCCTTGTTATGTTACGTACTCTTATGTGTTATCTGTTCTGCTATGTTAAAATAGTGCTATGTGTTATCAGCTCTTCTATGTGTTCGTAATCTTATGTGTTATCTCCTATGTTAAAATAGGGGTTGAAAAATATGCTCCTAAAAGAGAACGAGTACACCCTTGTTATGTTACGTACTCTTATGTGTTATCTGTTCTGCTATGTTAAAATAGTGCTATGTGTTATCAGCTCTTCTATGTGTTCGTAATCTTATGTGTTATCTCCTATGTTAAAATAGGGGTTGAAAAATATGCTCCTAAAAGACAACGAGTACACCCTAGTTATGTTACGTACTCTTATGTGTTATATGTTCTGCTGTGTGTTACGTACTCTTGTGTGTTATCTGCTTTGCTATGTGTTCGTAATCTTATGTGTTAAAATAGGGGTTGGAAAATATACTCATAAAAGGGAACAAGTTCACCCCCTAAAATGTGCTCGTAAAAGAGAACGAATACACCCCCTAAAAAGTGCTCATAAAAGGGAACAAATTCACCCCTAAAATGGAGGTCGTAAAAGACCCTGGGCTCACGATGTACGGTGGTCAATTTCCCAGGGGCTTGTGAGTTGTCGTACGTTGTTCCAGATCGATCCATTTTCTACTACTTAACTTTATCACCATTGAATACATTCTCCATAGTGGGGCTTAAAAATATACACACATTTTGATCTATAGTTAAGTCTTTTGGCTGTTTTTCTTATTCCATATTAACCATTCATCAGTTATGACATATAGCATTAGATGGGCTTAGATTTACATGTTTACAATATTCGGCACAGTTTAGGCTGTTTCTGTGTGAATAAAAATGAATGTGAATATTTATGTGTGTTGTCTTTATCTTTTCATGTGACTGTTAAGCAATGCACATTTGCATGTTTTCTTTGGCTCTGTAGCCTGACACATAAGATCTTTTGGTGGAAGTAATTTGTAAGCTTTGACTTTTCCTAGCGTATAATTTGAGCCTTGACCGTTCTTAATATGTTTATTCCCAACAAGGTAATTATTTTCTTAATATTATGTTTCTTTTAAACATGATATATTTATGTACGCTCAGAGTGAATGTAATCTGAATATTTACAGTTTGTTGCTGCTGTTTCCAATTTGATAAGTATTTGGAAAATTTTCGGGAGTTTAGTCCAAACAATAGCTATGCATGATAAAACTAATGTTTTTTTAATGATATACACTATGTGATCAAAAGTATCCGGACACCTGGCTGAAAATGGCTTACAAGTTCGTGGCACCCCCCATCGGTAATGATGGAATTCAATATTGTGTTGGCCCACACTTAGCCTTGATGACAGCTTCCACTCTCGTAGGCATACTTTCAATCAGGTTCTGGAAGGTTTCTTGGGGAATGGCAGCCCATTCGTCACGGAGTGCTGAACTGAGGAGAGGTATCGATTTAGGTCGGTGAGGCGTGGCACGAAGTGGGCGTTCCAAAATATCCCAAAGGTATTCTATAAGATTCAAGTCAGAACATGTCCATTACAGAGATATTATGGTCTTGTAAACACTCCGCCACAGCCCGTTGAATATGAGCAGCTGCTCGATCGTGCTGAAAGATGCAATCGCCATTCTCGAATTGCTCTTCAACAGTGGAAAGCAAGAAGGTGCTTAAAACATCAAAGTAGGTTTGCGTTGTGAGAATGCCACGCAAAACAGCAAGGGGTGCAAGCCCCCTCCAAGTAAAACACGACCACACCATAACACCACCACCTCCGAATTTTACTGTTGGCACTACACACGCTGACAGATGACGTTCACCAGGCATTCGCCATACTCACGCCTGGCCATCGGATCGCCACATTGTATACCGTGATTCGTCAGTCCGCGCAACGTTTTTCCACTGTTCAATCGTCCTGTGTTTACTCTCCTTACACCAAGCGAGGCGTCGTTTGGCATTTACCTGCGTGATGTATGGCTTATGAGCAGCCGCTCGACCATGAAATCCAATTTTCTCACCTCACGCCTAACTTTCACAGTATTTGGAGTCAGGAACGTAGCCAAGGCGGGGGGTCCGGACCCCTTTTCGAGGCCAGAAATGAAAAAAAAAAATAAGGAAGGGTGAAACAAAATGAAATGTGAAAAAGAAGGATCAGGGTTAAAAATAAAAAGTCACAGGAAGCTTTTGGTTACTCTTTCATATGAGGAAATTTGTATTACTTACAATACATTGTAGCGAATGAGCGGAATACCCTGGAAAAGTCAGGGAATTTGAAATTTCTAGAAAAGCTACGGAATTCTTAGGGTGGCGAGCACCAAACTAGTGTAAATTACTCTTGTAGTAACTCTTACTTCTTTAGTCTGGACTACTTTAGTAAATTACTTCCGAAGTAATATACTATTTTAGTAACTGTTGGAGAGCTCAATTTCTATTTACTTCTTTAGTTGCAACTAAAGTAGTAACGCCTTTTTACTAAAGAAGTAAGCCATTTCTGCCCACTGCTGGCATGTGTATTTCGTTTCCTATTGGGAGCTGAAGCTTATCAGAAGAAGTGGCCATGAAAAAAGGCAGAGAACATGCGATTGCAGTGAAGAACAGCAAGTTGTTGGAAAACGCAGACGAGCTTCATTCGTTAAAAATGCGTTTAATACGAGAGGAATATAATACAAAAATGTTGTTAATTGAAAGACAAAGATAAATCGTGGAAGACCATAACCTTAAAATGGAAGTTATGAATAAGAACGAATTCAAGAACGAAATGGAACAGACTTCAGATTCCGGTTCTTCAGGAAATGTGCTCCAGAAATTTATGTTTTTATAAATGAATGTGAATATATTTTATATGTATGAAACATATTCTTTTTGCTTGATATATTTTCCAATGGTTAATATGTACTTGTTTTTCACATGACATAATATTTGTGTTTAAGCATCAGTACACTTAATTTTTCTAATTACCACATTCTAATATTTATTTGTATCAGCAAAGTTATAAAAGTAGACATCTTATTTTTCTTAGAAATAATCAAAACATCTTTATTGTATAACTCTGTGTACTGAAGAAAGAAATAAAATGAAAATCTTAATCCCCTAATTGCAAAATAAAGAAGAAAGAAAGAAAAGAAAGAAAAAGAGAGAAACATAACTAAAATTATTCATAAATAAAATGGGTGACATTTCACTGCAGTAGTGACGATCCAGTGCCTTATTTATTTATTTAAGAAGAAAATATTTATAATAATTTATTATTTTACTAGCAAATTAGGTATAGTTTTTCTGACAGCTTGTCCTACAGCATCTGCTTCTGGCTGAAATGCATATTGGTTCATGCCATTCACATCCACAACACCAGTGTTTCTTCTAGACATGTTTTTTTTTGGGGGGGGATTGCCCCTCGGAAGCTCTGAGAGTTTTCTCTGGGAGGAGACGAAAATAATACTTCTATAATATAATAATAAATAGAATAGTACCATGTAAAATTAATATGATTCCCTTCGAATACTAAGTGTTCCCTCCGGGACATTTTTTCTGAAAGAAACACTGCACAGGATCAGGGTGAAACACACCTATTTCTGTTCCAAAGTTGTGCAGAATTGCAGTATCCTCAATAACATTCCCACACATGTTTTGTTTATATCTCATTGTTTTAGTGAGAATTTGGAAACGGTTCTTCCAAACACAGAATGTACGTTCTATTACACATCTTGTAACAACATGGGCTTTATTGTAGCGCCCTACGGCTCCTATCTGACAATAAACCTTACGTTTGGGTGAATCGAGTTGCTGACTGAGACACATATGAGAAAGTAGTACTAAATGCGGTCAGTATTTCAGTGAAGTTGTAGGTGCGAAGCTCCAGGGGTTTAGGAGATACAGCTACCAGAACATCACATGGAAGTACAGAATAGTCTTCATACAGTTGGAGGTAAAAGCTCTGTAAGACCTCTTGTAACGACAAAAGGTGAATAACAAATATATGGGTATATATTACGACTAGGGGGAAGTCATATAGTAAGGGTATACCTGACGGCGGCCATCTTGAAATCCGCCATTTTGAATTAAGGTTAAGTTTTTAAAATAGGAATAGGGTCATGTGATACATGATTTAAGGCGCAAATTTAATCAGAAGAACAATGGTCACATTAATTTAGAGTTACGCACAATTGGTAAAAAGTTACAGAGAAATTAAATATTGTGGCAGCATATATATTAGTCCTTTACCCCACCTTGTAAATTTTGTTTTAATGATAATAACTAAATAAAAAGCAGGTGGATAAATATTAGGTCTATGGTAAGAGTTGCCTTGATGATGGCCATGTTCAAATCCGCCATTTTGAAGCAGACATAAGTTTTAAACAAAACGCATAACATTGACACCTTATTAATAGCAAATTTTACCATAACTCCAACGGTATAACCATTTTTGCTTTATCATGAACCCACATTTGTTATCGCATTCACAAGTTGCTAATTTAAGGGAAAATGACCAAAGAGGAATTGATTCATAATTGAATTTGGGTCTTTCTTCCAGAAAAATCCTAATAGTTCAGAAAAGAGTGCATGCCTTGCACAAATGCTCTGCTCACAATGAGGACACCTCACAAAGGCAATCGAGTTACACTTGACACATCTGTCGTTAACAATTCCGTCAAAGCAGTAGTCGTACGGAGCGATCCGTTTAATTTTGTGTTGGTTAATGATAAAGCAAAAATGGTTATACCGTTGGAGTTATGGTAAAATTTGCTATAAGGTATCACTGTTATGCGTTTTGTTTAAAACTTTTGTCTGCTTCAAAATGTCGGATTTGAACATTGCCATCATCAAGGCAGCTCTCACCATAGACCTAATATTTATCCACCTGCTTTTTATTTAATTATTATCATAAAAACAAAATTTACAAGGTGGGGTAAAGGACTAATACATATGCTGCAACAATATTTAATTTCCCTGTAACTTTTTACCAATTGTGCGTAACTCTAAATTAATGTGACCATTGTTCTTCTGATTAAATTTGCGCCTTAAATCATGTATCACATGACCCTATTCCTATTTTAAAAACTTAACCTTAATTCAAAATGGCGGATTTCAAGATGGCCGCCGTCAGGTATACCCTTACTATATGACTTCCCCCTAGTCGTAATATATACCCATATATTTGTTATTCACCTTTTGTCGTTACAAGAGGTCTTACAGAGCTTTTACCTCCAACTGTATGAAGACTATTCTGTACTTCCATGTGATGTTCTGGTAGCTGTATCTCCTAAACCCCTGGAGCTTCGCACCTACAACTTCACTGAAATACTGACCGCATTTAGTACTACTTTTTCATATGTGTCTCAGTCAGCAACTCGATTCACCCAAACGTAAGGTTTACTTGTGAGATCGAAACCTAGGAGTCATAAGATGTTTGGAGAGAGCATATCTACTATCTCCAACAAGCAACCCATTATATTGTTCGTTTACCAATTCTGGAGGAATTCTACTATTGGCTCAAATGCGTGCATCAGCCAATGGCTTACCACGTTCAAAATCTTCATATTGGCATCAGAAATGATTTGTGTATTGATAAAAAAGAAGTTCTTGCAATTTCTGTATAGTTCTGCTTGTGGCTCCAAAAGGACAAAGTATGGATATAGGTACACAATCCATGACCCTTATGACATTCGGGAATCAATCAATTCGATAGAATTCACTTTTTTCCTTTATATATATATATATATATATATATATATATATATATATATATATATATATATAGTGGCGGATCCAGGATATGATCAAGGGAGGGGCTAAACCATAGTTTGCCGTTTTATCCAGTGTAAAGCAGGATTGAAGCCCATTTTATCCAGTGTAAACCTAAGCGTCAAGGGGGGCTATAGCCCTTATAGCTCCCACCTTGGATCCGCCACTGTACATATATATATCACCACGGCATGGCGCGTCCTCAGGTTGCGGATCGAGGAGAAGGCCTCTAGATATAGAGGTTAGCTGCGAATATACTGAATAAGCAGTCGCGGACAGACGACTAGGAGTGGTCCTCCAGCTTGGGGGTTTGGGTAAGGCTAACACCCTCATCCTGTAAAAAAAGGTACTTGTTCAGAAACATTCACAAAAGCCTCGGACAAGGACTGATAACTTGGCACGACATCAGCAAAAGAAAATGGACATGAGATTTGGAACATGGAATATTAGAAGTCTTTATAGGGCAGGCGCGTTAAAATCTGTAACGAGTGAGTTAGAGAAATACAGGATGGACTTAGTAGGAGTTCAGGAAGTTAGGTGGGAAGGAAATGGATCTGAGAATTCCGGAAATTTTACGTTCTTTTACGGGGAAGGAAATAAAAATCACCAGTTAGGAACAGGGTTTTTCGTTCACAAACGAATATTACCAGCAATTAAACGGGTTGAATTTGTTACTGACAGACTTTCTTTTATTACTCTTAAGGGACGGTGGTGTGATATTGTTGTTTTAAATGTACATGCTCCAACTGAAGATATGGGTGACGATATAAAAGATAGTTTTTACGAAGAAGTGGAACGGATATTTGACCAACTCCCGCGATACCATATGAAGATTCTATTGGGGGATTTCAATGCGAAGGTAGGACGAGAGGATATTTTCAAACCGATTATAGTGAACGAAAGTTTGCATAAGGAAAGTAATGACAACGGTGTTAGACTCGTGAACTTTGCAACATCCAAAAACCTAATCGTGAAGAGTACAAAATTCCCACATCGCGACGTTCATAAATACACTTGGACATCACCAGACGGAAAAACACATAATCAAATTGATCACGTTTTAGTAGATAGAAGAAGACAATCTAGCATAATTGACGTCCGGTCGTTTAGAGGGGCTGATTGTGACACTGATCACTACCTGGTAGCAGCGATAATACGGGAGAGATTATCGTTGAATAAATGTAATACTCAATGTCCGAAAACGGAGAGATTTAATTTAAAGAAATTAGAAGAGAGCCAGGTAAGAGAGGAATACCAGATTGAAGTTTCGAATAGATTCTCGGTTTTAGAAGACTCGGAGTGCACTAGTGTTGAGGATACTTGGATTGAAATTAGAGATAGCATTAAAAGTTCAGCAATAGAAAAATTGGGACACGCGGAAATACGTAGGAACAAACCATGGTTCGACCAAGAATGCATTAAACTAGTAGAGAAGAGAAAACAGGCAAAATTACGGTGGCTACAAAATCCGAATGAAATAACTACACAAAATTTCGCAGATATCAGGCGGGAAACTTCCAAAACTTTTAGAACAAAGAAACGCGATTTTTTGAAAGCTAAAATTAAGGAACTTGAAGATAATACTAAAAATAAAAATGTTCGGGACATGTATAAGGGGATCAGCGAATTTAAGAAAGGCTATCAACCTCGTGCTTATATATTAAAGAAATCTGACGGAACAGTTCTCACTGATACGGATAGCCTCTTAAATAGATGGAAAGATTTCTTTGACGATTTGCTGAACACGCAGCCAAAAACTAATGTGCGTGGAGAAAAGGAGATACACACCGCAGAACCGTATATTCCAGAACCCAATCGAATAGAAGTAGAAACTGCTATAAAGAAATTAAAGAAACACAAATCTCCGGGGGTAGATGAACTTCCGGCTGAGTTAATTTTAGCTGGAGCCGAAAAATTGTGGAACAAGATACACAAACTCATTCTCCTTATCTGGAACAAGGAAGAATTGCCACAAGAGTGGAAAGAGTCAATCATTGTTCCAATTCACAAGAAAGGCGACAAAACTGACTGTAATAATTATCGAGGCATTTCTCTTCTGTCAACATCCTATAAAATCCTTTCAAATATTCTGTTAGCAAGATTGACCCCATACACAGATGAAATTATTGGAGATTATCAGTGCGGATTTAAACGAAATCGATCAACTATCGACCAAATATTTACCATTCGCCAAATACTCGAAACGAAGTGGGAATACAATACCCCGGTACATCAACTATTTATTGATTTTAGAAAGGCTTACGACTCGGTTAGGAGAGAAACATTATACAACGTTCTTACAGAACTTGGAATACTGGGAAAGCTAATTAGATTAATTAAGATATGTTTAAGTGAATCCCAAAGTAAAGTCCGGGTAGGGAAATTTTTGTCCACGAGCTTCCACGTCGAAAATGGCCTGAAACAAGGAGATGCGTTGTCGCCATTATTATTTAACTTTGTGCTGGAATACGCCATAAGGAAAATCAAAGATAGCAACCAGGGCCTAGAGTTGAACGGCATTCACCAGGTTATGGCATATGCTGATGATGTAAATTTAATAGGGGATGATAGGAGAACAGTAGAAATAAATGCAGAGATATTATTAAACGCTTGCAGGGACATGGGTTTAGAAGTAAATGCAGAGAAAACTAAATACATGGAAGTGCGTCGGGACCGTAATACGGCAAATTGTGGAGGCGTTAAAATATTAAATAATACTTTTGATAAAGTGAATACTTTCAAATATTTAGGATCAATATTAACAGACGAAAATCATATTCACGAAGAAATTAAATGTCGACTAAAAGCAGGGAACTCGTGTTACTATTCGGTTCAAAATCTCTTGTCGTCGCGAATTCTGTCGAGGAATTTGAAGCTTAAAATATATAAAACGATAATCATGCCTGTTGTTCTGTATGGTTGCGAAACATGGTCGCTTACTCTGAGGGAAGAACATAGACTGAAAGTATTTGAGAACAGGATCCTGAGAAGAATATTCGGACCCAAGAGGAACGAGAATGGGGAATGGCGGAAGCTTCATAACGAGGAACTACATAGTTTATACGGTTTACCAAACATTGTTAGGGTCGTCAAGTCTAGGAGGCTTAGGTGGGCAGGTCATGTAGCTAGAATGGAAGAAAGTAGAAACGCTTTCAAAATCTTGACTGGTAGACCCATAGGAAAACGACCATTAGGAAGACCTAGGCGCAGATGGGAGGATAATATTAAGATGGATCTCGCAGAGATAGGAATACAAAGTAGAAACTGGATCCAATTAGCTAAGAATAGAAGTCAGTGGAGAGCTTTTGTGAACGCGGCACTGAACCTCCGGGTTCCATAGGCGATAGAGTTAGTTAGTTAGTTAATATATATATATATTTGTTCTGTGACGTGGACACACACACAGTGGCTTTAAGGCAATTGAACTGCCTATCACACTGTTAAAAGCTCTTCCAGCAGTATTACGATGTATGTTAATGAGATCCCCTGCTAAGATTTGATAAGTACCAGTGCGAAGGATTCGCAATCTACAAAGAAGTTGCAGCCTAGGAGACAAAGCACGGTTCCTGTCAGAATTATGCTGCAGTAACGGCTCCAACATATCAAGCAGCCGCTCAAAAGATTCTTTAAGCAACCCACAACGCTCTTTGAAATCAATGTCATTATACATTGCAAATAGGTCTCTTCTCTCCACTAAAACTCTCATTCTTGGGATGTCTACTTCTTCCTCCATCTCCTTATATTCTTCGTAGTCCAGGTAATCCATAGAATTCGATATTTAACACGTAGGAACCAAAGAACTCATTTTATTCTCTAACTTTACTCCTACTACTGCTTAGGAGAAAATTTTGGCCTTATTTACTCCTTAAGTTACTAATGTAGTAGCGTACTCTTTGATGGTGCTCTCCATCAGTTTTGGAGTAAATAAATTTACTACAGTAGTAAACGAAAAATTTACTCCTGTAGTAATTTACTCCTTTAGTTCAGTACTCTCGACTGGAAGTCGCCGATTTCCTTCTCTCTTAGTAACTTACTACTTTAGTTTCACTTACTCTCGGTTGGTGCTCGCCACAGAATTTCTGCTACTATTCGGGAGATTTCAAGCTTTCGAAAGCATAGTGCCGTTCTGTAGCAGTGTGGACACTTTTTATCATAATTTTTCGTCATCACTTCTCTGCAGTATCAAACATGTTTATATCAGAAACAGTTTTGTAGTACTCCTTTAATTTGTCATTTGGATCAGACATTGTTGACGGAATAATAAAAACAAAAATGTTACGTGGGGAAAAAATCTGTTAACATTTGATTCAACAGAGAAAGGAACGCTGATATTGGAAAATATTTTACAAGGCATTATTGGATAAATACGATACTTTTTTTATAATTGAGGTCATAATGAAAGGAAAATTGTTAGGTCTATATTTGAATGAACAGAGGAAGAACGTAAATATTGTAAAATCTTTTTCAATACTTTGTTTTTTTTATTATTTTACTCGAGATTTCTTCATAGTTTGTTATTAAAATACATGGTGGCAGCATATCGTAATTTAATTGTCCTAACAAACCAATATATGTTGATAGTAAAGTAGTTTAGATGATCGAGTTCCTTAACCTTCAAAATTTCATGTCACCCCCCCCCCTTCCCGAAATCCTGGCTAAACGAACCAATATATGTTCCAGTAAAATAAGCTTAGAATGATCGAGCCACTGGTGTGATGACAAGAATATTTCAGGTCACGGACCTCCTTCAGGAAATCCTGGCTACATGCCTGCTTGGAGTGGATCCTGATGCAGTTTGGAATTCCTGTGTGAAGGTCTGGATAGATGTCTGCCTATTACACATTACGACCCTCTTCAACTGTCGGCGGTATCTGTCAGTCAGCAGACGAGGTCGGCCTGTACGGTTTTGTGCTGTATGTGTCCCTTCACGTTTCCACTTCACTATCACATCAAACACAGTGGACCTAGGGATGTTTAAGAGTGTGGAAATCTCGCGTACAGACTTCTGACACAAGTGACACCCAATCACCTGACCACATTCGAAGTCCGTGAGTTTCGCGGAGCGATCTATTCTGCTTTCTCACGATGTCTAATGACTAGTGATGTCGCTGATGATGTGTACCTGGCAGTAAATGGCAGCACAATGCACCTAATATGAAAAACGTAGATTTTGGGGGTGTCCGGATACTTTTGATCACATAGTGTATATAGTTATTTTGTGACACTTGGCTATGTGTATCAACGTTTTCTTCGACAGTCAAGCAATAGCAAAGAACACTATGTATTTTGATGCAATATAAGTTTTTTTAACATTTAATAAATCTTACAAGAAAATTCAGTCATTTAAAAGAACGAGTTTGTTTTTTAACAATTGTTCCATTAGCAGCTACAACTGGAGTTATTATCATTATCCCACATCTTACAGAAACTATTATTTGTGATCGATGTTATCTATCGACTTTCTTTCTCTTTTCTCGCAAAACGATAATGTTATGATTCAAATATCACTCTGAATATTATTCTAACCAAATCATTTAATAGTTCTGTTTGTATTTATTTAAAGATAAGAAACTATTATATATTAAAACATAGGTTTCTGGGATTTCGACGTCTATGGCCATATTCAACCGTTACGCATAAGGAGTGACATCTTTCGGCAATCACGCTACCCATGGAATTGGCTTGGAAAAAAGGAAAAAATGAAGTGAAATCTTTAAGTTTAACGTCCCACGATTATGCCGGTTTGGCTAAAGGACACGGTGATAATGAGAAATGAGTGAAATGGTGGAATGAAGAAAGTGGGAGGAAACGGGAGAACCCCGAGAAAACCCACGAGCACGTTGTTTGTCCACCACAAAGTCCACACGGCGCGAGCTGGGATCGAACCAGGGACCCCAAGCACCAGAGGTGAACGCTCTACCACTGAGCCACCGCGCCTCCCTAGGAAGAAAGGAATCGTGAAGGAAGGAAGCAACTTGGGACTATTAGGTTAGTTACTATTCCGGTATGAGGAAAAGACCAGGAAAACTTCACTTAGAGTGGTTGGTCTGAATAAGCTTTTATACTTTTTTTTGGGTGAGTGTTCCTATGGAGAATATTAAATTTTAAGATTTTCATTAGGGATGCGCTCGAGTCGAGACTTGTCTCGAATCTGGACTCGACTCGACTCGAATTCGAGTCGAGATTCTAGTCGAGACACACTTTGTAAAATTCGAGACGAGTCGAGACAAACGTATTTCTCGACTCGAATTTTCGAGTCGAGACACGAGTCGAGTCGAGACGGCTCTTAAAAATCTCGACTCGACTCGAATGTCTCGAAAATCTTTCTATAATTTTTAATATTATTTTGAAGAAAGTATTCACTCAGAAACAGCCTTGAAACCAATTCCAGCTTTTATTCCTTCAGAAAGGTACAGAACGCATAAAATTAATTGTTAATCTTTAAAGATCAAGATTTAATTTTCAGCTCAATTCAGTTAATTAGAACTAATAGTTAATGTCGTTGTATTTGGTTGTACTACAAATATAATGATAATAATAATAATAATTGATTATCTACTTTGTATAAAACTATTATCCGTAGTCTAAATCTAGTTTGTATAAAACTATTGCGATAAAGTGAACTTCATAAATTCTCTGAATGAGCAGTTGGTAGTCTATAGTAATTTAGCATAGTTATAATTATTATGTTTTCGTTCCCATGAACGCAATAGGGTTACGTAACTTCTGGATTATTCGCTTGCCCAACTATTCTGAGGCTTTAATATGTTGCAGCATATCACGAGCTACGGATAATATATAATGTAACATTTGTTGTAAATCACATATTATGATACGAGACTATTTTACATAGTATATCTTATCTAATATAAATAAAATAAAGAGTTTGTTTGTGTGTTTGTCTGTCTGTCTGTGTGCGACCTGGGGACCAGACGAGTGGACCGAGAGTTCCCAAAATTTGGTCACGGGTACCTTAGTCCAGGCCCCAGATCAAGACGAAGCGTTTTTTTTAAATTTCGAACCAGGGGGGTCTCGGGGGGGGACGTTTACTGGGACCGACCTGGGGACCAGACAAGTTGACCGAGAGTTACCAAATTTTGGTCACGGATACCTTGGTCCAGGTCCCAGTCTAAGGCGAAGCGTTTTTGTCAAAATTGGAACCAGGGGGTCTCAGGGGAGCGTTTAGCGAGACATGTAGTAAAAGTAATCCAAATTGATCGACATTAGTGTCAAATCCATAGTTTTCACGGTCGCTGAGATCAATGGTGACACTTCCATCAGCGATGACTTGCAAATTCAGCTACTACTGTATGCGGGCCGGGTGTCAGCGGGTGAGGAATACCGAGACATGCATAAATAGCCCATATTGATTGATACTAGTGTCAAATCCATAGTTTTCGCGGTCACTGAAATGAATGGTGATACTTCCACAGGTGTTGACTTCCAAATACAGCCCCCATGCGAAGAATGGGTATATTAAGCTAGTATTACAATAAATGGACTGCTTGGATGCCAAGAACTAGTACAGATAAGTACCATTCACTTCTATGAATAGGTATTTTTTAAAAGGATTTTTGTAAACACTAAGTTATAAAACAATGAACTACATACAGTAGTTATGGTTTTGGTTCCCAACATAAAAGAAATATGGATTGTTCATGAGATATTGAACTTCAACTTTCACTCCTGGAAAATTTCAATTTTGGAGTTAGGCCACTTGGCATCAAAGCAGTTCAGTGTAAGATAAATACATTCCGCACATTAGTAACATAGTTGTTCAGGGGCCTTCGATTTCCATCCTCTCAAATGAAAGCTGAACGATTGCTTGATACATGCTGACTATATAGGAGAAATAGTGTATTAAGTTTTCGAGCTTTGGTGCGTATCCGTATTTATACTCTGATATAACTTTAAGTTCACACTCAAATCGAGCTAATTGTTTAATGCATTTCGAAAGCTTTTGTTTTTATGCAGCTCATTAAGGAAAATCTATTTCCTAATCGTAACATTTATGTACTAAGAAACTATGAACGTAAAGTGGACTCGACCTAGCCCCGTGGCCGCTGTGACTCAGTGGCACAGCTCTCTCCCTTGGTGTGTGAGGACTCTGATTCTCTGTGTGTGTGTGAACTCCGCGGCTAGTGTACGCGTCTTTGCCGTGGAAGACTCGGGTTCAATTCCCGGCGCGAGCTCATGTAGTTCGGATTCCACGTTAATCAGTAGGTCTACATTTCATATATCCTCGCTGCTGAAAGAGACGGTAAAGTCAAAATCAACTCAACAATATACATGTGTGTGTGCTTATGTGAATTTCCTCGTGGCTGTATGGTTAACACATACGCCTTGATCGCGGGAGACTCTGGTTCGATTTACGGTGGAAGCTCATGAAGTTGTTACCGGTATCCCACTTTAAACTGTAGATCCATGCCTCATATAACCATAGATATAATATATATGCCTTTGATACACTTATTTTCCGACTTGAAAGCCATCGAAAATTTCCGTACACAGAGTCCCGTAGACCGAAAATTAGAAACATGGGTACAGAGTAAAACAGCCATAGAAATTTAAGCTTTTTAGGCTAACTTAATCCTTACATATAATGCAAATAGCTTGGCCGAGTTATAATGGAGGAAATGCTATCATTGCAACACTCTGAGAATAGAAAATGTTCGTCAGGTATTACTATCCCCCCTCTCCTCCAGAATGAAAACCCTGACTAAAACTCAATATATATATATATATATAACTATTTTGTGTAATGTAACAAACAGTGGCGGATAGTATTCATGTTTCCTTGCAGAGGTCCTTACGAGGGTTCGCTTCCATCTTCCTCTCCTTAAGAACTAAAATAAATTAAAAAATTGCTATTACTTGTTAATCTTGTACAAAGGACGCAATTAAAGTCCCAGTGTAACACCCCTTCACATTTAGATTTTTCCCCTGGAAGAAAACCAGTTATTATTGTTTCTTGATTTCTCAGTCTCACCTACATAAACATACGAATAGAATTACAGGATAGGACATGTTTAGATTGCTTGCACGTGACATCTAACTATATTTCTCATCAAATGTGTCACAGATGAAAATTTCCGTTTGTACTGCCTCTATTTTCTGGTACATATGTTTCATTTATGTTATGTTGCTAAAATTCGTTAGGAAACAAGTACAGACTGCGCCTGTGTGCCTGACAAAACGTAAATGTACTGGATAATTATTTCTTCACTTTCTTCCAGAAAAAAAAGTAACCCATCTCATGTCGGCTAACAAAAGGAGGTAGCGGACCAAAGATAGCCGTTGTTTACCTAAGGTCGTTACACAGCAGGGGTTTCATTCAGTCAGAGGGAAAAGAAAAAAATTTAAGGTTTCTACATTTGTTTTGAACTGCAATATACTTCTTCCTTTTATTTTAAGAACCATTTCCTTCTCATTTGTCTGCATCAGAAAAAAATGCAAAAAAATCACTAGAATGTGCCTATTTACCCAAAGTACGTACTAGATCACTAGTTCAATAGTAAAATCATTAAATCTAGTACGAAATCATAAATGTGGCATCCCTGGGTTGGAGCGAAAGTAATGGTTGGAGTAAAAACTAGTCCATATTTCTACTGCGTTCTGTTGTTGAATTCACAGAAATGTTCAAAAATAAATTCAAGAAGTAAAACACGATCCTACAAAAGACTGTTTACTTGCTCACTGGTTTTCGTATTGTGAATTCAAACTCAAGTGCGCAGTCATGTTGAATACTTCTGTCCCTTTCTACTTTACAACTTGAGGTGGGATGAGGGTCAGGATAGATCTAGTGATATACCGCTAAAGGAAGTGTTTCAGTACAGAGTCGGAAGCGGTATGTATTGTTTATACTACTTACAACGTTACCCCCCACATAAAATATAAATTCACCCTTTCTCCCTTCCCTTTTTCGAATACAATGAACCGACTCTTTTGCTGAAGAAAGATGTTAAAAGAAAATTGAAACATCTGTGTCTAAACTTTCTTTGAAGCGCAGTCTTTTGTATTTGTAAGGTTTTGCGAGTGTTTTCGAGATAGCCAAATCTTTTACCATGGACTCCTGCTGCGAACTGACCGTGAGTAAACACCCGATCTCGCTGTGCTTAATTTCTCTCGCACACGTGAAATGAGTTTGTTGTTTCCAAAACAAATAGGAAGTTACCTTGTGCTTTTGCATTTCTGCACGCAGACAGGTACCATTGTTGTTTTAATGATCAGAAGAAATATCAAAACCATCCGATATATATGATACGAAACAGCTAACAGAGGGAGGCAAAGATAAAAGTAGGCCTATACCAAGTTTTCCGCGTGGTACCATTACGGAGAATAAATATTTGATAAAGTCACGTAGATGCGCTTAAACCTATTCCATCTGTCCTTATAACTTTTCTGGTCTCATCAATTTCTCAGGAGAATACGTACAACATATGTCCAAATTCCATATATACTCTTTCTAAACTAATGAGTAAACTCATTAAGAACACCAACTGATATCAATAAACAGGAAAGAAAACAATACTTTATACTTCTATCATTTGGTACACATCTCTATGAAGCACAGCTTGTTTCTTTTCGAAATAGCTCCTTCGTGTCACAGCTGTGGTTAGTTTTGTTTTGTGTTAGGAGGAAAGAGAGAAATGCAACATTTGCTTCGCGGTGAAGTTATATATATTATTAAGATGAGCGGTGATAAGCGAGGTTTAACAAAGAGTGCCTTTCGGATGCACAATTTAACGGGTAGTTGCAGTCCGTGTTGAGAATCGAACCAAAGCTATGTAAGACATGTTATGGCAAATCCAAAAGGTGTGTTGTATCGGTGCAGTACCAGTTTTTCACGTTTTTCAAAATGTTCCAAAACCCAAAGAATAATCTTTAATTTCTGATATTTTAGTCGTCACAAATTACAATTTTATAATGTAGTCAATGTTTTTAATTACTGGGCAGTTGGGCGTTTAAACTAATGACATCATAATAAAGTCAAAACCATAATTTTGAGTTGAACTGATTCTGAGTTTAACGTCCCGTTCAGCAGCGAGTCTATGTGAGACGTGGACCTACTGATTAACGTGAAATCCGAACCACATGAACTCCCACCGGGAATCAAGCCCAAGTTTCCCACGCCAAAGGCAAGTATGCTAACCGTTAGCCACGAAGGAGCTCCACCATAATTTTAGTGGCCGTTAAGAAATATGTCGCCAGTGCTTTTACAATAAATAAAATTTTATAAGTATTAAAGAATAGTGGTAAGAGATTTTATAATAGCTCTTTTATTTATGAGATATGACAACTAAAGAATAGGTTGGCGGAACCACAAAAGACTTTCTTATAAATACATACGCACCTTACTCATCTTTTATAATTTCCATGCTTACGTCCTCCATAAAAACAGAAATTCTCTTTTAGTGATACTTTACACAAGATCATGAAGTGGGTTCAAATTTAATTAAAGGCAAAATACAATACAATAATCCAAAAATATTGTTTCAAGTGAGTTTAAAGATTTCTAAACACTAGTGCGAAACCGGGCTCTGCCGTTGCGATCGATTTACAGGTCTTGAGACGAAAGTAAGAAGGGACTTACGCACACCGTAAGTAAAAACAATTAATATGCCTGTAACTTTCCCCCAAATGGGTGTATCTTAAAACTAACCTCACCATTATTTTTCTAATTAAATTCTAGCCCGAAATTATGTATCATATTACCCTATTCCCATTTTGAAAACTTGACCTTAATTCAAAATGGTGGATTTCAAGATGGCTGCCATCAAGGTCATATCTACCATACGTCTTCCCCCCAGGACTTATATGTATCCACATGGTTTTTCTTCACTTTTCTTCATTAACGCTCCGTTTACAAAGGGTAGTAAGGGACTTCTGTAGTAATCTCTAATAACCACATCATAACTCTTTAAAGTTATTAAAAAAAATAGAAAACATGCACCATGGCAAAAATTTGTCATCACAAGTAATGATGCATACATGCCTTCTATCAGCAAAAAAGTTTCATTGAAATTGGAACCGGACATTTGAGTGATGTCCCTTGTGGGATGTGATTGAACGTGACGTCAGAGCACATCGCCCCCTTTCCCGGAATTTACGGGAATTAGGTGACCTGAGTGAGCACATGTGGTGCCAGCTCTTTCCAGCGACCTATCAAGGATCATTGCGTGTATGCCAAGACGTGTCGCCATTTTTATCCATGCCAAAAGTCGACATACTGACAATTAGGTAGGTAGTCATGATGGTCTGGCTGATGTGTGCGTATATTTTAACTCGTACATTTTGTCTCGACTCGAATTTCGAGACGTCTCGACTCGAATTCGAGTCGAGTCGAGACAGAGACTGTCGAGTCGAGACACGAGTCGAGACAGAAACATATTTTCGAGTCGAGACACGAGTCGAGACAACATTTTCTCGAGACGAGTCGAGACAGGCTTAAATCTCGACTCGACTCGACTCGAATGCATCCCTAATTTTCATATTTTGTTCAATTATAAATTGTAATAAGGATATGAATATCAAGTAAAACAAAATTATTGTTTGAATGTGTTGATTTCTCGTAGGCGATTTGACATTTTCTGTCTAAACACTCCGATTCGATTCTTAGTTCACGTTATCCGTTAGTCAAAGTTTACTTTACTTTTTATTTTATCTTTCACGTTGTGGTTTAGTATTAAATTCAGTTATTGATGTGAGTTTGTGTTGACAAACTTGGATCCCTGGTTGTTCCATAACGCTTTCATAGCTTTGATTAAAAGTTATTTTACACATTTTCCTATTTAAAGTTATTTATTCATGCTAACCTTTCATTTTCTTAAACTTCAAAACTATGCTATACATACGTAGGTGTCGGAGGAAAATTTAAAAAAAATAGCGTAGACCAACATAGAACGGCTTTGTTCGTCCATCTGTCCGTCCATCTATTGAGAGTTATCAGAGCGGAAACAGCAAGAGATATTGCAATGGCTTCAACGTCCCACAATACGTTCCACCGGAAGTGGTTCAAATTAACAATTTTTCGACAATATCGACGACTATCGTCATAGCGAAAATGGTAACAAAACGAGAAGTTCTTTCTTGCAAATGATTCAGCGTATCAAAGCAGCATTACCAAAACCAGAAGTTGTTCAAATTTACAATTATTTCCAGTTTCAATACTAATAATAACCGTAGAGCAGACACTGTAAACTATATCAGAGATGTGGCTTTTTGCCAGTCAATATAGCCATCAAACTTTTTTTTTTTTTTTGCGAACGATTCAGCTTCCCTAGACAACTTAACGTGATTATCGCCAATACTCTATAGAAAACATAAGTGGTCTCACTTTACTATTACTTCTGGTTTCATAATTGACTTGCATAAAGTAAGGCGGAAAGAAATATCGAGAAGCGATTTTTTTTTGGAATCGATTCAGCTTACCGAGAATATGTTTCGTGTTCTCATTAACCCTTTATTCAAACCGCAACTGGTTCAAATTAGTCATTTCCATTATCAACGTTTATTGTCATTGAACAAAAAGGGTAATAGATAGCGAGATGCGTTTTTTCATAAACGATTAACTCGATCAAGTCAACATACCATGACAATCCACAGCACCCTGTTAGAACCGAATTCAACTAATTGAGCGTCCCAAGAGTAGGTTCAAACTCATTCTTTAACATTAACCGGAAGAGGTTGAAAGTAACAAGTAACGATTGATCGCCACCAAACAAAAAATAGTAAGCGATAGTGAGTGTTATATATATATACTAGCCTTTGGCCAGCTGGGGGCTTCGCCCCCAGACCCCCGTATTTGCTCGGTCTCTGGCCTCGCATTTTATATGTTCGTGCATTTATTCTTAATGTTTCCTTAAATCGGCCCAACATCCCCAGATCTCATATTTATCATCCTTTGCTCCTTAATACTCTGCTTAATAACTCACAGTTTATTTTTTTATAGCAACCTTTGTTTTGTCAACCACAATTTATCGACTTATTATATAATGAATGATGATGTTGGATTCTCATTTTCAGAGTTTTTTTTTTCTTATTTATAATTTTCAAAAAAGAAATCTGGGATTTTTGTTCGACCATAACTCTTGCATATTTGTAAGACAAAGGTCGATTCTTATTCTTGTAACTTTGTAGTATTTCCACGCCACCCCTGTAGTATCCTGCTACACGCATACTCCTTTGAATGAAAGCTTTTGCTTCGTCATGTCTTTCGTATACTAAAAAAAGTGGAACGTAAGTGGTATTTGTGTCTGGGAAGGTTCGTATCATAGTGTGAAAATGAAGTTCAATATGATTTGTATTTGGACAGGCACCAAGCATTCTCCATAAAGAAGCTTAAAGGGATTTCTTTTTGCGTAGACTCTTATGTTACTATCAAGTATAAGTGAAAAGGAATTTTTGCAGCAGACATGTATCATACTCCGAAATGAAAGTCCAATGGTGTTGTTCCCTGGGTATAGTTGTTATTTCTTTATTACATTTTTACGGGTACACTGGAAGTGTTGAAATTAAAAAAAAAAAAAAGAGCATCATATCCTAAGCATTATGCATTGCAACACCACATCGTTGTATATTGGGGTTGTATATGTCTCAGACGTTTGTTTTATGCCCAAATAATTGAAAAGGAACGATAACCATTTCTGCAGCCTAAGACGAACTTTTATTTTTGCAGTGTTTTGCCCATTGAACACCATCTATAACTAACATTGTAATTAATTGTGTATGTAATCTGTTTGCTTATTACATACTGAATGCAAGAAAAAAGAATACACTTATCATACATGAATTAGAAACTTCAAACGGAAATAGGCTCAAATCTTGCAAACGGTCCGAGATATTGAAAAAATAATCGAAAAAATCTCCCTTTTATAGTATCATTTGCCAATTTTTATCACGGCGTCTATAACTTTTGTCTGTAATGAACATGTACAGATGTTTCCAGGAATGTCAAGGAGATTCATGCTCATATGCGAATGATGCGCTGTGTAGAGAGCGCAGGTTCTTGTCCTCGGAACGATTACCATTATCGGAGGTACTGATTTGATATGTAGTGCACAACTGTTTAAAACAAATAACATTAAATAAAATTAAACAATTAACAGCAACCGCTATATTGATAACTTAAGGTAACAATAACCGTGCATTTTAACAAGAGATCAACAAGAATACAACATATAAAGCAACTGTAACAAACACGTTCCGTAATACCCGTTTCAAAAATCCCCTAAAAACTAAAAATATTCACCTTTGGCAATTTTCCTTTGACATGCCAAATTTAATCATTGTAATCCTAAAGAAATTGCCCAATAATTTTAAGATATAAAAGGAGTTCCTATAAATAAACGCCACCAAAGTTGGATTTTTTTATTTATGTTAATTTATAAAGGTAAACAAGAAATTTATGTCGCTTTTGTGGAGGTCTGTGTTCAATTGGACCTCTCACCGTGAGTTGAACGCGAATGAGGATAAGACGAAGGTCACCTGTTGTTCTGCGTATGTGCAGCATACTACCTGGTTATGGTAGTTCAGTTACATTGTGAACTTGCGTAAGAACAGAGTGAATGAGACCTCCACAGAGCGTCATAAGGGCGTGTATACAATACGAGTTCAAATTGGGAACAAACGCAGCTGCAGCGGAGCGGAATTCTACCGACTTTCTTTTTTTTTCCTATCTCAACTATCTGAAAGATAAGATTTTGTATCCCAAGAAAACGCCCATTTAAATAGCATAGGAATTTCTTCATCCCCTTTCGACTCCTGAAAAATTAAAAATAATCACTTTTGGCAATTTTTTCAAGGTTAGTTCTCAAAGGCTACAATCATGCCCAATTTCATCATTCTAATCATACCGGAAAGTGCCTAAACATTTTAGGGTGTAGAAGACGTCCCACATAAATAACATGCGAAAGATTTTTTCAGTTCTCCATAAAACCAATCTACGGTTGCAAATTTTCATTTCTAATGATTCACTTAGGTAAAGCTAACGAAAACGTAATAGAAGCATACCGAATTTCAAGCTTTTATTCCAATTCAAAGTACCTAAAACATGAGATTATACGTCAAAAAAAGGTCCATTTAAATAACATGGGGAAATTCTTCATTCCCTCTTTAGAACCCCTAAATATTAAAAATATTCACTTCTGGCATTTTTCTGCGGGTTTGTCCCGAAAAGCTACAATTATGTCAAATTTAATCATTGTATTCTACAGGAAGTGCTCAATAATTTGGGGCTGTAAAAGATGTCCCATATAAATAACATGGAAAGATTTTTAAGTTCCCTATAGAACCACTCTAAAGTTGGATTCTTTTTTTTTTTTTTTTTTTACTTTTGGCAATTTTTCTGTCGGTTAGTTCTGGAAGGCTAAAATCATGCCAAATTTCATCATTCTAATCCTGCCGGAAGCGCCTAAACATTTTGTGGTATAGAAAACGTACCACATAAATAAAATTGCAAAGATTTTTCAGTTCCCCATAAAACCGCTTTACGGTTAGAAATTTTCATTTCTGATGATTCACTTAGGTAAAGCTAACGAAACGTACAAGCATACCGAATTTCAAGATTTATTCAATTCTAAGTATCTATAATATGAGATTATAGGTCTAGAAAAAGTCTCATTTAAACAACATGGGGAAATTCTTCATCCCCTCTTTAGACCCCCTAAGAATTAAAAATATTCCATTTTAGCAATTTTCCTGTGGGTTTGTCCCGAAAAGCTACAATCATGTCAAATTTAATAATTGTAGCCCTGCAGGAAGTGCTCAATAATTTGAGGGTGTAAAAGGTGTCCCATATAAATAACATGGGAAAGATTTTTCAGTTCCCTATAAAACCACTCCAAAGTTGGAATTTTTTACTCTTTGGCAATTTTTCTGTCGGTTAGTCCTGGAAGGCTACAATCATGCCAAATTTCATCATTCTAATCTTGCCGGAAGTGCCTAAACATTTTGGGGTATAGAAGACGTCCCATATAAATAACATTGGAAAGATTTTTCAGTTCCCCATAAAACCGCTTTACGGTTAGAAATTTTCATTTCTGATGATTCACTTAGGTAAAGCTAACGAAAACGTACAAGCATGCCGAATTTGAAGTTTTTATTCCAATTCTAAGTACCTAAAACATGAGATTATAGGTCCAGAAAAAGTCTCATTTAAATAACATGGGGAAATTGTTCATCCCCTCCTTAGACACTCTAAAAATTAAAAATATTCCCTTTTGGCAATTTTCCTGTGGGTTTGTTCCGAAAAGCTATAAACATGTCAAATTTAATCATTGTAGCCCTGCAGGAAGTGCTCAATAATTTGAGGGTGTAAAAGGTGTCCCATATAAATAACATGGGAAAGATTTTCCAGTTCCCTATAAAACCACTCTAACTTCGGAATTTTTTACTTGTACTGATTTACTTAGGTAGTGCTAACGAAAATGGGTAAGCATACCGAATTTCAAGTTTCTATTCCAATTCTAAGTACCTAAAACATGAGATTATAAGTCCAAAAAAAGGTCCATTTAAATAACATGGGGAAATTTTTCATCCCCTCTTTAGACCCCCTAAAAATTAAAAATATTCACTTTTGACAATTTTTCTGTGAGTTAGGTCCGGAAAGCTACAATCATGCCAAATTTAATCATTGTAGCCCTACAGGAAGTGCTCAATAATTTATGTCAGCTCATGTAGTTTTATATATAGTTAGGATATATATATATATATATATATATATGTGTGTGTGTGTGTGTGTGTGTGTGTGTGTGTCTGTGTCTGTGTCTGTGTATAGGGATTCAGTGTCCGAGTTACAGATGTACTACCTTAAGTTTGAGTATTGATTTCGGATGGTTGGAAATCAGTCATATTTCACACTGTGAAACGAAACTCATTTATTTGTTAATTAATTTAGTTTGTACTAAACATATTTGTTAATTAATTTAGTTTGTGCTAACCATATGTTCCTTTGGGATATGTGTACTGGGCTATGGGTAGGAAGTGATCACGTGATAGAACAACAGAATGATCCTGCTTTCTTTCTTTCTTTCTTTTTTTTTTTTTGTTTTATAAGATTGTGTTGCGTACAGTACAGTGATCGCAATAAGTTGTGAAGCTTGACCTAGATCTATCAATTTCAGCTTCCAATAGAACTTGAGGGTTTGTTCCAGTCGTCAAGCTCTATCCATGAAATATGGCCAGTGTCGTCCTTGTAAGGAGAACGTATTCTGAAAATACAATGTTGTCAGATTGCCGCAAAGTTTTGTTTAGTTTACTTTTGTTGTTATTATTATTTCATATAATTGCTATTATTACTGTTAACCGTTCAATTCGAATAATTGCATTCTTCCGAATTCTTTCGATGCATCACATGTGACACAAAACTCTTGTATGATTGGTGTACAGTCCAGGCTTCATGAGTCCTCGTAATCACTATAAATACTCATTCATTGCTATAATAGTAAACGTGAGATTTTTTAAAGATTCAGTGTGATGATACTAAATGCTTTCACAGTCAAAGATAGAAATGAATGTTAATAATTATATGTACATCAGTAGCGTACGCAGGAATTTATTTCGGAAGGGGTCCAAGCTCAATATGAGGATATTTTATATTTAAATTCCCTAAAATTTGACTAAATTTACATGAAAGCCGAAATTTCGGGGGGTCCCCATCCCCAGGTTCCACCCCCTACGTACGTCCCTGATGTAGATGTAAATCAAATTGTAAAATAAATTTTGAACTTGTAAAGTATTGTGCTTCTACTTTAGTTCTTCATATTACTCGCTGTGTATCGTCTTTTGCTGCCTCAGCAGATCATTGAACTCTGTAAGGGCGTGCATTTTGCTTTTCTCCAGTTCCGCCAATCTATGAAACGGGTTTATCGCTGTTTACTTCTCGTTTTGGTATCACGTAGATTTATGTAGAGTCGTCAGTGTGAAAAGAAGAAAATTTTTTCTAAGAAAAATGAATCTTGCTGTCGAATTCTTCTTGTCACGTAGACACTCAACGAAAAAGAATGATTGTCATATTTGTTACTTCTGAGTGAGTGATTGGGGAGTACAATGTGACGTTAGCGTAGAGACTATTTGCCCCCATTTTTCTACATGTGTCCCTACCTTATTCTTTCAATCAATATATAACTATACAAAGTTGTATCCAAAGGCCGTTTAAACACTAGGAAAATGTTTGGATTTTGAGTTTAACGTCCCTTTGACCAGCAAGGCTAAATGAGATGGGAACGTACTGGTTAACGTGGAATTCGAACTACATGAACACCCGCCAGGAATCGAACCCAGGCCTCCTATGACAAAGGCGCGTACGTTAACCACTTAGCCACGAAGGAACTCTACTAGGAAAGTGAATCTACTCATAGAAATATCTACTCATGCTCTCAAAATCTACTTGCTTTTTCCATGCTGTCAAATTTCAATTTTTACCTAGTAAGACTAATATGATTTGCAATATTAAAGCTCCAAAACGTTGTGTATAGTTTTACCTTAATTTTGAAGTATCTTTTCCCCTACGTAATGTTTCATTTTAACAGTTTTACTCAAGATTTACTAATCTGCAAACAGAGAAAACAAGATATATCGCTGGTGAAACAATAGCCTGTCTGCTTACAAGAAATAAGATTTATTTTTGCATTTGAGATAAACTTTTGCAACTTGTTTTATTTAGTCGAATTTCGTTCGCAATTTCAGTTCAAAACTTGATTTTGCATTTTACCTCAGAAGGATAACGTACCTTACTTCTGATAGAAACAGAGCAAAATTACAAAATATACTTATATGTGGGAGCAAAAATTTCGTATGTCTGATTTCATTTAAAATCGCTATCGATTTACCTGTCTCAACCACATACGTTCAGTAAATCACGGGTTCACACCTCCGTTTACATGGGAACGTTTCATTAAATCATATCAAAATGTAAACATATACAAAACTATGAACATAATTCGTATATTTTAAATGTACATCGGAGTTCCTGACTGAATAATTTTGAAAATGTTAAGTCTCAACTAACGGAATGGATTCCCAGAATTTAGAAGAATTTTCCTAAATAATATGGTTTTGGATGGGTTATAAAGTTGATCATTAATACCATTAGGCTCACATCTAATTAAATAACGACATGCCTAACTAATTGACGTAAGTGAAAAGTTGGGAAAATTAAATAAATCTATATATTAATAGCGGAGTCTGCGAACAAAAAACTTCAGATCCAAATAGAAAGTGACTACGTTTGTGACTCTCAATCTCTTGAGAGACTCGACTGATCTCGATTAAATTTTTGACGTAGATGCAGTTCTGATCTGGGAATTTTTTTAGCTATTCACTTTAACGGTAGAACTTCGGGAACGGGGGAGGATGGGAATTATAAAAAACAAATCTTAAGAACTCTTGAACCAAACGACCAATCTTGACCAAATTTTCAACATATATTACGTTCTTGCCTGGGATGGATTTTATCATTTCACTTTGACATAATAACGTAGGGGATGAGGAGGAGGATTAGATATACAAAAACCAATAAATATAAAAATAAAAGTGACCACCTTCATGAGTTAATAACTCTTGAGCCACCCGATCGATCTCAATCAAATTTTCCACATAGGTGAAGTTCAAACCTGGGAAGTTTCTTTATTATTTCATATTGACAGTAGAATTTAGAGGGGAGAGGACGAGTGTAAATATATAAGAATGAATTAAACTTAGAGGTCCCTTTGCCGGTAGAACTAGGGAAGAGGGAGGGGAAGAGGAGATTAATATATGAAAATAAATAGAACTTAACTCTTGAACCACCCAACCGTTCTCGATCAAATTTCCAACATACATGACATTCGGGCCTGGGATAATTTTTATCAAGCCATGCACAGCTACATGGTGAGGGGAGAGAGATATATAAAAATAACCGAATATTACCAATACCAAAGAGCGCTTTAATAATAGTAAAAAAGGGACATATTAATATTCTTCCTTAATTTAACCCAGCGAAATCGGGGTGCGTTTTAGATTCGAGGACGTCTTAAATTCGAGTACGGTAATTATCGAGAAATTCTTAATTAAGGATATTATTAACGTGTTATTAAAACTACTTTGCTAGCCATAAATATTTTAAATTTTGTATCATATTCAATTATTCAGCCAACAATAGTGTCCTATGCTTGCGCACGACGTGCAGGTTTGCTAGTATATTATTAATATACGAAATTGGAAACAAAATATGGTAATATTATAAAAAATCACTGTAAGAAATATGAAAAGTTAGATTCCTACAAGTAATGAAGTGAAATTGCAATACGATTGTTCTAAGTTTCAACATATTACAAACATTTCATCAAACTATTGGCCTGGCGAATCTCACATTTTCGCCAATCTCGACAGCATTTTGCATACAAATGATAATCAAAGTTAAAAAATATAGTGTCATTGCAAAGACATATTCATGTAGACGTCATAGAAAGATACTCATATCGCAATCACAAGACTTCTTTGAAACGAGAAATTCTAGACCTCTTTCATCAGGTCTCAAGATGACATACATTTTCAAGATCTGTAATCATTCCAGGTGCGGACAGGATCGGGATGAGTTTTCTGGATCGCGACCCGTATATAGTATACTATCTTTTACTATGACATGCCCATTTCTTAAAAGAAAAATCAAATGGAAGAAGAATATAGACTAAAATATGAATCTTAGGTAAAGAGCAACACGTGTAACGAAAATTGTGAGGGCCAGTTCCAAACCCTGTTAAGTTTATTTAGAGCTAAACTTCAGATAGCTCTTGCTCCAACTTTTTTGCTCTTCGTGCTTTGTTCCGCATTTTTTCTCGTTCCAGATAGCACGAAATGCAATAAATAAATAAATAAATAAATAAATGCTATCTCAAGTTTTGCTGAAAATGGACTTGGCAGGTTTGGAAATGACCTTCGCAATTTTTGGGAACACCTTTACGTTACAGAACGGTAACTTATAGACATATTATATAGAGTGAACTCTTGTATTATATACTCAGTGATGTTCAGTAGCGTACTTAGGATTTCGGAGGGGGCTATGCATAAGACGTGAATAAGCACTTAAATTTCTCCTTTTGGGTGTCGACAGATTTTAATGGAGTTGTGCATATAACAAATTGATTTGGGGAGGGCTTGAACTTGATTGCTACCCCATAGTTATGCGACTGGTGATGTTAAAATTATAGTGTAGTGATGATTGCGTTGTTCTAAGTAAAATGCAAATATATTCATCCATTTCAAAAGTATAAATTATATATTGCATAGGATTTTGTTTCGTTCTTGCAAATTTCCTTACTGTTTGCCACAAGCGAAGTTATTAATTTCGAAAGTTTTCTACTCTAACACATGCAATATATAAAGAATATACGTATTTGCCTTTTTAATATGCTTTCGTCAGGTAATTGTCTTTTAAGTTAAATGTGGTAGGATACACTAAAGAAAGTAATTGTGCAACGCAATATATTACGAATATTCTAACAGAATTTCATTATCACAATGCGAAGTAACACTTAGCGGTAAATACAAGATTCATTTGTACAGGAAAGATGTCTCTCTTTCACATAAACATAAATTGCAAAACTAACTGTACAATCGTACAGTATTGCTGATACCAAAAGTTACGAAAATAGAAAGTAAAATGATAGCTTTAACCTGCAATGAGTAAAAGTACCGTTTTAATGATTACTAATTATACCCACATATTCGTTATCAACGAACACAGAAAAACTATCTATAAACATATTATTAAAACGCGAGCTCCAATAACAATTATTGAGATGGTGCCTATGTAAACCGGGTATTAGATATGTTTTTAAATAAAAATGAGTTTAACAATGTTTGAAATTTCACTGTTACTAGACTGTTACACATGTTTTGATTACTTTTAGTACGTAAGAAGAAACTGATCTAACTTGTTTTCGACAAGGGTGTGATATGTAAACATAAGTTTCACTATAACTTCACTATGTTCCATTGAGTATGATGATTTTTGTACATCTATGAACTCTAGATGTACTAGATTAGTGTTTCAGCACATTCTCAGCTAGGGAGAAGAAGGAGTAAATGTTATGACGTAAATATATTCGAGAACGACAGATACTAGTGTCCAATCCATAGTTTTCGGAGTTGCTGGGATAAAAGTGATGCCGTTCAAGTTCGAATTGATAAGCTTGGGATATGAGGGATGAATGGAAAGACGTTGACATATACGAATATTCAAAATTAATTTATATTAGTGTCAAATTCATTTTTTTTCAGGTAGCTGAAATGAATAGTGAAACTGAATGTCACTTGAATTCAAATTCATTCCTCAAGCGTATCGCAACGGGGAAGAGGGTAAAATATTTTTATGTGAAGAACGAGTTAGTGAACATAGGGTACTAAAAGCCCCCTCAGACCAGACTTTTGCTAAGAGTGCCATGCTACAAAAACTGCCGGATGAAGAGATAATTTCGTCTTTTGTTTTTTTTTTGGCTAATTCCTTAAGTGGCTAACTTTAAAAAGAAAATGAACTCGATAAATTTACATATGCACATTTTTTTTTTTTTTTAGCACGTAGAGTTTTTATATTTTTCTTAAAGCTCACTATTGTCAAGAAATGATGGTCACTTGCCTGGAAATTCTATTAAAAACAATCAAATTGACAGCTTTATGTAAATGTTAAAATACTTCTAGGATTAATGGCCATCATTCAAGTACAAACTATATTTCTATTACGAACGGTTAGTTATAGAAAATATCTCCTGTATCAGGGGTAAAAGTGAGGGGGGACATTGTCCGCCCAGGTCCAAGAAAATATCTATGGCGTCCCGCTTTTCCTAAAATATTACAATGGGTTAAAATAGGCACGACGGAAGGCGTGACGTCATGTTTCCCCCTACCTTTTCAGATCTAAATTTTAATCCTGTTCTGGATGATCTTGAAAATATTCTCTCTCTTCTTCGAACTAACTCGCTTACTAAACCTATATTTTGTTTTTCCATTTAAAACTAATTCAAAATGCGAAAACGAAAAGTGTTGCATCCAAAAGGACCAGGGAGTCATGGCTCCTACTCAAACTATATATAGAGAGATGATACCCAAAACGCGAAAATTTGCCATCTTGTTTTATTGTTACCTACGTGTACATAGTTTACGATACATTTAGCTACGCATGTCTGTATGTATGTTAGTCAAGTCATCTTCAAAGTACTGTTCATTTACTTTAATACACCCTTCTCAACGTTTTTGCCACTATTGAAAACTATTTCGAGATTCTTCTGACGCAATACATGTTGAAGTTTTTTTCTTTCGCAATATCTTTGACCTCATTGATGTGATTGAATAGCTTCCCTTTTGGATTCGTCTTCAGCTACTGGAACAAAAAGTTGTCACAGAGCGCTAAATCGGATAAGTCGGGGAATGAGGGACAAGTATCGTGTAGTCCTTTGCCATAAACTGTGACATTAACATGGCCTTGTGGACTGGGGCGTTATTGTGAGCAGTAACCACATTCCACTTCTCCATATATCCGAAAATTTCAGTCGCACATTTTCACGCAATCTCCTCAAGAAATCTAAGCAAATTTGCTGGTTCACTGTTTGTCACTGGGGAGTTGACAATCCTATTCACACACAAAAAAAAATCAACATTGTTTTCAAATTGGATCGAACTTGTACTTTCTTGGGACGTGGTGGGTCCTTGTTTTGATTCAGGCTCGTACCCGTAGCACGTGTCGTTTGTGCTCACAAATTCAGACCTCTACGTAAGTTGTTTCCTCTTCCCGAACATATTTTCAATGTCCAAAAAAGATTTTATGAACAAAACACCTCCTAGATTATGACGTCTGCTCAAAGACACAAAACGCGCTTTGTTGTGTGTTGTGGTATACTAAAGGACTAACTATTCCCAGAATTTCAGATTTTTGTTTCCAGGCCCATTGGAGCTATTGGACAGTGAAATATGCTAAATTGGCATAATTCCCCAACTTTACGACTTTTTTTTCGGCCTTTGGGAGCAGCTACAGGTCTGTAAATTTTGGTGTATGAACTTATGTTCCCAGACTACATGCATACACAAATTCAGACCTCTACATTAGTTGTTTCCTCTTTCCGAACATTTTTTCAATGTCCAAAAACGTTACCACTGTAGGCCCTGATTTCACCCTCTTCAAATGGTTTCAGGCAAAAATGTTAACAGATCAAAGTTTTACCTCTGCACGAGTTGGAGACGTGAAAGTTTCAATTTGTTAGGACAAATACATGCTGAGATATTCAAAACAAAATAAACGCCTGAAATCGAAAAAAAAACGCAAAATGGCGGCAGCCGTTGCGTCGACATGGGATGTTTTAAAAAAATAATTAATTGTGGTTTCGAAGTACCCTGATATAGGATAAACATTCATGAAAAAATTAGATTTTTTGGAGATGGTCGAGCGGCACATGCTTGATTGCTTAGAATGGATTGACTCTCCAAACATTAGGAATAACGCAACAAATCGTATTTGGGATTCCATTTAAAAACAATGACGAAACATGAAATATAGCTTTAGTAAAAGATGGCCATACGGATTTCAGATTGCTACTCTGTTGTCGAAGAAATGATTGCCGGGAAGTACCAATATCTTGCTTTGAAGCTGTAGCTATATCTTTAAAATCCACAAAGATCTGTGCATGCTTATTTTAAGTCTGAACCGATATGTTTGACATCTTGCAGCACTAGTAATCCGTTATATATCTAGTATTAGTTGGTAGCTCTTCTTCAGCTCTATATTTCGTTTTCACAATGTAAGACATGTAAGTATGACGTTATGCCTGGGTAGTAGTTATGCTTTCGGACTAAATTTTGCTTACGTTGAGACTCTATGTCATACTCTACCTACTATCCAGGTCAAATTTAAATAAATGAATGAATAAATAAATGCATCTATATCTGAAGTTTTCTTGTTCATTATATAACTAATTATGACAATTGGCTGACTTATACATTGCAATGGACAATAGAATCGAGACATGCTAGTTTAAATTTTGCTGCATGCTTACTTCTCCGACAGCGATCAAACGGACATGTAAGTTAAATAAACAACTGGAGAGTGACTACCCTTTCAATGACTTTTACGTTTGTTGTGATACATGTAGGTCTATTTCTTTTTTTGGAGGGGGAAGGTTCACTATAGTGGGTCAGACATTACAAAGCATCAAGTATGTTACGTAGCTGTGTCTGCCGTTTGCTTGTCCCATGAAATACCCCTTTTCCTATCACTAATATTTAAGTATACGGAAGCCAAGTTAGCAGCTTCCGATAGCAAGTTGGTAAATAAGCTGTTGGGTTAGCCATTTGCCACCCATCAATTTCAGATAAAAATGAATAACGCCAAATTTCGAAAACTGAAATACTGAACAGCTTGTAAGAGTATTCAAAGACGCTTCAAATCACCAGAGGTAAAGTTTTCCCACTCCTAGTGAAAATTTGGTTCCATCTCCAAGGTTCAAGATAAAGTTATTACAGGACTGTAAAGGAAACGCACATTTGTCCTGTATTTGCTTACATTAGTGGTAGCAGTTCAAATTTTCAAGACATGCTAAAGGCATATTCTCACTATGCTGGCTTCATAGAAGAACTGCAACCTCACACTCGAAGATTATGTTTGTATGCTAGTCGATCTTCTCCTCGAAATTGAATAATGAAACTTCGGTATTTTGGAATGAGTGAAGCAGATGAGTCCATGAAGTATTAAAGTAGTCAAGTAATTAAATGTATTGTTGAAAAAACACAACGCTTTTTGGCATTTAAATTGTTTTAATATAACATACATGTTTAAAAATATGTTTTAAAGTTCTTTTAGTTTTTTCTTTATTACAATTGCGTTCTGAGTTCATAGTGTACAAATATGGAACCATACTTTAGTAGTAGGGGTAGGTTTTTATTTATTTATTTATTTCGACATTTCGAGGTTAAGGCTGTAAGATGCCTTACCTACCACCTAAACATGATACAAAATTCAAATTCAGAGAATATAATTTGCAATAGAAAAACAGTTAGTAAAAAAAAATACAACAAACAGACGCTCACTTACACATATTCACACACACACACACACACACACACAAATATTATAGTGCTATACTAGAATACGTAGTGTTACAATATATAATAAATGTTAAATTTTATTTCCTTCTTTTGTTAAATTAAATTTTATTTTATGACGAGTTTCTCTGTTAGTCCAGCAGCCAGTAACACTTCTGTATGCAAACCACTGCAGGGGGGAAATCATTGTTGTATTTGTTAATTGGGTGCATAAGAAGAATAAAAATTTTGGATGGACACTCCTCACCTCCCACACTTTTCCAGGAATGACGTCATTCAAAATGGCTACCTGATAACCCTGATATGTTCTAAAGAATCTAAATGGAACGTCCTAGAGACCTAAAAATGAAGTAAATTACCACAATTGGGTATCTGTCATGACTCGGGGTTCATCTACATATATAGATTAGTATAGTATATATAGATTAATACAGTGTGTTCATAAAGTCATGGTGCACTTTCGACCGGCCACAGGAAAGCAACAAAAGAAGATAGAAATGCGAAATCTTCACCAAATAAATGTAAAACATCCAATGTTCAGTAGTATAATATGAAAATGCTTGCGCACACAGACACGAACTGCGCAGCAGCCCACGCCAATCGAGATGTGCACGGTACAGAGGGAAGTTCATTGTGTTCTGTGGCTTACTAAATTTGAATCCATGAACAAAGTGGAACGTGATTATCGTCCCATGTACAACGAAGCGCTACCACATAAGAATAACATTAGTCAGTGGGATAAGCAGTTGAAGATTATCAGCAGTTTGTTGGACAAACCCCTTTCTGGTAGGTCATCAGTAAGTGACGAGTCTATAGAGGCTATATAGGAGAAGCACCGAAGGAGCCCTAAATATATGTGTGGACGTGTGCTTGACCTAAGGAATACTACAGTTCATACGGTGTTCAAGAAACGTCTGCATTTTTCAAGTTGAAAAGTGCAACTGTTGGACGCCATTAAACCAGGAGATAGACCCAAACGGTTTGCGTTTGCTTCAGATATGCTTCATGAGATTGAAAATGATGACGAATTTTTTCAGAAGATTGTGTTTAGCGATAATGTGACATTCCATGTCTGTGGATATGTTCATCACCTTAACATCCGAACATGGGCTGTTGAAAATCATCGTGCCTACGTTGAGTACGAATGAAACACACCTAAATTGAGCGTGTGGTGTGACCTAATGCATAATAGAGTGATAGGCTCATTTTTCCTTGCGAAGAAGACTCTAATGACAACTAACTAACTAACTAACTAACTAACTAACTCTATGGCCTATGGAACCCGGAGGTTCAGTGCCGCGTTCACAAAAGCTCTCCACTGACTTCTATCCTTAGCTAATTGGATCCAGTTTCTACTTTGTATTCCTATCTCTGCGAGATCCATCTTAATATTATCCTCCCATCTGCGCCTAGGTCTTCCTAATGGTCGTTTTCCTATAGGTCTACCAGTCAAGACTTTGACAGTGTTTCTACTTTCTTCCATTCTAGCTACATGACCTGCCCACCTAAGCCTCCTAGACTTGACGACCCTAACAATGTTGGGTAAACCGTATAAACTATGTAGTTCCTTGTTATGAAGCTTCCGCCATTCCCCATTCTCGTTCCTCTTGGGTCCGAATATTCTTCTCAGGATCCTGTTCTCAAATACTTTCAGTCTATGTTCTTCCCTCAGAGTAAGCGACCATGTTTCGCAACCATACAGAACAACAGGCATGATTATCGTTTTATATATTTTAAGCTTCAAATTCCTCGACAGAATTCGCGACGACAAGAGATTTTGAACCGAATAGTAACACGAATTCCCTGCTTTTAGTCGACATTTAATTTCTTCGTGAATATAATTTTCGTCTGTTAATATTGATCTTAAATATTTGAAAGTATCCACTTTATCAAAAGTATTATTTAATACTTTAACGCCTCCACAATTTGCCGTATTACGGTCCCGACGCACTTCCATGACAAACAACTACATATTGCAATTGAGTGCAATGCCACAATTTCCAGAGGGTGTCATCTTTTACCATGACGACTCTCCTCCACACTACGCGGACATTGTTCGTGAGTTTCTGGATACATTCCTTCAGCGATGGATAAGCAGAGGGTCTGTCAAGCCATGGCCACGACGATGCCCGAATCTGACCCTTTAGACTTTGGAAATGGTAATACATCACTTCATAATTTAATCACTCAAGCTGTGGTGGCTGATGAAACCAAGGAGCAAATTCTCAGTATTTGCTCCATAGGTGATGCAATATATGATGCCTACAGGTTAAAACGTTATGTTGAGAAGGATGCTCGCATCTGATATACTATACACCACATACAATTTGCAACATTTCTTCCAGATAAGAAAGTGATTACTAACAGTGAAGAAAAACAAAAATGTACCAACATCAAATCAAAACCTGCAATAAACAAGATCATTGAAATAGCTCAACCTCGAGTGTATGGACTTGAACAGCTATTCCACTATTAACTTTCTGATTTTTATACACTTTCTGATCAACGTGGACTTCTTGTAAAAGCAAAGCTCATTGATGCAAGGATTGGAATTCGTGTAAATGAAGATGCCAAAGGTGTTATTTCCCAACCCAAGGACAACACTTACTTTGTCATTGATGCAATGAACTGTTTGAGGAAGGTGATAACAAAAGACAAAGAAGAAGAAGAAGAAGAAGATATAGCTATTGTTTATGCTACATACACATTATCTATTTCATAACAAGCTGCAAAGGTTGAACCATGTGTTTGACAGTTAATTTGAATGTTCTTCTACAGATTCTGAACGTAGAGGAGACCGGGGTAAATTAATACAGTTCACACTTTCGGATTTTTTGTCATTTATACTAATCATATTACAAACCTTAAAGCACACACAAATTATAGCTTCATACTTAGGCAAAAAAGCTTGACATCTAACCTTACACCAAATTCCTTGAAACATAGAAACAATTTTTGTTTGATAAGTCTCAATCTACCTCAATAGCGGGGCAAGTTGGTACAGTTCATGGGGCTCGTTGATACATTGCTATATATTAACGATATTTGCATATACTAATCATAATCCAAACATAATTATGAGCTTTTGAGAATTTAAAATGTTTGTGACTGAATATCAAAAAAGAAAGATGAACTGTTTAGTCAAATCTATGGTGGATTGCTGAATTTAAGCGGGACAGGTGAAAAGGAATATACAATTTTGCCATTTTCCTTTATTCTGTTTCTCACAAACGAAAGGAGGTGATGAAATGTAACTTACCTCAAACATGGATAGGCCTAATGATGTTCTAAACCAGAAAAGTTAAGAAAAAATAATTTTCTGTGTTGCCATCCGTAGAAATTTCAGTGTTTCCAGAATATCATTTAGAAAAATATAAGTTCAGGTAGCGACAAGAAAAATGAAACAAACGGCATTTTATAACATAGGCTATTATATTATCTGAACTGTATATTATGTTTTGTACTTTTCATAACAATATATAGCTACATATAATACTAAAACTAAATAAGAGTATCCCTATTCGAAATTAAATTTTTTATTATAGTTTTAACGACAGTCGTGAAATGGACCTAGCTACTTTATCACTCAGTCCTTATAAAACAGCTGTAGGCTATATTCTGTTTACTACTTTTCATAACAAAATATTTTTTATATAAAGGTACTAAAACTAAATAAAAGTAGAAATATTTGAAAGTTATTTGACGACAGTTTTAACAGTCGTGAAATGGACCTAGCTACTTCCTCACTCAGTCTTTATAAAACAACAGATAATTCAGATTATTTCTCCTCACTGTCGGTGGATAAAACTTCCAAATCTGAGTTACAGTGAAGGCACATGTATGTTAGATTGTCTTCTCCACATTTGAGATGAGCCCACTGTTTACACGAAATGCACTGAATTCATTTCTCCCCTGGCTTAGAAACAGAGAGAGTCTCAAGACACCTCAAACACAAGCAATCTTCGTCTTCATCTGAGTCTGTTGAATCGTCATGTTGATTTAAACGTTTTCTCTCACTTTTATTTTGTGTGAAACCCTTCCTTTACCTTTCTTTTTAGGGCTCTCTAACAACTTTGATAATTTTTCCTTGCTGTTACCTTGCCTTGCTTTCTAACTTTTCTTTCCCGAGATTTATTTTCCAATCTAGCCAGCTCTGGAGTTGATGTAAGAATGGATGATGTCATACGTTGTCTGTTTCTTCCATTCACTGAGCGTTCAGTGGCCTTTGGATATGGTCGAATATCTTGAGGACTTAGGCCTACTGAAGTTGATCTATTCGATGCCTCAACGTTGTCTTTTGCACTGCTGGTGAAAGGAACAGCTTCAAATTGTGTTTCTAAAGCCGTGTTGTCCATTAGATTCATGTTTGTGGATGCTGATTGATGAGAACTCTCACAAACATTTTTAATAGTATCTGTGCCAGCATTAGCTTCGCAATTAGTTACTGAAGATGACAGAAAATCATCATCACTGAATACTTCAGGATTGAATGGTGCTATACCGGAAGCCTTGAAGCCAGATAAAATATTTTTCTTTGTTAGAGCGCAAGGAAGAGCAGCATTCACAATACCTGGAATGTCATAGATTGTCACTGTCTTTCCAGGATTGTTTGTCATCCAATTGTCCACTGCAGCGAAATAGTATCTTTTGAAAGGCCCGAAGACTGATTTATCTAATGGTTGTAAGTGATGTGATGTGTGTGGTGGGAATGACAATAGTATAGTACCATTGTCCTTACAGAAGTTCACAACACTTACGGATAGGTGAGATTCGTGGTTATCCAAAAGAAGCAAACAAGGGCGTTCTTTTGTAGACTTCACGTGCTTATGAAAGTGTTGCACAAAAAACAAAAATGTCTCTCCAGTCATCCACGCGGATGGATATGATGTCCCAATGCATCCAGGAGGTCCACTGCTAACGAAATAGTCCTTGTAGAAAACCCGGGGGAAAATAAGCATTGGCGGAACTGAGTTCCCAATAGTGTTTATAGCAATGGCCATTGTCATTGTTGATCCCCGCTCTACCGACGTCACCCTACCCACTTAACGAGAACCTTTTCCAGCCACTATTTTGGCTGGCTTTTGGACTGTTTGCACAGCCGTCTCATCAACATTTCAAATATCTTCTGGTGAAAACTGATACTGATCCAAAACTTATTTTAAATTTGCAAAACAAAAAAATCCCAACACTGTGCTTGTTAAAACTAGTAGCGCGGCTAAGACTTGTTGCTTCAGGAGATCTGAGGGAAAGCGTGGAGTGCCTTTTCATATAAACTGTAAGCCATTAACATATTGCTAACTTCGTAGTTTCCCAAGTGTCTGGAATGTTAAGGTTATTTGCGACTGCTAATTCATAGGCCAAACGACGAACATCTTTAGGACTTAACCCATAAAATAAGTTTGAGCAATGAAGTACATACTCTTTCAGCTGAAGTTCCAGATCATCTGTAAGGACTTGTCGATGTTTAGAATAGCCGAATCAAGCAACAGGTTTATTTTCCCTTTTCGTTTTGTACCTTAGTAAAGTCATTTTGTCAATACCGTAGGTCTTAGCAGCCCCCCCCCCCTCAATGATATTTTCCCTTCTTTCATATCAGCGTATGCTCTTTCCAATGTCTCAAGTGGACTCTTCGTTTTCTTCACATAATTCCGAACCATCTTCTGCTGAAAAAAAAAGAAAGGAAAAATTAAACACTGGTTGGGGTAAGTTGATACACCGTATCAACTTGCCTCATTTTAAAGGTATCAACCTGCCCCAAATGACGCCATCTTACTTGTAACGTAATACGCAAGAAGCATGCTCATGAAAACAATCAACAAGAATAAAAATATCTTACGTTTGAAGGGTCCAATAAGTTTCCACGCCAGTCTGTCGCCAATGCCTAGGCTCCAGAAGCTGAAGCCACACGATGTGAGAACAAAAAATTTTACTCCGAATTATCAAAAACAACTCTTGCTTAATAACACCAACACTTCAACGCAACGTGAACGAATGTGAGACTCAAACTGATGGCGCCTGTACAGTGTTCCTTCTTCTGGAAAACAATGAAGCTGCGGGCGCGCACTATGACCTAAGAAGCAGTGTATCAACTTATACCCTGTATCAACGTACCCCGGTCTACCCTATTCTTAGGCAAAAGAGTATCGTTATTGATTTTGTAAAAAGAATAACATGAGATGTTAGCTTACCAGTACAAATAGTTAAATTCTAGCCATCATTTTTAAATAAGTTACTTCTTCAGAAACTTATTAGCGTTAGTTGTAAAAGTAAATTGATTAGTCAGCCAATGATTCACATACATGTCTCCAGTGCATTCTCAGGAATGAACAATGAAATGTTGGTTATCTGTACAGCTGTGGAAAATAGTTTGGAGACGGTAATTCCAAGTGTAGATCGTCTTGCATTGAAGAAGCTGATTTTCGGATAAGGTTCATGCTTAACATGCTGCAAATCAGGGGTATGATACTGATACGGATACTGATACTGATATTATGGTCTAATCTCTCTTTCACTGGAATAAACTAAACAGAATGGGAATTACGGAAGTGTGTTTAAGAACTGTTGCAATGAATCAACAAAGTTAGTGCCGATTCAAATATTAGCAGAAACACTCAGAAATGAT
The DNA here is from genome assembly GCF_964235325.1 of Thermobia domestica. NCBI lineage: Eukaryota > Metazoa > Arthropoda > Insecta > Zygentoma > Lepismatidae > Thermobia > Thermobia domestica. The sequence goes on from NC_137460.1 coordinate 102,242,324, forward strand.
ATGTGCTTTGTGCTGTCTGCATTTCATGCTCTCTCAGAAGCAAATTATTCTGGTAAGTTTGACATAAACAAAGCTGCTATGTACTGCAATGCAATCAAGTTCTTGAAAAATTTTAGTACATCACCGTATAAGGTACAATTGGACATTATCATGAAATCAGCTAAAGAATAATTTGTGCAGTTAACCGAAGAAAGCTACATCTTGTAAGACATTAGACGAGTTCAGAGTCTGGAAATACATTCATGGTAAAAATTTTCTGTTGAAGACTTGTACCTCCGATAGGTACTTGCTCATATTTTTCGAGCCTTCTTTCATATATATTTCATTGTACAGGACATGGAGACATTGACCCGGAAAAATATGGTTTTGAAGTTATTGATGGTGTTCTTCTGTCATACAAATACATAGTTCAATTTTCAAATGACTTTGCTGGTTTATGTACCGTACATGTTTAAAGTGCGCCACGTCTGTAAGTGTGTGTGTGTGTATATATGAAATCTAAAATTTCGTGTTGTATGTACTGAAAATGTGAAATGTAGAGGTAAAAAAGACTGCAGAAATCCCTATAATGAGGGAATAATAGACATGTATCTTCTCTTTGAAAAAAGGATTGCTAAAAAACACTACTGCCATTTACGTTCACTTACACTAATTGCCAAGTAACATTTCAGCATACGTCATGGCAGGGAGAAGTGCCGCGCCCTAGGAGGGAGCGAGCGGGACGACAGTCCCGGGCGTTTCAGTAAGGGTACGCAAAGTTCAAGGGAAAAAGAAAAATATATAAAATGAAGCAAAAAGTTATAAAAAGTGCTCAAAATCAAGGAAAAAAGGGAATATCTTTGAAAATATTCTTACGCTTCGCGCTAACCATAATGGCGCTTCGCGGCCGGTCTGTCGACCTCACTCAAATGGTCTCCGTCGTATACTCTCGGCCCGGGCCCTGATTTTGCACAGCAAGGCACTGGCAAGGAGCAAATCCTATTCTTATGCTATGTTTATTGAATTTTTCGGCATGAAAAACATACTCTTTGGACATCAATGTTGTTACTATAGTCTTCTCATACTCGAGACGCAAGGGGTGTCATTCTGCATACCGAGTGATTTTCGACTCGATGTATCTTCAAAATTAATAATCTCGGTTCACATGACTAGGATACATAGAATTTACTTCAGCTTTAGGTCTCTAGGACGTTCCATTTGGACGTTCAGGGTTATGAGGTAGCCATTTTGAATGACGTCATTCCTGAAAAAATGTGGGGAGTGAGGAGTGTCCACCCAAGATTTTTATCCTTCTTATGCATCCAATTAACCAATTCAACAATACTTTCCTCCCTGCAATGACGCATACAGAAGTGTTACTGGCTCCAGGACTATATTGGCTCTTCTGACTCTGTGTCTATTCAACCCTGCTTCGATAACAATAAACTGTTCGTTTGAAAGATTCTAGAGAGTTTGACTCATGTACCAAGGTTGGCAAAGCATTCCAAGCACGACAAGTTGAAATTATGTATGACTTCGAGAATAAGTAGATCTATGAACAGGAATTGCAAGCTGGCTATTAAAACTTGATCTTGTGTCCCTGTCATGGAAATCGCTTAAAAAATTACGGTGTTTTAGAAGGTAAGAAGGAAATATTTGAGTTTTACGTCCCACGGTTATGCCGGTTAGGATAAAGGAGACGATGAAGATGAGAAATGAATGAAATGGTGGAATGAAGAAAATGGGAGGAAACGGGAGCACCCCGAGAAAACCCACGCACACGGTGTTTGTAAGGTAAGAAGGTTCTGTAATAGTAAGTGTTTTATAGAGAAGTATGAATGAGTACAATTTGCGCCGTTGCTGAATCTTCAGCCATTGTAGCTTTCCAAAGAATGGTGTTACATGATCGAGAATTTTAAATTAAAAATAAAACGTATGCAAGCATTTTTCACTCGTTGCAAATGGTTTTGCAAATGCATATCAGCGTCAGTGAAGGCGGTTTCACAGTACTCCAGATGTGGTACCACTAGAGTTTGAATAAGAGTTTTTCAACTGTGTTAGTAAAAAGTTTTTTTTTTAATTTGCTGAGATTTTCTGGATCGTAAAGGAACAAGTAACATTATAAAATTAATCTTTCATAATAAAAGCATCATTGGGAGATTATTGATGGTCAGCTATGCTAGAACTATTTGAAACATATAACTAATAATTCTCAGTTGTTTTAACTATAATTTTCTGAAAAGGGATAGTAGAACTTTTGAACCTGAAGTAATACACAAATAATAGTTATACCAAAATGAAGCCTTGTTCATGCATATATTTTGAAGCTAGGAATCAACGATTGAAGTACACTAGGAACCACACAGTGTTGTCAGATGTAACCAAAGGTGTAAACCAATTTTTTGCAAAACATGTAACTTCAGTCATAACTTATACGTATGGATGTTCGGTCGTAAATTTTGAGTTTGTTTAGTTGGAGCAGCTTGGAACCTAGGAGCAGAAATTAATTTTTCATTTCCCCGATAACTAATCGGATGAGGCCTCTGTATGGGGGAACTAGGAAAATCGTAGTTTTCATAAATTAACACTCTGAATTGGCCGCCCTGCTGATGTTTCGGTGCATCAAAAGGTGTGTTAACGATCTGTCTACATTATGCAATTCCTGAAAACAATTAAAAACAAACTTTGAAATTATCATGATAAAATGTTTACTTACATGCACCCGGCAACAAGTTGTAGTTTACTTACTTATGGAAAATTCGTGATATCTCATTAGTATTGTCAACTCCAATCAGAATTTTTGATACACCACCAGGCATCGACTTACATACCTGACCTTTTAGTAGTTGCAAATTGAATTTGAAGCCTTACGCTCTTGATGTACTCACCTGTAATGAGATTGAACGATATTTATTAGTAAAAGTGAAACAATGTATAATTCTTATATCACACTACATACGTACATAGTATCTAACTTGGATTCATTGAATACATCTGTATACGTTATTTTGAGTTACATAAGAAAATTACATTTGATAAAAACATTAGTCTTATTATTAAATGGTTTACTCTCTAAGTTAATACTTGATAGAATGTTACTTCGGGGTGACACGGTAGCTCAGTGGCAGAATGCTTACCTCTGGTACGTGGGGTCCCTAATTCGATCCCGGTCAAGTTTATAGTGTTCAACATTGTGCTCGTAGGTTTCGTTGAGGTACTCCCGTTTCTTCCCATTTTCCCATTCCACCCATTTTCCCATCATCATTCACTTTCTCTAATGATCGTCTTCCTTAGTATAACGAGCAAAATCATGAAAACTCAAAGATTTCATTTCATTTCAATGTTACTTCGCACGGATCCATTTATTGGTTATCGATACGACGCGATCTTTTCGAAAAATGCATTTTATCAAGGAAAAAATCTGTATTCGTAAATGTACTTCTTATATCTAAGTGTGTTGGAAGATTATCCCTAATTTGCTTGCCTTGCTGCCCCTTACAATAAATAAATAAATAAAATAAGATAAACAACTTTCGTACAAACTAAAGATGGATTTCCTATCCAAGTGATATGCAGTAAGTTTTGAGAAAAAAAGTGTGTCATGGAAAGTCTCCAATTGCGGGAGCGATAGCAAATTTGTCCATAATATGAGGACAAAGGGATGATTCCCTCCATTAGTACTATGAACTTAAAAAAGAAAACCACTGATAAAGAAAAGTTTAAACGTTTAAACACACATAAGGAAACCTAATATATTTTTCTATCCCCACTATTGAGAAAAAACTAAATCTGCATTAATGTGTCTCACATGAACATTTTCCTTATTTTAAAATGAGGAACCACTTCTTACAGTTTTTCAATATAATTCATTATCACCTTGTATATACACTGACCAGCCAAAACATTATTACTACAAACGTGATATCTGGTACGTCCACATTCAGCTTACGGGACAAAAGCACTACTGTCCGGCATTGAAGGAATGAGGCCATTGTAGTTGGCTCCTTTAATTCCTGTAAATTCCGTAATGAACTTGGATCTGACGCTCAATTATATCACAAAGATGTACAATTAGGTGACGATTAGGTAGTTTACGAACCATTACAGCAATTAAAATTCAACACTCTGCTCCTCGAACCACTGCAGCGCATCGTTGGCCTTGTGACAAGGATCTTTTTCTGCTGAAATATTCCATTGCTAGTTATAAACATGGAAAACATAGATTGGTGCACATGGTCAACAACGACCTGCCAATAGCTAGGAGCCATCATGCTAACCTCCAAGAGCACTACTGTGTCCATCGATAACATGTGAAACTTCTCCGAATCATACTGGAGCCCAACACTAGTCAATCGTCATTCCACTGCGTCTGAGCTGGATTCTGAACGGGTCATAGATGTGATGGAAACTGTATTGTAATTTATACGACCAGATAACGATGTTCCTCGGTCCAATCACGATAAGCACGTGCTCATTCGTTTCTTAATAGACTACACTGTACCTTTAAATTGGTGCATGTGTTCGACATTGGATGTGGAGACCCATATCTAACAGTGAACATTGAGCTGTGTACTCAGAAACATTCATGCTGTTTTCACTGTAAGTCTGGTGTTATTTATGCTACAATTTGCGCCCTATCCTATTGCACCAACCTCGACAACCAGCGACATCCGACATTTTGAATGATGTGTGGTTGTGCAATGTCTTGCGGGTTGATGCTGGTTTCACTGTCCTTTTCTCACCTTTGGAATACAGCACAGTAGTTCAGGAACACTTTGCAAGAAGTGGTGTTTCTGATATGCTAGTTCACAGCTCCATGCCCATAATAACCTGGCCCCTATCATATTCTCATATATTGCCGGCTTTTCCCATTCTGTCCTTAAGTACAACAGTGATTCATAGAATGAAATACCTGTCATCGTATGGCGATTGGTTCTGTTCTGTTCCGTAATTCTTGCGTCACCCAATGACTTTATTCAGAAAGTAGGCGGGTTCTGATATTGTTTTGGCTGGTCAATGCAATTACCGTTGCTATGAAATACCAGGGAATATTATTAATAATTTTCAAATTGAAAAGGAATACTATCTTCAGTAAAGTTTTCTTCGACTATGTTAGAATATCGCTTTCTCCCTCTCTCTCTTCTTTTTGTTTCCGTGTCATGCCTTCTACCTTAGACCGTCAATACCACAAAGACGCACAATATATATATATATATATATATATATATATATATATATATATATATATGTCCCGGTGTTTGCAGTTCAAGAAACGCGACGAAGCGGATTTGAATTTACTTCTCATCTCCGGAACTAAAGGGAGCAAGAGATTCTTCCCATTTCACTGAATTTCTCTTCAGGGAGCTTGCCTTGCAGGCGGTTTTCGCATTTCTATCAGAACTTTCTTATGTAATAGCCGTGGCAAAAAAAGGAATTTCTCTTTACTTTCACTACGATGAACAGCAATCAACGATCGCTTTCTTCATTGGTGATACTTGGTTCAAACGCGTACGCTATTTGAATGCTTCGTAGGAAAAAAAAAAAAAAAGACATGATTTGACTTATATATACAAAGCAAAATGCCGGCTATGTTGGGAAGTATCGATTAAGCAAGTATCGATAACGTAACCAGTACTAAAATCAGAATTCTTTTCACCAGCGGTACATTTGAAAATCTTGTGGGACATGGGTAATTAAAAAGTCAAACAGGAAGTTGAAATAGAAAATTTTACAAATTCTAATTTGTAAGAATGGAAAATGTACGAATGTTTGACAATACAATAATAAAAAAACACTTGCATACTAGAACAAACATGCGTGAAATACTTAGCGTTAGACATGTTAATACATATGTTCACATATACCATATTAAAAATTATATATTGTTGGTTTAGAACAGCGGGTTTGAATAACGGTGCTTGAAAAGCGAGCAAAGGATCGTAAAATACTGACAAAAATAAACTAGTTCAATCATTCAATCATTCTGTTCAAACTAACCATCAACAAGGTGACGTTACAATATTTCTGTTCGATGTTTCTTTTTTTCGAATTTTCGTTCATGGACATACGTATATTTCGTTCTATTATTCCTATTATATTGTTGCATATACAAGTTTGGGTATGGCTAAACGGCAAACTAAACATGCTATATAAGTATGTCCCACTTCAGGCTTTTAAATATCTAAGAAAAATAATAATTTTGAATTTTCTTGGAAAAAATCAAAATTAGTCCTATATATATATAAAATGTCGAATATATAAATTCATACATGGTTATAGACGTAGTTCAAGATGTCGATTACAACAATCATCTATAAATACCATAATACCCGGGCAATTAGTATGGCGCCCTCAAAACACCTGTATCATCGCCTTTCTATTGACATCCTCCCTATATCAGTACACTGTCATTCTTATGGAGTCAATGGGGGGTGCGGTGGCTTAGTGGTACAGCGTTCACCTCTGGTGCTTGGGGTCCTGGGTTCGATCCCAGCCCCGCCAAGTGAACTTTGTGGTGGACGAACACCGTGTTTGTGGGTTTTCTCGGGGTTCTCCCGTTTCCTCCCACTTTCTTCATTCCACCAGTTCACTCATCTCTCATCATCACCGTCTCCTTTAGCCTAACCGGCATAACCGTGGGACGTAAAACTTAAAGATTTCATTTCATTTTTTCTTACGGAGTCAACTCACCACTTACCCATTGACCTTAAACCGTAAGAGAAAGTGAATAGAAATTATTTTTGATATGAAATTAACGTCCTAATAACGGGAGTCATTTTTTACCTTATTCCCGTATTGAAAACAGAAAATAAATCTATCACTCTCGGTTTCCTCTGCTATAATTTTGGGGCTCTATGGCTTGGAAATCTCATACATATTTCCACTATATCTGAAACGTATTCATATGGTCATATATATGCATAATACATAAATATATGCTCCATATACTTCTTTACAATTTTTTAAACCGACTTCAAAAAAGAAGGAGGTTCTCAGTTTGAACCATGTGTGTATATTTTTGTATGTATTGCTGTGCGCGATTATCTGCCGAACCGTTGGACATAGATATTTCGATAAGGTTTTCACTAATCGAAAAAGGTATTCCCAAGATATATATATATATATATATATATATATATATATATATATATATATATATATATATATATATATATATATATATAAATTGAAAAATCCGTTAATTAGTTAATTAATTAAATTTTTTAAAAGATCAAATAATTACTGTAATGCCTAATGAGAAAACCTATCCCGAAATATATTGTGATCAGAAATTCAACAAAGTAAGGGGAGTTGTACTTATATAACCATGGGATAAGATACATTTTTGTACCAGTTTTATACGAATTATTTAACACTGGCGATGAATGATTAGGTCATTGACGATATGATGGCTGTTCACATTCCGATCTTGCTAAACTTTAGAGCCAAAAAATATCATGCACTTTTCCTGTGATTGATCACTCGGTGCAAGAAGCATCTTGAAGATCGAAATTTCCAGAATGATAGCGACTGTTTTTACTGACTTTTATATCTGTTTTCTGTTTGAAGTGTCTAAATATTCGCAGCCTAATAGAAACAAACCTATTGGGAGTTACGATGACCATTGGTAGCGGCGTACCTCTGGTTTCAAGAGTCGGACGTTTGAACTCAGGCCATGTGAGTTCATGATGAACGACATTTGAGAGAGGAAGAGTGAGAGAGAGGAGGAAGAGAGATTAAAATATGGTGACAGAGAGGGACACATTTGGGTATGTAAGCTTAAGAATTTGAGAAACAAATGACGGACAGCATTCATATTCTGAGGAAAATTTTGACTTTCTGAAGCGTAATATGAATCATATGTTTTCGGGAAAACCTGCCGTTGTCGAAGTAAGGTGGAGAACTCTTTCTTCGTAGCATCAAATCATTGCGCAGTGAGAGAAAAATCTTATGTAGAACGAAGAATTTTAAAAAAATCACAGATTTGAGACACTGGTTTAGAATCAAGAACATGCCGGCTATGGAACCACGACGTTGACCACTTTTTATACATAAATATTTATTGTATGTAAGAATCTATTACAACTGAGGGTGTTTAGAAAACTTTTGACATAGGAAAACAATAGCCAACAACAAAAAATTATAAATATTGATAGGATTTATGGGAACAAAGAGTTGGCTATAAAAGATACAAACATCTTATTACCTACATTTTTCCATAATTTTGAATATTATTGTTGTAAATATTGTACGTTGCAGGGTCCTCTTCATTCAAAGTCGATATTCAAAGTACAGGCTGTCCTATTAATGCGTACAAAAAAAAAGGTATATAACTGATGTCAAGCCAAGAAAAAAATACATCTGCAACTTTGGCCAAAAGTCCATAGTTTCGGAGATATAGGGTTTCGAAAGTGTGGGAAAATGAACTTTAGAGATATATATCGTCACTATCCTAAACGATAGAGCAAAGGCGCTATGGTCAAGTCAAAGACATCGAATGTGCTCTATCCAAAAATGCTTATGAAGCAATTGTAAAACCCGTGCGCAAGTGATTACCCAAAGGAAATCCTCGTCAATTCTCTTTACAAAGAGAGGTCTACATTAGCGTGGTTCGAACACTATAGAAACAGCAAACAGTAATTCGTTGTCGGCAATGTGATATCTTCAACGAATACAAAATGGCGCGGGAATTTTGTAATTAGCTAGGTGGGGTTGCATAACTGCAACATCGGTAAGAGATAAAAACATATGCTTCAGTTACCATAAATGAGAGAGGCGGTATATTCGAGGTGAATAGCAGCAGCACAGTGTGTGCATAGCTGCAATAGGAATTTGCGTGAAAACATGAATAAAAGGATTGTGCAGTAACCAAACCATAGGTAATATGAGAAACTACTAGAAAGAGCAAGCAGATGAACACCGTAGTAAATACAAAAATGAAAACATGTGTATCCAGTAAGTGGCAAAATAAACGAAATAAATAGGGATAGACTATAGCTGCATTTTACTCGCCATAAGCAGGTTCTATTTGCCAAATTGCTGTTCCATGTTTCAATATCCGCCTTTGTCGTTCCTATGTGCTCGTGGTGTGTTCTGAATATGTCCTCTACCAACTCGCTCACACGCATGGGCACGACGCAGCAATGACTGACGAACATTATCTAGTACTTCGGGTGTATCACGTATCGACTGGAAAGTAGCCTGGATACGTTGTTTCAGATCGTCTATTAATCTATATCATGAATTTTACTTGCGTAATCTACTTCCTTAACATGTCCCCACAAATAAAAATCCAATGGATTTAAATCATGAGAACGAGCAGGCCATGCATGTCGACTACCCCTTCCTGTCCATCTGTTTGGAAATGCAAAATCAAGATGTTCGCGAACTTGCCTCTGAGAATGAGGAGGAGCCCCATCGTGCATGGACCACATGGACCGTCTTACTTCCAGTGGTACATCCTCTAGAAGTTATGCAAGTTCATGCTATAGAAAATTGAGATACAGCTCGCCAGTTCAACGCCCTGGGAAGAAATATGGCCCTAAAAGTTGATTTCGATTATGCCTGCCAACACGTTTACACTAAATTGCCTCTGGTGGCGGCCTACGACAATTTGATGCTTAATTTCCTCGGCCCAGAAATGGTGATTGTGCAGGTTTACGACACCATCTCTCGTAAAGCCAGCTTCATCTGTGAAAAGAATGAATTATGGAAACATTGGGTTGCGCGTGCAATTTCTCAGTATCCACCGACAAAATCTTCGTCGTGGGGAATAGTCTCTCATTTCAAGAGTATGTACACGTTGTAAGTGCCGTGGATATAACAGCTGTTCACGAAACAAAGGTCAAATAATATTGTAGGATACGCCCTCTGTTGTAGCTGCTTGACGTGTGCTGATTTCTGGCTGCCGCGCTACTTGATTAAGAATCCTTTCCTCGTCGGCAGGTCGAAGCATCTCACGTGGTCTTCAATATCCCCGTTTCCACGCAAACTACCTGTTTCCCTGAGACGTCTATCAATGGAAACAAATTTCCGATCATTTGGAACCCGACGGTTTGGGAACGTCTCACTGTGTAAGCGTTGTGCTACCAACGAGTTACCTTCAGCACGTCCATAAATTAGGTGCATATCGGCTAGCTCACTAAACGAGTACTCATTCATCTTGTAGCACTAAATACGTCACTACCCTTTCGTCCGAATCACAAAATTTAAATAGTACACCACTCACACAATCAAAACCACAGCACTACACTCTAATCGGAATAAAATGTTACATATTACAGGAAAACATGACTCAGTTAGTGTCAAGTACATTTTGTGTTTCGTATCGTTAAAGATAAACTGTTTCACTAATGTCTTACAGACATACAGAGCTTCTGTTCTAAGTGCGTGTAACAACAGTATACGATGATTGCAATCTCTTTCTTTCAGAACAAATTTTGCCAGCTCGGTGTTCTTGTAAGTTACACGTCACAGGTTAACTGCTTGTATACTTGAATCCAACAAAAGTGAAAAGAGGTCTAAAGCCAATTATACATCGTCACACTTTTCCATCAAATATTGTATCAAACTTTCAAAAAAAAAAAAAAAAAAAAAAAAAAAAAAAAAAAAACAATATATTTCATTCAACCAAACGTTTTCTTGTAGGTCTTATCTCTGAAGAACTACATATAGTGTTTCCAACCCAAAACTACCACTTAGTATGATGTGCTTATTCCGTAAAAAATACGAAATCTCGATTTAGGGACCATCCAAAATTTTTATGGCCCCTGATCCAAAAAATCCACTGTTTATCATTCAATTGCAAATTTTCTTGTACGCCTTATATCTCGATAACTACATATACTGTAGCCAAAGCAAAACTATCACTTAACTCAGTATAGTGTGCTTATTCCGTAAAAAATATGAAATCTCGATTTAGGGCCCATTCAAAAATTTTGTTGCCCCTGATCAAAAAATACAATATATTTCATTCAATCAAGTATTTTCTTGTACGCCCTATATCTCGAGAACTACATATAGTGCAGCCAAGCCAAAACTACCACTTAACTCAGCATGATGTCCTTATTCCGCAAAAATTACAAAATCTCGGTTTAGGGTCCATTAAAAATTTTCGTGGCCCCTGATCGCAAAAAATCCAATATATTTCATTCACCCGAACGTTTTATTGTACGTCTTATATCTGTAGAACTGCATATAGTGTATCCAAACCAAAACTACCACTTAACTCAGTTTGATGTGCTTATTCCGTAAAATATATGGAAACTCGATTTAGGGCCCATTCAAAAATTTTGTGGCCCCTGATCAAAAAAATTTAATATATTTCATTCAATCAAGTATTTTCTTGTACGCCCTATATCTCGAGAACTACATATAGTGCAGCCAAACCAAAACCACCACTTAACTCAGTATAGTGTGCTTATTCCGCAAAAATTACAAAATCTCGGTTTAGGGGTCATTAAAAATTTTCGTGGCCCTGATCGCAAAACATCCAATATATTTCATTCAACCAAACGTTTTCTTGTACGTCTTATATCTGGGGAACTGCATATAGTGTATCCAAACCAAAACTACCACTTAACTCAGTTTGATGTGCTTATTCCGTAAAATATACGGAAACTTGATTTATCTAGAGGCCGTTGAAAAATTTTGTGGCTCTTGACCCAACATCTAATTATTGATCAAGATCGCAATCTCTTGATCCATTTTTTGGATCATTCCTAAAATTCTTGTTCTGCAGTTTTTTTTAAAAAAATGGTATTTGTTCGACGATTATTTATAACTTAGAAAAAGTCATCGTAAAGTGAATCTGCACTCATGAATGCAACTCTTACCATAAGATATAATTGTTAAGACATTACGAAATAATTTCGTGAAAAAATAATTACATATATATAGTAAGATAGCACATAATCATTCCAGACACATAATATGTATGCATATTATCATTCTGTACGCAATAATCTGAGCATACGATAAAGTAATAATATATCAGAACGTCTTAAGAAATCATTTGAATGAAGAAAAGTGAAAGAAAATGTTGGTTTTTTAAATTTCATGGAATGTTCTCAATCTACACCAATTTTGGGAAGTCACCTGCGGTACTTAGTCCTAATATTCTTTAATTTTATAGTTGTACAAAACAGATTACTGCTAGTATGCATCGAAAGAATGTCAACTGCTTTCCGTGACCACATCATACTCGATTTAAGTGCAACCGCATAGCGATTTTCGTTTGTTTTCTTTGATACAATGTTGGATAGAAATAGAACAAGTTCTAATTTAGAACAGTTGTATCAAATGTTGTAACCAACCCAAAAGTTGCATACAACTTGGTATCATACATGTTCAAATTCCACTTTGATGAAATATTTGATACAACATATGATGAAATATTTGATCGTCTATAACGAGCATAAGACCTACCTCAATTAAACACAACTACACATTTGTGAGATTCCCGCGTGGTTGAGTATTAGTGTATGTGATTGGAAAGTTTACGTTACTAGACTTTCAATCACAGAACCCCGTATTTGAATGTTGGCTTTAACAGACGCTCTCTGTGTGTGTATAAGGTTGTGTGTAATAGTAGTAAGCAAAAAGAAGCTGTGATTAGGCTATTATTATTATTATTATTATTATTATTATTATTATTATTATTATTATTATTATTATTATTATTATTTCGTTAGTTTCGTTGTATTTCCAAGCAAATTTTTCTCAGTACCACCTATAACTACATTCCAAGAAAATGAGTGTTTTAGGAAAGGTGTTCTCATATCAATGATTGCTTTCCTTGCTTTTTTTTCTTCGAACGAAATCATTTGGTATTTCGGTGCCACTATCTTCTGAGTTGCCCGGACGATTTCTCTCTCAGCACACGAAGAAAGCAACCTTCCTTTTTATTACCATCCACACATTAGTTACATCAACCATAGTTTAACGTTCTTTTAGTTCATCTGTACAACAGCCGTGTGCAACAGCCGGTCGCGGGCCATATGCGTCTAACCTAACAATGCATTCCGGCCAGCTGGCCAGTTATTGAAAACAATATTAATTATAATTTTTCTTTTTTACAAAACCTGTTAAGAGTGAACTGGAAATTTTCCATTGATCACATAGTGCGAAACATGGTAATGCCCTGAAGACAAGCACTTTGCAAGCGTTGGTACCTGAGGGAAATTTCCCTCGGTAAACGGATTGCTAAATATACCGACAAAGTTCTAAATACATTACTCTGCTCCTCTTTAGTGCGTAAATACAGTATTTTGGTTACCAGTATAACAGTTGTTTTGTATTATTGTAATGTAAATTATGATGAACATGTTCCATAATTTAATATTATACTATTCAATTGTCGTAAATAATGATATACCTACAGTGAGGCACGTGACGCCATTTAGTGCTCTGTGATTGTGCCTCTCACTGTTCCAAGTTGCACACCCCTAATGTATGATCTGTCAGGAAAGTAAATGTACACCTATTTTTCGAGTCTGGCATTCCTGCGCTCCATCCGTGGAGAGTATGAGAATTAAATCAATCAAATGTTTACTGAGGGGCAAAAAGAAAAGCTTAATCTGAATAAGACATTGCAGAGGGGCACAAGCTGTGAATACGAATAGTGCATTGTGTAAATAAAGGACGACACCGAAAGAGAAAGCCAGAAACAGTTGTTAAACTTACAAAAAAAGAGTAAAAATTGTCGAAGTGGGAACATAAAACACAAATATAACAAATACGCCGACAACTAAACGATCACCATCCCATGATCTTGGTGTAGTGGTTAAGGTGCTGGCTTACAAATGCAAAGGACGCAAGTTCGAATCCTCGGCAAGGACATTTTAAACATTTTTGTTAATAATACATACAACTCATGAGAGATGGTAAAAAAGGTCGTATTTAGTTTTTCGTAGCAATTATTATTGGTAATGTTTAGTACTGATAATACTTTTTGTCTTTGCGTATTGCTTTTATTCTTTTCTTCATTTCCAAAGAGAAGAATATCCGAACAAATGCCACCAAAATTCCTCATATTTTGAATGTAAACGCCCTTTGCAATTAGTGAAGAATAAAAATTGAACGTTCCGATGTAGCTGCAAAAAGTAAAAAGAAAAACATGGAAGTGGACCATACTCATGGTTATTAAAAATACAATTTCTACATGCCTTACACCTCCCGACCACGTTTCTACGTTAGCAAGTAAGAGGTTTGTGTTTAGGTTAGGTTGGTCAATACGTTTTGCAAAGGGGCCCGGTTTAGCTCTGACGCACCACAGGTGCGAGAAGGGAGAAAAACACTTTTTCTCTCTCCCTCTGTGTGTCTACTTATCTATCTATTTGTATATATATAACGCTATTTGTGAATGCCATAACCACCCTAATTTTCAGCGGATTGAGACGAAACTTGGCACAAACATTAATTGTTGAAATATCTTGATGAGTTCGTTAACCAGAATAATCAGATGAAAATGTTCAAAATGTTGGCCCTTCAAACTCTTAAAAAGTTCCAAGGGAACCAAATTTCGCCCATAAATAGGTATTCAGAAAGTTTGAATAAATTTTCCTATTTTACTGAAATATTTGTGTGCAGAAACTTATTGAAATATTCGACCCGATTAATCGCCTAAAGAAGGTTCACGCCCTTTCGCTACGGTCAGGTTTCTTTCTTTCTTTTTTTTTTTTTTTTTTTTTTTTGCAGGAGGGGGTTATTTTCCTATTGGAACAAGATGATTGTTAGTGATGATATGAAATTACACATTGAAAGTGAAGTAACTTGTGCAACGTGTTATTTGAAAGAATAATATAATAAATGTGCATTCCTCTAACACAGAGAACTGTAAATCATGTGTTTCGAGTTCGGGAGCCTGAATGGCGAGGAGTGTTATTTGATTTGCTTTTTAGTAACACATTGCATTGCAAATAAAGGTAGGCAACATTAGTGGTAAGAAAAATAATAATAATAATAATAATAATAATAATAATAATAGGTGTTGTTTGTGGCAAGGCAATATCTTCCTCAGTTCTTCTTCAAACGTAATGATTGTAACGCCATATCTCCCTTACAAACAAAATATTAGCAATTTATATCGAGAGAACGAGAAACTGTAGAGCGATGGGAGCAACGTTGGACAGTATGCACTCATAGTACTCAGAAAAGTAAGCGATTTCAATGCAAAAGGAACGAAGAGTCATTGTCATGGGTACTCATGGGGCCACGGCAGAGCCCTCTTTAGGCAAAGTGTCAATAACTTATATCGAGAGGTGATACTGGGATGGGACCAACTTTGGACACCGTGGACCCATAAAGCGCATCGAAAAAAATAGGGGGGGGGGGCGCCAGCCAGCCTTACTTATTTCCACATAATAATATAAAATTATGTTGTCGAAATACACACACGAGTTAGCTACTAATATTTCATATTATTATTATTATTATTATCGACGGCGTCTTTTCATTACGTGTGCGTGTTTGACATGAAGCCAAAGAGAAGATCCATCATTCGTAGAAAGAATAATAGTCAGTTACTTTAACTGTGAACGACAGCGAAAAATACGAAAAGAGTGGACTACCTGTAGCATAAAGAAGCAATATTTTCTCTCAAATGGATAAAAAATCAAGCCGAGATTGATTCGAACTCGCATGGACGGCGCGAAAAGCCAGTGCTTTGTCCACATTTTTTTTAACTGACTCACTGAACGTGTTTCAGTAACTTACTTATTGCTAATTTTACTTGCTTCACTCGTTTAACTTGCTTTTTCTAATAACTTATAACGACAGGGACACGGACACAGAAACATCGAGAACAGTTAAAAATCATAGATGCTCTCCCGCCGGGAATCGAACCCGGAACTCCATACACCACAGGCGCACGTGCTAGCGACTAGACCAGCGGGAAGGGCACCAGTCTATCCCTGTGTCGTTAGGGATTACGACCATTGTATTGCCAGCTATCACTTCTCTGCCGTGTCGTGACAAAACGCTGTAACTTTGGCGAAGAAGTTTTGCGAAAATGAGCCTTAAAGTTTTCATCCGAAAATGTGATCTGTATCGTGTAGAACCAGTGTAACTAGGCAATAATGGTCAACCAATCAATTTTCACCAAATTTAATCACACAACATGCATTTACGTAACATTACATGTAACCACGTGTTTCCAAAGTCAAGATACACTATTTCTACACGATACAGATCACATTTTCGGATGAAAACTTTAAGGCTCATTTTCGCAAAACTTCTTCGCCAAAGTTACAGCGTTTTGTCACGACACGGCAGTTCTGTGGGTTGTATACTATGATCACATGTTTCTTCTCTGCTGGAAGAGTAAAACCTACATTATATGTAATACATGAGGTATTTAGACCTACATGCTCTTCATATAATGTAATAAAAGGGTCGTGCTGGGAATAAGAAAAAGAACATTCCTTGGACAAAACGGAAACTATTGGCATCAGAAATATTTATCTACGAGGCATGCGCAGTAGTATATTTCAGAATAGTTACCGTTTTGTTCAGTAAACGAAGAAAGGGGTATTAAAAAGCAAATATGTCGCGTCAACGAGATCGACCAGATTTGACAGGGGCGGAAGCAGATGTATAGTAATACAACAACTTCGCTCAGTTGATACGAGCCGAGCCGGATGATATCACTACCCGAGTTGATCTTCTGCTTGGGCTCAAGAATTCGACCGTGCAGGTCTCAGCCTTGATTTTAAGAACTACAGAATATACTTATATTGGTGATTACGACATTTGAGGCTGTCTCGTAATAATAATAAAAAAAACTCTTGTCTTCTCGTTATCTAGACGAGACGAGATACACTAAAATTGCCCCACGAGATGCACCAAAATTACGAGAGGAGACGCACCCTTGCCGTGAGCAACACTAAAAGTATCCCACATTACTGCCTACATTTCTCATGGCTTTCGGTTTCCAGTCTAATCAGGCCATTATTTCAAACGAGTTAAAACGAGCTGAACGAGCGAGAGAGCCATTATAAAACTCGACTCAACTCGAAACTCGACCTCGAAAACAGCGCCTTGGCTTGGAACTCAACTCAAGAAAAATACCTTTGACTCGACTCGGATTGAACTCGAGTCGAGTCGAATTTTGGCTCGACTCCTGCTCAGCCCTATTCGTATTTGTATTTTGTTTCCACTTCAACAATTTCTACTCTTTTTTTCTTCGTTTACCTATTGTTTCTGGATTTCTCTGTCGGTGTCGTTCTTTATTAACACCATACACTATTCTTATTCCCAGCTTGTGACCCGCTTCAATGTCTTATTCAGTTTAGGCTTTTCTCCTTACATTGACTTGACATGTGATTGATTTAATTCTCACTTTCCGCGCACGACCGATGAAAATGTTTTATTATTATTATTATTATTATTATTATTATTATTATTATTATTATTATTATTATTATTATTATTATTATTATTATTATTATTATACTATTGAACTTGCACGGCGAAATTACTGTATAATACGATATCATTTCAGTAATTTTATTCCATTGTATGTTATTTAATTTATTAATGGGCACTAAATTGTCTCCAGATCAACGAATAAATTAACTACGGCATGCACTTTGGTGGAAATATCATTACATGAACATGTTTGGAACGAACCAATAATCTTATTGCAATGATATTTCCACCAAAGTGCATGCCGTAGTTAATTTATTCGTTGATCTGGAGACAATTTAGTGCCCATTAATAAACTAAATAACATACAATGGAGTAAAATTACAGAAATGATATCGTATTATACAGTAATTTCGCCGTGCAAGTTCAATAGTATAATAATAATAATAATAATAATAATAATAATAATAATAATAATAATAATAATAATAATAATAATAATAATAATAATAATAATAAATCATTTTCATCGGTCGTGCGCGGAAAGTGAGAATTAAATCAATCACATGTCAAGTCAATGTAAGGAGAAAAGCCTAAACTGAATAAGACATTGAAGCGGGTCACAAGCTGGGAATAAGAATAGTCCACGGTGTAAATAAAGGACGACACCGAAAGAGAAATCCAGAAACAGCAGGTAAAATGAGAAAAAAGAGTAGACATTGTTGAAGTGGAAACATAAAATACAAACACGAATAGGGATGAGCACAAGTCGAGCCAAAATTCAATTCGACTCGAGTACAATTTGAGTCGAGTCAAAGGTAATTTTCTTGAACTGAGTTCCGAGCCAAGTCGCTGTTTTCGAGGTCGAGTTTCGAGTTGAGTTGAGTTTGATAATGGCTCTCTCGCTCGTTCAGCTCGTTTTAACTCGTTTTGAAATATTGGCCTGATCAGACTGGAAAGCAAAAGCCATGAGAAATGTAAGCAGTAATGTGGAATACTTTTAGTGTTGCTCACGACAGAGGTGCGTCTCATCTCGTAATTTTAGTGCATCTCGTGGGGCAATTTTAGTGTATCTCGTCTCGTCTAGATAACGAGAAGACAAGAGTTTATTATTATTATTATTATTACGAGACAGCCTCAAATGTCGTAATCACCAATATAAGTATATACTGTAGTTCTTAAAATCAAGGCTGAGATCTGCACGGTCGAATTCTTGAGCCCAAGCAGAAGACCAACTCGGGTAGTGATATCAACCGGCTCGGCTCGTATCAACTGAGCGAACAGCTCGAGTCGGCTCGGTTGGGATGAGCCGATGACCCGAGCCGGCTTAGTTGGAACGAGGCATCGACTCAGCTCAATTGAACCGATGGCTCGAGCTTTCTCGGTTGGGATGGGTCACCTACTAGGCTCATGTGAACCGGTTCGAGCCAGCTAAGTTGAAACTAGTTCATCAGCACGTTTCGACTCAGCTCAACTAAGCCGATGGCTCAAATCGGCTCGGTGTGGTGAGCTGTTGGCTCGGCTCACTTCTCGATTCGGTTCGATATTGAATGAGCTGTAAGCCGAGCCGCTCGAGCCGTTGAGAAGCCCAAACCCGGTCCCAGCTGTTTTGAATATGTTTGGATGAAGCCTATAACTTTTAACAATTTTTTGCTCGAGCCCGAATACTTGCCCCTTCGGAACTCAAACCCAGAACGTGACCGATGTCCTTGCCTCCTGAAGACTTCCAGACGACCGAGATCGACAGTCAATTAGCTTTTACTATTCAGATACAAACCGTATATCTTTTAAAGATTATACATGGAGTTGATATAATAATAATAATAATAATAATAATAATAATAATAATAATAATAATAATAATAATAATAGTTTTAAACTTGCCCTGAAATTTGGCAAAACTTACTTAAAAGTAGAGATTTCGGGGAAAGGGTTCCGTACCTTCAAGACACACCTCTGCAACTACCAACATTTTAAATTAGAACCTTTTATTGAAGTTTCATGTAGAAAGTATGTTTTGAGGAAAATAACTGTAATAAATATAACTGAATATCACGCGACAGTAAGGCATATAATAAACTAATTTTTAGAATATGCAGAGGTAAATATAAAAGCTTTGCTACAAAAATACCTACACAGAGCATAATTCAATGAGCTCTGAAATACAATGTAACGAAATAGCCTGTGAGATTCAGTCTACAGAGCAATTGTTACTTAAAGAATGGACATACACTATTTCGAGAATCGAGACAAGACGGGAAATGTTTACGATACTTTTCGTCTCGTCTCGATTCTCATCTCCAAAGAGAGACGAAAATTTTGATTTAGCCCTGACCCGTCTCGAATGTAAAATGTTAATTCTCATGTTATTTTATTTGTTTTAGAAACGAGATGAGAAACTCCTCTTCTCGTGAGCAACATTAAACCAAACCGAAATATTATTTCCAAATGTCACGTTTCTCCTTGTAATGGTATGACCTGAGCGATAATTTAGCTTCCAGCTTTTAATCTTCTACGAGATAATAATAATTATTATTATTACTATTATTATTCCTGAAGATTTGATAGTTCAAGTATTGAAAGATCCGAGTATTCAAATATCATAATATAATAAAACGTATGTTATCGCTGATCAATCGCCATCAAAAATTCTAAAGTAAGAAAAAAAAATTGCAACGTGCATTCGCAGAAGCACCTTGACCACTGAACCGCGATCGCTACGCGGTAAACGATCCGTCTGTAGTCTGGTTACGTTAGGTTTCTTTGTCTCCGCTTGCAAACTTGTATGTTATATTTTTCGATTCAAAATGTCTTTCGTATTTCTTTTATGAAGTCGGCAAAGTTTATATTAATAACTTGAGTTTTTCTTAAACCACTGGTTCACAAGTTCGTTCTTTCCCCACACGAAACTACAAATATGACAGATTGAATTCTCATACTTCCCATTTCTTTCAAAGCAGTCGCCATTACCTGGTCAAAGACTTATTTCCGCCACGATTCATATTAACCAAAATAAATTCATTTTTCGGAAGCGGAACTTTCACTTTCCGGATTTCGCAAAATTATGGAATTCAGTTATACTCCGGAATTCAGAAGAATTTCGGAACTCGGAAAGAATCCGGAATTTAGAAAATTCCGGAATTGAGAAAAACTCCGACTTTCGAAAAAATCCGGATTTTCCGAATTCCGGAATGTTAACGAAATCAGAAATTTCTAAATTCCGGATTTTTCCGAATTCCGAAATTATTACAAAATTGGAATTTTCCGAATTCCGGAATTTGTCCGGCTTTACTTTCGGGAGTCCGAAAACTAATAATTCCGGAACGGACTATCCCTAGTTTATACACAACCTTTCAGAACACTAAGCTAGTAGCTGTCTACAAACAAACAAGTAATGCAAAGCATGTTGTATACTGCAATACGTCATGTATTAAAATCCGACACCATGACCCTTTTATTACATTATATGAAGAGCATGTAGGTCTAAATACCTCATGTATTACATATAATGTAGGTTTTACTCTTCCAGCAAAGAAGAAACATGTGATCATAGTATACAACCCACAGAAGTGATAGCTGGCAATTCAGTGGTCGTAATCCCTAACGACACAGGGAGAGAGTGGTGCTCTTCCCGCTGGTCTAGTCGCTAGCACGTGCGCCTTTGGTGTATGGAGTTCCGGGTTCGATTCCCGGCGGGAGAGCGTCTATGATTTTTAACTGTTCTCGATGTTTCTGTGTTCGTGTCCCTGTCGTTATAAGTTATTAGAAAAAGCAAGTTAAACGAGTGAAGCAAGTAAAATTAGCAATAAGTAAGTTACTGGAACGCGTTCGGTGAGTCAGTTAAAAAAAAAAATGTGGACAAACCACTGGCTTTTCGCGCCGTCCATGCGAGTTCGAATCAATCTCGGCTTGATATTTTATCCATTTGAGAGAAAGTATTGTTTCTTTTCGCTAGGATGGATTTTCTCTTTGGTTTCATGTCAAACATTCTCACGTAATGAAAAGACGCTGTAGATAATAATAATAATAATAATAATAATAATAATAATAATAATAATAATAATAATAATAATAATAATAATAATAATAATAATAATAATAATATGAAATATTAGAAGCTAACTCGTGTGTGTATTTCGACAACATAATTTTATATTATTATGTGGAAATAAGTAAGGCTGACTGGCGCCCGCCTCCCTAATTTTTTCGATGCGCCTTATGGGTCCACGGTGTCCAACGTTGGTCCCATCCCAGTATCACCTCCTGTTTTCTCGATATAAGCTATCGACATTTTGCCTAAAGAGGGCTCTGCCGTGGCCCCATGAGTACCCATGACAATGACTCTTCGTTCATTTTGCATTGAAATCGCTTACTTTTCTGAGTACTATGAGTGCATACTGTCCAACGCTGGTCCCATCGCTCTACAGTTTCCCGTTCTCTCGATATAAATTGCTAATATTTTGTTTGTAAGGGAGATATGGCGTTACAATCATTACGTTTGAAGAAGAATTGAGGAAGATATTGCCTTGCCACAAACAACACCTATTATTATTATTATTATATTATTATTATTATTATTATTATTATTATTATTATTATTATTATTATTATTATTATTATTATTATTATTATTATTATTATTATTATTGTTTTACTTACCACTAATGTTGCCTACCTTTATTTGCAATGCAATGTGTTACTAAAAAGCAAATCAAATAACACTCCTCACCATTCAGGCTCCCGAACTCGAAACACATGATTTACAGTTCTCTGTGTTAGAGGAATGCACATTTATTATATTATTCTTTCAAATAACACGTTGCACAAGTTACTTCACTTTCAATGTGTAATTTCATATCATCACTAACAATCATCTTGTTCCAATAGGAAAATAACCCCCTCCTGCAAAAAAAAAAAAAAAAAAAAAAAAGAAAGAAAGAAACCTGACCGTAGCGAAAGGGCGTGAACCTTCTTTAGGCGATTAATCGGGTCGAATATTTCAATAAGTTTCTGCACACAAATATTTCAGTAAAATAGGAAAATTTATTCAAACTTTCTGAATACCTATTTATGGGCGAA
This sequence comes from Thermobia domestica, assembly GCF_964235325.1. Lineage (NCBI taxonomy): Eukaryota > Metazoa > Arthropoda > Insecta > Zygentoma > Lepismatidae > Thermobia > Thermobia domestica. The sequence goes on from NC_137460.1 coordinate 102,264,746, forward strand.
ATTTGGTTCCCTTGGAACTTTTTAAGAGTTTGAAGGGCCAACATTTTGAACATTTTCATCTGATTATTCTGGTTAACGAACTCATCAAGATATTTCAACAATTAATGTTTGTGCCAAGTTTCGTCTCAATCCGCTGAAAATTAGGGTGGTTATGGCATTCACAAATAGCGTTATATATATACAAATAGATAGATAAATAGACACACAGAGGGAGAGAGAAAAAGTGTTTTTCTCCCTTCTCGCACCTATGGTGCGTCAGAGCTAAACCGGGCCCCTTTGCGAAACGTATTGACAAGCCTAACCTAAACACAAGCCTCTTACTTGCTAACGTAGAAACGTGGTCGGGAGGTGTAAGGCATGTAGAAATTGTATTTTTAGTAACCATGAGTATGGTCCACTTCCATTTTTTTTCCTTTTACTTTTTGCAGCTACTTCGGAGCGTTCAATTTTTATTCTTTACTAATTGCAAAGGGCGTTTACATTTAAAATATGAGGAATTTTGGTGGCATTTGTTCGGATATTCTTCTCTTTGGAAATGAAGAAAAGAACAAAAGCAATACGCAAAGACAAAAAGTATTATCAGTACTAAACATTACCAATAATAATTGCTACGAGAAACTAAATACGACCTTTTTTACCATCTCTCATGAGTTGTATGTATTATTAACAAAAATGTTTAAAATGTCCTCGCCGAGGATTCGAACTTGCGTCCTTTGCATTTGTAAGCCAGCACCTTAACCACTACACCAAGACCATGGCATGGTAATCGTTTAGTTGTCGGCGTATTTGTTGTATTTGTGTTTTATGTCCCCACTTCGACAATTTTTACTCTTTTTTTGTAAGTTTAACAACTGTTTCTGGCTTTCTCTTTCGGTGTCGTCCTTTATTTACACAATGCACTATTCGTATTCACAGCTTGTGCCCCTCTGCAATGTCTTATTCAGATTAAGCTTTTCTTTTTGCCCCTCAGTAAACATTTGATTGATTTAATTCTCATACTCTCCACGGATGGAGCGCAGGAATGCCAGACTCGAAAAATAGGTGTACATTTACTTTCCTGACAGATCATACAACTTGCATGCTGATTAGTATGCACTTTTCCTCATGTGCATTTTCTTTTTAGTAGTTTCTCATATTCCCTATGTTTTTGGTTACTGCACAATCTTTTCTTTCATGTTCCCACGCCAATTCCTATTGCAGGTATTACACACATTGTGCTGCAGCTATTCACCTCGAATGGAACACCTCTCTCATTTATGGTAACTAAAGCATATGTTTTTACCTCTTACCGATGTTGCAGTTATGCAACCTCACATAGCTAATTACAAAATTCCCGGGCCATGTAGAATTCGTTGAAGATTTCAAATTATCGACAACGAATTACTGTTTGCTGTTTCTATAGTCTTCGAACTACGCTAATGTAGACCTCTCTTTCTCAAAAGAATTGACAACGATTCCCCACTTCCTTTGGGGAATATTGGGGGAATCCCTTGTACACGGGTTTCACGATTGCGGCATAAGCATTTTTGGATACAGAACATTCGATGTCTTTGACTTGACATCCCGCCTTTGCTCTATTGTTTAGGATAGTGAAGATATATATCACTAAAGTTCATTTTCCCACGCTTTCAGCACCTTATATCTCCGAAACTATGGACTTTTGGCCAAAGTTGCAGAGGTCTTTTTTTCTTGGTTTGGCCCCAGCTATGTGCCCTTAAATTTTTGTACGCATTAATAGGATAGCCTGTATATTGAGTTGAGTTGATTTTGAGTTTTACGTCCCGTTCAGCAGTGAGGCTATATGAGACGTGGATCTACTGATTAACGTGGAATCCGAACCACATGAGCTCTCACCGGTAGCCTGTATATGTACGTATATACCTTCCTATATACCATTGCTTTTTAATACTATACTCTGGCCTTAAAATTATATTAATATTTATATTATTGTCGGAGCTACGAATAAGGAAAGCTAAAAAGCGATGTAATTGAAAATATTTTCTTTGAAATTCAATACAGGTTGTGATTCTATGACCCAAACGTATCTATATTAGGCCTATTAAATTTATAATAATTAGCAGTAAAACTTATTTGGTACTTTTGTCATTAGTATACGTAATATTCTGTACAATCATAATCCAAAATGATTTTGTTGTGACATGCAAGGTCGAGTCATTAGGAAATATTGAGCCAAATACCATATCATTTGTAGAACATTGTTTAGGTCTAACTCATATTTTTTCCATTTTATAAGCATATACAGGTTTAAACATCGCAAATCAAAATGTTGTGAATAATATATATAATAACAAAGAATAGTTTCTAAGTACTTTATTTAAAACTGTGAGATAGGTTAGGAAGTGACAAGGGAAAACTTTTATAAGTCTGTGCGATTATGTAATGCTGAAACTGTTTAGTACACGGTCATCTATGGGATAACATAAAAGTTGATTGCCTTTTACTGTAAACTGATCAAGTTCACACCACCTTTTGAATGCGAAAAACACATTATATCATATTTTATCCTAAAGACTTGACATTTCCATAGAAGCCAAGCTCATAAACTTTGTATTTATTTTTCTATCATTTGAGGCAGAGATAATATATTTGCCAAATACAATATTTTACGTAAAAAATAAACATTTATAAGTTTTGCTCTCGAATACAAAGAGAGTGTTCTGTATTGATTTAACATAACTTGAATGATGCAATTGACAACAATCTTATAGCCTAGTTGGGAGTAATATTGATGGTCGTTTCAGAATAAAATGTTAATCCTAATATTTTGACACTGTCATTCCAAGGGATGACATTTAAACTAAATCAATACTCTTGTTTATGACTAACATATGTAACTTACGGACATTTAATCCAATTCCAAATTCTGTCTCGTATTCGAAAACACATTCCATGATAAGAGAATAATATAGTGTGGAGGATACAAGCACTGCTACGTCATCTATGTAACTAGCCACCTTCTGAGATAGTGTAATAATATTTAGACCAGTGAGGTGGTAATTCATAACATTTAACAGCGAGGCAAGACTAACAACAAAAGTCAACATCAAAAGGGGATTGCCTTGAATTATTGATCAATTTTTGGGAATGCATTTGGAAAGGTGAATAATAATAATTATCTTTGTATGGGCGTTTTTTTAAATATTGAATCTATGTTAAAAATTGATCACTAAAACCAAATGTTCGGAAGACCATAAATAAGTGTTCAATATTATTCAAGATACCTTTAAAATCTAAATTAATCAAAGCCTCATTGAAAGCGTAAACATTAAAAATATTAATACTACCTCTGATAGTTAAGAAAAAATTATACGTTTCCCTGCTTAACAGTCATATAGCAAATTATGTAATAACTTATTCATATATTCAATGAGTCGGTTCTTTATACATCTATTAAAATTTTCATATCTTTTGTAAGACGTGACTGTCTGTCATGTTGACTGTCATCTACCGTGATCGCTATATTAGGGCGTTTTAGAGTTTCTGAAGCAAAGAACAATTCATTGATATAAGCAATGTTAGTGTATTGCCCATTATATCCCAAACTTTACATACAAAAGGCTAGAGATAGAGTTCTCGCTATGAGAGTTTCCTTGTTTAGTAGCATTTATAGTTCTTTTGATCGTTTTTTTGTAAGTGCAGCACATAGCATTCGATTACTTTCATCTTTTATCACGTGAAGCATGGTGTAAAAACTTTATTGTCTCAACTGGTATCGTTATATACATCCCAAGTTACTGGTAGCAATACTCATAGAAGGTGTTGCGAATATTATCCTGAGTTGTTTGCAAAGAATTTTGATCATTGGTTAGGGATGTGATTAGTTTCCTTTGTTTACCTTTGTATAATGCATGGTAAGAGATTGTTGGTCTTCTTCTGGAAACCATAGAACTTTACTACGTAGGATAATTTCTTCATTTTTGTCTTTATTAACTTATAACGATTTTACCTTGTACTTAGGTACATACAAGTTTAAGAGCAGAGAGATTTGTCTTAACCTCAGTCTGTGCCTCAAAGAGATATATATACTATGCAAGGTGTTTCAAAACAACATCGACAACGTTTGTGGGGTGATTCCTGACATCAAGATAAAAAAAAATAGATCAACCTGGGTGCACAAATGTTTCCTTTCGGAGTTATAGGTTGCCGAAAACATGAAAATCCATAACTGAGACCTACCCTAGTGGGGTCAAGACTTCACTAATATGTGCGCTATTCAAAAATACATGTTTCAGAATTCTCAGGTACTCACGCAAAAATATATATATATATATATATATATATATATATATATATATATATATATATATATATATAGAGGGGGTTTGGCTATGGGCATATAATTTGAAGTACTCACAACTACTTATATAAAAATTGCTTCGGAAGTACCACAGAGTTCTGACACTTGTACATTTGGACAGGACACATATGAGTTGACTAAATAAAGTCTTGATCCGACTACGGTAGGTGCCATAGTTTCGAAGCTATAGACCTTTAAAGTTCATTTTTTGTATCTTTTTGGCAGCCTATAACTCCGAAAGGAAGCATTTGTGCACCCACGTTGGTCTATACTTTTCGTGTTATTTTGGGGTCGGGAATCACCTCGCAAACGTTGTCGGTGTTATTTTCAAACACTCTGTATAATAGAAATTATAACGTTTTCGCTTATCAGGATGTGTCAGAGGAATAGAACCGAATAAAAGCTTCGGATTTTATCCTTATAGTATTGATTCCACCATTCAATAAATTCTATAGGTAAGAGTAATAAATTATTCTATACTTTTAAGCGGTGTTTGCCTTTTAGTGCTTTTATTATTTTTGTCTTTTAGTGCATTTTTAACTCGTTTATATTCATAAAAATAGTTTTTCTTCCATCCAATGTTATTTTTAATAATACTTCTAGCTTTATACAGTGCTGTGGTTATAACTGTGTAAACTTGATACTGTATGTGTTCAGGCACTGCTGATAAAAGAACAGGAAAAGTTCCTTGAAAAAAAACAAAAAAAAAAAAAAACAGACAACTGCGATAATTTCCTGCACCATTTGATTTTGTCTTTTTTCTGCAATGCGGACCATGAAACATAAACGGTAAGAGATTAGAAAAAGTGCTACATTCATGCACTCAAATTTGTGTTTACGAAAAGTGAATATAAATGATAATAGAGAAGAAATTCTGTTTTGAATTAATAGCCTCATATGCGTTCTAAGAGAAATGCAAATGAAGTAAGAGCAAAATTCTTTGGCTGAGAAAACGGTTGATTTTTGGATCATAATAAAAAAAATAAACATGGTTCTTGCAAACTCGGATCAATTTCAATTTAAACAAAGTTAAATTGTTTATAGTGCCTTAATACATATTAAGATATTGTATATAGAAACTTTATTCAGTGAAGCAGATGTATAACGGAAACCATTGTCTGTTAGAAAGAGGTTACACAAACTTACAAAGAATGGATGTCATCTGGATATCCGAATCAAACCTAGTGAATTCGATAAAAATAACAAAGATATCTTCATGCACAAAAAATTAGGTGCCACGAACAAGTCACTGGGGCAAATTAACCCTGCAGGTATAAGGAAAATAGTAGACTCGAAGTGAAATAGCTGTGGCATCAACACTGTTCACTGTAAAGTCATTGTTTATAGTTCATTCTCTTCAGCATGAAACAAGCTTTCCAGAGGTGCTACGTATTGTTGCTCATAACGTATTGAACAGGGAAAATTAGGAGAATGTCGGGAAAATTCCCTCCAGAAATTCCTTTCGGAGAATGTCGGGAAAATTCCCTCCAGAAATTCCTCCCATCAACTTTGTACTCCTCTTTCGTAGCTTCAGGTAAAAGAGCACAATCCAAATGTATCCCAAAAAATATTAAAGGAGATAAGAAATGTGTGTACCAAGTTTTGTATTGATAGAATATGTATGAGGGAAAAGCGTGTATTGGTATATAAGCTTTTCCCTCACACTTATTTTATCTATTAATACAAAAGTTTGAGATTCACTTGAGCAGACGGTTCTATCAAATAGAAAATGAATAGGTAAAATGTTATGTGAAACATTTTCGTGAAGGAATGAGAGTATGAATATAAGTAATAACTGCCAGTGTATAGCATATCGAAATCAATATTGAGTGATAGTGAAATTATTGTATATGTAAAAGTGCTCTTCCATTATCTTCGTCTATGGTATACCCTCATCTCTGATTCTCCTGCTATTTTCTCTCTGCCGCTAATACTCTGATGATACGCTCTTACCCTACCTGGATTAGATAGCAATTCGTGATTTTTAGTGGCCACCTAGGAAAAGTTGGTTCGTGGTTTATGCTCTGTAGTTTTTATACCATACGTCAACACTGTATGTATACTCAGCACTCCTGAAGTTAATCTGCAAGTACTAAAGGAGCTCCTCATTTAGTGCTCAGCTAAAATAAATACAAAATTATAATCTAAGCTGTAAGAAATGTGTCAAAATTTGGTACCATTGGAACTAGTGCTCTCAACGGGTCGGGTCGGGTCGGTCGGTCTTCAACCCGACCCGACCCGTGACCCGAATTGACTGACCCGACCCGATGACCCGACCCGATCCGACTAATCCGAACCGTGATCCGACCGGATTGACCTGACCCCACAACCCGACCCAACAACAAGACCCGAATAACCCGACCCGAGTAGCCTGACCCGACAATCCGACCCGAGCTGACCCGACTGACCCGATCCGTTTGAGAGCACTATGGTCACGACACTGGGTGAACGCCAAAATGCACTCCCATTGGGAATTAAACCCGGACCACGTGTACCGGTCTTACACGTTCAGGGGCGCTGGAACCGGGGGGCAAGAAGGGCAGTTGCCCCTCCTGAAATTTTCAAAGGAAGCAAGATACCCTTTTTGCCCCCTCACTTTCAGACTGTAGAAACATCACACAACACAGATTATATGAACTAAATTTTGCTTTTTTTTAGTAACGTGAAAAAAATTATCTATTCCAGATTCATCTTTCTCTTTGAAACAAGAGACCGGGCGCTTTTTCTGCCCTCATGTTAGACAGAAAGAGTTAGGAAAAAGAATTGAAAATTCTCTTTATTTCCATTGGTGTACATTCTCAAAACACTGTAAATTCATTTAAAATTTTTGTTTAACTAATCGTCTAACTAATGTTAAACGATTAATGTTAATGTTAAATGATGTTTAACTAATCATCTAATTTAAATTTTTGTTTAAGCTTGCAATATGAAACGAGTTGTCGAGCGAGATTTTAAAGTTTGAAAAATATAACAATTTAAATGAGTAACAGGATATTTAGGAACTAAATACATTTTCCATAAAGTTAAATTAATGTACTTACAAACAATATGCAGAGTGCAATAAGATTTATAGTGAGGAAGAAAAATGTAAATGTTAATAATTCAGAGCATATGAAAAATGCTAACTCTATTGTCGTTCCGTTCGTTTTATCCTTTCACTACCATTTTTTTCGGAGTGAAAAACATTAATATATGGCTATTTTAAGTTGTTTTCAAACGTATAAATATATATATAAAAAACATTTTCCACCGTTTCGTTTTTCGATGTGGGAAGGGTGGGACATAATGTATCCCTCTGATATTTTTACGTGGGACCTTTATGTCTCAGTGGTATTGACATGAATGATCATCTTGTATTTTCAATTATGAAATGTATATTGTCAGAAAAACAATTGGGTCGTATTTATGATTACAAATATTTTACATTTCGGAATCCTTTTCCAAATTACAGTACATGCAACCACTGCTTTATCACTAGTACATTGTTCCTCACTTTCATCTGTTCCATTATCACTTTCATTGTTCACTTTCACTTCCACTACTGTCTATTCTATAATATTAATAAGAATTCTGTAAACCATTAGTGGGCTTCTCTTTACCAGTTGAACATCGATTCATAGCAATAAAATGTGGTAAATTACAGGGGTTCTCTGAAAATGTATCGTGGGACACATATATCCCAGTGGTAGTGAAAGGGTTCAGATATGAGTGAAGAAACAGAACCTCTATTTCAGCTCTCCTTTCAGACCAAGTTTGTAAAGAAGAATAAGAAAGACAGTCACTGCTTATAATAACTAGTAGTGTTAGATATTTAGCTCGCAGTGGTCAAGCAATCAGTGGACATTTGCATAGTACGGGTAATTTGATGTCACTCCTGGATGAAAGAAAAATGGATGTGCCTGTTCTCAACCAATGGATTAATCGACAGGATAACTGGCTTAGTGCTGATTGAAAGAATTTTAAAGATTATGGGACATGCAATATAGAGAGACTTGGTAGCAGAAGTTAAAAAGAGTCTCCATTTTATGCAATCATAGCCGACTCCTCGACTGATATTTCAAAGAAAGAACAGTTGTATCTGTGTGCGCTGTATTACTCTGATTCATGAAACCCAACAAAATATTTATGGAAATGACCACCCCACATGGCACAAAATCGGAAACAGAATTCACGATTCAAGATATTCTAACGAAAACTAACCTGAATGCAGAGAATATACGCGAACAGTGTCATGATGGTGCAGCTATCATGTCAGGACGAGTCAGTGGTGTGCAGAAGATAACTTCGACTCAACATCAGAAAGCTGTATACATTCATTGCAGTAATCATGCATTAGATCTTCCATTGCAAGAAGTAGCACGAAAATTCGAACCTTTGTGTGAAGTGCGGGCCATAGTGAAAGACGTCTGAAACATCAACCTGGATTCTGCAAAACGATAGACAATATACGCACGCCGAAATTGTTCTTGAACGCTGCAAAACTATCAACAAAAGTAATCCTAAACATTTATTGCCTGTTTGTCCTACTCGCTGGTGTGTTAGATGAAAATCTCTAATCAGATTTCAATCTACTACAAACGAATTCAAATCACGTTCGAAAGGAATCATCAGTAATACAAGTGGTCCAAACGATGATCAAAAAGTAATTCTAAAGGACATTTGAAAAGAATGAACAAATTCGGAATGATATTTTTTCTGATAGTCAGTATACGTGCTTTTGTACCTTGCGGACAACTGGCAAAAGTGCTTAAAAATTCTAAAGCTTCTGAGTCTGGAGCTAAAAAGGCAGCTACACACTGAGAAACCTACGAACGGACAGTGCATTTGAAAACATCTATAAGGAAGCAAAGGAAAATGCAGACATACTACACTTAAAATTGCCCACTTCATCAAGATCAAAGAGAACACCAATTAGGTTGGAGGAGACTGATAATCCTTCTATAGCAGCTACCCTAGAACCTGTATCAGATCTTCGAAAAATGTACTTCGAAATCATTAACTCTTTGTTGAATGAAGTGCAGTGTCGTTTCAATCAGTCAGGCCTCAAACAACTCATAAAACTCTAGAAGATACTTTCTGGAGGAGCTATATGTGCTGGTGGGAATCTCTCAAGAGAATATTTGAAGCAGGAATTGGGAGTTCACTTGTCGGATTTTAACCTGGATAGATTATGAGCTCAGCTCAGGCTGCTTCCACCCACTTTGATGACGACTGAGTCGCAGATGACCATCAGAATATTAAAAACTATTAGTGCTGAAACCCCAACTGTTCGCAGTCTTCTCGACCAAGTTGTTCGTCTAGGGACTTTCGTTCTCACTATGCCAGCTTCTTGAGCATTTGCGAAAGATCATTCAGCTATTTGCGTACAGGGGCGTCATTTAGGCGAGGCAGGGAGGGACATTTGCCCCCCCCCCCCCGCTGAGTGAGATTTATATAGATTTTATCAATAGAATAGTAATAAGTCAGTGAAAAACGCGAAATTTTACCTATATCAAGGGGTCTTGCTCCCCCAAGCCAAGTCTGAAATGATGTTACTGTTTGCGTAGCCTAAAGACATATTTGAGGACGTCCATGTAGAATTACGTAAGTGAAAATATTATGCGTATTATAACCAATTATTTAAATTACAAAATAGCACTTAAAATTCAATATAAACTTGAATTATTTCTTATTAATTGTGTCGTACTTTATTAGTGCGAAGTGAAGTGAATATAATGAGATTAGGAAGAGAGGTGAATGTAATAACAAACTGGATATACTGAAGTAAGTGTAGTAAAAAAATACAAATAACTCTGGATACTTAGTGTAATTGAATTTTCTATATAAATTTTATGAAGTCTTTAGTGAAAATTCCACTTTTCCATTTCTGGTACGAAATCAAGTAGGTAGAAAAATATATTTTCTTATTTTTTTACTTAATTATGTAGCCTATTTTATAATGTCCAAGTTACTTTCTACTACAAGGTGCTACAAAGTTTGTAGTTCTAAATAGCAATTTCTAATATTACAGTGTACTGCAACACCAGAACTGGATTTTTAAAAATATAATTTTAATTTCCTCTTTTCCAAGTGATTTAAGTAGCTTTAAGATTCTTTAATAGTGTCCGTGTGACCACGTCCAATACAGTTAAAAATATGTACCAGTATATACCGGTAAAATAGTAAAATTTGTACTTACAAACAGTCATTGTGAGCAGTACAAATTTTACAATTTTAAAGTTTTTAATTTTGATTTAAGTGGTTGAAAATTTCTGCACCAGACCAAAATCCAGCACAAAACTGACACGGGATTAATTAATCTAAAGATGTAAACTAAGATGCCTCTAATACAGCCCTGGCCACGGCGAGCAGATGGTGGAAACTCTCCTCGTGAACGCTCACGAGCATTCTACGTGCAAATACCGTTGTTCGTGCTTCGTGAATCTTCGGGTTTTGTCCTTAGAGGAGCGGAAGTGTTGTCAACCTTGGCGGTAATCACTAGCTTATCAAATAAAAAAAAGTATGTATGGTAACTGATTGCCATTTAGTGTATAGTGTTTTTTACAATGTGGTAACTGTTAACTATAGACAACACAAAAACTGGTAACAGCAATCAAATGATAAACTATGTACGTTCCTTTTCTTCTTTTTTCTTTCCTTTTGTTAAAGAAGGATGTGGTGGAACCAAACCATCGCTTACATTTATAAAAATTTGCCAGTTTGCCCAATGGAAAACCAGTTTTCAATATATATATATATATATATATATATATATATATATATATATATATATATATATATATAATCAAGTTCTTAATCCGAGTGTGGGTTTGTTATATTATGTTGTTTCGCTTTTTAGGAAAAGAGATAATCTGTTGATACGAAAAAAAAATACTGTAGCACTTGTTTGTAATTATCTAAGTATTATCTCCAGAAAATTAGCTTATGCATGTATGTGTGTACGAATAGGCTTAGCAAGGGGTTGGTTGTGGAGATTAGAAGCCACTATTACACTATCAATAGGAAGAATAGTATTTCTTACTCCACTTTTAAAGGGGGCCGCGGTGGCTCAGTGGTATAACGTTCACCTCTGGTGCTTGGAGTCCCGGGTTCGATCCCAGCCCCCGCCAAGTGAACTTTGCGGTGGACAAACACCGTGTGCGTGGGTTTTCTCGGGGTTCTCCCATTTCCTCCCACTTTCTTCATTCTATCATTTCATTCATTACTCATCATCACCGTTTCCTTTAGCCTAACCGGCATAACCATGGGACGTAAAACCCAAAGATTTCATTTCATTTTTTCCATTTTTAATGTTACTTTCATCGCAAAGAATCAAACAAAATATTAAGAGAGCCAAAGAGATTTTCCATTTTTAAGAGTGACCATTAGTGAGTACCATTAGTTTTTTTTTTTTTTTTTTAAACAAGGAGTGCCTTTTTAATAAGGAAAAATATATTGTCCCTGGCTGGTTGCTTGCCGGTGGCTTGTTAAAAGTGAAAAAGAATGTTAAATCATATCAACGACTGAAGCTACACGCTTGTCTTTCTTCGATAGTTACTGACTGGTTTTGAAATTCACGATGTTGTAGGCCTATTGTAACAGCGTAAACTCGGAAGGAAACGTTCCAACTGAATGATACGAACAATTATTCCCAATGTCTTGAACCTGAAACGTGGATTGCACGGATAACGCTTAAAGTGGGCTGGACTGCACTGGAATTTCCTTCCGGCAAATTAGTGTTTGGTCGGAACTCAGTTCTTCTGTGTAATTGTCTCTTAACAACATTTGAACATTTCTTTTAGATAATAATAACTAACTAACTCTATGGCCTATGGAACCCGAAGGTTCAATGCGGCGTTTACAACCTATTTCCACTAACTTCTGTCCTTAGCCAACTGGATCCAGTTTCTACTCTGTACTCTTATTTCTGCAAGATCCATCTTAATATTGTCTTCCCATCTACGCCTAGGTCTTCCTAGTGGTCTTCTTCCAATTGGGTTTTCAGTTAAAATTATGAAAGCGTTTCTAATTTCTTCCATTCTGGCTACATGGCCTGCCACCTGAGCCTTCTACACTTAATGACCCTAACAATGTTAAGTGAGCGGTATAAACTATGCAATTCCTCGTTATGAATTTCCCATTTTCATCCCTCTTTGGTCCGAATACTACTACTACTACTACTACTACTACTACTACTACTAATAATAATAATAATAATAATAATAATAATAATACACATTATTATTATTATTATTATTATTATTATTATTATTATTATTATTATTATTATTATTATTATTATTATTATTATTATTATTATTATTTTCAACCTCCCGTCATTCTGCTATCAATCTAGCAACGAAAGGCGTTCACAACTTAGCAAACGTGAAGCGAGTGACAAGTTACAGACCGAGTGCTAATGTAATACAATGTCACGAATTGTGTAAGCAAGCTAAAAAAAAGGCCTGAAAGAATTCGTTTCCGATTTTTGCAGTCGTTTTTACGTCTGTAAGCTGACATGTTTAATATTAGTTTCTTTCTTTCTTTCTTTCTTTTTCATTTTTTAGTTACTTCAACGCTAACTGTAACCTCTATCATGCGTCTTCCTCGACCAAAAAACATACCAATTTTATTTCCTGTAGTGTTTTCGCGTCACTGCTTTCGAAATAGGGAGGGGGAGAGCACACCTGCACATTTCCCGCTTGCGTCTGCTCAATGCTTCAACATCGTGCGAATTTGTGACCAGGCTTGGCCGTAGGTTTTTTACCATCATGTGTGGTTGGCAACACTTACCGGATGCAGTGGAAGGGGCGATGTTACCAACACCTGTGCTCACCTGTTCTTATCTCCGCTCGTTCCCGCTCACGCTTCGGCTCCGGGACCCAATTCATGGACAGGCCTGCTCTAATAGATGGAAATTTCACTCTCACGAAACTTTACAGCTTCATTATATTATTATTATTATTATTAATTATTATTATTATTATTATTATTATTATTATTATTATTATTATTATTATTATTATTATTATTATTATTATTATTATTATTAACCAATCAAATCAAATTATTGTTACTCGTATTATCTTACCTATGTTACATTCCCGTGTCTATTTTCTAAACAGTTTGCCCACCTCCAGCTGAAAAATACTTCCGAAGCCCCTGTACACGTTAACCACTAGCTAGATCAAGCGAGGGATTTGTATATGCATCTTAATGAATATTTGGCACTTTTGAGGTTTGGTTATTTCTTTTTATAACTGATACCAATGTCCGACGTGGGAAAAATTTATTTTTTCTTTCTTGCTTTAGTTCTATGTGACGAAATTTTTCTTCAAGGTCAGTGTTCTGACCTGCTCGGACGGCAGGGGGTCTTCTCAAAAGGCAGTAGCAAGTCTCTTGACAGAGACAAAAGGAAATCGTTTTACTACAATGATAAGGGTTAAGGAAACAGGAGAACACTTGTGATTTTTTCCAACTCTTCAACTTTCATTCCAAAATAGGTTCTTATAATTCCGGAACCCGTGTCACTTTGATTTTTCTTTCTCGGTAATTAAAACGTATTTTACAGTATATATAGTTGCGCGTAAGAAGACACATAATATGAATTTTGAAATTTAAAATTTAAAAATACAGTATGATATTTAATTATAAAGTACTAATTTTATTTCATCACTTTCAGCCCAACAAATGAATTTCAAACAATTCGCTCCTTGGGTCTTGGTCATCAATACTGCGTCTTATTCTTTGTCTTGCAGTTAAGTCTTGGTCCTGCATTTCGTAGTCTTGGTGGTCTTTCATGCTATACAAGAGCCAAGAATGCTCGGCTCATCGGTACAAATTAAGACCAAGTGTGATTTTGATTATGGTCTTTCATACTATACGGAAAGCAAGAAAATATGCTCATCGCTACTTGGTGATCACCAAAACAAGGCCAAGAGCAAGGTTACTATGCAATTCGTCTTGCATATCCAATCTTTATCTTGTTCTTGTATCGGTGTCCTTGGGCGTGGTGAGATAAAATGAAATATTCAGTTTAAGGTCCCTCGATTCTGCTAAGGGATATGGTGACCATGAGAAATGAATGAAATTGTGGAATGAAGAAAGTGAGATGAAACAGGAAAACCCCGAGAAAACCCACTACATGGCATTTCTCCACCACTAAGCCTACTTAGCACAAGCTGGTATCGAACCATGGACAATATGCACCAGAGATGAACTCTCTACCACTGAGCCACCGCAGCCCTGCTTGGGCTTGGTCGTCCATACCCAATCTTTCTTTTGGCCTTGCTTAAACAACTTCTAGTTTTGTTCTAAATCCAGACTCCATATTGGCGTAGATATTAATATTAGAGTCGATTGGTAAAATCAATCTTCCACATTTAAAAATTAAAGTACACACAAGTACAAAAATAAGCATTTACCATAAAAACACTAGCTGCAAGTGTTCAAAATAGATATATGGTTTCTACAAAATCAATTAAAAATTGCTATTTTTAATTAGGCAGCTAGTGAAAAACAGCAGCTTTCGACTCCAGCCGCGTTTAAGCTCAACCTAAACTCAGTTGACTAAAGTGAACTGACCAGACTGACCCTACCCGACAACCCGACCCGATAACCCGACACGAGCTGACCCGACAACCCGACCCAAGCTGACCCGACTGACCCGACCAGACAACCCGACCCTAGCTGACCCGACCCGACCCGTAACCCGACCCGTTTGAGAGCACTAATTGGAACAGATCTATACCAGATCAGTATCATTTAGACCAGTAATGATTAAACTTTTATAAGAGAAGGGCAAAGAAAAATTAGGCGGCCAAATATAACTGATTAAATGTAACTTTTTATTTTACAAAATTATTGCAATACCAAGCGCAATTAATAATTGAGATTTCTCATAAGATGCACTGGATCTCGGAAGTGAAATAAAATGCTAATCTGTTAGTCTGTTTCTACTATAATTCTTTCGAAGTAATCAGTTGTTCTTTACATTCGTCAGATTAGGGAATATGACGTGGGCCATTTCTGGAGGCTGCGTATGGCCTGAGGGCCGTAGTTTACAAATTGCTGATTTAGACCTGTTTCTCTTCAAGTTAAAACAAAGTATTGAAACGTTTCTCGTCCTCAGGAATAGCTCCTCATCATATACCCACCTGAGAAAGCGTGTTCTTTACTTGTTTCATAGAATATTGGTATGTTAGATGAGGTGCTGAGTTCAGATTTTTCCTTGGAAAGAGGAGTTTCAGTGCACTGAGGTGAAAATTAGTGCTGCGAAAATACTGGTACCTTAAATTGAACATGATCATAGATTAACACCGGGGGGTTTCCCCCTGGTCACCCAAGGAATCATCAATGGACAGAAGCTTTAAACAAGAGATACGAAACACCATCATCACTTAAAGCGGCAAAATATTTTTATCTTCTCATAGAGAGACTAGTCTTTGTACGAGTATATTGCAATTATTATTTTTCACTTTGATCATCTATGAGACTCAATTGATGAGCAGTATACGTTTAAAATGTTAATGACTTACTAGTTTCTTTTATGGATGTAATAAACAGAAGGCGTGAGTAAACACCACGCTCTGCATCCTAACGACCGCTATCCTTGGATGTTTGTTGTCTTGCTGTGAAAGGTTATTATGGTATAATTTATTTTAATTGGTTGCAATGCATATAAACTACAACTAATTCCTTCATTAATATGTTGTTTAGGTTTTAGTAGTAAATATTTACACAAGCAAAAGAAGACAATGATATATTGCGTGATCCAGAAGTTTATTAATTTACGAGCATAAGATATCTTACCGTTGCTAGGAAATTGTTGTTGCTAAACAATTATTTATATGTTTATTATAAGTTGTTCAAAATTAAAATATGTTTCATGTTAGCTACTGAGAATCAACGAGACGTTACAAATACGCTGTAGAAAATTAATAGACTTAGTCATGTTACAAACTAAATATCTAACTATATGACTCGTGAAATCCGGAGTTTTAATGCTGCATTCATAAAAGTTCTCCACTGACGTCTGTCTTGAGGCGAGTGAACCCAGTTTATTCTGTATTCATGTGTCTGCCAGATCCATCGGAATATTGTCCTCCTATCTGCACCTAGGTCTAGTGTCACACTTCAAAACCATGCAGCACAACAGGCAGAAGTATCGTTTTATGTAGCGGGTGCTTCAAAAATGAATATATATTTTGAATTGTTAGAAAACTCATTTTCCATTTTACAATATTAAAGGTAAGGAAAAATGTAATTTTGTTTCCTCAACAGGTGACAGCAAAATATTTGGTCTAGCTGCGCAAACCAATTAGTAGTAAGCGAGTAACATCAGCATGTTGGACGGACGCTTGGCTTTAATGATCGGGAAGTAGAACTGGAAGTTTGGGAATGTTATTACTGCTGTCCAGAGACAATGGAAACTTGAGTGTGGGACTCATTCAGAGTCAAGAGTAACAGCTATAAGAGACAAATACGAGGTTCATGGAATATATTGACCTCGCATTGCTGAATCCAACGTTGCGTAGCAGGAACTGTTTCAGCGTTAACTAGAAAAATTTACAGGAGAAGTTTCACGTCAGAGTGGTATATTTGCTAGTAGTGTGCTCAACATACTGAAGAAATGTGAATTGCATGTGGACATTTCAAGCTTGGTGCAACGGCTATGTGACGATGACCCAGATTGGAGGATACAACTTTGTGAAATATTCAAGAGATGGTTATACATGAAATAAGGGATGGGATTTATGGATAGAATTGTTTGGTCGGAAAAAACACAATTCAAATTTAATTAATCTGTTAATAATTATAATTGCGTACACTGGGCTGAAGATAATTCCCATATTACTATTGAAAATACTGCGAATTTGCCTGGTAGGTAAATACAGTATGGGGTGTGGTTTGTCTCCTAGAAAATAATTTAACCTTTCCATTTTGATGATACTGTAACTGGAAAGGAAGAACTTAACATTGCCTGATGGTTCTAACATGAAGTATACCGTCGTAGACTACATAATCAGTGATAAAACACAAACGGTGTCCCACAAAATACATTGGCCACTTTGGTGTGAAGTATGAAAGTAATTGCGACAGGTACTGGGTTTCGTATTGTGATCAAACGGGAGAATTAAAAATGGAATAAAAGATTTACTTTTGCATAGTAGAGATAAAATAAATTTTGGAACGACACCTAATGATAATGTACGATTTTGAACGATACAATTATACACTGATACATGTAATGTCGATCGAGTGTATTCTTTGCATGCAATAATATTACGTGACGTTAAGCACAATATATTACAAACAAACTTCGATTATAATTACTATAATATACTTCGGTTATAATTACAATTATTTACTATAATATGTCGAAGAGTCTTGTAACGTACAAATAAATAACAACCTTCGATAACGAATTACAGCATTTCTAAGAAACATGAACAAAACTCTCATATTAGTGCAACGAGTATAGCCATGGTGTAATCAAAACATTAATTTATTAGATAAAATACAGGTGAGAATAGTTTATTAGATAACATTGGTGTGTCTTGAATAGGTTGTCATTGGGCTCACACCATTTTCAAGAATCAGATAGGCTGGGAGATGGCCTATAACGTCCCAATTCTTTCCTAATCTATTTCTCGTTTTTATTTGATTTTGGAAAAGAAAATTACAAACGATATATTCGATTTTCCATCAAGAAAGTGTTCATTAGTTTTGCCTCTTTTAACTATCATTTCTGAATATAAGCCAGATTGTCTAGCAATGTTTCGACATCGTAATTTCTTTAACAAAAATAAATTTTTCAGTTTGCGTTTATTCTTTAATATTTTCAAGATTTACGAGTAGTATAGTTACTTTATGTATAGGCTCTATTTATCATACATATTTCCATGTATTTATTTATTTATTTATTTATTTTGACTTATTTTACATGTCGAGGTTAAGGCTATATGTAGCCTTATCTACCACCTAAACATGACACAAAATTGAAAAATCAAAGGATATAGCTAACAATAGCAAAAGAAAAAAAAAGTTAGAAAGTAAAAGAAAACACAAGAAACAGACTGTCACTTGAACACACACACACACACACACACACACACACAAATATAATATAGTGCTACACGAAAGTACATACATGTTATAATATGTAATAAGTGTTGAGTTTCATATATCTATGACAAGCTTCTCTATTGGCTCTTCTGTCTCAGTGTCCATTCAACCCTGCTTCGATAACAATCTATATATATAAAAGAGAACGTACAAAATTTTGTCCGCTCATCACGCTAATACGGCTGAACCAATTTCTTTCATTTTTGGGGGGTTATTAGGATTTGGACCCTAGATGGTTTTTATCATATCACTTTAATTTTTAATTACCAGTGTCTTGAGATAATTGACCATTCAAGTGTCCATAACGTACAAATCCTTTGTTATTAGTTCATCATAGGCAAAAATAAACGTATTTATATGCAACCCGCATGACCGTGTCACTCGGCGGGTTAACATAAATGACAGGCGATATACAGCGGAAAATAGCTTGAATCTTCTGTTTAAAATTTTTTAATTGATTTGCTTATTTTTACAGACACTTTTACAATATGCCAGCACCGGGATGACCGCAGCGAAGCGGGGCGGGTTAACATAAATGACAGGCGATATAATGTTAAGATTTACTGCAATCTTCTATGGTTTGTATCATATCACTTGAAAGCGAAAAAGTAAAAATTATCTAAGTAACAAAGTTTATTGCGTTCCGGGGTGACCGCAGCGAAGCGGGGTGAACGCTGCTAGTAAATTATAAACTGCTGTTTTAAAAGATGCTAAATATTTTGACTCACGTACCGAGGTTGGCAAAGTATTCCAATCACGACACGTTGAAATTATATATGATTTGGAGGAATAAGTTGATCTATGAATAGGAATTGCAAGTTGGCTATTAAAACGTGATCTTGTGTCCCTCTCATGGAAATCGCTTAAAAAATTAAGGTGTTTTAGAAGATAGGAAGGTTCTGTAAAAGTAAGTGTT
The DNA here is from genome assembly GCF_964235325.1 of Thermobia domestica. Taxonomy (NCBI): domain Eukaryota; kingdom Metazoa; phylum Arthropoda; class Insecta; order Zygentoma; family Lepismatidae; genus Thermobia; species Thermobia domestica. The sequence continues at coordinate 102,284,086 of NC_137460.1, forward strand.
TTATACAGCAGTACCAACGAGTGCAATTTTCGCCGTTGCTGCATCTTCAGCCATTGCAGCTTTTTAAAGAATGGCGTAACATGATTTGAGAATTTTAAGTTAAAAATAAAACGTATACAAGCATTTTGTACTCGCTGCAAACGCTTTTATAAATGTATATCAGCGTCAGTTAAGGCGGTGTCACAGTACTCCAAATGTGGTACCACTAGGGTTTGAACAAGAGTATTTTTAAACTGTGTTGGTAAAAAGTTTTTTAATTTGCTGAGAGAATGAAGAATTCCAAATGCCTTCTTGCATGATGCGTTAATTTGATCGGACCAAGTTAAATATTTGTTAAGTATGACGCCAAGATTTTTCACAGAGGAAGAGAAGGGAATATTTACGCCTTCTAAAGTTATATTGGGAACAAGTGAAGCATTTATTAACGTCGTTGCACGTTTGGAAGTAATTAAAATCGACTTTGATTTGACTGGATTTATAATCAAACAATTATTTGCTGACCATTTAGCCAAATTACTCAAGTCTTCGTTCATCTTTGTTATACAAGTATGTATTTGCTTTGGTGAAGAAGATAGATACAATTGAACATCGTCCGCATACATGTGATACTTACAGTGTTTTAGAGATTGTGCTAAGTCATTAATATAAAGGCAGAAAAGAAGAGGCCCTAAAACACTACCTTGAGGAACCCCACAAGGAAGGTTACGCTGACCAGAAACTAAGTTGGCAACCACCACATACTGTTTTCGGTCGCATAAGTAATTTTGGACCCACTTAGCAGCTGAAGTAGAGAAACTAAATTTTTGTACAAGTTTCTGTAGCAAAATGTCATGGTTTAGTGACTGGAATGCTTTGCTATAATCCAGTAAGGTAAGTATGGTTATCTCTCTCTTGTCCAAAGCAGAACGTATATCATCAGTAATACTGGTAAGGGCTGTAGAAGTGCTGCAATGTTTACGAAACCCGGATTGAAAAGTGTCTAAAAGGTTATAAGTTCGAAGGTGCTCACATATTTGATCACTTACAATATATTCAAGAGCTTTAGATAGGGCAGGTAATATTGAAATAGGCCTTAAGTCTTCTGCAGATCGGACATCCTTAGTCTTAGGGAGAGGCAGGACTCGTGCTGTCTTCCACAAGACTGGGAATGTTCCGGTAGTAAGGGAAAGATTAAATAAATTGGTAATTGGAGAGAGGACGAAGGGTAAGATTTTCTTGATCAATGTTATGCTTATTTCATCAGCACCTATAGCAGTGGATTTTATCCTCTTAATTGCTTTCATTACATCATGTGGCGTAACACAAGTGAAAGAGAAAACATTTTCTTCACAATTAGGGATTTGTCCTGTATTATCAGATCTTGCATTTATCTGTGAGCTAGAACTATCAATTCTACAGTAATAATTGTTAAGATAATCGGCAGAGAAAGGAGCAGCTACATCCGGCTGAACTCTTTTGCTGCTACGAATGCCAAGTAGCTTCAAATTTCTCCTTATTCGTATATTTATCTTTTAAGTTAGACAACGTTTAGGTATAGTAAACCTCTATTATCTTCGTAAAACGTTATTTCTAAAAAGATATATCTAACATTTTTTATTATTTATCAAACTTATACTTGAAAAAATGTCGCAGTACATGATTTCCATAAGATACAGTTGAATTTATTACATACTAACCAATTCTGTAATAACATTCGCTTGATTTTGAACATGTTTAATCAATCAAAACAACATTTGAGCTTGACAACAAATGAACTTAAAAGCTAAGTGAAAAATTAGTAATATGGAATAGGTAATAATTACCCAACCTGTGATATTTATGATTAATAATATATGCATACATTCCAATGTCAATGTTTTCATACTCGCTTTTATAAGTAATTCCTTTAGCTCTCATACCCATAACAAAACTCAGCGTAGAAATTTTCAAATAAAGAAAGTGTCAGCTCAACACACTTAAAATTATTTGCAACTAGCAAATACTTCCTTACCTCCTTGTCCTACTGCGGGCAATATATTGCGTTTTACCTTGTCTTCCTTTCAGAAGAAATTCCTCTGAACTAAAAGTATTTACTACACTGTTTATTATACTGTATATTATACTATTTATTAAAAAAATATTTAATTTGTTATGTTTATTACAAAATAAACACAAATATTATTTGAAAAGCAGTTAACAAGGAACCAAGGCAACATGATAAGTCATCAATTACCGTTGAGTTCATTTCTATAGCCACTGCCTTAACTTATATTTTAGGGTAATTCAAATTCTGGTTACATTGTAATTTCTATGGGTGACAACACTGAAAATTCTTTTGATTCATATTTTCGGGTGTAGAATAACATTATCTATTATTATGTTAAGTTACATTGCACTATCTCTTTCCACTTGCGAAAAACGAAAAAAATGCTTTATTTATCATTTTTAGTAGTCCGCACACTTTGGCGTAGTCATTAATGACGTCAGCCAGTCGGAGATTAGCTTACATAGAGAGATATTAGCATGGATAATTATGAAAAATGTAACTTTTAATTTGACACAATAGCATTACCCCTAATCAACATGTATAATAGGTTTACCTCTACCCTCATGAATCACTGTTCTGGTGGTATCGAGAGAGGATTAAGCCCTTATATCAATACGCTCTAATGTGAACACGCTTATCTGCCATGAAATCCCAACCTTTCAACACCTGTGTGATACAGATGGATTTTCCCACCTTCTCCGTTCCTATAACATATAAAGGGAAAATTCTACTTACACGTACGATTCATGAGAGTGATACTGGAATCAAGGATAGAAACCATATAGGATATGAAAAATATGGGTATACGTGAATATCAAAATCCTCTGAAACTATTGTGAACTTTTAACTTGCTATTCAAGTTGTAGAATCTGTGTGAAAGTATGGACCTCCGGTGCTTGGGGTCCCTGGTTTGATCCCAGCTCGCGTTGTGTGGACTTTGTGGTGGACAAACACCGTACTCGTGGGTTTTTCGGGGTTCTCCCTTTTCCTCCCACTTTTTCATTCCACCATTCCACTCATTTCTCATTATCACCGTCTCCTTTAGCCTAACCGTCATAACCGTGGGACGTTAAACTTAAAGATTTCACTTTTTTCAGTTTGCAAGTGTATTAGTGTGTCTAAATAGAGCGAAGGAGCTGAACTTTAATTGACTTATATACCCATATAATGTAAACTGTGAGACATGTAATTTAAAAAAATTGATAAATCTTTACTAGAATATTCAGCAAATCGAAATGTTTAATTAAACTTTCACATTAATAATATCGTTGGAGCTAACATATATAACTATTTCTAAATGATCCTGATTTGAAAATAGATGTAACGAAAGTGGTAGAAGGAAATTGTAAAACACAAAGTGAAACCACGTATCCTATACAGTCCATCATATACTCAAGTAGCTTGGATGCAAGCAGCCATATGGGAGTTTTATGACTTGCCTGTTCTGAAAGACAAAAGGTTGGATAGTAACTGAAGATTAACCACTAAAACTTTACGCTCTTACACTTCAGCATAGAATGTTGTTCGGATTAGAGACAAACCAACGTAATCCTTATTTTCTGAAAAGCACACTATACGACTAAGTTACTTGACTGATAATAAAGGAAGTCAATGTCTTTTACAAAAAACAAAAGCAAATGTAGCTTTGTATTACATCATAATGCCAGAACAGGTGAACCGATTTTAATGGCATGTTATATATACAATAATAAATTGGCGCTGAAGAAAGTGAATGTCATTTCACTTTGATGAAACATCTAATATCTCCAAATTACCATACTGTTTCGCTCTGATCTGGCTTGTCTAGTGACTTGCGCGCACGACTTTGTTGCAAGGCTTTGAAAGGTGAATGTATTCAGACTCCACTTTATACTGTATATTCAGATCTCATTTACCTTCGTACTGAAAATAGACTCTGATTCTAACCAACGTATCCAAATTCATAGAGTTCTGATGTTTGATTAAAATAAACGTTTTGCAACTGACATTCAGGAAGCCTGTCATGAATTCTTGGTTACATACCATTTTTGAAGATTGTAGCGTTTGACAGAGGTACATATCCGAAACATTTCCGAAAAAAACTATGTAAGAACAAATGTTTGACGAAGACACACTGCTTGAAATATTTAAATTCCATAGTTGTGACCATATTTACCCTGATTTAGTGGTTTGATCATATTACATTCATTTTTTTTTTTTTACCGTTTACTTCTAATTCTTCCGTACTTTGTTACTTAATTCGGCCTTTCACAGTATTACTGTCATTCAGTGTATTTCCTTTTTAATGTTTTAAATTATTTTAAATGCTCTGCACATTATCGAATTTGCTACTTACTTTTAGTGTTTATTTATCAAGTTAGAATATTGACCTACTGCTCACATTTATCAACCACTGCTCGCTTGGGAACATTTTGTATAGCACTTTCTAAGCATCAATTTGAGAAAACGAAATCCAATGGAATTATTTTCAAAACATTCGTCCATGAAAGTACAAGAAGAATGATCTTCCCATTTTGAATGTAAGTAAGTACGTATGAATATCACAAATTTGAGGTAATTCTTCTCGTGAACCCATGGACTAAGAATGTTTCAAAATAATTCCAATGGATTCCCCTTCTTAAAAATAATACAAACAATGCAAATAATTTTTAAAAAAAATATGGACATTTTTAGTATTGACATGAGTAATGTTCGCTGCAAAGGGCGGATAGGGCAGTTACACGGAAGAAGTAGACCTAACAATTGACATGTGGAAGTGAATACGTGTCTAAGCGAGCCATTATTATTTAGTACTTGTATACTTGGTATTTCTAAGGTTAATTTCTTCATTCTATCACTCTTGTTTCCAATGTTCGATGTGAGTTAAAGTAGAGGGCAAAAGGATTAGACAACTCTTTCTACTATATTTGTTCAATGTTTTCAAATAGTTCCGTTAGGCAGTGGCTAGAACCAGGTGCGTACACAGTCTACAAAATCTAAAAGCTTGTTCTGGCCAGCAATTCGGAGTGAGGTTTTCCTCGTTCGTAACAGACTAATGCCGGGACGGCACCTTTGCATGTTCCAGGCCGCTTCCTTCCTTCCCTTTCCTCGTAATATTTTGATCACCGAGGGAAGTCATCCCTCATACGATGCTGAAATTACAGGAATCTAATTCCAAATTCCCGGAGGCTAGAACCTGCTTTCTGGTGAAATATTCAGACAAGAAAAGAGGTTTAAAACATTTAAAATGCATAGAATTCCCCGTTCATTATTGCACGTCATTTATCTAGAAAAGACGTAAAATGTACAAGTCACCGTATTAATAAATTACGTTTCTTAAATTAATTCATGTAATGGTGCTTTGTTATTACTAAATTATTTATTTATAACACATGTAGAAAAGTGTCTAATTATATATCGTATCTGGAGAAATCCTATGAGAAGTAAAAGCACTCATAAAAGAAATCCTATCCGTGTACTTTTAGAGAACACTTTATTTATGTCATATTGTACTATTGTTAATGGTGTATGAACATAATGGAATGAACATGTAACTAGTTCTGGCAAAATTTGAAAGCTCCTGAGATTGGAGCTGAAATTTAGAAACATGATCTCTGGGCATCAATCATCAAATGATAAGAAGAGTTAGAACAATTTCTGTAGAGTCAGCAACGTCCACAACAAGAAACAACGTATTTTCCAAGTTTATCCTGCTCACTCTTGAATAATAGATGTCACGAAAAATTCTACACACACACACACACATGGGCTTGTGTATAGCCCGCTCCCCCAGTTCTTTGTCACCGGAATTAGAAGAGTCACTACTACTACTGCTACTACTACTACTGCTACTGCTGCTACTACTACTACTACTACTACTACTACTACTACTACTATTTCTACTACTATTTCTACTACTATTACTACTACTACTACTACTTATATCGTGAAGAGAATCCAACCAACCCCTGCGGGGCTTCTAACCCGTTCCTACTACTGCTACTACTACCGCTACTACTGCTACTACTACTACTACTACTGCTGCTGCTACTACTACTACTACTATCATACTACTACTACTACTACTACTACTACTACTACTACTACTACTACTACTACTACTACTTAAAGTAAAGCCTCCTTACCACAAGATTTACATCTTAAATCTTTATAACATGCGATTCAGATTCATTATGAACTAATATGAATCGTTAGAAACACTATGATTCGTTAAAAATCACTGGAGGGAGCGGGCTATACTCAATCCCACACATGTAATAGAAGAGTATTTCATATAAAGAAATAACAATATGAAGAAAAAATGTGACAATTTTTATTCTTCCAACATAACAGAAGAGCATTTCGTATGGATGCATGCATACGAATAAATAATATAACAACATTTGTAAACGAATGTATACTTTTAATAATATAATAGTTTGTACAGTGCAAAACATAAAGTAATAATATAGTATAGGAGGTTTCAGCTGCTCTTCCCGCTAAAACTGCGGAGAATGTGGTGCCGTCACTCAAGGAAGTTGAATACTACGAACTACTAAAAGTAAGAACGAATCAAATCATTTAGAGCGTGTGAGTCTGATAGAATTAGCCAATGATTTACTTATCTACTGCCAGTAGAAGACGATGCAGTTACTTACAACTTTAGCCGGTAGTGTCGCAGAGTCACTTTTGTTGCATTGTGGGAACGATTTGAATTTCCATTATTAATATAGGGAGTGGTTCAACAGGGTAATCAATGCTGCAAAATATAGAAATGCCAAGGTTGAGCACAGCTTAAGTAAAGCATATCAAATCGGGGAAATCGAATCCAAACCTCTGGCATATGAATCGTAAAGTAAAATGCTATAATGTTCTTCAGTTATTAAAATAAACCCTTCATACAATAGCGTTAACAACTGGAAAACAACTCACCTTCAAATAACTTCTTTCCAAACCATCAAAGGAAAATTAAGAAAAATGAAGTTTACACTAAGTTGGTAACCAGTTGTATATGAATTTCAACGAACAAGATTTCACTTTTTCAACAATAAATTAATTTTATTTATCACGTGTCCCATATAACCTCAAACAAAAAATTTAAAGTTTACTGAAGATCCACCAATTTGTCAGAAAATCCTCTCTTCCCCCCGAAAAAATCAGAGAGCTTGCCTTAATAAAAATTTACAAAATTTACCATTTGTCTTTTGCTTGCTTATTCGTAAGTGAGAGAAGATAATAAAATGCAACTTACCACAATCATAGATAATGTTATTCTACAACAGAAAATCTGGCCCTGAAGAATTTTCAGTGTTGCCATCCATAGAAATTACAGTGTTGCCAGAATAACAATTCCCCTAAAATATAAGTTAAAATAGGGACTAGAGGAACGAACTCAATTGCATTTGATTACATGTCATGTTGTTTTGGTTTGCTGGGAACTACTTTTTAAATAACGTTATTATTTAATTTTAATAACTGTATGTTCAAACTATTTTGTTTATTACAAACTAAATACAGCCCTTATTTAAAAAGTAGTTCATAGCAAACCAAAACAACATTATACATAATCAAATGCAGTGGAGTTCGTTCCCCTAGTCGCAGTCATAACTTAGATTTTAGGGGAATTGTAATTCTGGCAACTCTGTAATTTCTATGGATGGCAACACTAAAAATTCTTCAGTTTCATATTTTCTGTGTAGAATAACATTATCTACGATTGTGTTAAGTTGCATTTTATTATCTCCTTTCACTTACGAATAAATCAGAAAAAGAAATAAGGGAAATTTTGTATTATTTTTAGTAAGGCAGGCATACAATTTAATGACTAGAAGGCGTCTTACCAAATGTCATTGATCAAAGCGAATCTTATAGACTGCAAAAATAGAAGGCTGAAAATGGTAAAAATAGAACAGAAGGTTCCAGATGAAAAATTCTATCTAGGTGAACAAAAGAAACTTTTGTGTAATTATCTACGATACCCCTAAAAGAAAGTAAACAACAACTTAAACTCGAACGGCCTTACTACAGAAATGTAGATCGAAAAACGGAACCCACAACTAAGTGGAAATCTATGCAGCAGGAAGTGGAATATGCAAGAGATATTCATATATATTTAATAATAACTTAACTAATATATATTATTTTCTCTGTGTTTTAAAGTCTTACCAATCCTTTTCAAAGCTCTGCTTAGCTGCATCCTGACTTATGACGTATAAGAATTCACATGGAAAGGAACAAGATTCTAGTACAAATTCCAAAAGATTTTTTTCGAACTCAAGTGTGTTACCAAAGCCAAAATTAAAAGAGGGAACATAACACATAACAGTAAGGAAAAAAGAAACAAATATGTAATTTATGGTTCTTAATAACATGCACAACACTTGTCTTACGTAAGTTAGAATTCTTCTCCAATTTTTGTGCCACGGTTAAGTGATAAAGCATTCACCTCTGGTGCTTGAGGTCTTTGGTTCGATTCCAACTCGTTTCAAATGAACTTTGTTGTGGACAAAATCCATCTGCGTGGGTTTTTAGGAGTTCTCCCGTTTCCTTCTACTTTATTCATTCCACTATTCTATTCATTCTTCATCACAGCCTTCTTTAGCCTAGACCGTATAACCGTGAAGCATAACACTGAAAGATTTCACTTAATTTTCTTTTCCAATTTTATAATACTAGCTAAATCTGCGCTCTCTACACAACACATCATTCACATATGAGCATGAATATCCTTGTCATTTCTCATAACATCTATACATGCCCCTTTACAGACACAAGTGAAAGACATCTTGGTAAAAATCGGCAAGGAGTATCATAAAAGGAAGATTTTTCGATTGTTTTTTCAATATCTCGCACCGTTTGCAAGTTTTTAGCCTATTTCCCATTGGAGTTTCTAATTCACGTATGATCAATGTTTCCTTTCTTCTTGCATGCAATATGTAATAAACAAACTGCATTACACACACAATTAATTATAAAGTCATATATATATACATATACATATATATATATATATATATATATATATATATATATATATATATATATATATATATATATATATATATATATATACATATATATATATATATATATGGTGTTCATTGGGCAAAACACTCCAAACAATAAAGATTCATCTTAGACTGCAGAAATGGTTATCATGCGTGGTTCTTTATTATTTGCCATGAAACAAATGCCTCAGAGATATGCATACCATACGCGTTGTTGAAATGTATAACTCACAGGATATGATAATTTTAAAAATTCAACACTTCCAGTGTAACCCTAAAAATGTAATAAAGAAATAAGGACCATGTTTTTTTTAAGTATTCAATTAAAACTGAGCCATCTACACAAAATTTGAAATCGATCAATGTAAACGGCATCTTCCTACAGGGTGTAGTTCTCGAGAACTCACTGTCAAAAGGATTGGCCACAAACATATAAACGTCCACAAATATATAGACGTCCACAAACATATGAACACCCGCAGATATAAACGCCCACAAGCATATAAACCTAGCATTTTAATATATAGATTCTTGTATGTATTCAGTGCTGTACAATCAATATCATTTTCTTCCTTTTTTCTGTAATATTGAAACAACATGTGCACCATTCCACTAAACACCTTTCCAACACAAATTTACACTTGCTTTTAAACTGTACTCAACTGACACGCAGAGAACAATATGACGTGTTGTGTCTCTTCATTAGCTCAATACACAAAACGTTACGGGTTTCGTCAAGTCTTCGGTAACAAAGCAACTTCGAAGCAACTCAGAACAGATGTTTTTCCTACACAGATCACTAACAAAACTGATTCCAGTTTGCTTAGTGCCTATGGAAGAAGACACGGACATAGTTCCAATGTCTTTTAAGGTTATTTACCGCGCATAAACTAAGAATTACACTGAAAAACGAAAATAAATTTTCGGCGGATATCTGAGTATCCAACACGCTTTCTAAGAAACGCCCAGCGTGCTGATTTAAAATATGAAAACCATTATGTGGGAATTCTGACCGTTGCTATGTGTGGGAGTTTTGTCCATTTATATGGGAGTTTCGTCCATTTTTGTGGGGATTGTGACCGTTGCTATGTGTTTTTTTTTTGTCCATTTGTGTGGGATTTATGACCGATTGTGTGGGAGTTTTGACGTTTGTTGAGTGTGGGAGTTTTGGCTGTGAGAGTTTTGACCTAGACCCATCTCTATCACCCAAAGTTTTTGAGATATAAGGATATTATCATCTATAAATTTTCAATATTGTATCAATGCAAATAACTCACACACCGTAGTTTCACCAGAACACTAATTGCTACATGCAGCGCATAAAAACTTGGCTTCACCTAAATTAATATTCCAAATATGTCGCATGTAACCTAAAGGTATTGTAACACTCTTTTCATGGTATAATACACATAAAATATACAAATACACACATTTAATATAGATATGAAATACATAAATCTGAATGCCTTTTTTAGTTTATGGTTTGAATTTCTTAGCTTTAGACTTGTGCTTGTTCTGAGCATTTGGCATGTCCCGCTGAAGTGTCCAACAATAGTCAGTGTCCAACATCGCTGTATTCCCCATCGACCCTGGTAGGGCGACTCCATCACAGAGATGTTCTGATGGAATCGTTCTTCTTGTTCATCGCTGTCTGAATCTAGGTTCTCGGGGAAAAGGTCAATGTGTGAGTCTAGGAGATGAATTTTGAGAGATATGTTGCAACCAAGCTGTTTATACGCACTAATACACTTCTGCACAACATTCATATAGTCATCCTATTTATAATTTCCAAAGAAATTTGCTACAACTGACTTGGATGCCACCCATACATCTCTTTCATTATCACTTAGGAAGTCTTGGAAGTTGCTGTCAGCCATGATCTTTTTAATTTGTAGACTTATGAGCACACCATCTTTCACTTTCGCATAACTCAGGAAACTTGCTGCACTGGTATTGAAAAGCATCTGATTCGGTGTCTAGTGCCTTCACGAAATTTTTTATGAGCCCTAATATTATGTGAAGCGGAGGCATGATAATTTTGTCACTCTTAACCAACGGCGATCGAATGACGTTTTTGCTTCCTGGCTGCATTCTATCTCTGATCGGCCAATTCTTCTTTATATAATGATGCTTCCTATCTCTGCTATTCCACTCCCAGATGAAGCAGCAGTACTTGATGAACGCTGTCTGCATTTCCATGAGAATAGTGATTACTTTTAAATCTTCCCAGATTCGCAAATTGTACTCAGTATATCGTACTTTTTCAAGAAGTAGTGACATGGTTTCGTATGTCTCTTTTAAGTGTGCAGAATATCCAACAGGCGCTGACGCATACCTATTTCCATTATGTAATAACACTGCCTTCAATCTTGTCATTGAAGAGTATATGAACAGTCGCCATTCTTCAGTGTTGCGCTCCACTCGTAGACTTCGCATAAGACCTTTAACATCCCTACAGTAGCAAATATTGTCACTTACTATGTCTAACTTCTCGAGTTCCTTTTGTCTATGCCGAAAGCGATAAGTCACAGTACCCGGTGCAAGCAAACCATATTCTGTAAGACCTGAACCGAGCGGTTCAGTTTAATCTTTTCTTAGTGCCAGGTCCCGTACAAGATCCCGAAGTTTAGCATTATTTAATAAATGAATGGCTTCCTCAGGTTGGTAGTGAGAGTCTGAATCGTCACTAGAAGATGAAATAGAATTTTTCCTTTGCATTTCTTCTTCAACTATGCATTCTTCAGGTGGTGTTGGTATTGCAAGAGTGAAGTGGTCATGTGCAATTGGTTTGGAAATGGAATAAATGTCTGGATACTTTACAGATACATGAGTTTTGTAAGATAATCCAGCGACGTTTGCCAAACAAACAGTCCGCGATGTGGTCTCTTGTCTCATTCCATATCATAGGAACTCCGAATGCAGGTGGTTGTTATTGTTTGCCTTCCTTATCCAGCCGCGCAAGTTGCATGCACAAAACAAACAGATGTACTGTGGTGCCCATGACTTTCCACTATCCACCTTGGAATCAAAGTATAGTTCGTAACTTTCTTCAGAAATGATGCAAAAGTCTTCCGATGAGATTTGTCCGCGAAATAACCGCACACATGGCAAAATAAATCTGGTGAATTTATGCAACCTCTAGACGCCATAGTATCCACTGTCACTGAAAATAGAAAGAAACAAACGAAATTATAGTAACGCGATCATGACAGTATGTTTCAATGAATACAAAAAATATATACGAGGAAATGTTTCATTGAAATTCAGCCTAAATAAGAACCAAAGATTAGAAAGAATTGTTTTGAAGCTGTTTGGTTGACTATCTGCATAAAACACCGTAGATATTAACATTTTTCACAAATCCTACTTTTCCTTTAATTACACGTGATTATTCAGATTATCTAACTAAAAAATTAATGTGGAATGTAATGAAATATAGTAAAACGTTCCTGTACTGTACCCGTATTCCATGAATGCAAAGGTCGGTTTCCAGCCTAAGTAAAAATACTTTTAAAAAAGTATAAATTTGAAGCCGGATTGCTCTGTCTGCACAACTCATCCCAAATTTTGCACAAACCTAAATTTCATGCAGTTAAAAATGATCACCTATTAGCTTATTTATCACCAAAAAGAACGCGAAATGTTCTTAAATATAGAAAGACATTTATGTACCGTATATATGTAAAGCTCATGTATACCGTATGAGCTGTGCCCATATTCCAACTAAAAAACAGAACAATGCAAATAATTCCAACCTATATATATATATATATATAAGAATAAATTTGAAGCTGGATGGCTCTGCCTGCACAATTCATCCCATGTAAAAAAAAAATATATTTAGAAACCGTGCAATTACAAATGACCGCTTGTGTAGCTTGTAGAAGTTATTCAACAACAAATCGAATGTAAGATGTTCTAAAATATAACAACACATTTTGGTACTGTTCATGTATACGAAGTATGAAACTCTGCTCTTATTAAACCTAAAAGCAGGTTTAATAGAGGATGACAACATTGCGTAAGAAAAATCTTTACTGGTCTTTTTTTTTCACCTAAGTATAGCACAAAGTGTGTTTTTAAATTTTGCAACTTTCTTCTACGTTTCAGCCATTCTACATTTATATAACACTTCTTGTTGTACTCCTAAATTTTAAGCAAAATTACAAGAAGTTAAAAACAGGATTTGGGATAGATTTGCAGTGTTCCTTCCTATGTGGTTTTTCCCACTAAATTTTGTGGAATTGGGATATACTTTAGTGTTTACTAATTTTACATCATTTACGTATGCGTTAGTGGAATGTCTCAATACAGCTAGTGGGAAAACTAGATTTCTTTACAACATACAATACAGAAAACATACAAATTTAGTGCTTTCTTACCAGCGCTTGGTTGTTTCTTTCGTAATAAATTGGAAACAGTGTAAAACTTGGGTGAAAAAAATTGACTCAATTCTTACAAAGAACAATGACAAATTTCCGACAAAGAAGCAAACACAATGACACTATACTGACAGTTGTTTTTCTGCTATATATGTAGCTCCAGATTTTGTTTTAACTTTCATGCACTGGCAGTAAAATAAGAAGAAACATTTTTCAGTGTGGTACGTACCTTTACATCTGTAGTATTCAATTTTCACGGGATCCAAATTCACTTCTAGCTTAAGTTCGTCGCCAGGACTGTGACTGCTGTTGCCAGCACAGTGGTTCAAATTTCCGTAGTTCCACTTCAAGCTGATACACAAAGAAATAAAATAGATACTTTCCCCTATTTCCGTGGTAATTCGGACACTGGATATCCATTTTAACACGAATACAAATTTACAATATGTGCCCTATAGGTTCATATTAAGAACTGTTCTCGGAGAAAACATTTATTCAACATTGCCTCTGCATTATTCACCACATAAGCCCACATATTTCTGCACGGCTGGTTGGAATTTTAAAATGGGTGTAGCGTGAAATATAAAAGTTGGGCGATATCTTAAAGACCTGAGGAGATAGACAAAACTGTTTTCAGAATTGAATTCCGTAGGAAAAATTGCATTAGAAAAAGTAAATATCATGTCAGATATCTACAGCTCGTTTTTCAGTGTTATTGGTAACTAAATATTTTTATTTTTCTAATCATCAAATTTCGGTCTTACTTATGTATATTTCCGTGTAAAGCATAATAAAACCCTTTCGTAACGTAAAAGCATTATTTTTAACAACTGCCTATACAGTTTCTGATCTTTTCTTTCTTATGGGGACCTCCTACAGACATCAGTAACGACGAATCCATTACCAATTATACCCGAGGAAAATGAACGAAAAAAAAATACTTCCAAGGGTAAGCAACCATGTTTTTTTTTTTTTTCTAGAAATAGAATGAGATCTTTATGTCCCATGGTTATGCCGGAAAGACTAAACGAGACGGTTTTCATGAGAAATGAATGAAATGGTGGAATGAAGAACCCATGAAAACCCACGCACACGGTGCTTGTCCATCGAAAAGCTCACTTGTTGCGAGCTGGGGTCGCCCCAAGGTCCCCATGCACCAGAGGCTAATGCTCTACCACTGAGCCACCGAGGACGGCTTCTTCTTAAAAAAATATATAACTTGTACCTTATTATAAGGATGTTTCTGAAATACTATTGACTTGTGAAATATTAACAACCCGTTACAGTATTCATCCAGGAATTCATAACATTCTACCTTCCAGTAAACTAACTATATTTTTGATTCTAGGATGAAAATTCGAAACCCTTTTACTGACGAATCCAATAAAAGCCTAAGGTTTGAAGTTTAATTCGGTTACCTTGCACGGAAAGGTATACAAAAATCACTTTTTTTTCTTTTGAATGTAGAAGCAACCTCGAATTCAGTTTTTTCTAAATAACTTCTTCTGTTCTCTCCTATCATCGCTCAAAAGTAAAAATAATAGAAACGAATGATTCTAGAGAGAAAATAGGGAAGATAACAAATTTAGAATTTTACACTTCTAAATTACTTTATGACAAATATTAGATTTTACTTTTGACAGCTTTCTCTATGCAAATTTCAATAAAGAACTGAAGAATAAGAGAGACATATAAAAAAAATAGGAAGACAAATGAAATTCGAGCAGCGTTATTCTTCTGTTTTGTCTTACCTTTAGACTTCCTTCAGTTTCCATGGAAACGTAACTTCGAGATGATAAAAAGGGAAAATAAATGTATCCGACAGAGTTTCTTTCAGTGCAGATATATGGATGCCAATTGAGGCTAACACAAATTCAATTTGTTATGTACAGAGGGCAACCAAGTCACTTCAATTGACTGTATATAAACCTTGTGAAAGTTTGAAAGAGAAAGACGACCAAGAAATGCATAACAAATTAGATTAAAATGTTTTACAAAGACTTGGGTCAACTTTTATTTTATTTTATAGGGCAGGGGGGGCATTGCTTCCTTAGATTTTCGAAAGGGTTTCGGTTCTTCGAACTTCATGTCAAAATATATTAAAATTTGCTCAAGTTGCAATATGTGTCACTGATATAATTGTTTTGCCTCCTATGCGTTAATGTGTGTATATTCGCGAGTTTAGTTGTCTCTTGCCCTCCCCATTGGAAAATAACCGACGGGCGTTTCTGGAAACGCAGTTAAATGAATGCAACAAATAATAGGTGTTCTTATACGATAATTTATAGTTTTATCGTATTTCTTTGCATCATAAATAGTCTGGAAACCGCCTGCTTAACGATTGTACTTAATATATACTTTTATGATTACCAGTTAAAAAATAACACATGTAATTTTATTGATGATAGCTGACACTATGCACTTGGTGGTAGCCTATAGAATAAATAATTATGCTATAGAAGAATTAAGACTAAATAAGTAGAATCGCAACCGTAATAGAGAAGTAGAATGTCTACAGGGTGTTACAAAAATTTGTCACAATTTTTTGGGAATAAATTCCTCAGAACAAAATAAGAAAAAAAAGTTCATATGCACTTGTGGTCGGAAGTGCATAGTTTTACAGTTATAGGGTGCCGAAAACGTGAAAAGAATGTTTAAAAGTCATAGTTCCTCTACAATAGGACCAACTGTAGGCGGAGCAAGACATCACTGAGGAATTAGTATATCAAATATCCAAATATCCATGTTTCAGAGCCTCTGGTACTTGCACAATCAGTTTTCGAGAAGTTGTTTGGGAGTACTTCATCACTTTTCCCCTACCTCCATTAAAATTGGTGTGTAAGTACCGGAACATTCTTAAACATGAATATTTGGATAGTTTACATACCAGTTCCTCAGTGATGTCTTTACAAGACTACGATAGGTCCCATAGTAATGGAGCTATGAACTTTTAAATTTACTTGTTTCACCTTTTCCGTATCCTATAACTCCGAAACTATTCACTTTTGAACATAGGTTCATTTGAACTTTTTTTTTTTTTTTTTAACTTTGGTGTGAGAAATCTGTTCCCAATATATTGTGACATACTTTTTAACAATGGTTCTGCGAGTCACTCAAAAGTTCAATTCCTGTTAGGAAAGGTAACATTTGAAGTAATTCCGGTCGTTTAGATATCACTAAACTATTGGGCCGTTCCATAGATACTCAGATTCTACATCAACCAACAGCCAAGCAGCAATCTAATATTAAACAACTATCTACGTACAATCAGGGGTAAAAGTGGATCTGAAAAGGTAAGGGGACGCATGATGCCACACCCATTGTATCTTTTTAGAAAGCAGAGAGACGCCATAGACTCCTTTTGGAAGTGGAAGGATGCCGTCCTCCTGCGTTCACCCTTACTTTTACCGCAGCTTACAATCATTCAACCAATGTATTTGGGAAATGGAAGAAAATACGTAATTGGTTTATATTAATAACAACTTCGAAAATAATCCAATTGATTCTATTATATGTATAAACGAAGTTATTTCTCTAATATTATTACGCTTTCATTTTGCTCGAAACTAAATATCGTTCATGACAGCACAGCGCCATACCGCTTTACGCTTGAATAATATTCATAATTAATCAGGAAAGAGGGGAGTGTACAATCAGGTTAATTTGTGAACATTGTTAGCAAGAAGGCATGTGTTTTAAATTATGAGTTTACCGTAAATAGAGGACGTTATTCTGTGTTGTACTACTGGGTGCTGGAAAAGACGAACAATAAATTGTGTGTACTCAGCATTTGGTTTTATATTGCATTTTACACGCATCATAGAGCAATAGAACAATATTACGGAATTCATATGTTCTTTTGCCTAAGGCAAAGAATATGGGCATAGATTTTTGGAGTAAAGCTTGTCATTACTGCAGAAACAGTTAGATTTACATTACTACACTTGTCATTGCTACAGAAACAAGCTATTTATATATAATGTTATTCATGATATACCTATATTGGTCACAATTACAAAGGAAATCATATCAAGGGTTTAATGTAATGCAATTATTCGTGCTGAGCTAACTTTGGAGAAAGATTAAATTTTATTAGATTCAACATCCATTCAAATATACGAGGAGCATACTGAAAGCCGTGAGCAACGCTTTTTTTTTTACAACCGTAATCTTTAGTTGTATGTGAAACCAAGTATATCATCTCAATCTACACACTTTTTTTTCTTTCTTTCCAGACGTTGACGCTGTTTGTTGCTAGCACGTGGCCACAGGCAATATTTCCAAAATAGCGGGCAGCGATGTTTCGTTTCGACAACATGCTGTGATTAAATTTCTTGTTAAAGAGGACCAATCTGCTTTTGGAATTCACCGCAGACTGCAGCGTGCCTATGAAGATATGTGCATCCGTGCCAGAAGTGTTAGGAGGTAGGTGAAACATTTTAAGGATAGAAACACGAGTATCGAAAATGAACCAATGAACCTCGCAGTAGGCGCCCTCGAACTGCCACTACGAAACGCAACAAGGTAAGGATTGAAGAGCTTATTAGGGGGAGTAATACTGCGAATGAAATCTCTGCAAAACTATGTGTTGGGCATAGTGTGGTAATAAAATGATTCACAGCTTAGGTTATCGTTGGGTCCCATGTTTATTGTCCATTGCCGAAACACTTCTTCAGAGACTTCGACATGAAGGCGGTGACTTTTTTTTTTTTTTTTTTTGTCGAGTGTTGTGACTAGAGATGAAAACTGGTTCCATCATTATGAACCTGAAACAAAACAACAGAGTATGGAATGGCACCACTTGAATTCGCCACCTAACAAACAAGCGAAGACAGTGCAATCGGTAGAGTAAGTTATGGGGAGGGTATTCTAGGATTCACAGGGTTGCATTCTGGTTGATTTTCCTGAGCGTGGATAAACCATAAATTCTGCCCGGTCCATCCTGTCACTTTTGAAGCTTTGTCGTGCCTTGCGTGATAAAGTCCTGGAATGAAGATCATCCTTCAACAAGATAATCCTCGTTCGCATACTGCACGTACCACTATGGAGCAGATCAGAATATTTAGGTGGGAAGCACACATTCTCTCTACAACCCCAATATGGCATCCTCCGACTACCATCTTTTCGGTTTTTTGAAGAAACAGATGCGAGGGCATCGCTAAGAGACACTGAAGAATATTCGGCAAACAGTGCGTCAGTGTTTAGGGGCAGCTGGAACGGAATTCTATCGCAAGGGTATTTTCAAACTTGCAGAACGATGGTAAAATATGTGCAAAAAACGGAGGCTATTTGGAGAAGTAAAAGAAAGGTCTTTAGATTGAGACATATTTGGATTCATTTACAAATAAAGATTACGGTTGTGAAAAAATGTTGTTCACGACTTTCCGTACGCTCCTCGTATAAAACATAAATAAATATTATTTGGCATTTGCATTCCACACAAAGTGAAATTTCTTTCAGCAAATATCTGAGAAAGTATTATACCCATGGTTTGTCCATGGGGGATATTTATAACTTAAACAAATTATAAAAGCACTACATGCTACAAAGCAATTGACGAAATTAGGCAAGATATATCAAATCTTGTTCAAAAAATCTTAGACATCTAAATTCAATTGGCGTGCAGCTTTTAATTAAAAATATGGGTTAGACTACAGGGTTGTTCAAAGAGGGACGAGTAACAAAATTTTCTTGAACAGTACTATACAGCTGAAAGTTCTCGAAACACTTGTTGGTTACACAGGGGAGCCCCCACTAGGTGTCCACCGTCAGCGGACACTCCAAAACTTGCTAAGTCAACCCATATTTGTGAACTTCTGTTACACTTGTTCACAGGAAATAATTGATGATGTATGAAAATTTAATTTTACACTTCATCTGTACTATTTCTTTTATAAAACAATCTAGTTATATATTTTTTTCCTGAAAATTTATGTGGAAGTATTTTACAATTACTTATCGTGGTTTCGGGTGTAAAATAATACCCGTTCGTCACTAAAGCGCGTATGCTAACCGCTTAGCCACGTAGAAGGTCTAGATAGATGTAGTGGTTTGTATTATTGAAAGTCACCTAAAGCTTGGGCCCCCTCCCCCAACAAAACTTTTTGGGTACACGCCACGCCTGGGTTAGACCATAGATTGTGCACAATGAAATCCTGTATTAAAAACATATATATCCTCTGAATCTTTTACATAGTATTTAAAGATAAGATTCCTTTTGCGTAAAAATAGGATGAACTATATTTTTTTGCAGTATTTTCCGCAAGTGTCTCTCTTGAAAATCAAATAATTTGCATTTTGTGTATTATACTTTGGTAACTTGTAGATAAGAAAAGGATTTTTTTTTTAATTTTAAATTTTGGTGAAATGTTTGATTTAGTCAATAACTGGTCTGACAACACTGTTCCACATTGTAAAAATGTTCGTCTTTCATCAATTTCCCGGATGGTGATACACATTCTTCACTACTGTTGCATAGAACTTTATTGGGATCATCCAGTGTCACTTATAATATTGCACTATTAGTAGGCCCATCCGTTCGTTAGTTCACACGTTAAATCTTGAGGATAAAAGGGTTTATTATTATTATTATTATTATTATTTAATAATAATAATAATAATAATAATAATAATAATAATAATAATAATAATAATAATAATAATAATAATAATAATAATATGGCAATAGACTGCTAGAGTGATTATGTTGGCTGAAATCCTTAATGGAGTATATCTGTCTAGTAACTGTGGCATCTTTGCGTTTAAGAATGCTATCCATATCCCATTTAGAATCTATAGCATCCTCTAGCTTTTATGCAAAATTGCACAGCAGCAAGAAATTTTGATTGCTGAAAATAAAAGGATATGCGTTAGCGTGATCTTCTTTACTGTATTTTTTAAAGCACAGTTTATTCCTTGTTTTCTTCTATTCGGGGCGTCTGTCTTTTTCCTTTTAGTCTTATCATACCATTGTCATTTTTAGACCTTACTGTTGGCGGGTTGGGCTCATGTTGAACCCAAGATAACTTAAGTTGGTTCTAGTTGAGTTGATTTTAGTTTAGCGTCCCTTTCAGCAGCGAGGCTATATGAGACGTGGACCTACTGATTAACGTGGAATCCAAACCACATGAGCTCCCGCCGGAAATCGAACCCGGGTCTCCCACGCCAAAGGCGGGTACGCTAACCGCTTAGCCACGGAGAAGCCCTTAAGTTGGTTCTAGAATTATCTAACAGTATGATGGCGATATAGGGACTACAGTGGCTCAGTGACAGATTAATCGTTTCTGGTGCAAGGTGTTCATTCTTCGATTCCATGCCGTTTGAGTTTATGGAAGATAACATCGTGTACCGAGATCTTTCCGTTTAATTTTACATTATCATTCAATTAATAATAGACTTCCAACTTCCAAACATAAATATCTAAAGTTTTATAGAAAGACCATGTTCGTCTGTCGACAGGTATTAGATCAAAATCAGTGATAGATATCGAGAAGTGATCTTTTTTTTTTTTTTTTTTTTTTTTTTTTTTTTTTTTTTTTTTTTTTTTTTTTTTTTTTTGGAATCGATTCAGCGTCCCAAGAATAGGTTCCATGTCACTTGTTAACTCTCTGTTCAAAACTTTAAAGAAATGTAGAAATTTAAAATTTCTGGTCTTAATGTTGGTCAGCATATAACAAATATTGTATAAGACAACGACATTTTCCTGATGGGGCTACAGTTGAACGAGCAAAGTGGTTCGGATTCCACTATAATCAATAGATCCATGTTTTCTTTAGCGTAGCAGGCATAAAAATGGGACGTTAAAATAAACGAAACAAAACGACCAACATTATTTTAAGTCGATTCAAAAAAATTAAATAAAAAAAATCAATTTGAAGTCCCACGATTATGCTCTTTACTTTATGCTAAGCAAGACAGTGATTAAAGCAAGTGAATGATGATGGAAGAATTGGTAGAATGAAAATATGGGAGGAAATGGTAGTACCCGAGAAACTCCACGGTCACGATGTTGTCCGCCACAAAATTATTTGAACGGGGATTGAACCAGGGATTCCATATACAAGGTGTAAGACCTCTACGAGTGAGCCACCATGCCCCTTGAATCGCTTCAATGTCTAAAGAAAATATATTATGTTCACTTGCATCTCTCTATTAAAACAGTGATAAGAAATTACCACTACTTCCGGCTTCAATGTCGATTTTCATAGAGCAAAACCATTATAAGAGATAGTGAGTAATGATTTCTTGATGTATTTTTAGTCTCCGATTCCACACTTAATCTCTATTGCAACCAGTAGTCATAGAGGTTCTACTTCGAGTGCCAGTATTGAATTCAATAGCTTGCGAGCCTACCGTAGTCCCACACTGTGAAAGTAATTCACTTGTCTCGCAATTATTCACGTAATCGGTCCCCTTTAATCTAAAGGGCACAAGCATTGATAATATAATTACAATTTTCATTTTTTCTGATCTTTTTACTGAAGATACACTTAAGTATGAGTTTAATTTATAGGTCGTGTGGTTCACGTGCAACACCAATTTTAAGGTTTACAAAAAAAAAAAAAAATCGTTTATATTGAATTTCTCAGGTATTATGCCCATGAAAATTATTTGCTGCATCTTAATGCGGTCTATCACTTGACTCATTTCAAATCACGAAGATTTTAGAACTACCCTTATTTCACGTTTATTATTTTTCTATTGCTCCTAGATTGATTGCTAGTGTTAACACAATAAGAAGTTCATTTGCACTAAGAATGTGCAAAAAAAAAAAAAAAAAAAACTCCATTCGGTCAACAAAGACTCTACCTAATGTAGTCTGTAAATCATACGCTCTAATGGCCATATAGTTTTGTTGTATATGGCGCCACGGGTGTGTTAGAGTCACAAAGCTGTTGTTCACATGCACTACATATGGAAATACAGATAATCTCATATTAATCTAATTTGCAAACGTGATCGTTATGAAACCATGTGCAAACATTGTTACTTTAGTTAGTAACGCATGAGAGGAGGGCAAAGCGTTATCTGATAATGACATATACGTATACAGTAGTGATATGTATGAAGTTGGTGTGATTTTATATATATATATTTGAAGGTTATTTCAAAGTGTAAAATTGTATTTTTACCAACAAATTACGTATATCTGCAAGTTTAATCCTTATGCCACCATTTTAACCGCAATTGTTATCGAAGTTTACATAATCGGTTATACATTCCAATGAAAGAACTTGGTTGATTTTTCAGCATATAGAATGGTGAGCCGTGGACTGAAATCTCTACCGGCGTAAATTCACAATTTACTGCGAATAAAACCAAGGCATTCTGTGTTGAAAGCAATTATACTAACTACATAGTCACGAGGGCGTTATGTGTTCTTAGTAAAATCTCATCAAGAAGAAAGCCTCGCCTGGCCAAAACCTCGCCTCCCAAAACCTCGCGGCCCAAAATCTCGCCGGGCCGAAACCTCGCCTGGCCAAAACCTCGCCACCCAAAACCTCGCCACCCAAAACCTCGCGGGACAAAATCTCGCCGGGCCAAAACCCCTCCTGGCCAAAACCTCGCCGCCCAAAACCTCGCGGGCCAAAACCTCGCCTGGCCAAAACCTCGCCTGGCCAAAACCTCGCCTGGCCAAAACCTCGCGGGCCAAAACCTCGCCTTGCCAAAACCTCGCGCGCCAAAATATCGCCATACCCAAAATCTCGCCTGACCAAAATGTAAATGTTCCAACAGATGATATGGATGACGGTATAAAAGACGCTGTTTCAGACAATGTATCACGGGTATTTGACCAAGTCTCGCGATACCATATGACAATTCTATTTCTGTATTAGAGGATTTCAATGTGAAGATAGGACGACAGGATGTTTTTAAACTGGTTATAGGGAAAGAAAGTCTGCATAAGGAAAGCAATGACAACTAACAGGGTTAGTTTCGTGAACTTTGGAGCATCCAAAAACTTAAAATTTCAACAAAAATCTAATACTATTTATGAAAGTATGAAATAATATATGAGTTTTTACGACGTCCCTTGATTATGTCCTGTAGGTTAAAGGAGACGTAGATGACCAGGATGAAGGAAATGATCGAATAAAGAAAGTGGGAGGAAACGGGAATAACCCGAGAAAGCCCATGCACACGACGTTTTTTGTATCTTCTTCTTCTTTTTCTTCTTCTTCTTCTTCTTCTTCTTCTTCTTATTATTATTATTATTATTATTATTATTATTATTATTATTATTATTATTATTATTATTATTATTATTATTATTATTATTATTATTATTATTATTATTTGTAATGTGGAATTGCATATTAAGAAACTCATTGGGTAAATTTTAAAGAAAAGTTTCATTCGCGGCGAGATTTTGTCCCGCGAGGTTTTGGCCGGCGAGATTTTGTGTGGCGATGTTTCGGCCGCGAGATTTTGTCCGTATCCCATAATTCATTATTACCGCACACTTATTGAAAATAACGAAGAGAAATTATCCTCTTACATGAAGTAACATCAGTGTCGAATAGGTACCTGAAGTCATAAAGGAATCTTTCAAACAAAGAATCGTCAAATTTTATTTAGTTTCAAAAATGTCGTTCTCTGGTGTCCCATAACTATGAAATTAACCAGTACTGTACAGTACCTCCTTGGGGCCGCGGTGGCTCAGTGGTAGAGCGTTCACCTCTGGTGCTTGGGGTCCCGGGTTCGATCCCAGCCCCCGCCAAGTGAACTTTGTGGTGGACAAACACCGTGTGCGTGGGTTTTCTCGGGATTCTCCCGTTTCCTCCCACTTTCTTCATTCCACCATTTCATTCATTTCTCATAATCATCGTCTCCTTTAGCCTAACCGGCATAACCGTGGGACGTAAAACTCAGAGATTTCATTTCATTTCATTTTCATGTACAGTACCTCGTTCATCAAAATTCTCCTAGATAAAAGATCAATAATGTAAATCCTTCTCTGGAGCTGGATATGTGCAAGAAACATACATTTTGCGATATCATGATCTTCAACAACAATGACATTCTTTCTCTTTCTTCACCGCCTCATATGAAAGTAATTAACACGGTACTATACACCCGAAGATAAACACAAAAATGCTATAAAATGTTTCATAAAGCTGTGAGATGTGAAAAGCATACATATTATGGTATTAAAAGAAAGAAAAGAAAAAACTTAGCTAGGTGTGCAATAAATTTCGACATTAGCATGACGTCACAACCCTCTTCGTTCTTGCGAAATGGTGACCGGGGATTTAAAATTCAAGTACTACTACTGGCAAACATACTTATTAATGTATTCTGAAACAATGTATGCGCTGGTGTAAGTGCTCGAAAAAAAAGCTGCAGAGCCTTAAGTGTGTCACGTAAAAAAATTAACATTCTTTTTTTAAAAAATGTTAATTCATATGGTTTAGCTATAATTCGTAAAATGTTAGGTAATTCGAAATAAAAATAATTATTTATTATGTTCACATTCAATAGTTTTTAAAATCGTGTATTAAGATATGGGAAGGAAAACGGTATTTACTTTCAGAAAATTTTCCAATCTTATATATTTCGTAAGTTTATTTCTGTTGTCATGTTAAAATGTACTGTATTTTAAGAAGGAAGAAAAAATGTAAATTTTACATGTGAGTAACATATGTTTATATTAACATAGCAAAATTCACTTACACACGCGCACACACACTTCCATCGTAAAATCAATGCAACCTGTTTGTATTAAACAATCATAAAACATAACTCTGGCTAAAAGAACATGGCGAGTTCGAGTTTTTACACTGTCTATTCTAATGTTTATCGAAACTTAATCTTTTTTAGTGGATACATC
Source organism: Thermobia domestica (assembly GCF_964235325.1). Taxonomy (NCBI): domain Eukaryota; kingdom Metazoa; phylum Arthropoda; class Insecta; order Zygentoma; family Lepismatidae; genus Thermobia; species Thermobia domestica. The sequence continues at coordinate 102,309,310 of NC_137460.1, forward strand.
GCAGAAAGCATTAATTTGCCTCTTGTTTCTTAAACTATACAAGAAACATTATTATTACTTAGAATCACAGTACTGTGATAAGGTAGTCTTGATACTTTTGTGGAACAACAGCCGGTTTGGGAAGTACAGTCTCAAAGAGCTGCCATGGACGATAGCAACAAGCCGGGAAGTGTAGACCTGTTGGCCAAAGTGGAGGACAGCTGCATCATCAATTTCCTCCTGAAGGAAGGCATGAAATCTGCTCAGAAATTTAAGTGCGCAATATGGCGAAGAAACTCTCTGTTAGTCCTAAGTGTGCAACTAGTGTTCAACGTTCAACACAAGAATAGATTCCATTCTCAACATGGCCTGTATTCCAAGTCGAGCTACTGCACTCAACGAAACCAACATTCGTCGGGTGAAGGAGTTCATTGTGAGAAATCGACTCATCAATGTGAGAGATTTGAGTGAGAAAACGACACGAATATCAAAATGGGAAGTGTAGGAACGACATCCATCAACACCTGCACTTCCGGAATAAAACAGCCAGATGGATCCCAAAAATACTTACGTTCGGCAAGAAGCAATGTACGGAAAAAATCTCGTCTCAGCATCTGTAGCGATTTTAGAGAGAAAACAAGAGCTTTCTTGCAAAGATAATCATCTGCGATGAGAGCTGTTTGCATCATCATACTCCGAAGTCAAAACGCTTCAGTATGGAGTGGAGGCATTCAGAATCGCCGCCACCGGGAAAGTTCAAGGCAAAAGGGACCTCTGGCAAAGTGATGCTGACGGTATTCTGGAACAAGAACGTGGTGATACGCACTGATTTCCTGGTACGCAGGGCCACATTCAATGCGGTGTACTACGTCAACCTCCTTTAAACCAAAACCAAACAGACTTTGAGAAGAAAGCTTTCACAGATGGTGAAGAATGCTGTCATTATATTGCATGACAATGCGCGTCCTCATACGCCCACAACTATCACCAAAATTGGTTCGGAGATCCTAAGTCATCCTCCATATAGCCCAGATCTGTTGTCTTGCGACTTCCATCTTTTATGTTCCTTCAAGAAGCACTTGGGAGGCTAAAAATTCCACACAGGCGACAAAGTTGAAACGTGTGTGCTGAAATGTCTAAAAGATCGTCCCAAATAATTCTATCCTGCAGGAATACGGGCACTCCCACACAGATAGTACAAGTTTGTGCGTGTACACTAGGAGTACCTTGGAAAACAACAGTAACTGATTCGCTCTTATCTTCTCTATGTAACAGAAAAGAAATTCCGGTTATAGCTTGAACGACTCTCTTACTTTGAATAATAAAATAGAACCAACCTTTGATATATGAAGCCACGAGTCATTGCGCTTAAACTCTCAACAGATTTCCATTTTTAAGTAAGAACGGCAAGTTCCGTTGTATGCTCATTTCAAACTGATCAGTCGATTTCTAGTGGTACGACAGACAGACAGCGTTGATTTCTATGGATTGAAAAGAATATGTTAATCTCCAACTTATCCTCCTTTAACCGTAATTTTAGAAAGCACTGGGGCATATTCTCGTTTATTTTTAATGAGGAACTTATATGCCAAGTTTCATCTTTCTAGCTTGAGAGGTTCATAAGATAATGTATTTTTCGCACACATTTGTAACCTGTCCCCTTAAGATATGTACTTTAATCACAGTGATCTGATAAAAACCCTAGCTCGGGGTAGATACTAACGATGTTCTAAAATCAATTTGAAGTTATTCTGTGGTCTTTTTGTGAAGATATTCAAAACAATAGGCAGCGTCACTTTAAATGCTGTGAAACACAGTAAATATCTTTCTTGTTAAGCAACACTTTTCGAAAACACTTGTGTGCAGGGCCGGATTTCCCAATAGGCCCGGTAGGCCCGGGCCTATGGGCGCAAGCTCCTAGGTGGCACACGGCCGAGATAAAAAAAAATAAAAAATATCTAGAAATAAAAGTAAATAGCCATAACTTAACATATTTTTTGAATTGATTTTTAAAAAATTAGGCTAATAACGCATTCTAATTTTGAAGTTCATTGGAACAAATAATTGTTGGTAAAGTTAAACTATTTTTCAACATTATGCATCAACTTCGTTACAACATTGATATCAAAAATGTCATTTTTATACTAGTTCAATTTACTATTTGTACATACAAAATATCTAGTTTTACTTAAAACAGTTTTTGTGTCAGGGTTATCAAAATACTTCAATGTAGGCTGTGTTACTGAGATTAAAACTATTTTATAATGTATTACAGAGTTTTTTTTTATTTATTTGCCCAAATGGCTAAATTGAGCAAAACCAAAGTTATTCACCAATCTTTTGTTAATACATTAACAGTATTTTGTTAAGCCCAGAACCAAGCAAATTCCTCAAAAAAACTTGCAATGATAAAATTGCATCGTGGAGTGGTGTTTAAGTAATTAACATATAGGCCTGATATAATTTTTAAATAAAGGTTTTTAGGAAAGTAACTTTAACCAGACCAGGGGGCGGTGGGCCTAGGGGCGCCAAAATGCTAAATCCGGCCCTGCTTGTGTGTTTATTTCTAATTAAGTTTATATACGGAGTTTCAATTTCGTAATATGAGGGATATGTAAGATACTCTATTTTCAGCAAATATCTTTGAATCCTCTCTACTCCTCTTAGAATACACACTTTTATCAAAGTAACACAACAAAAACCAACTTTGAGTTAGATGATAACTGTATTCCAAAACCCAGGTTCAGCCATCTTTTCGTGATTCGATTTAGACGCACCTGATTAATTATATTTTTATATATAAATATATATTAGACTCGCTGAGACACCTATTGTTCGCACGAGGAGAATAGATTTATGAACATATTTTAGCAATGTTTCCTTAGAATACACCTTTCGACGAAAGTGTATTGATGACAATCCATTCGGTACCATATTTTTGGTACATATTTTCAATCTAAATCCTACTTAGGATGCGCCCTTTAATTAGGACGACATGATAAAATCTCTGCTTGAGGAACGTACTATAGTCCGCGTCACCTGAATTGACGTGTAGCATCAACCAATAAGCTCGCACTGCCCTGTTAGTAAACCTTCAGAGAAGAATCCAATCATTCATAATTAATTGTGTTCGTATTTGTGGGCAATTATGAATGATTAGATTCTTCTCTGAAGGTTTAGTAACAGAGCACTTCGAGCTTATTGCTTGATGCCACACGCCAATTCGGGTGACGTGGAGTATAATTATGTTTCGAAATCCATTTCAAACTGTTCAGACGTTTCAACGTGATGCAATTATATACAACAAACAAAGGGGATTTCAGTATAGTAAAAAATGTAAAAAAATCCCTCCTTCCCCTGCTCTCACAACGGGAATTTCCAAAGATGTTGGGTTAGTTTTCACTTGTTTTCAATTGTGAGTATATACCGAGTTTCATCATCCTAACTTAGGGGTTCTGGGGAATATATATATATATATATAGCTAGCACTGGTGGATAATAGTGAGACATCTCACAGGGCAGACATAATAATTTTACATAACAGGAGAAGAGAATAAGATTTTTGATTTTCGCTCAATTTTAATTATAAAAAATACTTCAACTACACTCTTATTATTAAAGTTAATTATATAATCAAATTCTAGTTCCAAGATTAGATACGATAATTAATTAAACTTTCTAATAGGGTAAGAGAAGTATAATAGTAATGGCCAAATGCTATTTACTTTCAATCGTACTGTTTACGAATCCAAACTGGGCTAGAAGATAACTGCAACATTATTTACAGATACTTGTGCGACGCATGTTTTATGTGAGTATGAAGTCGCTATTTGATTTGAAATGGTTGTAGTTCTACCGATTTTCAATGAATTCTCAGCTATTTTTTTATATTATTCTAGGTTCTCTGGGAAACCAAAATCACAACTGCAGTGACGTATAAGGTAAGTGAGTGCAATAAGACAGCGAAGACTGTCACATTTTGAAGGAAATTATGGAAAAGATTTTTTTAAACACTAGATTCTTACAGTCCACCAATTCTTCCGAATTGCACGAGGTTTAGCACAATTTGTCCTTGGAACAACCTTACAGAAGCAAATCACACGGTTGAGGTCAGGAGACCTAACAGGCCATTCATATGCTCTGTCTTTCCTTAACGAACTCCCAGGGATATTTGGTTCACTTCTTCTTCCATCTGCTACCTATTCGGCTCTCATCAAATCTATATAATAGTGTATGATCTAGGATGATGTCTACCAGTGGCGTCGCCTTGTGCAGTTCGCAAGAGCACGTGAACAACCAGTATCGTGGGCTGTTTGTTGCTCCTTAAGATATTTAATAATATTTAGAATATTATTATATTGTCGTTTCGTTTCTATTCCTCGCTTGATTTACCTCTTTCGTATATGTATTCCATCATCACAAAACGGTAACAACAGAGCAGCGAGCGTGATAGGCTGTTCTGTGTGTAGTGCGGATGGGAAACGCGGGCAGCTGAAGGGAGGAACTGAGGAGGTCTCGTGACGTTCAAATCAAGATTTGCACGAGCAGCGTTGACAGCACTGTTGTTGACTTATCTCCCGTAAGGTGACGCTTTAAACACAATCAAAGAACGAACTTCTGCGTTGAGAGCTGTTGACTAATTTCCAGTAACGTAACGCTTTAAACGGATTCAAACAATGAACTGCAACTTAAAATATATAGAGAATAAAGTAGTACTATATAACTCATTCTTTCAATCAGTTATCTACATTTCTTTTTATCTCAACTGCTCGTAATGAAAATACACTAATGGAACAAACAATATTACGGCTTTTCGAGATCATACCAAGGGGAATGGGAGGTTTAAAACCCCTCCCCATAGATTTTATCTTAATGCAGAATAAAATTAAATTTTAATTTATTTTCAAGACTTTTTTTTAAATATGTATAATCTCTGATTTTTCTTTAGGCTATATTTTTTCTACCTAAATAAAATAAATGTTTATAAGAAAAGCGAATAGCTTATCAAAGCATCTGTACTTGGTAATATTGCTACAATGGTAAAATCTTACCTTCTGTATTGTGGGAACCTGGAAATTGTGGGAAGGAAATTTTGGAATTGATTTTTTTCAACATTCATCTTTAACACATGCAAAATAGAAAAAAGACGAGTATTGAGATTTGCAGTAACGTACGTTTAGCTGTAACCGGAAAGGTTTTCTCTTTGGAGTTGAGCGGGACAGTACCGGTAATGAAGTGTCTTGAGATAACAATGCAAAAGTACATGGACAAAGCTTTCCTACTTAAAGGTACCTCTGCGACTATCATAATAATTTGATGTATTGCATGCTTCGTGTATACTGTTAACTGTTCACTAAAGAGCATACATGGCAATTGAAATATACAAGTTGAATTGATTTTGAGTTTAACGTCCCTTTCAGCAGCGAGGCTATACGGGACTTACTGATTAACGTGGATTCTGAATCACATGAGCTCCCTCCGGGAATCGAATCCGAGTCTCCCACGCCAAAGTTACGTACACTAGCCGCTTAGCCACGAAGGAGGTCTTCAAATATAAGAGATAGCAGACGTTTGCAGTCTTGATAAGAATGGAGATTACATTTAGTATATTATAAAATTGATGGTGAGTCTGTAGAAAGGCAATGGCAATTCTTGAAAATCATAACAAATAATCCAAAGTTGACTTCGGAAACTGAAACTTGTGTTACCATATTAAATAATATGAAAGCATTCAAAGGAGCACCGTAGCTCAAACTAGTTTCAGTGCATTAGCTATAGTATCAACGGAGAAAATAATTGAAAAAAAAAAAAACTAAAATTTAAAGAGTTATTGACGTGTTGATTGCCCATAATAACATGAGAAGTGATTTCGTATATGGATGAAATGGAGCATTTGTTTTTAAATTGATACTTTTCATTATGTGTAAATGGAGCGTGATTCAAAATGATGTGAACGATTAAAACTTCTTATACATTTTTATTAATCATTCAAATAGCTTCAAATCTTACAGTTAAATGCTAAAACTCTCCAAGTTTTTGTGACAAAAAAATGAAAATAATGCATCACAAATGTTCAATGTGGGTTCCCTTTGTTACCCTGCCTACATCTATTCCTATTCCAATTCCGCCCAGACCCGTTTCAACATGTTTGCATCAGCAGTTTGTACTGCAGAAGTGATGCGCTCTTTCAGTTCATTCACATATTGGGGTAGAGAGGGATTTATAGACAATGTCCTTTAGATGTCCCCAGAGAAAAAATCACAGGGGTTAAGTCCGGTGATCTTGGTGGCCAACGTGGAAGCTGATGCTCATTTTTACCTGACCGCCCAATCCAGCGGTGTGTCAGTCAGTTGTTGAAGAAATTTCTGACATTGTGATGAAAGCGAGATGGAGCTCCATCCAATTGATACATGAAGTTTGTACTGTCATGTTCGAGAAATGTTTGTCCAGTCACAGTTCCTTCGTCAAAGAAGTACGGACCATAAACTTTTGAAGATGAAATTGCACAAAACACATTCGTTTTCGGTGAATCACGCACAATTTCACAGATTTTGGCGAGGATTCTCAGTTCCCCAAATGCGAATATCTTGTTTATTCACTCTTCCTGTCACATGGAACGTAGCCTCATCACTGAAACAAAGTTTGCCCAAAAATCATCATCAACACTGCACAACTCTTGAAATGACTCACAAAAAGTTTTGCGACACGTGTGATTATTAGGTGTTAAGTGTAGTAACAACTGCACTCGATACGGATACATCTTTAAATGTTTACGCATTACACGCCAAACAGTTACTTGAGGGATTTAAAGCTATTTGCTAACTCTCGTTGTTGACTTTTGTGGGCTGCGTTGAGAACTGGTTCGAACCCTTTCGACATCTGCCTCAGAAGTGGACGGCCAACCGAGAGATTTTTCTTTACAAATGCATCCCATTCTGTTGAATTTGTCCTACCACTTACGTATGAAGTTCTTTGATGATGGATCTTTATGAAATTTTGTGCGAAACTCGCATTGAATACTAACAACAGACCGACAGACGTGAAACTGTAAAACGCAAAATGTTCTCTCTGCACCACAGGCAGCCATCTTGGAACTAATCACTGTGCCACCTAGCGGATAAATTTTAAACTACTACGCTCGTTCGAAACAAAACTTGAGGATAGTATTTCCATGGAGATTTTATTGTTGATAGAGTATTATTACTTATAGAACGTTTCCTTATCGCTCACATCATTTTGAGTTACGCTGTATATATATGGTTCTTTTCATTGATTATTTATAGTTTTTCTTATTTAGAATACGGAAAGAATTCTAGAATAGAATTTTCTAACGACTGTGAAGTTCCGAAAAATTATGTCACGAGACGCCACTGATGTCTACCATGATTTCCATAAACACTTCGCCACAGGCCCATATCCAGCTGTGTCTAGGAGGGACCGGTCAGCCTAAATTTTTGCTGCCCCCTTAAACGTTTCAAGGTAAGCTTGCAAATGAACTATAATATGATGATGAACTACACTATGGTTGGATCGGCCCCCCTAACTTGAGCCGGCCCACGCCCCTACATTTTTGGGCTGGCTACCCGCCTGATTCGACACCATCCCTGCATAATGATTACTGGTTTCCACGCCAAGAAGAAGCGATTTTGGCGCATTCTAGAATGTTAATTTCTGTGCGAATACCATTAGTCACTTACTCACTTAAGATCAGATGTCAGTGCTGTTGTATTTATGCTTTCACAGAGATACTAGAATAATATAAAATACGTAATAATTTTGAGAGTACATATATGGCAGTTTAAAATTAAATACCATATAAGCCGCGTACACCATTTATCTTGAAACAACTTTGTAACATTTAACGTTGAAACCCTCTTACACTAATGGATAAAAATGTTGAAATTTTGTACGACGCTAAAATCAATAGGAGATGTGGTCTAACGTAATAGTAAATACTATCAAATATATAGGCCTAGTATAGATAGTTAACACCATAAAGTTATCTATTCTGAAGTAACACTAATTTAATTATTGCATATTTAGAATCTATATATTAAACAAACATTTACTTCTACAATACCAGCCCAATAAAATATAAAATATGTAAGTTTCGAATTTGTAATAATTTAATGAAGTACTTCATAAAAAGATTTTTTATTGGGTCCACGACAATTAACCTGATGTATACTTGTCGATATTTTAATCGTACAAAAAATCAGAGTTTATTGGTTTAAAAGTTGCAGTAACAAATCAATTTTGATTTTATTTGTGTCTAATGGCCCTTCCAGCAGCAGGCTATATGAGACATGGAGCTATAGTTTAACGTAAGACTCAAACCATAGGAGGTCCTGCAGGGAAAATGTCGCTTCAGGTTAAATGGTCCACCCTGTATATACATAAATGCTTTCTTTCGTTGGGGATTTATTGTTTTCGATAGATAGAAACCAAGCCGACGCGCTGTGAAAAAGTACTTAACCAAGGAAAATAGAAAAAGAAATATTGCTTGCGGAACGCAAAATTGAAGAAAGAAAAAAGGGATAAAAGGTGAATTTTTACAAGATGAAAAGATTGTCTCTCTCTCTCTTGTTCTTTTTCCTTTTCTTTGTCAAGTCTTACGTCAGGAAAATATATAGAAAAGTGAGTGAAGAGAAAACTAGAAGACCAGGATTTTTTTTTGTTCGTCACTTGGGGGGAACGTATATATAAAAACCCAAATCGATAGCCAAAGCTGGCAAAGAAGTGCCAACTGAGAGTTTTGAGTGGATGCCGAACGGAGGACTGGCAAAATCACTTTTATCGTCTTTTCTACGGAAATCATTGTCCCCCACAGTGCAAGAAAAAGGAAATGAAGTTAAAATAGTGAAATAAACAGTGGGACCGAGCTGTTGGCTTTAGATCGTAATGATATGGGGGAAAAAAGTTTCCTCTCATATCAGGTAAAACAAGGAGAAAAGTTTAGTTTCGGTTTATAATTTAATTTGATTTGGTGTTAGAACTGTTGGAATTTGAGTTGTCAGATAAATGTGTGTGCTGCAGGAATAGTAACTTTATAGAACTACTCTCTATTAAGGATGTTACTTTTAAACTTACAAACTATGCATAAGTATGAGAAGTCTTATAGAACGCCTATGTCCGTCAGTCCGTCTGTTTATCGACGGATATTGGCGCAAAAACGGTAATAAATAGTGGGAAAGGATTTTCTGTTATGGATTTAGCCTCACGAGAAGGACTCTAAGTATATCCTTCTGTATCAAACGGAAACGGTAGATCACTACAATTTTCGTTAATTTCTGTAGAGTAGGAGCGGTAAAAATAACATTAAATTGTTTCTTTGTATACGCTCAGCATCAAAGAATATATATATATATCTTCTCTGGCCTTAGATGGTATTGTAGAACCAGCAATTATTGAAACGAATTGTAATTTCTGATTTCAATATTATATAGAATAAGTTGAGTAATAAACAGTGAGAAATAGTTCCTTGATATAAACTTAGTGACCAAGAAATACATATTCAATCGCGGCTCCAATCCGCGTATTGGAACCGAAACTTGAGACATACATCATTTCCGGTTTCAATATTCATACCCGTAGACGTAGAGTGGAATGAGATAGTACAAGCATTTCTGTCATGGATTTAACATTCCAAGAACAGGTAGGAGACCATTTACACCCTCAGCTCTCTACTGAAACTACAAGTGGTCGAATTTGTTTTTATTACAAACATCCAGTTTCAATGTTGAGCCTCATAAAGTAAAAACGAAATGAAGTTAAATATTTATGTTTTATGTTCCACCCTTATACCGTATAGGCTAAAGGAAACGGTGATGATGAGAAATGAATGCAATAGAGGAATGAATAAAGTGGGAGAACCGCAAAAAGAAACCACGAACACGGTGTTTGTTCACCACAAATCCCCTTGGCGCGAGCTGGGATCGAACCAGGGATCTTACCCAACGGAAATGAACGCTCTATGACTAAGCCATCGTGTCCCCCACATCACAAAACAAAAATAGTAACAGAGAATGGGGAACGGTTTCTTGATATATATTTACTGTTCTAAAAACAGGTTCATCATTAACTTTAATGTCCCTCTTAAACCATTAAGTTGTACAAACCTCTCACTTTCGGTTTTAATATGGGATGTTGATGCAATAGTAAAGGTAAGATATAAAGGTAAATTGTTTATTTGTAGATTTACTATACCAAGAATATATTCCTGCTGTCCTGGTTAGATTGTTGGGCTCAGTTTGAGAAGCCCTCCCTCCTGGCCTAGTGGCTAGTGCTCGCTCTTTAGCAGCATTGAGTCTCAGTCGAAGATTATTGAAATTTCAACGCATTAAGGTGGTTCGGATTCAGGGTCATACCCGCGGAGAGTCGGAACCTCCAAAATTTGCTAACTCAACGTACATTTATACAGTTTCTCAATAAAAATATACTTGTTTGATAGAGAAATAATTGATATAGCATGAAAATTTGAGTTACATTTCATTTATCTCTCTCTCTTGTAAAAACAATTTAGGTCCATAATTCGTTTTCCGAAAATATAGGTGAAAGTATTTTACACTTACTTATCGCTTTTTCAGGTGCAGAATAATACCCGTTGAATACTGTATAGGCGGAGTGGCTTGTAGTATTGGACCTACCTCAATGTTTAGACCCATCCCGGAAAAGAGTCTTGGTGCGCACCTGTTCGGAATTCAGCTTAAAATATAAGTACACGTTTCATATAGCCTCGGCATTGAAAGATGATAAACTCTAAATCACATCCAACCAACTAATCTTTTAATTTGAAATACTACTTATAGTTTCTCAAAGTACAAAACAGGAATTCACTTGTTTAATATAATCCAAACATCACAGTGCCTTTACATCAGAATTATGTTAAGAGCTGGATATAAGTGCATTTCTGTGAAATAAAGGCATGGCTGCTGAGTTCTTGTATAAAGGATATACTTATGTCTTGTTCTTATATAATCCTCATTACAGCCAAAATGAAACAGATTATCCAGTATGTTCTAGATTGGTTTTACGCCTCTCCTAATTTGCGTGTTATGACCAACAGACTAAAACTTTCTCGCGGCAGAATACTCATACAAAAACACGTACATTAGATTTACTGATGTAAATATGTCCGTATTTACGGAATGAAAGTCATTTTAAGATCGATCAGTGAGGTTGGGGTGCATAATTTTCGGTTTTAATTCTGATGCCCAGAAGTAATAGTGGTAATAGATATTAGGAAACTATTCTTATTTTTTTAGAAACAAATGTAGTTATGGTTTCTCAATTTATTGTTCAATATTCATCGATATAGAGTAGGACCGGCAATCGATACAAAAAAAAAAAAAAAAAAGATTGACGTTATTTTAGTATCCTAAGAATAAATTAAATATTTGCACTATTTATTTATTTATTTGTAACTGATACTGACAGATACGCGTATCTGCCATCTTCGATTTCGATATTGACCACTGTCAGACAGTAAGAGATGGCGGGAAACGATTTCTTAATGGATTCAGAGTTCCGAAAATAAGTTTCATATCTGACTTTTTCAACATTGACCAGCGTATAGGAAGAAGTGAAAGAGCTAGTGGGAAATGATTTCTTTATATGGACTAAGGGATGCGAGAAGTTCCATTTCTGATTCTATCCAAACCACCAATGATATTGCTCCTGAACTTCAAATTTGTATATTGGATGCCGAGTCAAAAAGATACGGACAACCCCATTATACTTTCTTGCTTCAATTTCTTAAACTACATCACGTTGTGTTTACACCTGTTACTGAAAGACTTATTTCTGAAATTCGAACAAAATTATTCGGCGTTTTCAGAATATCCGAAAAAAAAAAACTCAACCCGAAAAGTAAAATATTCTCCTTATACATACATTAGAATTATTAATGGAATATATGTTTACGAAATATCAACGAAATCGCATAAGTCGTCGTTTTTGAGAAAATCATCCAAGGAAAAATAATCTCACCTCAAGAGTTAACTTTGATTTGCGAAATTTTTGTTTTCAGGAGAAATGAGTTATTACAAATTATCGGGTTATTTATGGAATCTGAGCAGGGGCGGGGCTAGAAGGTAAAAACTTGCAGAAACGCAGCTAGAACCCAGACTGTAATAGGTATATCGTGAGTTTATGCAAATCTTTTTAAACTACGCACTTCGTTAACAGGAAGTAGGAATATTTAATATTTCAAAAATGTTTCTTATAAAGAAGGCAGGGTGCGGCACGTAAAACCGGCCTTCCCTTCATAATACATCAGAAGATGAACATAATCAATGATTAAACAAATTTAACACATAAATTGAAATGTAGTGTTTTGAATATGATTACTCACCTTCACAGTAGGTGCTGAAAGTGTCCTCCGCCCTTTTTAACACACTTCTGAGCACTTGTGAGGAGTGTGTGTTTCTGTTTTCACTAAAGATATAGTACGAATAAATGCTTCAACAATGGCAGCACGCTCGGTTATCGAAAACAGCATTATCACACACTCACCCGACTTCACACAACGTGGCCTTCAGCTACAGCCAAGGGCACCCATTAGGGGAAGCAAGGGAGGCGCTCGCCCCCCAAGAGAAAATTGTACTTGGGAATATTGAAAATCCAATAGAATTTTTACATTATTTACAACAAAATTTGAAACTATATTTGAAACGTCGCTTACACTTACCCCCTCTGCAAACCACAACATGGGCGCCCTTGACTGCAGCTGCTTTACAAATGCATCTGCAGGTCACGTGTCTTGACCCCGGCTCGACACGCCATCTCTTGGTAGGAAGCTGAAAATAATTGTTGCCCAAAACGCAATTACGACGGGCCGGTTTTATGTGCCGCACCCTGTATAAACTTTCAAAATACATAAATAATATTGATTATTTGTCGTTCAAAAAACTGGGGAGGTTTAGCTCCCCGATCCCGGGCTACATCAACCACTTGAATATTTGCACTAAGAACTACATGTATAATGCGGAAGTATTTTCAGAATAATCCACTATAGAGAAATTTATTTATAGAAAACTACAGAATTTATACCACTTTCATCATCTTCGCCGCCTACGCACTGTTTACGAGTAACTTATTAAACATCTTTTGAAGAAGTGTGTATAACGGTGCCTAAGTAGGTAGTGAAAAGATGCGACAATGTCCAAACAACATGCTTTGCAGTATTAAACCAAATAATATTTGCATATACCACTAAAAATAAGCAGAGGGACGAAGAGAATGGAACCAATTAAATAATTCTTCTCATTAAGTCTTGTGACGTTGCAACGCGATCTGCTGAACTTTTTTTTTTTCTTTTACAAATATCTCAGCGAACCAGTCTGCTATCAAATTTCTAACAGTGAATACCACGGCTAAGTCTTATGCCTTATTGTCACTTAATGATAAAGTTATCGAAGAAAGAAGAAAAGACAAACTCTCCAATGACACGATTGAAGTATGAGAAAACCAGCAAACGTATGATAATGCTAAAACGGGAAATAAAAAAAAATTGATAAGGCTGAGAGGTAAATGATAAATGGAAAGGAAACCAGAGGAAACTGACAATGAGGAACCTAACAAAATCGTTTGAAAATAGTTCACCAATGCAAGATCAAAGAATTTACACATATGTGAACCAATGCTACAAAGTATAGCTGCCCCTTTATTCGAATCACTCAGGAGTAATAATTCCTTATTAGACCTTGGGAAGAAGGCTCAATAGATCAAGGTCTCAGTTTTCGAAAGTATCAACTTAAAGGTGTATTATAGAATTGTATATATTGTAATTTTAAATATACTGTATGTAATCTAATCTATAATAATAATAAATGTAGGATTTTGCAACAAACATCAGTGTAAGAGTGAAATCTGCATTAAGTTACAATCCTAAATAACAAATATGCTTTTAGGTATGTACTAGTTAAACTTGGTATAATTGATTCCACTTATAGTAATCTAGGTATGCAATTTTGTACAATGCAGAAACTTGTCCAATTCATAGAAGTTTTTTTCGGCTCCTTCAGATCCGCTTTGAATAAGTTTTATTATACCTTATATGGTTATTAACGAAATATTGATATATGAAATACTAGCCTTGAATACCCGCTTCGCTGGGTTGAAATAGAAACTTTAAATACACATCTTCTTTATATAAATCTCCCCCTTTCTCTCCCCAAGTTACGGGGCTGCGTTTGGATTTGCACAGCATCGGAATTGTTACTGTTTATCTCAGCGACCGCGAAAAATATAGATTCGACACTAATACCAGTATTTTCCATCATTTTTACTATCTTCCTTTCCCCCTCCCCAAGTGTGAGAATGAATTAGAATTTAAACGGCATCGGAAATTTCACTTTTCATGTCAGACCGTATGGATTCGACACTAATATCATCCATATTTCATCATTTTGTAATGTCTCCAACTTTCCCCTCCTCAACAGGTGCGAAGTTACTTTCATTTTTATGTAGTTTTTCTATATGTACAATTCCTCTCCCTCCCGTAAGGTGCATCCTCAAAGTGAATTGATTGAAACCATCCCAGTCCCAAATTTCATCCATCTTGCAAATTTGGTCGAGATCGGTCGGGTGGTTCAAGCGATGAGAAGTCACAACTACGCGCATAGTCACTTTCATTTTTGTATAGATACACCTTTTTAGATGAATAAAATTGTATAAGTTGTTTTCACGAAAAGTAGTATTTTCTTATTTTTCATCATTCAATAAAATATTCTTATTTTGGGGGATATGAAGAAAATTCGGATCCGCTAGAAAACATTATAAAAGCCTTAAGTTTAAAATTTAGTACGGATATGTTGAATGGCACATATTGCGATAGTGAGTGCACACATTTCGGGACAAATGAATGGGCGAACGGATGAATAGATACTCAACAATAATGTTTTCCACATGTTGGGGCCATGGAACGTACAAATCCGTTTACATGTCGAATTCGATTTTTTTTTTTTTCATGGTCATACTTTCTTCTCTTCTCTCATCACTTGAAAGTATCAGGTCTACCATAGACTCACAATGTGAAACGAAGCGGAACTGGTTTGCAGGAGTAAAGATAAATCGCTTTGACAATCAACTGTTCGCATTTGTTTTAACCACATTTTTTCTGTTCCCTCTCTTACAGCAAATTGCTTTCTGTACATTAGACATCTAAAAATATTTCACACTTTAGTAGTTAAGAAATGTTTGTTTTTTTCCCTTTCGCTTATCATTTCCTGAGTTAACGGAAAACGTATTCATGCCGTTACTCCTTCATCTTCACTGAATTGATCTTCACCTTGAAGCTTGTTTTCACACTCTTGTGAAACTTAGAGCTTCTATCCCTATAATCGAAGTGGAAATAATTCTCATTAGCTTCGCCGCGATGAGCAACAGTCAATAATAATTTTCCTGTGTAACATTTTCTAAAAATAGAATCTGTTTCCATGGACTATAAAGAATGTCATTGTTTTTATCTTTACAGGGAAAAACGGGAGAAACGTTTTTTAAAGAAAATTAAGCATTACATCTACTAATACAGTAAAGCCTATGTTTAAAGGTGCAGTACATTTCTTTATATCTCTTGTGGACAAATTTATCGTTTAAGATAGACGAGAAACAACTCCAGAACAGTTTCTATGTCCGATATTGCAAGAACAAAATTGCATCGTCACTAAAGTATACAGGAAACGTGCTTGTTCTTGTTATGAAATTTTCACCATATGGTTGCGTGTCATCAGATTTTCAAATAGAATGAAGTCACGAAGTTTTTCACACGAATAGAGCTTCCCCAGATGTAACCGCGTAAGATACATTTTGTCTTCGATTTTCTTCTCAATGAGAGAGATTGGGGAGTCACATGTTCCACACGCCCAAAATGTACATAGATTTTCAGAAGTCCACTAGTTAGACAACCATAAGTGACTCTATTGTGAGCATATTTAACGGAGATGTGAACTAGGATGTTTCACTTAATACTTTTAGTTTGAAATGTAATTTATTACCATTTGGTACCCTTACAATGTTAGCTATATTATATTATGTTCTTAGTGCTTCCTGTGGTAATTGACTTTAGGAGGGCTTAACATTATGGGTATAAATATAGTGTAGGAACATATGCCGTAGAAACTACAGTGCAAGAAACACTAACCAACCTGTGATAGGTTTCCATTAAAAAGTACCAATTGTATCTAACCGAATAAGTGCAGATACATAGCACCTGGTCCCGTGCAGTAGTCCAGGGGTGCTTCCGTAGGGACTAGATATGTATGCGACGTTGGATATGCGACCAAACAAGGGTGTTGCAAAACTCTTAAAGCTGAATTTAAACGCTCTACGGTGAACGACAAGAGAACGGTGTAATATTCGAAACCATTTCACCACTCTATTTCCCTCCAAATGCTCCCATTTTTTGAGTACATCTGTTCCCATTTGTTCCTATCTGCCAAATAAAGTCCCTACTGGTCTTGGAATGTCTCTATTGTTCAGTCTGTGCGAAGAACGGGTATTTATTCTAAATTGAAGTAATACCATCAACATCTGGTTTCATATATTACGGTTCTCACCTAATATTTTAACCTTAAACGTATTATTTTTAGTTATCTGTTTGAATGACGTCGATTAACCTGTTTTGTGTGGAGAAGATCATAGAAGATGGAAAAGAATTTAAATGGACCGAACAGAAAAGGAATGAAAACCAAATGAAATACTTCATTTTAACGTCCCACGTGTATATATCCTTTAGGCTAAGGGGGACGATAATTAAGGCAAGTGAATGGTGAGGGGAGAATATGGACATGATGTTGCGCACCACAAGTTTACTTGAACCGTGATCGAACCAAGGAACCTACGCTTCGGGGGTAAGCGCTCTATCTACCACTAGACCAACCGACCAAGGAATGAAAAAGCAATGGGAGAAAAGAATTTTAAACGTAATTGAAAACTGGTTGAGACACATTCTGAGAAGGGGCAAAATGATGAAGGATAGTGGTAGGAGAAGAAGAAGGGGCGAAAGAGGCTGCTGTTTATGTATGGTATTTAAAGAGAGATTTCTAATGTGAAGGCGAAGCGAGACAGACCAGCAAAGTTCTCAGTTTACAGTTAATGGCCTATCAATAATAACAGACTACCTATAATTACAATAGAGAGTTTCTGCTTCCAACCTTTTTCCTTCTACAACTATGATTCTTAGTTTTAGTAGAAACACACAGAAAAAAATGAATATTAGAGGATTTAAAAAGTGATGTATATAATATCTAGAAAAACTATCAAATAATTAAACAAATGTTTCATTTGTCCTTATAGCAAAGGAGCATATAAGTGAAGTTTATGACGTTAAAATTGGCGGTCAGTCAAATTGTTCTACCAGGTCTTAAAAAAACAATCAATTACTTCCAAATTCCAAACCATGTTACACGTAAGTATTGAAAGTTTTATGGAACAGTTATGTCCGTGTGTCTGTCCACCAGTATCAGATCAAAAACGATAAAGAGATAGCGAGAGAAAGTTTGTAGATATTAATATATTGTTCCACAAGAACATATTCTATTCCTGCTCATATTGTTCTATTTAAAGATGAAGCGATAGAATTCCACCACTTCCGCTCAGAAAATGATTTAAAAAAAAGAGTATAAAAACGATTTTTTTAAATATCGATTCTGTATTTCAAGGACAGAGCTCTTCTCTAACAGTTTTATCATATTGAAATAGTAAAGGAAAAACTGAAAGAAATACCGAAACAAACAGTAAGATATTGCAGAAAAAATAGTTTTCCTTTCTTATAAATTCAGCACCCCAACAATTAGTTTCACCCCACTCCTTCCTTCCTTATCTACTTATTGAAACCCCATATGATCAATCCGCCACATCTTGTAAGAATATTGGACACCTCCACTTTGGAAGTCAACTGTAGTATTGCAGTACTTGACTATGAATTACATTTTGTAATAATAATTATTTTTCTGTAAAAAAAAAATATATGTTGTTTTTATTTGTAGGCCCTTTTCAGCAAGAAATGTAAGATGTAGACCTATACCGAGAATTGAATCCTACTTTGCAGCGTACAGTAACTATAGGCTACATGCACAGGCAATGTGTTTTCCATAAGTGTAGATTGTTTGGTGTCATCTATACATTTACCTATAATAAGGAAAAGTAACTCCGCCATGCCCGGTCCCAAGCCCTTGCTGAGAAAAGGGAGGGACTATCTCTTCGCTTTACCGGGTCACATCTACTTCCGAGCTCCAGAAGTTCTAAGGGGGAGATAGGGTGACCTTGAGCTCATGCCCACTGCCGGTACTAAGAGTACCATATGGCAATGGGTAGCAGAGGGCTCAACAACCTACCTGCGGAGGTGTGGCTTCGGCTGTCCTCCGAAATGGACGACTAACTCATGCCATTGGATCCTGGAGAGTACGTGTAATCTCATCACGTTCTCAATGAGGTAGTTAGTTTCCACTGCCGATCCTACCGGTAGAGGTGAGGCTACTGCTATCCTCTAAAATAGGCAACTATGTAGTGCCTTTGGGTTCAGGAGATAAGGCTACGTGCTACCCAACACATATGAAAGAGTGACTAGTTGTTGTGCCCAGCAGAGCGGATCCAACACCCTTACCGGGAGGATGATTTAGGTACTGTATTCATAGAGCGTTTCGTTCGTGTTCTTGAGTCCGGGATGGAATACCTAGTATGCTAAGGCACACCCGTATCTCAGGGGTGCTGAGGTAGTTGATTCTTCATCCCAGTTTTTTCCTTGTGGATCCTTACTGGGTGCAGGGTCGATGAACCTACCGGGGGAGCAGTTCCCGCTCCCAAGCGACCATTGTCTTTAAAGGAAGATAGTCTACACCAACCATTGGGTCTGGTAATGTACGGCGTACCTCTACGTAATTAGAGGAAATTCCATATTACTTGAGCGACTCTACCAGGGAAGGGTGTGGTGGCCTCTTCTAATGGCGGCTCGTACGCATCTTTTGGGTAAGAAGGCGTTGTAGGTGTCTTTGCTTCAACGTTTACATGTTACCTACGTTGGATATGTAGTTTCATATTGGCTGGGGGAGTTAAAACTCCCAAATGAACATGTCTAGTCCGGCACAGGGTCTCATCAGTTATTATCTCTGGTAATGTACGGTGTATCTTTATCTTAATTAGAGGAAGATCAATACTGCTTGAATGACCCTACAGAGGAACTGTGTGATGGTCCCTTCCAACGGTGGCATATGCTATCATTCGGGTTGGAAGTTAGCTTTCCTACAACGTGCACGTGTTACCTAAACACGTTAAAGATATGTTGCTCACGGCCGGCTTGGTGTCGCACGTTTGAGCGTTTCTTGGCATATCGGAGGAGCCTACCAGAGAAGATACTGCTCCCAAGTGAACATGTTTGTCTCGGCAGACGGTCTATATTAGTTGTTAGTTCTGGTAATGTACGATGTACCTCTAACGTAATTAGAAATAACCTCGTATTGCTTGGGCGATCCTACCGGGAGGGGAATATCATATTCCTGCTTGCAGGGGGACTAAACAACGACTGCGGGAAAGTGCCAATCCTAGCTACCTGGGTAAGAGTTTCTGATCCTAGTGAAAGGGGAGAAACTGTGGGATATGGGCTTGCATCAAACTCAAATGCTGACTTAACACATACCATTGGATCCGGGATGAGATAGGGAATATCTCGGCTTGTGCGTGGTATCTCTAGAAGCGAAGACGGTTGCCAGTTGCACGGTAGAGGTATGCAGGGTCGGAATTGAACAACACCGTAGGGCATACCTGAAGTTCCCGGATTGGGTTGGACTCTGCTAAGCTGTAATTATACTGTGGGATTCGGTAGCTCATGGAAGTCAAACCCAGGTATGTGAGTAACGGCGAGCATGAGCAGGAGATGAGTTTGCCTTGAAACACTCGGGCACTATGCCTGCAGAGCATGGGAGGACTGGCTCGCTTATAGTCCGTCTTCACCAGTAGGTAAATGGTAGGAAGGGCCTCGGTTCTACCGTGCAGTGTGCGTTTCCCGCTCCCTTACAGAATAAGGGTTATACGCCAAGGTGTCATGGGCAGGAGGCAGATCTTGACAGTGCACCTCGTGCACGAGGACAATACTGCAAGAAAGAGGAACTACGGGCAGGATACCTTGTTTGGCTGTACGTGTCCACAAACAGACCCAATGGTCGAGGGCATGCCCT